>NW_027422996.1:0-1200000 GCF_048934315.1 Petromyzon marinus | reverse complement strand
AGAGACACATAGACTCACACAGAGACCCATAGACTCACACAGAGACCCACAGACTCACACAGAGACCCACAGACTCACACAGAGACCCATAGACTCACACAGAGACCCATAGACTCACACAGAGACCCATAGACTCACACAGAGACCCATAGACTCACACATAGACTCACACAGAGAAACATAGACTCACACAGAGACCCATAGACTCACACAGAGACCCATAGACTCACACAGAGACACATAGACTCACACAGAGACCCATAGACTCACACAGAGACCCACAGACTCACACAGAAACCCATAGACTCACACAGAGACCCACAGACTCACACAGAGACCCACAGACTCGCACAGAGATCCACAGACTCACGCATAGACCCATAGACTCACACAGAGACCCATAAACTCACACAGAGACCCATAGGCTCACACAGAGACCCATAGACTTACACAGAGACCCACAGACTCACACAGAGACCCATAGACTCACACAGAGACCCACATACTCACACAGAGACCCATAGACTCACACAGAGACCCATAGACTCACACAGAGACCCATAGACTCACACAGAGACCCATAGACTCACACAGAGACCCACAGACTCACACAGAGACCCATAGACTCACAAAGCGACCCATAGACTCACACAGAGATCCACAGACTCACACATAGACCCATAGACTCACACAGAGACCCATAAACTCACACAGAGACCCATAGACTCACACAGAGACCCATAGATTCACGCAGAGACACATAGACTCACACAGAGACCCACAGACTAAGGCAGAGACCCATAGACTCACACAGAGACCCACAGACTCACACAGAGACCCATAGACTCACACAGAGACACATAGACTCACACAGAGACCCATAGACTCACACAGAGACACATAGACTCACACAGAGACCCATAGACTCACACAGAGACCCATAGACTCACACAGAGACCCATAGACTCACGCAGAGGCCCATGCACTCACACAGAGACCCACAGACTCACACAGAGACCCACAGACTCACACAGAGACCCACAGACTCGCACAGAGATCCACAGACTCACACAGAGACCCATAGACTCACACAGAGACCCATAGACTCACACAGAGACCCATAGACTCACACAGAGACCCATAGACTCACACAGAGACCCATAGAGTCACACAGAGACACATAGACTCACACAGAGACCCATAGACTCACACAGAGACCAATAGACTCACTCAGAGACCCATAGACTCACACAGAGACCCATAGACTCACACAGAGACCCACAGACTCACACAGAGACCCACAGACTCACACAGAGACCCATAGACTCACACAGAGACCCATAGACTCACACAGAGACCCATAGACTCACACAGAGACCCATAGACTCACACATAGACTCACACAGAGAAACATAGACTCACACAGAGACCCATAGACTCACACAGAGACCCATAGACTCACACAGAGACACATAGACTCACACAGAGACCCATAGACTCACACAGAGACCCACAGACTCACACAGAAACCCATAGACTCACACAGAGACCCACAGACTCACACAGAGACCCACAGACTCGCACAGAGATCCACAGACTCACGCATAGACCCATAGACTCACACAGAGACCCATAAACTCACACAGAGACCCATAGGCTCACACAGAGACCCATAGACTTACACAGAGACCCACAGACTCACACAGAGACCCATAGACTCACACAGAGACCCACATACTCACACAGAGACCCATAGACTCACACAGAGACCCATAGACTCACACAGAGACCCATAGACTCACACAGAGACCCATAGACTCACACAGAGACCCACAGACTCACACAGAGACCCATAGACTCACAAAGCGACCCATAGACTCACACAGAGATCCACAGACTCACACATAGACCCATAGACTCACACAGAGACCCATAAACTCACACAGAGACCCATAGACTCACACAGAGACCCATAGATTCACGCAGAGACACATAGACTCACACAGAGACCCACAGACTAAGGCAGAGACCCATAGACTCACACAGAGACCCACAGACTCACACAGAGACCCATAGACTCACACAGAGACACATAGACTCACACAGAGACCCATAGACTCACACAGAGACACATAGACTCACACAGAGACCCATAGACTCACACAGAGACCCATAGACTCACACAGAGACCCATAGACTCACGCAGAGGCCCATGCACTCACACAGAGACCCACAGACTCACACAGAGACCCACAGACTCACACAGAGACCCACAGACTCGCACAGAGATCCACAGACTCACACAGAGACCCATAGACTCACACAGAGACCCATAGACTCACACAGAGACCCATAGACTCACACAGAGACCCATAGACTCACACAGAGACCCATAGAGTCACACAGAGACACATAGACTCACACAGAGACCCATAGACTCACACAGAGACCAATAGACTCACTCAGAGACCCATAGACTCACGCAGAGACCCATAGACTCACATAGAGACCCATAGACTCACTCAGAGACCCATAGACTCACACAGAGACCCTTCGACTCACACAGAGACCCATAGACTCACACAGAGACCCACAGACTCACACAGAGACACATAGACTCACACAGAGACCCATAGACTCACACAGAGACCCATAGACTCACACAGAGACCCACAGACTCACACAGAGACCCATAGGCTCGCACAGAGATCCATAGACCCACACATAGACCCATAGACTAACACAGAGACCCATAAACTCACACAGAGACCCATAGACTCACACAGAGACACATAGACTCACACAGAGACCCATAGACTCACACAGAGACCCACAGACTCACACAGAGACCCATAGACTCACACAGAGACCCACAGACTCACACAGAGACCCACAGACTCGCACAGAGATCCACAGACTCACACATAGACCCATAGACTCACACAGAGACCCATAAACTCACACAGAGACCCATAGACTCACACAGAGACCCATAGACTTACACAGAGACCCACAGACTCACACAGAGACCCATAGACTCGCACAGAGACCCACAGACTCACACAGAGACCCATAGACTCACACAGAGACCCATAGACTCACACAGAGACCCATAGACTCACACAGAGACCCACAGACTCACACAGAGACCCATAGACTCACAAAGCGACCCATAGACTCACACAGAGACCCACATACTCACACAGAGACCCATAGACTCACACAGAGACCCATAGACTCACACAGAGACCCATAGACTCACACAGAGACCCATAGACTCACACAGAGACCCACAGACTCACACAGAGACCCATAGACTCACAAAGCGACCCATAGACTCACACAGAGATCCACAGACTCACACATAGACCCATAGACTCACACAGAGACCCATAAACTCACACAGAGACCCATAGACTCACACAGAGACCCATAGATTCACGCAGAGACACATAGACTCACACAGAGACCCACAGACTAAGGCAGAGACCCATAGACTCACACAGAGACCCACAGACTCACACAGAGACCCATAGACTCACACAGAGACACATAGACTCACACAGAGACCCATAGACTCACACAGAGACACATAGACTCACACAGAGACCCATAGACTCACACAGAGACCCATAGACTCACACAGAGACCCATAGACTCACGCAGAGGCCCATGCACTCACACAGAGACCCACAGACTCACACAGAGACCCACAGACTCACACAGAGACCCACATACTCGCACAGAGATCCACAGACTCACACAGAGACCCATAGACTCACACAGAGACCCATAGACTCACACAGAGACCCATAGACTCACACAGAGACCCATAGACTCACACAGAGACCCATAGAGTCACACAGAGACACATAGACTCACACAGAGACCCATAGACTCACACAGAGACCAATAGACTCACTCAGAGACCCATAGACTCACGCAGAGACCCATAGACTCACATAGAGACCCATAGACTCACTCAGAGACCCATAGACTCACACAGAGACCCTTCGACTCACACAGAGACCCATAGACTCACACAGAGACCCACAGACTCACACAGAGACACATAGACTCACACAGAGACCCATAGACTCACACAGAGACCCATAGACTCACACAGAGACCCACAGACTCACACAGAGACCCATAGGCTCGCACAGAGATCCATAGACCCACACATAGACCCATAGACTAACACAGAGACCCATAAACTCACACAGAGACCCATAGACTCACACAGAGACACATAGACTCACACAGAGACCCATAGACTCACACAGAGACCCACAGACTCACACAGAGACCCATAGACTCACACAGAGACCCACAGACTCACACAGAGACCCACAGACTCGCACAGAGATCCACAGACTCACACATAGACCCATAGACTCACACAGAGACCCATAAACTCACACAGAGACCCATAGACTCACACAGAGACCCATAGACTTACACAGAGACCCACAGACTCACACAGAGACCCATAGACTCGCACAGAGACCCACAGACTCACACAGAGACCCATAGACTCACACAGAGACCCATAGACTCACACAGAGACCCATAGACTCACACAGAGACCCACAGACTCACACAGAGACCCATAGACTCACAAAGCGACCCATAGACTCACACAGAGATCCACAGACTCACACATAGACCCATAGACTCACACAGAGACCCATAAACTCACACAGAGACCCATAGACTCACACAGAGACCCATAGACTCACACAGAGACCCATAGACTCACACAGAGACCCATAGACTCACACAGAGACCCATAGATTCACGCAGAGACACATAGACTCACACAGAGACCCACAGACTCACACAGAGACCCATAGACTCACACAGAGACCCACAGACTCACACAGAGACCCATAGACTCACACAGAGACCCACAGACTCACACAGAGACCCATAGACTCACAAAGCGACCCATAGACTCACACAGAGATCCACAGACTCACACATAGACCCATAGACTCACACAGAGACCCATAAACTCACACAGAGACCCATAGACTCACACAGAGACCCATAGACTCACACAGAGACCCATAGACTCACACAGAGACCCATAGACTCACACAGAGACCCATAGATTCACGCAGAGACACATAGACTCACACAGAGACCCACAGACTCAGGCAGAGACCCATAGACTCACACAGAGACCCACAGACTCACACAGAGACCCATAGACTCACACTGAGACACATAGACTCACACAGAGACCCATAGACTCACACAGAGACACATAGACTCACACAGAGACCCATAGACTCACACAGAGACCCATAGACTCACACAGAGACCCATAGACTCACACAGAGACCCACAGACTCACGCAGAGACCCATACACTCACACAGAGACCCACAGACTCACACAGAGACCCACAGACTCACACAGAGACCCACAGACTCGCACAGAGATCCACAGACTCACACAGAGACCCATAGACTCACACAGAGACCCATAGACTCACACAGAGACCCATAGACTCACACAGAGACCCATAGACTCACACAGAGACCCATAGAGTCACACAGAGACACATAGACTCACACAGAGACCCATAGACTCACGCAGAGACCCATAGACTCACATAGAGACCCATAGACTCACTCAGAGACCCATAGACTCACACAGAGACCCTAAGACTCACACAGAGACCCATAGACTCACACAGAGACCCACAGACTCACACAGAGACACATAGACTCACACAGAGACCCATAGACTCACACAGAGACCCATAGACTCACACAGAGACCCATAGACTCACACAGAGACCCATAGACTCACACAGAGACCCATAGGCTCACACAGAGACCCATAGACTTACACAGAGACCCACAGACTCACACAGAGACCCACAGACTCACACAGAGACACATAGACTCACACAGAGACCCATAGACTCACACAGAGACACATAGACTCACACAGAGACACATAGACTCACACAGAGACCCATAGACTCACACAGAGACCCACAGACTCACACAGAGACCCACAGACTCACACAGAGACCCATAGACTCACACAGAGACCCATAGACTCACACAGAGACCCATAGACTCACACAGAGACCCATAGACTCACACAGAGACACATAGACTCACACAGAGAAACATAGACTCACACAGAGACCCATAGACTCACACAGAGACCCATAGACTCACACAGAGACACATAGACTCACACAGAGACCCATAGACTCACACAGAGACCCACAGACTCACACAGAAACCCATAGACTCACACAGAGACCCACAGACTCACACAGAGACCCACAGACTCGCACAGAGATCCACAGACTCACACATAGACCCATAGACTCACACAGAGACCCATAAACTCACACAGAGACCCATAGGCTCACACAGAGACCCATAGACTTACACAGAGACCCACAGACTCACACAGAGACCCATAGACTCACACAGAGACCCACATACTCACACAGAGACCCATAGACTCACACAGAGACCCATAGACTCACACAGAGACCCATAAACTCACACAGAGACCCATAGACTCACACAGAGACCCATAGACTTACACAGAGACCCACAGACTCACACAGAGACCCATAGACTCACACAGAGACCCACATACTCACACAGAGACCCATAGACTCACACAGAGACCCATAGACTCACACAGAGACCCATAGACTCACACAGAGACCCACAGACTCACACAGAGACCCATAGGCTCGCACAGAGATCCATAGACCCACACATAGACACATAGACTAACACAGAGACCCATAAACTCACACAGAGACCCATAGACTCACACAGAGACACATAGACTCACACAGAGACCCATAGACTCACACAGAGACCCACAGACTCACACAGAGACCCATAGACTCACACAGAGACCCACAGACTCACACAGAGACCCACAGACTCGCACAGAGATCCACAGACTCACACATAGACCCATAGACTCACACAGAGACCCATAAACTCACACAGAGACCCATAGACTCACACAGAGACCCATAGACTTACACAGAGACCCACAGACTCACACAGAGACCTATAGACTCGCACAGAGACCCACAGACTCACACAGAGACCCAGAGACTCACACAGAGACCCATAGACTCACACAGAGACCCATAGACTCACACAGAGACCCACAGACTCACACAGAGACCCATAGACTCACAAAGCGACCCATAGACTCACACAGAGATCCACAGACTCACACATAGACCCATAGACTCACACAGAGACCCATAAACTCACACAGAGGCCCATAGACTCACACAGAGACCCATAGACTCACACAGAGACCCATAGACTCACACAGAGACCCATAGACTCACACAGAGACCCATAGATTCACGCAGAGACACATAGACTCACACAGAGACCCACAGACTCACACAGAGACCCATAGACTCACACAGAGACCCACAGACTCACACAGAGACCCATAGACTCACACAGAGACCCACAGACTCACACAGAGACCCATAGACTCACAAAGCGACCCATAGACTCACACAGAGATCCACAGACTCACACATAGACCCATAGACTCACACAGAGACCCATAAACTCACACAGAGACCCATAGACTCACACAGAGACCCATAGACTCACACAGAGACCCATAGACTCACACAGAGACCCATAGACTCACACAGAGACCCATAGATTCACGCAGAGACACATAGACTCACACAGAGACCCACAGACTCAGGCAGAGACCCATAGACTCACACAGAGACCCACAGACTCACACAGAGACCCATAGACTCACACCGAGACACATAGACTCACACAGAGACCCATACACTCACACAGAGACACATAGACTCACACAGAGACCCATAGACTCACACAGAGACCCATAGACTCACACAGAGACCCATAGACTCACACAGAGACCCACAGACTCACGCAGAGACCCATACACTCACACAGAGACCCACAGACTCACACAGAGACCCACAGACTCACACAGAGACCCACAGACTCGCACAGAGATCCACAGACTCACACAGAGACCCATAGACTCACACAGAGACCCATAGACTCACACAGAGACCCATAGACTCACACAGAGACCCATAGACTCACACAGAGACCCATAGAGTCACACAGAGACACATAGACTCACACAGAGACCCATAGACTCACGCAGAGACCCATAGATTCACATAGAGACCCATAGACTCACTCAGAGACCCATAGACTCACACAGAGACCCTAAGACTCACACAGAGACCCATAGACTCACACAGAGACCCACAGACTCACACAGAGACACATAGACTCACACAGAGACCCATAGACTCACACAGAGACCCATAGACTCACACAGAGACCCATAGACTCACACAGAGACCCATAGGCTCACACAGAGACCCATAGACTTACACAGAGACCCACAGACTCACACAGAGACCCACAGACTCACACAGAGACACATAGACTCACACAGAGACCCATAGACTCACACAGAGACACATAGACTCACACAGAGACACATAGACTCACACAGAGACCCATAGACTCACACAGAGACCCACAGACTCACACAGAGACCCACAGACTCACACAGAGACCCATAGACTCACACAGAGACCCATAGACTCACACAGAGACCCATAGACTCACACAGAGACCCATAGACTCACACAGAGACACATAGACTCACACAGAGAAACATAGACTCACACAGAGACCCATAGACTCACACAGAGACCCATAGACTCACACAGAGACACATAGACTCACACAGAGACCCATAGACTCACACAGAGACCCACAGACTCACACAGAAACCCATAGACTCACACAGAGACCCACAGACTCACACAGAGACCCACAGACTCGCACAGAGATCCACAGACTCACACATAGACCCATAGACTCACACAGAGACCCATAAACTCACACAGAGACCCATAGGCTCACACAGAGACCCATAGACTTACACAGAGACCCACAGACTCACACAGAGACCCATAGACTCACACAGAGACCCACATACTCACACAGAGACCCATAGACTCACACAGAGACCCATAGACTCACACAGAGACCCATAAACTCACACAGAGACCCATAGACTCACACAGAGACCCATAGACTTACACAGAGACCCACAGACTCACACAGAGACCCATAGACTCACACAGAGACCCACATACTCACACAGAGACCCATAGACTCACACAGAGACCCATAGACTCACACAGAGACCCATAGACTCACACAGAGACCCACAGACTCACACAGAGACCCATAGACTCACAAAGCGACCCATAGACTCACACAGAGATCCACAGACTCACACATAGACCCATAGACTCACACAGAGACCCATAAACTCACACAGAGACCCATAGACTCACACAGAGACCCATAGATTCACGCAGAGACACATAGACTCACACAGAGACCCACAGACTCAGGCAGAGACCCATAGACTCACACAGAGACCCATAGACTCACACAGAGACACATAGACTCACACAGAGACCCATAGACTCACACAGAGACACATAGACTCACACAGAGACCCATAGACTCACACAGAGACCCATAGACTCACACAGAGACCCATAGACTCACACAGAGACCCACAGACTCACGCAGAGACCCATACACTCACACAGAGACCCACAGACTCACACAGAGACCCACAGACTCACACAGAGACCCACAGACTCGCACAGAGATCCACCGACTCACACAGAGACCCATAGACTCACACAGAGACCCATAGACTCACACAGAGACCCATAGACTCACACAGAGACCCATAGAGTCACACAGAGACACATAGACTCACACAGAGACCCATAGACTCACACAGAGACCAATAGACTCACTCAGAGACCCATAGACTCACGCAGAGACCCATAGACTCACATAGAGACCCATAGACTCACTCAGAGACCCATAGACTCACACAGAGACCCTTCGACTCACACAGAGACCCATAGACTCACACAGAGACCCACAGACTCACACAGAGACACATAGACTCACACAGAGACCCATAGACTCACACAGAGACCCATAGACTCACACAGAGACCCACAGACTCACACAGAGACCCATAGGCTCGCACAGAGATCCATAGACCCACACATAGACCCATAGACTAACACAGAGACCCATAAACTCACACAGAGACCCATAGACTCACACAGAGACACATAGACTCACACAGAGACCCATAGACTCACACAGAGACCCACAGACTCACACAGAGACCCATAGACTCACACAGAGACCCACAGACTCACACAGAGACCCACAGACTCGCACAGAGATCCACAGACTCACACATAGACCCATAGACTCACACAGAGACCCATAAACTCACACAGAGACCCATAGACTCACACAGAGACCCATAGACTTACACAGAGACCCACAGACTCACACAGAGACACATAGACTCACACAGAGACCCATAGACTCACACAGAGGCCCATAGACTTACACAGAGACCCACAGACTCACACAGAGACCCATAGACTCACACAGAGACCCACATACTCACACAGAGACCCATAGACTCACACAGAGACCCATAGACTCACACAGAGACCCATAGACTCACACAGAGACCCATAGACTCACACAGAGACCCACAGACTCACACAGAGACCCATAGACTCACAAAGCGACCCATAGACTCACACAGAGATCCACAGACTCACACATAGACCCATAGACTCACACAGAGACCCATAAACTCACACAGAGACCCATAGACTCACACAGAGACCCATAGATTCACGCAGAGACACATAGACTCACACAGAGACCCACAGACTAAGGCAGAGACCCATAGACTCACACAGAGACCCACAGACTCACACAGAGACCCATAGACTCACACAGAGACACATAGACTCACACAGAGACCCATAGACTCACACAGAGACACATAGACTCACACAGAGACCCATAGACTCACACAGAGACCCATAGACTCACACAGAGACCCATAGACTCACGCAGAGGCCCATGCACTCACACAGAGACCCACAGACTCACACAGAGACCCACAGACTCACACAGAGACCCACAGACTCGCACAGAGATCCACAGACTCACACAGAGACCCATAGACTCACACAGAGACCCATAGACTCACACAGAGACCCATAGACTCACACAGAGACCCATAGACTCACACAGAGACCCATAGAGTCACACAGAGACACATAGACTCACACAGAGACCCATAGACTCACACAGAGACCAATAGACTCACTCAGAGACCCATAGACTCACGCAGAGACCCATAGACTCACATAGAGACCCATAGACTCACTCAGAGACCCATAGACTCACACAGAGACCCTTCGACTCACACAGAGACCCATAGACTCACACAGAGACCCACAGACTCACACAGAGACACATAGACTCACACAGAGACCCATAGACTCACACAGAGACCCATAGACTCACACAGAGACCCACAGACTCACACAGAGACCCATAGGCTCGCACAGAGATCCATAGACCCACACATAGACCCATAGACTAACACAGAGACCCATAAACTCACACAGAGACCCATAGACTCACACAGAGACACATAGACTCACACAGAGACCCATAGACTCACACAGAGACCCACAGACTCACACAGAGACCCATAGACTCACACAGAGACCCACAGACTCACACAGAGACCCACAGACTCGCACAGAGATCCACAGACTCACACATAGACCCATAGACTCACACAGAGACCCATAAACTCACACAGAGACCCATAGACTCACACAGAGACCCATAGACTTACACAGAGACCCACAGACTCACACAGAGACCCATAGACTCACACAGAGACCCACAGACTCACACAGAGACCCATAGACTCACACAGAGACCCATAGACTCACACAGAGACCCATAAACTCACACAGAGACCCACAGACTCACACAGAGACCCATAGACTCATAAAGCGACCCATAGACTCACACAGAGATCCACAGACTCACACATAGACCCATAGACTCACACAGAGACCCATAAACTCACACAGAGACCCATAGACCCACACAGAGACCCATAGGCTCACACAGAGACCCATAGACTTACACAGAGACCCACAGACTCACACAGAGACCCACAGACTCACACAGAGACACATAGACTCACACAGAGACCCATAGACTCACACAGAGACCCATAGACTTACACAGAGACCCACAGACTCACACAGAGACCCATAGACTCACACAGAGACCCACATACTCACACAGAGACCCATAGACTCACACAGAGACCCATAGACTCACACAGAGACCCATAGACTCACACAGAGACCCATAGACTCACACAGAGACCCACAGACTCACACAGAGACCCATAGACTCACAAAGCAACCCATAGACTCACACAGAGATCCACAGACTCACACATAGACCCATAGACTCACACAGAGACCCATAAACTCACACAGAGACCCATAGACTCACACAGAGACCCATAGATTCACGCAGAGACACATAGACTCACACAGAGACCCACAGACTAAGGCAGAGACCCATAGACTCACACAGAGACCCACAGACTCACACAGAGACCCATAGACTCACACAGAGACACATAGACTCACACAGAGACCCATAGACTCACACAGAGACACATAGACTCACACAGAGACCCATAGACTCACACAGAGACCCATAGACTCACGCAGAGGCCCATGCACTCACACAGAGACCCACAGACTCACACAGAGACCCACAGACTCACACAGAGACCCACAGACTCGCACAGAGATCCACAGACTCACACAGAGACCCATAGACTCACACAGAGACCCATAGACTCACACAGAGACCCATAGACTCACACAGAGACCCATAGACTCACACAGAGACCCATAGAGTCACACAGAGACACATAGACTCACACAGAGACCCATAGACTCACACAGAGACCAATAGACTCACTTAGAGACCCATAGACTCACGCAGAGACCCATAGACTCACATAGAGACCCATAGACTCACTCAGAGACCCATAGACTCACACAGAGACCCTTCGACTCACACAGAGACCCATAGACTCACACAGAGACCCACAGACTCACACAGAGACACATAGACTCACACAGAGACCCATAGACTCACACAGAGACCCATAGACTCACACAGAGACCCACAGACTCACACAGAGACCCATAGGCTCGCACAGAGATCCATAGACCCACACATAGACCCATAGACTAACACAGAGACCCATAAACTCACACAGAGACCCATAGACTCACACAGAGACACATAGACTCACACAGAGACCCATAGACTCACACAGAGACCCACAGACTCACACAGAGACCCATAGACTCACACAGAGACCCACAGACTCACACAGAGACCCACAGACTCGCACAGAGATCCACAGACTCACACATAGACCCATAGACTCACACAGAGACCCATAAACTCACACAGAGACCCATAGACTCACACAGAGACCCATAGACTTACACAGAGACCCACAGACTCACACAGAGACCCATAGACTCACACAGAGACCCACAGACTCACACAGAGACCCATAGACTCACACAGAGACCCATAGACTCACACAGAGACCCATAGACTCACACAGAGACCCACAGACTCACACAGAGACCCATAGACTCACAAAGCGACCCATAGACTCACACAGAGATCCACAGACTCACACATAGACCCATAGACTCACACAGAGACCCATAAACTCACACAGAGACCCATAGACTCACACAGAGACCCATAGACTCACACAGAGACCCATAGACTCACACAGAGACCCATAGACTCACACAGAGACCCATAGATTCACGCAGAGACACATAGACTCACACAGAGACCCACAGACTCACACAGAGACCCATAGACTCACACAGAGACCCACAGACTCACACAGAGACCCATAGACTCACACAGAGACCCACAGACTCACACAGAGACCCATAGACTCACAAAGCGACCCATAGACTCACACAGAGATCCACAGACTCACACATAGACCCATAGACTCACACAGAGACCCATAAACTCACACAGAGACCCATAGACTCACACAGAGACCCATAGACTCACACAGAGACCCATAGACTCACACAGAGACCCATAGACTCACACAGAGACCCATAGATTCACGCAGAGACACATAGACTCACACAGAGACCCACAGACTCAGGCAGAGACCCATAGACTCACACAGAGACCCACAGACTCACACAGAGACCCATAGACTCACACCGGGACACATAGACTCACACAGAGACCCATAGACTCACACAGAGACACATAGACTCACACAGAGACCCATAGACTCACACAGAGACCCATAGACTCACACAGAGACCCATAGACTCACACAGAGACCCACAGACTCACGCAGAGACCCATACACTCACACAGAGACCCACAGACTCACACAGAGACCCACAGACTCACACAGAGACCCACAGACTCGCACAGAGATCCACAGACTCACACAGAGACCCATAGACTCACACAGAGACCCATAGACTCACACAGAGACCCATAGACTCACACAGAGACCCATAGACTCACACAGAGACCCATAGAGTCACACAGAGACACATAGACTCACACAGAGACCCATAGACTCACGCAGAGACCCATAGACTCACATAGAGACCCATAGACTCACTCAGAGACCCATAGACTCACACAGAGACCCTAAGACTCACACAGAGACCCATAGACTCACACAGAGACCCACAGACTCACACAGAGACACATAGACTCACACAGAGACCCATAGACTCACACAGAGACCCATAGACTCACACAGAGACCCATAGACTCACACAGAGACCCATAGACTCACACAGAGACCCATAGGCTCACACAGAGACCCATAGACTTACACAGAGACCCACAGACTCACACAGAGACCCACAGACTCACACAGAGACACATAGACTCACACAGAGACCCATAGACTCACACAGAGACACATAGACTCACACAGAGACACATAGACTCACACAGAGACCCATAGACTCACACAGAGACCCACAGACTCACACAGAGACCCACAGACTCACACAGAGACCCATAGACTCACACAGAGACCCATAGACTCACACAGAGACCCATAGACTCACACAGAGACCCATAGACTCACACAGAGACACATAGACTCACACAGAGAAACATAGACTCACACAGAGACCCATAGACTCACACAGAGACCCATAGACTCACACAGAGACCCATAGACTCACACAGAGACCCATAGACTCACACAGAGACCCACAGACTCACACAGAAACCCATAGACTCACACAGAAACCCATAGACTCACACAGAGACCCACAGACTCACACAGAGACCCACAGACTCGCACAGAGATCCACAGACTCACACATAGACCCATAGACTCACACAGAGACCCATAAACTCACACAGAGACCCATAGGCTCACACAGAGACCCATAGACTTACACAGAGACCCACAGACTCACACAGAGACCCATAGACTCACACAGAGACCCACATACTCACACAGAGACCCATAGACTCACACAGAGACCCATAGACTCACACAGAGACCCATAAACTCACACAGAGACCCATAGACTCACACAGAGACCCATAGACTTACACAGAGACCCACAGACTCACACAGAGACCCATAGACTCACACAGAGACCCACATACTCACACAGAGACCCATAGACTCACACAGAGACCCATAGACTCACACAGAGACCCATAGACTCACACAGAGACCCACAGACTCACACAGAGACCCATAGACTCACAAAGCGACCCATAGACTCACACAGAGATCCACAGACTCACACATAGACCCATAGACTCACACAGAGACCCATAAACTCACACAGAGACCCATAGACTCACACAGAGACCCATAGATTCACGCAGAGACACATAGACTCACACAGAGACCCACAGACTCAGGCAGAGACCCATAGACTCACACAGAGACCCATAGACTCACACAGAGACACATAGACTCACACAGAGACCCATAGACTCACACAGAGACACATAGACTCACACAGAGACCCATAGACTCACACAGAGACCCATAGACTCACACAGAGACCCATAGACTCACACAGAGACCCACAGACTCACGCAGAGACCCATACACTCACACAGAGACCCACAGACTCACACAGAGACCCACAGACTCACACAGAGACCCACAGACTCGCACAGAGATCCACCGACTCACACAGAGACCCATAGACTCACACAGCGACCCATAGACTCACACAGAGACCCATAGACTCACACAGAGACCCATAGAGTCACACAGAGACACATAGACTCACACAGAGACCCATAGACTCACACAGAGACCAATAGACTCACTCAGAGACCCATAGACTCACGCAGAGACCCATAGACTCACATAGAGACCCATAGACTCACTCAGAGACCCATAGACTCACACAGAGACCCTTCGACTCACACAGAGACCCATAGACTCACACAGAGACCCACAGACTCACACAGAGACACATAGACTCACACAGAGACCCATAGACTCACACAGAGACCCATAGACTCACACAGAGACCCACAGACTCACACAGAGACCCATAGGCTCGCACAGAGATCCATAGACCCACACATAGACCCATAGACTAACACAGAGACCCATAAACTCACACAGAGACCCATAGACTCACACAGAGACACATAGACTCACACAGAGACCCATAGACTCACACAGAGACCCACAGACTCACACAGAGACCCATAGACTCACACAGAGACCCACAGACTCACACAGAGTCCCCCACAGACTCGCACAGACATCCACAGACTCACACATAGACCCATAGACTCACACAGAGACCCATAAACTCACACAGAGACCCATAGACTCACACAGAGACCCATAGACTTACACAGAGACCCACAGACTCACACAGAGACCCATAGACTCACACAGAGACCCACAGACTCACACAGAGACCCATAGACTCACACAGAGACCCATAGACTCACACAGAGACCCATAGACTCACACAGAGACCCACAGACTCACACAGAGACCCATAGACTCATAAAGCGACCCATAGACTCACACAGAGATCCACAGACTCACACATAGACCCATAGACTCACACAGAGACCCATAAACTCACACAGAGACCCATAGACCCACACAGAGACCCATAGGCTCACACAGAGACCCATAGACTTACACAGAGACCCACAGACTCACACAGAGACCCACAGACTCACACAGAGACACATAGACTCACACAGAGACCCATAGACTCACACAGAGACACATAGACTCACACAGAGACACATAGACTCACACAGAGACCCATAGACTCACACAGAGACCCACAGACTCACACAGAGACCCACAGACTCACACAGAGACCCATAGACTCACACAGAGACCCATAGACTCACACAGAGACCATAGACTCACACAGAGACCCATAGACTCACACAGAGACACATAGACTCACACAGAGAAACATAGACTCACACAGAGACCTATAGACTCACACAGAGACCCATAGACTCACACAGAGACACATAGACTCACACAGAGACCCATAGACTCACACAGAGACCCACAGACTCACACAGAAACCCATAGACTCACACAGAGACCCACAGACTCACACAGAGACCCACAGACTCGCACAGAGATCCACAGACTCACACATAGACCCATAGACTCACACAGAGACCCATAAACTCACACAGAGACCCATAGGCTCACACAGAGACCCATAGACTTACACAGAGACCCACAGACTCACACAGAGACCCATAGACTCACACAGAGACCCACATACTCACACAGAGACCCATAGACTCACACAGAGACCCATAGACTCACACAGAGACCCATAAACTCACACAGAGACCCATAGACTCACACAGAGACCCATAGACTTACACAGAGACCCACAGACTCACACAGAGACCCATAGACTCACACAGAGACCCACATACTCACACAGAGACCCATAGACTCACACAGAGACCCATAGACTCACACAGAGACCCATAGACTCACACAGAGACCCACAGACTCACATAGAGACCCATAGACTCACAAAGAGACCCATAGACTCACACAGAGATCCACAGACTCACACATAGACCCATAGACTCACACAGAGACCCATAAACTCACACAGAGACCCATAGACTCACACAGAGACCCATAGATTCACGCAGAGACACATAGACTCACACAGAGACCCACAGACTCAGGCAGAGACCCATAGACTCACACAGAGACCCATAGACTCACACAGAGACACATAGACTCACACAGAGACCCATAGACTCACACAGAGACACATAGACTCACACAGAGACCCATAGACTCACACAGAGACCCATAGACTCACACAGAGCCCCATAGACTCACACAGAGACCCACAGACTCACGCAGAGACCCATACACTCACACAGAGACCCACAGACTCACACAGAGACCCACAGACTCACACAGAGACCCACAGACTCGCACAGAGATCCACCGACTCACACAGAGACCCATAGACTCACACAGAGACCCATAGACTCACACAGAGACCCATAGACTCACACAGAGACCCATAGAGTCACACAGAGACACATAGACTCACACAGAGACCCATAGACTCACACAGAGACCAATAGACTCACTCAGAGACCCATAGACTCACGCAGAGACCCATAGACTCACATAGAGACCCATAGACTCACTCAGAGACCCATAGACTCACACAGAGACCCTTCGACTCACACAGAGACCCATAGACTCACACAGAGACCCACAGACTCACACAGAGACACATAGACTCACACAGAGACCCATAGACTCACACAGAGACCCATAGACTCACACAGAGACCCACAGACTCACACAGAGACCCATAGGCTCGCACAGAGATCCATAGACCCACACATAGACCCATATACTAACACAGAGACCCATAAACTCACACAGAGACCCATAGACTCACACAGAGACACATAGACTCACACAGAGACCCATAGACTCACACAGAGACCCACAGACTCACACAGAGACCCATAGACTCACACAGAGACCCACAGACTCACACAGAGACCCACAGACTCGCACAGAGATCCACAGACTCACACATAGACCCATAGACTCACACAGAGACCCATAAACTCACACAGAGACCCATAGACTCACACAGAGACCCATAGACTTACACAGAGACCCACAGACTCACACAGAGACCCATAGACTCACACAGAGACCCACAGACTCACACAGAGACCCATAGACTCACACAGAGACCCATAGACTCACACAGAGACCCATAGACTCAAACAGAGACCCACAGACTCACACAGAGACCCATAGACTCATAAAGCGACCCATAGACTCACACAGAGATCCACAGACTCACACATAGACCCATAGACTCACACAGAGACCCATAAACTCACACAGAGACCCATAGACTCACACAGAGACCCATAGACTCACACAGAGACCCATAGACTCACACAGAGACCCATAGATTCACGCAGAGACACATAGACTCACACAGAGACCCACAGACTCACACAGTAGCCCATAGACTCACACAGAGACCCACAGACTCACACAGAGACCCATAGACTCACACAGAGACCCACAGACTCACACAGAGACCCATAGACTCACAAAGCGACCCATAGACTCACACAGAGATCCACAGACTCACACATAGACCCATAGACTCACACAGAGACCCATAAACTCACACAGAGACCCATAGACTCACACAGAGACCCATAGACTCACACAGAGACCCATAGACTCACACAGAGACCCATAGACTCACACAGAGACCCATAGATTCACGCAGAGACACATAGACTCACACAGAGACCCACAGACTCAGGCAGAGACCCATAGACTCACACAGAGACCCACAGACTCACAAAGAGACCCATAGACTCACACCGAGACACATAGACTCACACAGAGACCCACAGACTCACACAGAGACCCACAGACTCGCACAGAGATCCACAGACTCACACAGAGACCCATAGACTCACACAGAGACCCATAGACTCACACAGAGACCCATAGACTCACACAGAGACCCATAGAGTCACACAGAGACACATAGACTCACACAGAGACCCATAGACTCACGCAGAGACCCATAGACTCACATAAAGACCCATAGACTCACTCAGAGACCCATAGACTCACACAGAGACCCTAAGACTCACACAGAGACCCATAGACTCACACAGAGACCCACAGACTCACACAGAGACACATAGACTCACACAGAGACCCATAGACTCACACAGAGACCCATAGACTCACACAGAGACACGTAGACTCACACAGAAACACATAGACTCACACAGAGACCCATAGACTCACACAGAGACCCATAGACTCACACAGAGACCCACAGACTCACACAGAGACCCACAGACTCACACAGAGACCCATAGACTCACACAGAGACCCATAGACTCACACAGAAACCCATAGACTCACACAGAGACCCATGGACTCACACAGAGACACATAGACTCACACAGAGACTCATAGACTCACACAGAGACACATAGACTCACACAGAGACCCATAGACTCACACAGAGACCCATAGACTCACACAGAGACCCATAGACTCACACAGAGACCCACAGACTCACACAGAGACCCATAGACTCGCACAGAGATCCACAGACTCACACATAGACCCATAGACTAACACAGAGACCCATAAACTCACACAGAGACCCATAGACTCACACAGAGACACATAGACTCACACAGAGACCCATAGACTCACACAGAGACCCACAGACTCACACAGAGACCCATAGACTCACACAGAGACCCACAGACTCACACAGAGACCCACAGACTCGCACAGAGATCCACAGACTCACACATAGACCCATAGACTCACAGACCCATAAACTCACACAGAGACCCATAGACTCACACAGAGACCCATAGACTTACACAGAGACCCACAGACTCACACAGAGACTCATAGACTCACACAGAGACCCACAGACTCACACAGAGACCCATAGACTCACACAGAGATCCATAGACTCACACAGAGACCCATAGACTCACACAGAGACCCATAGACTCACACAGAGACCCACAGACTCACACAGAGACCCATAGACTCACAAAGCGACCCATAGACTCACACAGAGATCCACAGACTCACACATAGACCCATAGACTCACACAGAGACCCATAAACTCACACAGAGACCCATAGACTCACACAGAGACCCATAGACTCACACAGAGACCCATAGACTCACACAGAGACCCATAGACTCACACAGAGACCCATAGATTCACGCAGAGACACATAGACTCAGACAGAGACCCACAGACTCACACAGAGACCCATAGACTCACACAGAGACCCACAGACTCACACAGAGACCCATAGACTCACACAGAGACACATAGACTCACACAGAGTCCCATAGACTCCCTCAGAGACACATTGACTCACACAGAGACTCATAGACTCACACAGAGACCCACAGACTCACACAGAGACCCATAGACTCACACAGAGACCCACAGACTCACACAGAGACCCACAGACTCGCACAGAGATCCACAGACTCACACAGAGACCCATAGACTAACACAGAGACCCATAAACTCACACAGAGACCCATAGATTCACACAGAGACCCATAGACTCACACAGAGACCCATAGACTCACACAGAGACACATAGACTCACACAGAGACCCATAGACTCACACAGAGACCCATAGACTCACACAGAGACACACAGACTCGCACAGAGATCCACAGACTCACACAGAGACCCATAGACTCACACAGAGACCCATAGACTCACACAGAGACCCATAGACTCACACAGAGACCCATAGACTCACACAGAGACCCATAAACTCACACAGAGACCCACAGACTCACACAGAGACCCACAGACTCACACAGAGACCCATAGACTCACACAGAGACCCATAGACTCACACAGAAACCCATAGACTCACACAGAGACCCATGGACTCACACAGAGACACATAGACTCACACAGAGCGTCATAGACTCACACAGAGACACATAGACTCACACAGAGACCCATAGACTCACACAGAGACCCATAGACTCACACAGAGACCCATAGACTCACACAGAGACCCACAGACTCACACAGAGACCCATAGGCTCGCACAGAGATCCATAGACCCACACATAGACCCATAGACTAACACAGAGACCCATAAACTCACACAGAGACCCATAGACTCACACAGAGACACATGGACTCACACAGAGACCCATAGACTCACACAGAGACCCACAGACTCACACAGAGACCCATAGACTCACACAGAGACCCACAGACTCACACAGAGACCCACAGACTCGCACAGAGATCCACAGACTCACACATAGACCCATAGACTCACACAGAGACCCATAAACTCACACAGAGACCCATAGACTCACACAGAGACCCATAGACTTACACAGAGACCCACAGACTCACACAGAGACCCATAGACTCACACAGAGACCCACAGACTCACACAGAGACCCATAGACTCACACAGAGACCCATAGACTCACACAGAGACCCATAGACTCACACAGAGACCCACAGACTCACACAGAGACCCATAGACTCACAAAGTGACCCATAGACTCACACAGAGATCCACAGACTCACACATAGACCCATAGACTCACACAGAGACCCATAAACTCACACAGAGACCCATAGACTCACACAGAGACCCATAGACTCACAAAGAGACCCATAGACTCACACAGAGACCCATAGACTCACACAGAGACCCGTAGATTCACGCAGAGACACATAGACTCACACAGAGACCCACAGACTCACACAGAGACCCATAGACTCACACAGAGACCCACAGACTCACACAGAGACCCATAGACTCACACAGAGACCCACAGACTCACACAGAGACCCATACACTCACAAAGCGACCCGTAGACTCACACAGAGATCCACAGACTCACACATAGACCCATAGACTCACACAGAGACCCATAAACTCACACAGAGACCCATAGACTCACACAGAGACCCATAGACTCACACAGAGACCCATAGACTCACACAGAGACCCATAGACTCACACAGAGACCCATAGATTCACGCAGAGACACATAGACTCACACAGAGACCCACAGACTCAGGCAGAGACCCATAGATTCACACAGAGACCCACAGACTCACACAGAGACCCATAGACTCACACCGAGACACATAGACTCACACAGAGACCCATAGACTCACACAGAGACACATAGACTCACACAGAGACCCATAGACTCACACAGAGACCCATAGACTCACACAGAGACCCATAGACTCACACAGAGACCCACAGACTCACGCAGAGACCCATACACTCACACAGAGACCCACAGACTCATACAGAGACCCACAGACTCACACAGAGACCCACAGACTCGCACAGAGATCCACAGACTCACACAGAGACCCATAGACTCACACAGAGACCCATAGACTCACACAGAGACCCATAGACTCACACAGAGACCCATAGACTCACACAGAGACCCATAGAGTCACACAGAGACACATAGACTCACACAGAGACCCATAGACTCACACAGAGACCAATAGACTCACTCAGAGACCCATAGACTCACGCAGAGACCCATAGACTCACATAGAGACCCATAGACTCACTCAGAGACCCATAGACTCACACAGAGACCCTTAGACTCACACAGAGACCCATAGACTCACACAGAGACCCACAGACTCACACAGAGACACATAGACTCACAAAGAGACCCATAGACTCACACAGAGACCCATAGACTCACACAGAGACACATAGACTCACAGAGAAACACATAGACTCACACAGAGACCCATAGACTCACACAGAGACCCATAGACTCACACAGAGACCCACAGACTCACACAGAGACCCACAGACTCACACAGAGACCCATAGACTCACACAGAGATCCACAGACTCACACATAGACCCATAGACTCACACAGAGACCCATAAACTCACACAGAGACCCATAGACTCACACAGAGACCCATAGACCCACACAGAGACCCATAGACTCACACAGAGACCCACAGACTCACACAGAGACACATAGACTCACACAGAGACCCATAGACTCACACAGAGACCCATAGACTCACACAGAGACACATAGACTCACACAGAAACACATAGACTCACACAGAGACCCATAGACTCACACAGAGACCCATAGACTCACACAGAGACCCACAGACTCACACAGAGACCCACAGACTCACACAGAGACCCATAGACTCACACAGAGACCCATAGACTCACACAGAAACCCATAGACTCACACAGAGACCCATGGACTCACACAGAGACACATAGACTCACACAGAGACTCATAGACTCACACAGAGACACATAAACTCACACAGAGACCCATAGACTCACACAGAGACCCATAGACTCACACAGAGACCCATAGACTCACACAGAGACCCACAGACTCACACAGAGACCCATAGACTCGCACAGAGATCCACAGACTCACACATAGACCCATAGACTAACACAGAGTCCCATAAACTCACACAGAGACCCATAGACTCACACAGAGACACATAGACTCACACAGAGACCCATAGACTCACACAGAGACCCACAGACTCACACAGAGACCCATAGACTCACACAGAGACCCACAGACTCACACAGAGACCCACAGACTCGCACAGAGGTCCACAGACTCACACATAGACCCATAGACTCACAGACCCATAAACTCACACAGAGACCCATAGACTCACACAGAGACCCATAGACTTACACAGAGACCCACAGACTCACACAGAGACCCATAGACTCACACAGAGACCCACAGACTCACACAGAGACCCATAGACTCACACAGAGACCCATAGACTCACACAGAGACCCATAGACTCACACAGAGACCCACAGACTCACACAGAGACCCATAGACTCACAAAGCGACCCATAGACTCACACAGAGATCCACAGACTCACACATAGACCCATAGACTCACACAGAGACCCATAAACTCACACAGAGACCCATAGACTCACACAGAGACCCATAGACTCACACAGAGACCCATAGACTCACACAGAGACCCATAGATTCACGCAGAGACACATAGACTCACACAGAGACCCACAGACTCACACAGAGACCCATAGACTCACACAGAGACCCACAGACTCACACAGAGACCCATAGACTCACACAGAGACACATAGACTCACACAGAGTCCCATAGACTCACACAGAGACACATTGACTCACACAGAGACTCATAGACTCACACAGAGACCCACAGACTCACACAGAGACCCATAGACTCACACAGAGACCCACGGACTCACACAGAGACCCACAGACTCGCACAGAGATCCACAGACTCACACAGAGACCCATAGACTAACACAGAGACCCACAGACTCACACAGAGACCCACAGACTCGCACAGAGATCCACAGACTCACACAGAGACCCATAGACTCACACAGAGACCCATAGACTCACACAGAGACCCATAGACTCACACAGAGACCCATAGAGTCACACAGAGACACATAGACTCACACAGAGACCCATAGACTCACACAGAGACCAATAGACTCACTCAGAGACCCATAGACTCACGCAGAGACCCATAGACTCACATAGAGACACATAGACTCACACAGAGTCCCATAGACTCACACAGAGACACATTGACTCACACAGAGACTCATAGACTCACACAGAGACCCACAGACTCACACAGAGACCCATAGACTCACACAGAGACCCACAGACTCACACAGAGACCCACAGACTCGCACAGAGATCCACAGACTCACACAGAGACCCATAGACTAACACAGAGACCCACAGACTCACACAGAGACCCACAGACTCGCACAGAGATCCACAGACTCACACAGAGACCCATAGACTCACACAGAGACCCATAGACTCACACAGAGACCCATAGACTCACACAGAGACCCATAGACTCACACAGAGACACATAGACTCACACAGAGACCCATAGACTCACACAGAGACCAATAGACTCACTCAGAGACCCATAGACTCACGCAGAGACCCATAGACTCACATAGAGACCCATAGACTCACTCAGAGACCCATAGACTCACACAGAGACCCTTAGACTCACACAGAGACCCATAGACTCACACAGAGACCCACAGACTCACACAGAGACACATAGACTCACACAGAGACCCATAGACTCACACAGAGACCCATAGAATCACACAGAGACACATAGACTCACAGAGAAACACATAGACTCACACAGAGACCCATAGACTCACACAGAGACCCATAGACTCACACAGAGACCCACAGACTCACACAGAGACCCACAGACTCACACAGAGACCCATAGACTCACACAGAGATCCACAGACTCACACATAGACCCATAGACTCACACAGAGACCCATAAACTCACACAGAGACCCATAGACTCACACAGAGACCCATAGACTCACACAGAGACCCATAGACTCACACAGAGACCCATAGACTCACACAGAGACCCATAGATTCACGCAGAGACACATAGACTCACACAGAGACCCACAGACTCACACAGAGACCCATAGACTCACACAGAGACCCACAGACTCACACAGAGACCCATAGACTCACACAGAGACACATAGACTCACACAGAGTCCCATAGACTCACACAGAGACACATTGACTCACACAGAGACTCATAGACTCACACAGAGACCCACAGACTCACACAGAGACCCATAGACTCACACAGAGACCCACAGACTCACACAGAGACCCACAGACTCGCACAGAGATCCACAGACTCACACAGAGACCCATAGACTAACACAGAGACCCATAAACTCACACAGAGACCCATAGATTCACACAGAGACCCATAGACTCACACAGAGACCCATAGACTCACACAGAGACACATAGACTCACACAGAGACCCATAGACTCACACAGAGACCCATAGACTCACACAGAGACCCACAGACTCGCACAGAGATCCACAGACTCACACAGAGACCCATAGACTCACACAGAGACCCATAGACTCACACAGAGACCCATAGACTCACACAGAGACCCATAGACTCACACAGAGACACATAGACTCACACAGAGACCCATAGACTCACACAGAGACCAATAGACTCACTCAGAGACCCATAGACTCACGCAGAGACCCATAGACTCACATAGAGACCCATAGACTCACTCAGAGACCCATAGACTCACACAGAGACCCTTAGACTCACACAGAGACCCATAGACTCACACAGAGACCCACAGACTCACACAGAGACACATAGACTCACACAGAGACCCATAGACTCACACAGAGACCCATAGAATCACACAGAGACACATAGACTCACAGAGAAACACATAGACTCACACAGAGACCCATAGACTCACACAGAGACCCATAGACTCACACAGAGACCCACAGACTCACACAGAGACCCACAGACTCACACAGAGACCCATAGACTCACACAGAGATCCACAGACTCACACATAGACCCATAGACTCACACAGAGACCCATAAACTCACACAGAGACCCATAGACTCACACAGAGACCCATAGACTCACACAGAGACCCATAGACTCACACAGAGACCCATAGACTCACACAGAGACCCATAGATTCACGCAGAGACACATAGACTCACACAGAGACCCACAGACTCACACAGAGACCCATAGACTCACACAGAGACCCACAGACTCACACAGAGACCCATAGACTCACACAGAGACACATAGACTCACACAGAGTCCCATAGACTCACACAGAGACACATTGACTCACACAGAGACTCATAGACTCACACAGAGACCCACAGACTCACACAGAGACCCATAGACTCACACAGAGACCCACAGACTCACACAGAGACCCACAGACTCGCACAGAGATCCACAGACTCACACAGAGACCCATAGACTAACACAGAGACCCATAAACTCACACAGAGACCCATAGATTCACACAGAGACCCATAGACTCACACAGAGACCCATAGACTCACACAGAGACACATAGACTCACACAGAGACCCATAGACTCACACAGAGACCCATAGACTCACACAGAGACACACAGACTCGCACAGAGATCCACAGACTCACACAGAGACCCATAGACTCACACAGAGACCCATAGACTCACACAGAGACCCATAGACTCACACAGAGACCCATAGACTCACACAGAGACCCATAGACTCACACAGAGACCCATAAACTCACACAGAGACCCACAGACTCACACAGAGACCCACAGACTCACACAGAGACCCATAGACTCACACAGAGACCCATAGACTCACACAGAAACCCATAGACTCACACAGAGACCCATGGACTCACACAGAGACACATAGACTCACACAGAGCGTCATAGACTCACACAGAGACACATAGACTCACACAGAGACCCATAGACTCACACAGAGACCCATAGACTCACACAGAGTCCCATAGACTCACACAGAGACCCACAGACTCACACAGAGACCCATAGGCTCGCACAGAGATCCATAGACCCACACATAGACCCATAGACTAACACAGAGACCCATAAACTCACACAGAGACCCATAGACTCACACAGAGACACATAGACTCACACAGAGACCCATAGACTCACACAGAGACCCACAGACTCACACAGAGACCCATAGACTCACACAGAGACCCACAGACTCACACAGAGACCCACAGACTCGCACAGAGATCCACAGACTCACACATAGACCCATAGACTCACACAGAGACCCATATACTCACACAGAGACCCATAGACTCACACAGAGACCCATAGACTTACACAGAGACCCACAGACTCACACAGAGACCCATAGACTCACACAGAGACCCACAGACTCACACAGAGACCCATAGACTCACACAGAGACCCATAGACTCACACAGAGACCCACAGACTCACACAGAGACCCATAGACTCACACAGAGACCCACAGACTCACACAGAGACCCATAGACTCACACAGAGACCCACAGACTCACACAGAGACCCATAGACTCACAAAGCGACCCATAGACTCACACAGAGATCCACAGACTCACACATAGACCCATAGACTCACACAGAGACCCATAAACTCACACAGAGACCCATAGACTCACACAGAGACCCATAGACTCACACAGAGACCCATAGACTCACACAGAGACCCATAGACTCACACAGAGACCCATAGATTCACGCAGAGACACATAGACTCACACAGAGACCCACAGACTCAGGCAGAGACCCATAGACTCACACAGAGACCCACAGACTCACACAGAGACCCATAGACTCACACCGAGACACATAGACTCACACAGAGACCCATAGACTCACACAGAGACACATAGACTCACACAGAGACCCATAGACTCACACAGAGACCCATAGACTCACACAGAGACCCATAGACTCACACAGAGACCCACAGACTCACGCAGAGACCCATACACTCACACAGAGACCCACAGACTCACACAGAGACCCACAGACTCACACAGAGACCCACAGACTCGCACAGAGATCCACAGACTCACACAGAGACCCATAGACTCACACAGAGACCCATAGACTCACACAGAGACCCATAGACTCACACAGAGACCCATAGACTCACACAGAGACCCATAGAGTCACACAGAGACACATAGACTCACACAGAGACCCATAGACTCACACAGAGACCAATAGACTCACTCAGAGACCCATAGACTCACGCAGAGACCCATAGACTCACACAGAGACACATAGACTCACACAGAGACCCATAGACTCACACAGAGACCCACAGACTCACACAGAGACCCATAGACTCACACAGAGACCCACAGACTCACACAGAGACCCACAGACTCGCACAGAGATCCACAGACTCACACATAGACCCATAGACTCACACAGAGAACCATAAACTCACACAGAGACCCATAGACTCACACAGAGACCCATAGACTTACACAGAGACCCACAGACTCACACAGAGACCCATAGACTCACACAGAGACCCACAGACTCACACAGAGACCCATAGACTCACACAGAGACCCATAGACTCACACAGAGACCCATAGACTCACACAGAGACCCACAGACTCACACAGAGACCCATAGACTCACAAAGTGACCCATAGACTCACACAGAGATCCACAGACTCACACATAGACCCATAGACTCACACAGAGACCCATAAACTCACACAGAGACCCATAGACTCACACAGAGACCCATAGACTCACACAGAGACCCATAGACTCACACAGAGACCCATAGACTCACACAGAGACCCATAGATTCACGCAGAGACACATAGACTCACACAGAGACCCACAGACTCACACAGAGATCCATAGACTCACACAGAGACCCACAGACTCACACAGAGACCCATAGACTCACACAGAGACCCACAGACTCACACAGAGACCCATAGACTCACAAAGCGACCCATAGACTCACACAGAGATCCACAGACTCACACATAGACCCATAGACTCACACAGAGACCCATAAACTCACATAGAGACCCATAGACTCACACAGAGACCCATAGACTCACACAGAGACCCATAGACTCACACAGAGACCCATAGACTCACACAGAGACCCATAGATTCACGCAGAGGCACATAGACTCACACAGAGACCCACAGACTCAGGCAGAGACCCATAGACTCACACAGAGACCCACAGACTCACACAGAGACCCATAGACTCACACCGAGACACATAGACTCACACAGAGACCCATAGACTCACACAGAGACACATAGACTCACACAGAGACCCATAGACTCACACAGAGACCCATAGACTCACACAGAGACCCATAGACTCACACAGAGACCCACAGACTCACGCAGAGACCCATACACTCACACAGAGACCCACAGACTCACACAGAGACCCACAGACTCACACAGAGACCCACAGACTCGCACAGAGATCCACAGACTCACACAGAGACCCATAGACTCACACAGAGACCCATAGACTCACACAGAGACCCATAGACTCACACAGAGACCCATAGACTCACACAGAGACACATAGACTCACACAGAGACCCATAGACTCACACAGAGACCAATAGACTCACTCAGAGACCCATAGACTCACGCAGAGACCCATAGACTCACATAGAGACCCATAGACTCACTCAGAGACCCATAGACTCACACAGAGACCCTTAGACTCACACAGAGACCCATAGACTCACACAGAGACCCACAGACTCACACAGAGACACATAGACTCACACAGAGACCCATAGACTCACACAGAGACCCATAGACTCACACAGAGACACATAGACTCACACAGAAACACATAGACTCACACAGAGACCCATAGACTCACACAGAGACCCATAGACTCACACAGAGACCCACAGACTCACACAGAGACCCACAGACTCACACAGAGACCCATAGACTCACACAGAGACCCATAGACTCACACAGAAACCCATAGACTGACACAGAGACCCATGGACTCACACAGAGACACATAGACTCACACAGAGACTCATAGACTCACACAGAGACACATAGACTCACACAGAGACCCATAGACTCACACAGAGACCCATAGACTCACACAGAGACACATAGACTCACACAGAGCGTCATAGACTCACACAGAGACACATAGACTCACACAGAGACCCATAGACTCACACAGAGACCCATAGACTCACACAGAGACCCATAGACTCACACAGAGACCCACAGACTCACACAGAGACCCATAGGCTCGCACAGAGATCCATAGACCCACACATAGACCCATAGACTAACACAGAGACCCATAAACTCACACAGAGACCCATAGACTCACACAGAGACACATAGACTCACACAGAGACCCATAGACTCACACAGAGACCCACAGACTCACACAGAGACCCATAGACTCACACAGAGACCCACAGACTCACACAGAGACCCACAGACTCGCACAGAGATCCACAGACTCACACATAGACCCATAGACTCACACAGAGACCCATAAACTCACACAGAGACCCATAGACTCACACAGAGACCCATATACTTACACAGAGACCCACAGACTCACACAGAGAACCATAGACTCACACAGAGACCCACAGACTCACACAGAGACCCATAGACTCACACAGAGACCCATAGACTCACACAGAGACCCATAGACTCACACAGAGACCCACAGACTCACACAGAGACCCATAGACTCACAAAGCGACCCATAGACTCACACAGAGATCCACAGACTCACACATAGACCCATAGACTCACACAGAGACCCATAAACTCACACAGAGACCCATAGACTCACACAGAGACCCATAGACTCACACAGAGTCCCATAGACTCACACAGAGACCCATAGACTCACACAGAGACCCATAGATTCACGCAGAGACACATAGACTCACACAGAGACCCACAGACTCACACAGAGACCCATAGACTCACACAGAGACCCACAGGCTCACACAGAGACCCATAGACTCACACAGAGACCCACAGACTCACACAGAGACCCATAGACTCACAAAGAGACCCATAGACCCACACAGAGATCCACAGACTCACACATAGACCCATAGACTCACACAGAGACCCATAAACTCACACAGAGACCCATAGACTCACACAGTGACCCATAGACTCACACAGAGACCCATAGACTCACACAGAGACCCATAGACTCACACAGAGACCCATAGATTCACGCAGAGACACATAGACTCACACAGAGACCCACAGACTCAGGCAGAGACCCATAGACTCACACAGAGACCCACAGACTCACACAGAGACCCATAGACTCACACCGAGACACATAGACTCACACAGAGACCCATAGACTCACACAGAGACACATAGACTCACACAGAGACCCATAGACTCACACAGAGACCCATAGACTCACACAGAGACCCATAGACTCACACAGAGACCCACAGACTCACGCAGAGACCCATACACTCACACAGAGACCCACAGACTCACACAGAGACCCACAGACTCACACAGAGACCCACAGACTCGCACAGAGATCCACAGACTCACACAGAGACCCATAGACTCACACAGAGACCCATAGACTCACACAGAGACCCATAGACTCACACAGAGACCCATAGACTCACACAGAGACCCATAGAGTCACACAGAGACACATAGACTCACACAGAGACCCATAGACTCACACAGAGACCAATAGACTCACTCAGAGACCCATAGACTCACGCAGAGACCCATAGACTCACATAGAGACCCATAGACTCACTCAGAGACCCATAGACTCACACAGAGACCCTTAGACTCACACAGAGACCCATAGACTCACACAGAGACCCACAGACTCACACAGAGACACATAGACTCACACAGAGACCCATAAACTCACACAGAGACCCATAGACTCACACAGAGACACATAGACTCACACAGAAACACATAAACTCACACAGAGACCCATAGACTCACACAGAGACCCATAGACTCACACAGAGACCCACAGACTCACACAGATACCCACAGACTCACACAGAGACCCATAGACTCACACAGAGACCCATAGACTCACACAGAAACCCATAGACTCACACAGAGACCCATGGACTCACACAGAGACACATAGACTCACACAGAGACTCATAGACTCACACAGAGACCCATAGACTCACACAGAGACCCATGGACTCACACAGAGACCCATGGACTCACACAGAGACACATAGACTCACACAGAGCGTCATAGACTCACACAGAGACACATAGACTCACACAGAGACCCATAGACTCACACAGAGACCCATAGACTCACACAGAGACCCATAGACTCACACAGAGACCCACAGACTCACACAGAGACCCATAGGCTCGCACAGAGATCCATAGACCCACACATAGACCCATAGACTAACACAGAGACCCATAAACTCACACAGAGACCCATAGACTCACACAGAGACACATAGACTCACACAGAGACCCATAGACTCACACAGAGACCCACAGACTCACACAGAGACCCATAGACTCACACAGAGACCCACAGACTCACACAGAGACCCACAGACTCGCACAGAGATCCACAGACTCACACATAGACCCATAGACTCACACAGAGACCCATAAACTCAAACAGAGACCCATAGACTCACACAGAGACCCATAGACTTACACAGAGACCCACAGACTCACACAGAGAACCATAGACTCACACAGAGACCCACAGACTCACACAGAGACCCATAGACTCACACAGAGACCCATAGACTCACACAGAGACCCATAGACTCACACAGAGACGCACAGGCTCACACAGAGACCCATAGACTCACAAAGCGACCCATAGACTCACACAGAGATCCACAGACTCACACATAGACCCATAGACTCACACAGAGACCCATAAACTCACACAGAGACCCATAGACTCACACAGAGACCCATAGGCTCACACAGAGTCCCATAGACTCACACAGAGACCCATAGACTCACACAGAGACCCATAGATTCACGCAGAGACACATAGACTCACACAGAGACCCACAGACTCACACAGAGACCCATAGACTCACACAGAGACCCACAGGCTCACACAGAGTCCCATAGACTCACACAGAGACCCACAGACTCACACAGAGACCCATAGACTCACAAAGAGACCCATAGACTCACACAGAGATCCACAGACTCACACATAGACCAATAGACTCACACAGAGACCCATAAACTCACACAGAGACCCATAGACTCACACAGAGACCCATAGACTCACAGAGAGACCCATAGACTCACACAGAGACCCATAGACTCACACAGAGACCCATAGATTCACGCAGAGACACATAGACTCACACAGAGACCCACAGACTCAGGCAGAGACCCATAGACTCACACAGAGACCCACAGACTCACACAGAGACCCATAGACTCACACCGAGACACATAGACTCACACAGAGACCCATAGACTGACACAGAGACACATAGACTCACACAGAGACCCATAGACTCACACAGAGACCCATAGACTCACACAGAGACCCATAGACTCACACAGAGACCCACAGACTCACGCAGAGACCCATACACTCACACAGAGACCCACAGACTCACACAGAGACCCACAGACTCACACAGAGACCCACAGACTCGCACAGAGATCCACAGACTCACACAGAGACCCATAGACTCACACAGAGACCCATAGACTCACACAGAGACACATAGACTCACACAGAGACACATAGACTCACACAGAGACTCATAGACTCACACAGAGACACATAGACTCACACAGAGACCCATAGACTCACACAGAGACCCATAGACTCACACAGAGACCCATAGACTCACACAGAGACCCACAGACTCACACAGAGACCCATAGACTCGCACAGAGATCCACAGACTCACACATAGACCCACAGACTAACACAGAGACCCATAAACTCACACAGAGACCCATAGACTCACACAGAGACACATAGACTCACACAGAGACCCATAGACTCACACAGAGACCCACAGACTCACACAGAGACCCATAGACTCACACAGAGACCCACAGACTCGCACAGAGATCCACAGACTCACACATAGACCCATAGACTCACAGACCCATAAACTCACACAGAGACCCATAGACTCACACAGAGACCCATAGACTTACACAGAGACCCACAGACTCACACAGAGACCCATAGACTCACACAGAGACCCATAGACTCACACAGAGACCCATAGACTCACACAGAGACCCATAGACTCACACAGAGACCCATAGACTCACACAGAGACCCATAGACTCACAAAGCGACCCATAGACTCACACAGAGATCCACAGACTCACACATAGACCCATAGACTCACACAGAGACCCATAAACTCACACAGAGACCCATAGACTCACACAGAGACCCATAGACTCACACAGAGACCCATAGACTCACACAGAGACCCATAGACTCACACAGAGACCCATAGATTCACGCAGAGACACATAGACTCACACAGAGACCCACAGACTCACACAGAGACCCATAGACTCACACAGAGACCCAAAGACTCACACAGAGACCCATAGACTCACACAGAGACACATAGACTCACACAGAGTCCCATAGACTCACACAGAGACACATAGACTCACATAGAGACTCATAGACTCACACAGAGACCCACAGACTCACACAGAGACCCATAGACTCACACAGAGACCCACAGACTCATACAGAGACCCACAGACTCGCACAGAGATCCACAGACTCACACAGAGACCCATAGACTAACACAGAGACCCATAAACTCACACAGAGACCCATAGATTCACACAGAGACCCATAGACTCACACAGAGACCCATAGACTCACACAGAGACATATAGACTCACACAGAGACCCATAGACTCACACAGAGACACATAGACTCACAAAGCGACCCATAGACTCACACAGAGATCCACAGACTCACACATAGACCCATAGACTCACACAGAGACCCATAAACTCACACAGAGACCCATAGACTCACACAGAGACCCATAGACTCACACAGAGACCCATAGACTCACACAGAGACCCATAGACTCACACAGAGACCCATAGATTCACGCAGAGACACATAGACTCACACAGAGACCCACAGACTCACACAGAGACCCATAGACTCACACAGAGACCCAAAGACTCACACAGAGACCCATAGACTCACACAGAGACACATAGACTCACACAGAGTCCCATAGACTCACACAGAGACACATAGACTCACATAGAGACTCATAGACTCACACAGAGACCCACAGACTCACACAGAGACCCATAGACTCACACAGAGACCCACAGACTCATACAGAGACCCACAGACTCGCACAGAGATCCACAGACTCACACAGAGACCCATAGACTAACACAGAGACCCATAAACTCACACAGAGACCCATAGATTCACACAGAGACCCATAGACTCACACAGAGACCCATAGACTCACACAGAGACATATAGACTCACACAGAGACCCATAGACTCACACAGAGACACATAGACTCACACAGAGACCCATAGACTCACACAGAGACACATAGACTCACACAGAGACCCATAGACTCACACAGAGACACATAGACTCACACAGAGACACATAGACTCACACAGAGACCCACAGACTCACACAGAGACCCATAGACTCACACAGAGACCCACAGACTCACACAGACACCCACAGACTCGCACAGAGATCCACAGACTCACACATAGACCCATAGACTCACACAGAGACCCATAAACTCACACAGAGACCCATAGACTCACACAGAGACCCACAGACTCACACAGAGACCCACAGACTCACACAGAGACCCACAGACTCACACAGAGACCCCCTTGACTCACACAGAGACCCATAGACTCACATAGAGACCCATAGACTCACACAGAGACCCACAGACTCGCAAAGAGACCCACAGACTCGCATAGAGACCCATAGACTCACACAGCAGAGACCCATAGACTCACGCAGAGACCCATAGACTCACACAGAGACCCACAGACTCGCACAGAGACCCACAGACTCGCACAGAGACCCATAGACTCACACAGCAGAGACCCATAGACTCACAGCAGAGACCCATAGACTCACGCAGAGACCCACAGATTCACACAGAGACACATAGACTCACACAGAGACCCATAGACTCACACAGAGACCCATAGACTCACACAGAGACCCATAGACTCACACAGAGACTCACAGACTCACGCAGAGACCCATACACTCACACAGAGACCCACATACTCACACAGAGACCCACAGACTCACACAGAGACCCATAGACTCACACAGAGACCCACAGACTCACACAGAGACCCATAGACTCACACAGAGACACATAGACTCACACAGAGTCCCATAGACTCACACAGAGACACATAGACACACAGAGACTCATAGACTCACACAGAGACCCACAGACTCACACAGAGACCCATAGACTCACACAGAGACCCACAGACTTACACAGAGACCCACAGACTCGCACAGAGATCCACAGACTCACACAGAGACCCATAGACTAACACAGAGACCCATAAACTCACACAGAGACCCATAGATTCACACAGAGACCCATAGACTCACACAGAGACCCATAGACTCACACAGAGACACATAGACTCACACAGAGACCCATAGACTCACACAGAGACACATAGACTCACGCAGAGACCCATAGACTCACACAGAGACCCACAGACTCACACAGAGACCCACAGACTCACACAGAGACCCATAGACTCACACAGAGACCCATAGACTCACACAGAAACCCATAGACTCACACAGAGACCCATGGACTCACACAGAGACACATAGACTCACATAGAGACTCATAGACTCACACAGAGACACATAGACTCACACAGAGACCCATAGACTCACACAGAGACCCATAGACTCACACAGAGACCCATAGACTCACACAGAGACCCACAGACTCACACAGAGACCCATAGACTCGCACAGAGATCCACAGACTCACACATAGACCCATAGACTAACACAGAGACCCATAAACTCACACAGAGACCCATAGACTCACACAGAGACACATAGACTCACACAGAGACCCATAGACTCACACAGAGACCCACAGACTCACACAGAGACCCATAGACTCACACAGAGACCCACAGACTCACACAGAGACCCACAGACTCGCACAGAGATCCACAGACTCACACATAGACCCATAGACTCACAGACCCATAAACTCACACAGAGACCCATAGACTCACACAGAGACCCATAGTCTTACACAGAGGCCCACAGACTCACACAGAGACCCATAGACTCACACAGAGACCCACAGACTCACACAGAGACCTATAGACTCACACAGAGACCCATAGACTCACACAGAGACCCATAGACTCACACAGAGACCCATAGACTCACACAGAGACCCACAGACTCACACAGAGACCCATAGACTCACAAAGCGACCCATAGACTCACACAGAGATCCACAGACTCACACATAGACCCATAGACTCACACAGAGACCCATAAACTCACACAGAGACTCATAGACTCACACAGAGACCCATAGACTCACACAGAGACCCATAGACTCACACAGAGACCCATAGACTCACACAGAGACCCATAGATTCACGCAGAGACACATAGACTCACACAGAGACCCACAGACTCACACAGAGACCCATAGACTCACACAGAGACCCACAGACTCACACAGAGACCCATAGACTCACACAGAGACCCATAGACTCACACAGAGACACATTGACTCACACAGAGACTCATAGACTCACACAGAGACCCATAGACTCACACAGAGACACACAGACTCGCACAGAGATCCACAGACTCACACAGAGACCCATAGACTCACACAGAGACCCATAGACTCACACAGAGACCCATAGACTCACACAGAGACCCATAGACTCACACAGAGACCCATAGAGTCACACAGAGACACATAGACTCACACAGAGACCCATAGACTCACACAGAGACCAATAGACTCACTCAGAGACCCATAGACTCACGCAGAGACCCATAGACTCACATAGAGACCCATAGACTCACTCAGAGACCCATAGACTCACACAGAGACCCTTAGACTCACACAGAGACCCATAGACTCACACAGAGACCCACAGACTCACACAGAGACACATAGACTCACACAGAGACCCATAGACTCACACAGAGACCCATAGACTCACACAGAGACACATAGACTCACACAGAGACACATAGACTCACACAGAGACCCATAGACTCACACAGAGACCCATAAACTCACACAGAGACCCACAGACTCACACAGAGACCCACAGACTCACACAGAGACCCATAGACTCACACAGAGACCCATAGACTCACACAGAAACCCATAGACTCACACAGAGACCCATGGACTCACACAGAGACACATAGACTCACACAGAGCGTCATAGACTCACACAGAGACACATAGACTCACACAGAGACCCATAGACTCACACAGAGACCCATAGACTCACACAGAGACCCATAGACTCACACAGAGACCCATAGACTCACACAGAGACCCATAGGCTCGCACAGAGATCCATAGACCCACACATAGACCCATAGACTAACACAGAGACCCATAAACTCACACAGAGACCCATAGACTCACACAGAGACACATAGACTCACACAGAGACCCATAGACTCACACAGAGACCCACAGACTCACACAGAGACCCATAGACTCACACAGAGACCCACAGACTCACACAGAGACCCACAGACTCGCACAGAGATCCACAGACTCACACATAGACCCATAGACTCACACAGAGACCCATAAACTCACACAGAGATGCATAGACTCACACAGAGACCCATAGACTTACACAGAGACCCACAGACTCACACAGAGACCCATAGACTCACACAGAGACCCACATACTCACACAGAGACCCATAGACTCACACAGAGACCCATAGACTCACACAGAGACCCATAGACTCACACAGAGACCCATAGACTCACACAGAGACCCACAGACTCACACAGAGACCCATAGACTCACAAAGCGACCCATAGACTCACACAGAGATCCACAGACTCACACATAGACCCATAGACTCACACAGAGACCCATAAACTCACACAGAGACCCATAGACTCACACAGAGACCCATAGACTCACACAGAGACCCATAGTCTCACACAGAGACCCATAGATTCACGCAGTGACACATAGACTCACACAGAGACCCACAGACTCACACAGAGACCCATAGACTCACACAGAGACCCACAGACTCACACAGAGACCCATAGACTCACACAGAGACCCACAGACTCACACAGAGACCCATAGACTCACAAAGCAACCCATAGACTCACACAGAGATCCACAGACTCACACATAGACCCATAGACTCACACAGAGACCCATAAACTCACACAGAGACCCACAGACTCACACAGAGACCCATAGACTCACACAGAGACCCATAGACTCACACAGAGACCCACAGACTCACACAGAGACCCATAGACTCACAAAGCGACCCATAGACTCACACAGAGATCCACAGACTCACACATAGACCCATAGACTCACACAGAGACCCATAAACTCACACAGAGACCCATAGACTCACACAGAGACCCATAGACTCACACAGAGACCCATAGACTCACACAGAGACCCATAGACTCACACAGAGACCCATAGATTCACGCAGAGACACATAGACTCACACAGAGACCCACAGACTCAGGCAGAGACCCATAGACTCACACAGAGACCCACAGACTCACACAGAGACCCATAGACTCACACAGAGACACATAGACTCACACAGAGACCCATAGACTCACACAGAGACACATAGACTCACACAGAGACCCATAGACTCACACAGAGACCCATAGACTCACACAGAGACCCATAGACTCACACAGAGACCCACAGTCTCACGCAGAGACCCAAACACTCACACAGAGACCCACAGACTCACACAGAGACCCACAGACTCACACAGAGACCCACAGACTCGCACAGAGATCCACAGTCTCACACAGAGACCCATAGACTCACACAGAGACCCATAGACTCACACAGAGACCCATAGACTCACACAGAGACCCATAGACTCACACAGAGACCCATAGACTCACACAGAGACCCATAGATTCACGCAGAGACACATAGACTCACACAGAGACCCACAGACTCAGGCAGAGACCCATAGACTAACACAGAGACCCACAGACTCACACAGAGACCCATAGACTCACACAGAGACACATAGGCTCACACAGAGACCCATAGACTCACACAGAGACACATAGACTCACACAGAGACCCATAGACTCACACAGAGACCCATAGACTCACACAGAGACCCATAGACTCACACAGAGACCCACAGTCTCACGCAGAGACCCAAACAGTCACACAGAGACCCACAGACTCACACAGAGACCCACAGACTCACACAGAGACCCACAGACTCGCACAGAGATCCACAGTCTCACACAGAGACCCATAGACTCACACAGAGACCCATAGACTCACACAGAGACCCATAGACTCACACAGAGACCCATAGACTCACACAGAGACCCATAGAGTCACACAGAGACACATAGACTCACACAGAGACCCATAGACTCACACAGAGACCAATAGACTCACTCAGAGACCCATACACTCACGCAGAGACCGATAGACTCACATAGTGACCCATAGACTCACTCAGAGACCCATAGACTCACACAGAGACCCTTAGACTCACACAGAGACCCATAGACTCACACAGAGACCCACAGACTCACACAGAGACACATAGACTCACACAGAGACCCATAGACTCACACAGAGACCCATAGACTCACACAGAGACACATAGACTCACACAGAGACACATAGACTCACACAGAGACCCATAGACACACAGAGACCGATAGACTCACACAGAGACCCACAGACTCACACAGAGACACATAGACTCACACAGAGACCCATAGACTCACACAGAGACCCATAGACTCACACAGAGACACATAGACTCACACAGAGACACATAGACTCACACAGAGACCCATAGACTCACACAGAGACCCATAAACTCACACAGAGACCCACAGACTCACACAGAGACCCACAGACTCACACAGAGACCCATAGACTCACACAGAGACCCATAGACTCACACAGAAACCCATAGACTCACACAGAGACCCATGGACTCACACAGAGACACATAGACTCACACAGAGCGTCATAGACTCACACAGAGACACATAGACTCACACAGAGACCCATAGACTCACACAGAGACCCATAGACTCACACAGAGACCCATAGACTTACACAGAGACCCACAGACTCACACAGAGACCCATAGACTCACACAGAGACCCACATACTCACACAGAGACCCATAGACTCACACAGAGACCCATAGACTCACACAGAAACCCATAGACTCACACAGAGACCCATGGACTCACACAGAGACACATAGACTCACACAGAGCGTCATAGACTCACACATAGACCCATAGACTCACACAGAGACCCATAAACTCACACAGAGATGCATAGACTCACACAGAGACCCATAGACTTACACAGAGACCCACAGACTCACACAGAGACCCATAGACTCACACAGAGACCCACATACTCACACAGAGACCCATAGACTCACACAGAGACCCATAGACTCACACAGAGATGCATAGACTCACACAGAGACCCATAGACTTACACAGAGACCCACAGACTCACACAGAGACCCATAGACTCACACAGAGACCCACATACTCACACAGAGACCCATAGACTCACACAGAGACCCATAAACTCACACAGAGATGCATAGACTCACACAGAGACCCATAGACTTACACAGAGACCCACAGACTCACACAGAGACCCATAGACTCACACAGAGACCCACATACTCACACAGAGACCCATAGACTCACACAGAGACCCATAGACTCACACAGAGACCCATAGACTCACACAGAGACCCATAGACTCACACAGAGACCCACAGACTCACACAGAGACCCATAGACTCACAAAGCGACCCATAGACTCACACAGAGATCCACAGACTCACACATAGACCCATAGACTCACACAGAGACCCATAAACTCACACAGAGACCCATAGACTCACACAGAGACCCATAGACTCACACAGAGACCCATAGACTCACACAGAGACCCATAGATTCACGCAGAGACACATAGACTCACACAGAGACCCACAGACTCACACAGAGACCCATAGACTCACACAGAGACCCACAGACTCACACAGAGACCCATAGACTCACACAGAGACCCACAGACTCACACAGAGACCCATAGACTCACAAAGCAACCCATAGACTCACACAGAGATCCACAGACTCACACATAGACCCATAGACTCACACAGAGACCCATAAACTCACACAGAGACCCACAGACTCACACAGAGACCCATAGACTCACACAGAGACCCATAGACTCACACAGAGACCCACAGACTCACACAGAGACCCATAGACTCACAAAGCGACCCATAGACTCACACAGAGATCCACAGACTCACACATAGACCCATAGACTCACACAGAGACCCATAAACTCACACAGAGACCCATAGACTCACACAGAGACCCATAGACTCACACAGAGACCCATAGACTCACACAGAGACCCATAGACTCACACAGAGACCCATAGATTCACGCAGAGACACATAGACTCACACAGAGACCCACAGACTCAGGCAGAGACCCATAGACTCACACAGAGACCCACAGACTCACACAGAGACCCATAGACTCACACAGAGACACATAGACTCACACAGAGACCCATAGACTCACACAGAGACACATAGACTCACACAGAGACCCATAGACTCACACAGAGACCCATAGACTCACACAGAGACCCATAGACTCACACAGAGACCCACAGTCTCACGCAGAGACCCAAACACTCACACAGAGACCCACAGACTCACACAGAGACCCACAGACTCACACAGAGACCCACAGACTCGCACAGAGATCCACAGTCTCACACAGAGACCCATAGACTCACACAGAGACCCATAGACTCACACAGAGACCCATAGACTCACACAGAGACCCATAGACTCACACAGAGACCCATAGACTCACACAGAGACCCATAGATTCACGCAGAGACACATAGACTCACACAGAGACCCACAGACTCAGGCAGAGACCCATAGACTCACACAGAGACCCACAGACTCACACAGAGACCCATAGACTCACACAGAGACACATAGACTCACACAGAGACCCATAGACTCACACAGAGACACATAGACTCACACAGAGACCCATAGACTCACACAGAGACCCATAGACTCACACAGAGACCCATAGACTCACACAGAGACCCACAGTCTCACGCAGAGACCCAAACACTCACACAGAGACCCACAGACTCACACAGAGACCCACAGACTCACACAGAGACCCACAGACTCGCACAGAGATCCACAGTCTCACACAGAGACCCATAGACTCACACAGAGACCCATAGACTCACACAGAGACCCATAGACTCACACAGAGACCCATAGACTCACACAGAGACCCATAGAGTCACACAGAGACACATAGACTCACACAGAGACCCATAGACTCACACAGAGACCAATAGACTCACTCAGAGACCCATACACTCACACAGAGACCCATAGACTCACATAGTGACCCATAGACTCACTCAGAGACCCATAGACTCACACAGAGACCCTTAGACTCACACAGAGACCCATAGACTCACACAGAGGCCCACAGACTCACACAGAGACACATAGACTCACACAGAGACCCATAGACTCACACAGAGACCCATAGACTCACACAGAGACACATAGACTCACACAGAGACACATAGACTCACACAGAGACCCATAGACACACAGAGACCCATAGACTCACACAGAGACCCACAGACTCACACAGAGACACATAGACTCACACAGAGACCCATAGACTCACACAGAGACCCATAGACTCACACAGAGACACATAGACTCACACAGAGACACATAGACTCACACAGAGACCCATAGACTCACACAGAGACCCATAAACTCACACAGAGACCCACAGACTCACACAGAGACCCACAGACTCACACAGAGACCCACAGACTCACACAGAGACACATAGACTCACACAGAGACCCATAGACTCACACAGAGACCCATAGACTCACACAGAGACCCATAGATTCACGCAGAGACACATAGACTCACACAGAGACCCACAGACTCAGGCAGAGACCCATAGACTCACACAGAGACCCACAGACTCACACAGAGACCCATAGACTCACACAGAGACACATAGACTCACACAGAGACCCATAGACTCACACAGAGACACATAGACTCACACAGAGACCCATAGACTCACACAGAGACCCATAGACTCACACAGAGACCCATAGACTCACACAGAGACCCACAGTCTCACGCAGAGACCCAAACACTCACACAGAGACCCACAGACTCACACAGAGACCCACAGACTCACACAGAGACCCACAGACTCGCACAGAGATCCACAGTCTCACACAGAGACCCATAGACTCACACAGAGACCCATAGACTCACACAGAGACCCATAGACTCACACAGAGACCCATAGACTCACACAGAGACCCATAGAGTCACACAGAGACACATAGACTCACACAGAGACCCATAGACTCACACAGAGACCAATAGACTCACTCAGAGACCCATACACTCACGCAGAGACCCATAGACTCACATAGTGACCCATAGACTCACTCAGAGACCCATAGACTCACACAGAGACCCTTAGACTCACACAGAGACCCATAGACTCACACAGAGGCCCACAGACTCACACAGAGACACATAGACTCACACAGAGACCCATAGACTCACACAGAGACCCATAGACTCACACAGAGACACATAGACTCACACAGAGACACATAGACTCACACAGAGACACATAGACTCACACAGAGACCCATAGACACACAGAGACCCATAGACTCACACAGAGACCCACAGACTCACACAGAGACACATAGACTCACACAGAGACCCATAGACTCACACAGAGACCCATAGACTCACACAGAGACACATAGACTCACACAGAGACACATAGACTCACACAGAGACCCATAGACTCACACAGAGACCCATAAACTCACACAGAGACCCACAGACTCACACAGAGACCCACAGACTCACACAGAGACCCACAGACTCACACAGAGACACATAGACTCACACAGAGACCCATAGACTCACACAGAGACCCATAGACTCACACAGAGACACATAGACTCACACAGAGACACATAGACTCACACAGAGACACATAGACTCACACAGAGACCCATAGACACACAGAGACCCATAGACTCACACAGAGACCCACAGACTCACACAGAGACACATAGACTCACACAGAGACCCATAGACTCACACAGAGACACATAGACTCACACAGAGACACATAGACTCACACAGAGACCCATAGACTCACACAGAGACCCATAAACTCACACAGAGACCCACAGACTCACACAGAGACCCACAGACTCACACAGAGACCCATAGACTCACACAGAGACCCATAGACTCACACAGAAACCCATAGACTCACACAGAGACCCATGGACTCACACAGAGACACATAGACTCACACAGAGCGTCATAGACTCACACAGAGACACATAGACTCACACAGAGACCCATAGACTCACACAGAGACCCATAGACTCACACAGAGACCCATAGACTTACACAGAGACCCACAGACTCACACAGAGACCCATAGACTCACACAGAGACCCACATACTCACACAGAGACCCATAGACTCACACAGAGACCCATAGACTCACACAGAAACCCATAGACTCACACAGAGACCCATGGACTCACACAGAGACACATAGACTCACACAGAGCGTCATAGACTCACACATAGACCCATAGACTCACACAGAGACCCATAAACTCACACAGAGATGCATAGACTCACACAGAGACCCATAGACTTACACAGAGACCCACAGACTCACACAGAGACCCATAGACTCACACAGAGACCCACATACTCACACAGAGACCCATAGACTCACACAGAGACACATAGACTCACACAGAGACCCACAGACTCAGGCAGAGACCCATAGACTCACACAGAGACCCACAGACTCACACAGAGACCCATAGACTCACACAGAGACACATAGACTCACACAGAGACCCATAGACTCACACAGAGACACATAGACTCACACAGAGACCCATAGACTCACACAGAGACCCATAGACTCACACAGAGACCCATAGACTCACACAGAGACCCACAGTCTCACACAGAGACCCAAACACTCACACAGAGACCCACAGACTCACACAGAGACCCACAGACTCACACAGAGACCCACAGACTCGCACAGAGATCCACAGTCTCACACAGAGACCCATAGACTCACACAGAGACCCATAGACTCACACAGAGACCCATAGACTCACACAGAGACCCATAGACTCACACAGAGACCCATAGACTCACACAGAGACCCATAGACTCACACAGAGACCCATAGATTCACGCAGAGACACATAGACTCACACAGAGACCCACAGACTCAGGCAGAGACCCATAGACTCACACAGAGACCCACAGACTCACACAGAGACCCATAGACTCACACAGAGACACATAGACTCACACAGAGACCCATAGACTCACACAGAGACACATAGACTCACACAGAGACCCATAGACTCACACAGAGACCCATAGACTCACACAGAGACCCATAGACTCACACAGAGACCCACAGTCTCACGCAGAGACCCAAACACTCACACAGAGACCCACAGACTCACACAGAGACCCACAGACTCACACAGAGATCCACAGTCTCACACAGAGACCCATAGACTCACACAGAGACCCATAGACTCACACAGAGACCCATAGACTCACACAGAGACCCATAGAGTCACACAGAGACACATAGACTCACACAGAGACCCATAGACTCACACAGAGACCAATAGACTCACTCAGAGACCCATACACTCACGCAGAGACCCATAGACTCACATAGTGACCCATAGACTCACTCAGAGACCCATAGACTCACACAGAGACCCTTAGACTCACACAGAGACCCATAGACTCACACAGAGGCCCACAGACTCACACAGAGACACATAGACTCACACAGAGACCCATAGACTCACACAGAGACCCATAGACTCACACAGAGACACATAGACTCACACAGAGACACATAGACTCACACAGAGACCCATAGACACACAGAGACCCATAGACTCACACAGAGACCCACAGACTCACACAGAGACACATAGACTCACACAGAGACCCATAGACTCACACAGAGACCCATAGACTCACACAGAGACACATAGACTCACACAGAGACACATAGACTCACACAGAGACCCATAGACTCACACAGAGACCCATAAACTCACACAGAGACCCACAGACTCACACAGAGACCCACAGACTCACACAGAGACCCACAGACTCACACAGAGACACATAGACTCACACAGAGACCCATAGACTCACACAGAGACCCATAGACTCACACAGAGACACATAGACTCACACAGAGACACATAGACTCACACAGAGACACATAGACTCACACAGAGACCCATAGACACACAGAGACCCATAGACTCACACAGAGACCCACAGACTCACACAGAGACACATAGACTCACACAGAGACCCATAGACTCACACAGAGACACATAGACTCACACAGAGACACATAGACTCACACAGAGACCCATAGACTCACACAGAGACCCATAAACTCACACAGAGACCCACAGACTCACACAGAGACCCACAGACTCACACAGAGACCCATAGACTCACACAGAGACCCATAGACTCACACAGAAACCCATAGACTCACACAGAGACCCATGGACTCACACAGAGACACATAGACTCACACAGAGCGTCATAGACTCACACAGAGACACATAGACTCACACAGAGACCCATAGACTCACACAGAGACCCATAGACTCACACAGAGACCCACAGACTCACACAGAGACCCATAGACTCACACAGAGACCCACATACTCACACAGAGACCCATAGACTCACACAGAGACCCATAGACTCACACAGAAACCCATAGACTCACACAGAGACCCATGGACTCACACAGAGACACATAGACTCACACAGAGCGTCATAGACTCACACATAGACCCATAGACTCACACAGAGACCCATAAACTCACACAGAGATGCATAGACTCACACAGAGACCCATAGACTTACACAGAGACCCACAGACTCACACAGAGACCCATAGACTCACACAGAGACCCACATACTCACACAGAGACCCATAGACTCACACAGAGACCCATAGACTCACACAGAGACCCATAGACTCACACAGAGACCCATAGACTCACACAGAGACCCACAGACTCACACAGAGACCCATAGACTCACAAAGCGACCCATAGACTCACACAGAGATCCACAGACTCACACATAGACCCATAGACTCACACAGAGACCCATAAACTCACACAGAGACCCATAGACTCACACAGAGACCCATAGACTCACACAGAGACCCATAGACTCACACAGAGACCCATAGATTCACGCAGAGACACATAGACTCACACAGAGACCCACAGACTCACACAGAGACCCATAGACTCACACAGAGACCCACAGACTCACACAGAGACCCATAGACTCACACAGAGACCCACAGACTCACACAGAGACCCATAGACTCACAAAGCAACCCATAGACTCACACAGAGATCCACAGACTCACACATAGACCCATAGACTCACACAGAGACCCATAAACTCACACAGAGACCCACAGACTCACACAGAGTCCCATAGACTCACACAGAGACCCATAGACTCACACAGAGACCCACAGACTCACACAGAGACCCATAGACTCACAAAGCGACCCATAGACTCACACAGAGATCCACAGACTCACACATAGACCCATAGACTCACACAGAGACCCATAAACTCACACAGAGACCCATAGACTCACACAGAGACCCATAGACTCACACAGAGACCCATAGACTCACACAGAGACCCATAGACTCACACAGAGACCCATAGATTCACGCAGAGACACATAGACTCACACAGAGACCCACAGACTCAGGCAGAGACCCATAGACTCACACAGAGACCCACAGACTCACACAGAGACCCATAGACTCACACAGAGACACATAGACTCACACAGAGACCCATAGACTCACACAGAGACACATAGACTCACACAGAGACCCATAGACTCACACAGAGACCCATAGACTCACACAGAGACCCATAGACTCACACAGAGACCCACAGTCTCACGCAGAGACCCAAACACTCACACAGAGACCCACAGACTCACACAGAGACCCACAGACTCACACAGAGACCCACAGACTCGCACAGAGATCCACAGTCTCACACAGAGACCCATAGACTCACACAGAGACCCATAGACTCACACAGAGACCCATAGACTCACACAGAGACCCATAGACTCACACAGAGACCCATAGACTCACACAGAGACCCATAGACTCACACAGAGACCCATAGATTCACGCAGAGACACATAGACTCACACAGAGACCCACAGACTCAGGCAGAGACCCATAGACTCACACAGAGACCCACAGACTCACACAGAGACCCATAGACTCACACAGAGACACATAGACTCACACAGAGACCCATAGACTCACACAGAGTCACATAGACTCACACAGAGACCCATAGACTCACACAGAGACCCATAGACTCACACAGAGACCCATAGACTCACACAGAGACCCACAGTCTCACGCAGAGACCCAAACACTCACACAGAGACCCACAGACTCACACAGAGACCCACAGACTCGCACAGAGATCCACAGTCTCACACAGAGACCCATAGACTCACACAGAGACCCATAGACTCACTCAGAGACCCATACACTCACGCAGAGACCCATAGACTCACATAGTGACCCATAGACTCACTCAGAGACCCATAGACTCACACAGAGACCCTTAGACTCACACAGAGACCCATAGACTCACACAGAGACCCACAGACTCACACAGAGACACATAGACTCACACAGAGACCCATAGACTCACACAGAGACCCATAGACTCACACAGAGACACATAGACTCACACAGAGACACATAGACTCACACAGAGACCCATAGACACACAGAGACCCATAGACTCACACAGAGACCCACAGACTCACACAGAGACACATAGACTCACACAGAGACCCATAGACTCACACAGAGACCCATAGACTCACACAGAGACACATAGACTCACACAGAGACACATAGACTCACACAGAGACCCATAGACTCACACAGAGACCCATAAACTCACACAGAGACCCACAGACTCACACAGAGACCCACAGACTCACACAGAGACCCATAGACTCACACAGAGACCCATAGACTCACACAGAAACCCATAGACTCACACAGAGACCCATGGACTCACACAGAGACACATAGACTCACACAGAGCGTCATAGACTCACACAGCGACACATAGACTCACACAGAGACCCATAGACTCACACAGAGACCCATAGACTCACACAGAGACCCATAGACTCACACAGAGACCCATAGACTCACACAGAGACCCATAGGCTCGCACAGAGATCCATATACCCACACATAGACCCATAGACTAACACAGAGACCCATAAACTCACACAGAGACCCATAGACTCACACAGAGACACATAGACTCACACAGAGACCCATAGACTCACACAGAGACCCACAGACTCACACAGAGACCCATAGACTCACACAGAGACCCACAGACTCACACAGAGACACACAGACTCGCACAGAGATCCACAGACTCACACATAGACCCATAGACTCACACAGAGACCCATAAACTCACACAGAGACGCATAGACTCACACAGAGACCCATAGACTTACACAGAGACCCACAGACTCACACAGAGACCCATAGACTCACACAGAGACCCACATACTCACACAGAGACCCATAGACTCACACAGAGACCCATAGACTCACACAGAGACCCATAGACTCACACAGAGACCCATAGACTCACACAGAGACCCACAGACTCACACAGAGACCCATAGACTCACAAAGCGACCCATAGACTCACACAGAGATCCACAGACTCACACATAGACCCATAGACTCACACAGAGACCCATAAACTCACACAGAGACCCATAGACTCACACAGAGACCCATAGACTCACACAGAGACCCATAGACTCACACAGAGACCCATAGATTCACGCAGAGACACATAGACTCACACAGAGACCCACAGACTCACACAGAGACCCATAGACTCACACAGAGACCCACAGACTCACACAGAGACCCATAGACTCACACAGAGACCCACAGACTCACACAGAGACCCATAGACTCACAAAGCGACCCATAGACTCACACAGAGATCCACAGACTCACACATAGACCCTTAGACTCACACAGAGACCCATAAACTCACACAGAGACCCATAGACTCACACAGAGACCCATAGACTCACACAGAAACCCATAGACTCACACAGAGACCCATAGACTCACACAGAGACCCATAGACTCACACAGAGACCCACAGACTCACACAGAGACCCATAGACTCACAAAGCGACCCATAGACTCACACAGAGATCCACAGACTCACACATAGACCCATAGACTCACACAGAGACCCATAAACTCACACAGAGACCCATAGACTCACACAGAGACCCATAGACTCACACAGAGACCCATAGACTCACACAGAGACCCATAGACTCACACAGAGACCCATAGATTCACGCAGAGACACATAGACTCACACAGAGACCCACAGACTCAGGCAGAGACCCATAGACTCACACAGAGACCCACAGACTCACACAGAGACCCATAGACTCACACAGAGACACATAGACTCACACAGAGACCCATAGACTCACACAGAGACACATAGACTCACACAGAGACCCATAGACTCACACAGAGACCCACAGACTCACGCAGAGACCCATACACTCACACAGAGACCCACAGACTCACACAGAGACCCACAGACTCACACAGAGACCCACAGACTCGCACAGAGATCCACAGTCTCACACAGAGACCCATAGACTCACACAGAGACCCATAGACTCACACAGAGACCCATAGACTCACACAGAGACCCATAGACTCACACAGAGACCCATAGAGTCACACAGAGACACATAGACTCACACAGAGACCCATAGACTCACACAGAGACCAATAGACTCACTCAGAGACCCATACACTCACGCAGAGACCCATAGACTCACATAGAGACCCATAGACTCACTCAGAGACCCATAGACTCACACAGAGACCCTTAGACTCACACAGAGACCCATAGACTCACACAGAGACCCACAGACTCACACAGAGACACATAGACTCACACAGAGACCCATAGACTCACACAGAGACCCATAGACTCACACAGAGACACATAGACTCACACAGAGACACATAGACTCACACAGAGACCCATAGACTCACACAGAGACCCATAGACTCAAACAGAGACCCACAGACTCACACAGAGACACATAGACTCACACAGAGACCCATAGACTCACACAGAGACCCATAGACTCACACAGAAACCCATAGACTCACACAGAGACCCATGGACTCACACAGAGACCCATAGACTCACACAGAGACCCATAGATTCACGCAGAGACACATAGACTCACACAGAGACCCACAGACTCAGGCAGAGACCCATAGACTCACACAGAGACCCACAGACTCACACAGAGACCCATAGACTCACACAGAGACACATAGACTCACACAGAGACCCATAGACTCACACAGAGACACATAGACTCACACAGAGACCCATAGACTCACACAGAGACCCATAGACTCACACAGAGACCCATAGACTCACACAGAGACCCACAGTCTCACGCAGAGACCCAAACACTCACACAGAGACCCACAGACTCACACAGAGACCCACAGACTCACACAGAGACCCACAGACTCGCACAGAGATCCACAGTCTCACACAGAGACCCATAGACTCACACAGAGACCCATAGACTCACACAGAGACCCATAGACTCACACAGAGACCCATAGACTCACACAGAGACCCATAGAGTCACACAGAGACACATAGACTCACACAGAGACCCATAGACTCACACAGAGACCAATAGACTCACTCAGAGACCCATACACTCACGCAGAGTCCCATAGACTCACATAGTGACCCATAGACTCACTCAGAGACCCATAGACTCACACAGAGACCCTTAGACTCACACAGAGACCCATAGACTCACACAGAGACCCACAGACTCACACAGAGACACATAGACTCACACAGAGACCCATAGACTCACACAGAGACCCATAGACTCACACAGAGACACATAGACTCACACAGAGACACATAGACTCACACAGAGACCCACAGACTCACACAGAGACACATAGACTCACACAGAGACCCATAGACTCACACAGAGACCCATAGACTCACACAGAGACACATAGACTCACACAGAGACCCATAGACTCACACAGAGACCCACAGACTCACACAGAGACACATAGACTCACACAGAGACCCATAGACTCACACAGAGACCCATAGACTCACACAGAGACACATAGACTCACACAGAGACACATAGACTCACACAGAGACCCATAGACTCACACAGAGACCCATAAACTCACACAGAGACCCACAGACTCACAAAGAGACCCACAGACTCACACAGAGACCCATAGACTCACACAGAGACCCATAGACTCACACAGAAACCCATAGACTCACACAGAGACCCATGGACTCACACAGAGACACATAGACTCACACAGAGCGTCATAGACTCACACAGAGACACATAGACTCACACAGAGACCCATAGACTCACACAGAGACCCATAGACTCACACCGAGACCCATAGACTCACACAGAGACCCATAGACTCACACAGAGACCCATAGGCTCGCACAGAGATCCATATACCCACACATAGACCCATAGACTAACACAGAGACCCATAAACTCACACAGAGACCCATAGACTCACACAGAGACACATAGACTCACACAGAGACCCATAGACTCACACAGAGACCCACAGACTCACACAGAGACCCATAGACTCACACAGAGACCCACAGACTCACACAGAGACCCACAGACTCGCACAGAGATCCACAGACTCACACATAGACCCATAGACTCACACAGAGACCCATAAACTCACACAGAGACGCATAGACTCACACAGAGACCCATAGACTTGCACAGAGACCCACAGACTCACACAGAGACCCATAGACTCACACAGAGTCCCACATACTCACACAGAGACCCATAGACTCACACAGAGACCCATAGACTCACACAGAGACCCATAGACTCACACAGAGACCCATAGACTCACACAGAGACCCACAGACTCACACAGAGACCCATAGACTCACAAAGCGACCCATAGACTCACACAGAGATCCACAGACTCACACATAGACCCATAGACTCACACAGAGACCCATAAACTCACACAGAGACCCATAGACTCACACAGAGACCCATAGACTCACACAGAGACACATAGACTCACACAGAGACCCATAGACTCACACAGAGACCCATAGACTCACACAGAGACACATAGACTCACACAGAGACACATAGACTCACACAGAGACCCATAGACTCACACAGAGACCCATAGACTCAAACAGAGACCCACAGACTCACACAGAGACCCACAGACTCACACAGAGACCCATAGACTCACACAGAGACCCATAGACTCACACAGAAACCCATAGACTCACACAGAGACCCATGGACTCACACAGAGACCCATAGACTCACACAGAGACCCATAGATTCACGCAGAGACACATAGACTCACACAGAGACCCACAGACTCAGGCAGAGACCCATAGACTCACACAGAGACCCACAGACTCACACAGAGACCCATAGACTCACACAGAGACACATAGACTCACACAGAGACCCATAGACTCACACAGAGACACATAGACTCACACAGAGACCCATAGACTCACACAGAGACCCATAGACTCACACAGAGACCCATAGACTCACACAGAGACCCACAGTCTCACGCAGAGACCCAAACACTCACACAGAGACCCACAGACTCACACAGAGACCCACAGACTCACACAGAGACCCACAGACTCGCACAGAGATCCACAGTCTCACACAGAGACCCATAGACTCACACCGAGACCCATAGACTCACACAGAGACCCATAGACTCACACAGAGACCCATAGGCTCGCACAGAGATCCATATACCCACACATAGACCCATAGACTAACACAGAGACCCATAAACTCACACAGAGACCCATAGACTCACACAGAGACACATAGACTCACACAGAGACCCATAGACTCACACAGAGACCCACAGACTCACACAGAGACCCATAGACTCACACAGAGACCCACAGACTCACACAGAGACCCACAGACTCGCACAGAGATCCACAGACTCACACATAGACCCATAGACTCACACAGAGACCCATAAACTCACACAGAGACGCATAGACTCACACAGAGACCCATAGACTTACACAGAGACCCACAGACTCACACAGAGACCCATAGACTCACACAGAGACCCACATACTCACACAGAGACCCATAGACTCACACAGAGACCCATAGACTCACACAGAGACCCATAGACTCACACAGAGACCCATAGACTCACACAGAGACCAACAGACTCACACAGAGACCCATAGACTCACAAAGCGACCCATAGACTCACACAGAGATCCACAGACTCACACATAGACCCATAGACTCACACAGAGACCCATAAACTCACACAGAGACCCATAGACTCACACAGAGACCCATAGACTCACACAGAGACCCATAGACTCACACAGAGACCCATAGATTCACGCAGAGACACATAGACTCACACAGAGACCCACAGACTCACACAGAGACCCATAGACTCACACAGAGACCCACAGACTCACACAGAGACCCATAGACTCACACAAAGACCCACAGACTCACACAGAGACCCATAGACTCACAAAGCGACCCATAGACTCACACAGAGATCCACAGACTCACACATAGACCCATAGACTCACACAGAGACCCATAAACTCACACAGAGACCCATAGACTAACACAGAGACCCATAAACTCACACAGAGACCCATAGACTCACACAGAGACACATAGACTCACACAGAGACCCATAGACTCACACAGAGACCCACAGACTCACACAGAGACCCATAGACTCACACAGAGACCCACAGACTCACACAGAGACCCACAGACTCGCACAGAGATCCACAGACTCACACATAGACCCATAGACTCACACAGAGACCCATAAACTCACACAGAGACGCATAGACTCACACAGAGACCCATAGACTTGCACAGAGACCCACAGACTCACACAGAGACCCATAGACTCACACAGAGTCCCACATACTCACACAGAGACCCATAGACTCACACAGAGACCCATAGACTCACACAGAGACCCATAGACTCACACAGAGACCCATAGACTCACACAGAGACCCACAGACTCACACAGAGACCCATAGACTCACAAAGCGACCCATAGACTCACACAGAGATCCACAGACTCACACATAGACCCATAGACTCACACAGAGACCCATAAACTCACACAGAGACCCATAGACTCACACAGAGACCCATAGACTCACACAGAGACACATAGACTCACACAGAGACCCATAGACTCACACAGAGACCCATAGACTCACACAGAGACACATAGACTCACACAGAGACACATAGACTCACACAGAGACCCATAGACTCACACAGAGACCCATAGACTCAAACAGAGACCCACAGACTCACACAGAGACCCACAGACTCACACAGAGACCCATAGACTCACACAGAGACCCATAGACTCACACAGAAACCCATAGACTCACACAGAGACCCATGGACTCACACAGAGACCCATAGACTCACACAGAGACCCATAGATTCACGCAGAGACACATAGACTCACACAGAGACCCACAGACTCAGGCAGAGACCCATAGACTCACACAGAGACCCACAGACTCACACAGAGACCCATAGACTCACACAGAGACACATAGACTCACACAGAGACCCATAGACTCACACAGAGACACATAGACTCACACAGAGACCCATAGACTCACACAGAGACCCATAGACTCACACAGAGACCCATAGACTCACACAGAGACCCACAGTCTCACGCAGAGACCCAAACACTCACACAGAGACCCACAGACTCACACAGAGACCCACAGACTCACACAGAGACCCACAGACTCGCACAGAGATCCACAGTCTCACACAGAGACCCATAGACTCACACCGAGACCCATAGACTCACACAGAGACCCATAGACTCACACAGAGACCCATAGGCTCGCACAGAGATCCATATACCCACACATAGACCCATAGACTAACACAGAGACCCATAAACTCACACAGAGACCCATAGACTCACACAGAGACACATAGACTCACACAGAGACCCATAGACTCACACAGAGACCCACAGACTCACACAGAGACCCATAGACTCACACAGAGACCCACAGACTCACACAGAGACCCACAGACTCGCACAGAGATCCACAGACTCACACATAGACCCATAGACTCACACAGAGACCCATAAACTCACACAGAGACGCATAGACTCACACAGAGACCCATAGACTTACACAGAGACCCACAGACTCACACAGAGACCCATAGACTCACACAGAGACCCACATACTCACACAGAGACCCATAGACTCACACAGAGACCCATAGACTCACACAGAGACCCATAGACTCACACAGAGACCCATAGACTCACACAGAGACCAACAGACTCACACAGAGACCCATAGACTCACAAAGCGACCCATAGACTCACACAGAGATCCACAGACTCACACATAGACCCATAGACTCACACAGAGACCCATAAACTCACACAGAGACCCATAGACTCACACAGAGACCCATAGACTCACACAGAGACCCATAGACTCACACAGAGACCCATAGATTCACGCAGAGACACATAGACTCACACAGAGACCCACAGACTCACACAGAGACCCATAGACTCACACAGAGACCCACAGACTCACACAGAGACCCATAGACTCACACAGAGACCCACAGACTCACACAGAGACCCATAGACTCACAAAGCGACCCATAGACTCACACAGAGATCCACAGACTCACACATAGACCCATAGACTCACACAGAGACCCATAAACTCACACAGAGACCCATAGACTCACACAGAGACCCATAGACTCACACAGAAACCCATAGACTCACACAGAGACCCATAGACTCACACAGAGACCCATAGACTCACACAGAGACCCATAGACTCACACAGAGACCCATAGACTCACACAGAGACCCATAGACTCACACAGAGACCCATAGATTCACGCAGAGACACATAGACTCACACAGAGACCCACAGACTCAGGCAGAGACCCATAGACTCACACAGAGACCCACAGACTCACACAGAGACACCTAGACTCACACAGAGACCCATAGACTCACACAGAGACCCATAGACTCACACAGAGACCCATAGACTCACACAGAGACCCATAGATTCACGCAGAGACACATAGACTCACACAGAGACCCACAGACTCAGGCAGAGACCCATAGACTCACACAGAGACCCACAGACTCACACAGAGACCCATAGACTCACACAGAGACACATAGACTCACACAGAGACCCATAGACTCACACAGAGACACGTAGACTCACACAGAGACCCATAGACTCACACAGAGACCCACAGACTCACACAGAGACCCATAGACTCACAAAGCGACCCATAGACTCACACAGAGATCCACAGACTCACACATAGACCCATAGACTCACACAGAGACCCATAAACTCACACAGAGACCCATAGACTCACACAGAGACCCATAGACTCACACAGAAACCCATAGACTCACACAGAGACCCATAGACTCACACAGAGACCCATAGACTCACACAGAGACCCATAGACTCACACAGAGACCCATAGACTCACACAGAGACCCATAGACTCACACAGAGACCCATAGATTCACGCAGAGACACATAGACTCACACAGAGACCCACAGACTCAGGCAGAGACCCATAGACTCACACAGAGACCCACAGACTCACACAGAGACACCTAGACTCACACAGAGACCCATAGACTCACACAGAGACCCATAGACTCACACAGAGACCCATAGACTCACACAGAGACCCATAGATTCACGCAGAGACACATAGACTCACACAGAGACCCACAGACTCAGGCAGAGACCCATAGACTCACACAGAGACCCACAGACTCACACAGAGACCCATAGACTCACACAGAGACACATAGACTCACACAGAGACCCATAGACTCACACAGAGACACATAGACTCACACAGAGACCCATAGACTCACACAGAGACCCATAGACTCACACAGAGACCCACAGACTCACGCAGAGACCCATACACTCACACAGAGACCCACAGACTCACACAGAGACCCACAGACTCACACAGAGACCCACAGACTCGCACAGAGATCCACAGTCTCACACAGAGACCCATAGACTCACACAGAGACCCATAGACTCACACAGAGACCCATAGACTCACACAGAGACCCATAGACTCACACAGAGACCCATAGAGTCACACAGAGACACATAGACTCACACAGAGACCCATAGACTCACACAAAGACCAATAGACTCACTCAGAGACCCATACACTCACGCAGAGACCCATAGACTCACATAGAGACCCATAGACTCACTCAGAGACCCATAGACTCACACAGAGACCCTTAGACTCACACAGAGACCATAGACTCACACAGAGACCCACAGACTCACACAGAGACACATAGACTCACACAGAGACCCATAGACTCACACAGAGACCCATAGACTCACACAGAGACACATAGACTCACACAGAGACACATAGACTCACACAGAGACCCATAGACTCACACAGAGACCCATAGACTCAAACAGAGACCCACAGACTCACACAGAGACCCACAGACTCACACAGTGACCCATAGACTCACACAGAGACCCATAGACTCACACAGAAACCCATAGACTCACACAGAGACCCATGGACTCACACAGAGACACATAGACTCACACAGAGACTCATAGACTCACACAGAGACACATAGACTCACACAGAGACCCATAGACTCACACAGAGACCCATAGACTCACACAGAGACCCATAGACTCACACAGAGACCCACAGACTCACACAGAGACCCATAGACTCGCACAGAGATCCACAGACTCACACATAGACCCACAGACTAACACAGAGACCCATAAACTCACACAGAGACCCATAGACTCACACAGAGACACATAGACTCACACAGAGACCCATAGACTCACACAGAGACCCACAGACTCACACAGAGACCCATAGACTCACACAGAGACCCACAGACTCACACAGAGACCCACAGACTCGCACAGAGATCCACAGACTCACACATAGACCCATAGACTCACACAGAGACCCATAAACTCACACAGAGACGCATAGACTCACACAGAGACCCATAGACTTACACAGAGACCCACAGACTCACACAGAGACCCATGGACTCACACAGAGACACATAGACTCACACAGAGCGTCATAGACTCACACAGAGACACATAGACTCACACAGAGACCCATAGACTCACACAGAGACCCATAGACTCACACCGAGACCCATAGACTCACACAGAGACCCATAGACTCACACAGAGACCCATAGGCTCGCACAGAGATCCATATACCCACACATAGACCCATAGACTAACACAGAGACCCATAAACTCACACAGAGACCCATAGACTCACACAGAGACACATAGACTCACACAGAGACCCATAGACTCACACAGAGACCCACAGACTCACACAGAGACCCATAGACTCACACAGAGACCCACAGACTCACACAGAGACCCACAGACTCGCACAGAGATCCACAGACTCACACATAGACCCATAGACTCACACAGAGACCCATAAACTCACACAGAGACGCATAGACTCACACAGAGACCCATAGACTTACACAGAGACCCAGAGACTCACACAGAGACCCATAGACTCACACAGAGACCCACATACTCACACAGAGACCCATAGACTCACACAGAGACCCATAGACTCACACAGAGACCCATAGACTCACACAGAGACCCATAGACTCACACAGAGACCCACAGACTCACACAGAGACCCATAGACTCACAAAGCGACCCATAGACTCACACAGAGATCCACAGACTCACACATAGACCCATAGACTCACACAGAGACCCATAAACTCACACAGAGACCCATAGACTCACACAGAGACCCATAGACTCACACAGAGACCCATAGACTCACACAGAGACCCATAGATTCACGCAGAGACACATAGACTCACACAGAGACCCACAGACTCACACAGAGACCCATAGACTCACACAGAGACCCACAGACTCACACAGAGACCCATAGACTCACACAGAGACCCACAGACTCACACAGAGACCCATAGACTCACAAAGTGACCCATAGACTCACACAGAGATCCACAGACTCACACATAGACCCATAGACTCACACAGAGACCCATAAACTCACACAGAGACCCATAGACTCACACAGAGACCCATAGACTCACACAGAAACCCATAGACTCACACAGAGACCCATAGACTCACACAGAGACCCATAGACTCACACAGAGACCCATAGACTCACACAGAGACCCATAGACTCACACAGAGACCCATAGACTCACACAGAGACCCATAGATTCACGCAGAGACACATAGACTCACACAGAGACCCACAGACTCAGGCAGAGACCCATAGACTCACACAGAGACCCACAGACTCACACAGAGACCCATAGACTCACACAGAGACACATAGACTCACACAGAGACCCATAGACTCACACAGAGACACATAGACTCACACAGAGACCCATAGACTCACACAGAGACCCATAGACTCACACAGAGTCCCACAGACTCACGCAGAGACCAATACACTCACACAGAGACCCACAGACTCACACAGAGACCCACAGACTCACACAGAGACCCACAGACTCGCACAGAGATCCACAGTCTCACACAGAGACCCATAGACTCACACAGAGACCCATAGACTCACACAGAGACCCATAGACTCACACAGAGACCCATAGACTCACACAGAGACCCATAGAGTCACACAGAGACACATAGACTCACACAGAGACCCATAGACTCACACAGAGACCAATAGACTCACTCAGAGACCCATACACTGACGCAGAGACCCATAGACTCACATAGAGACCCATAGACTCACTCAGAGACCCATAGACTCACACAGAGACCCTTAGACTCACACAGAGACCATAGACTCACACAGAGACCCACAGACTCACACAGAGACACATAGACTCACACAGAGACCCATAGACTCACACAGAGACCCATAGACTCACACAGAGACACATAGACTCACACAGAGACACATAGACTCACACAGAGACCCATAGACTCACACAGAGACCCATAGACTCAAACAGAGACCCACAGACTCACACAGAGACCCACAGACTCACACAGAGACCCATAGACTCACACAGAGACCCATAGACTCACACAGAAACCCATAGACTCACACAGAGACCCATGGACTCACACAGAGACACATAGACTCACACAGAGACTCATAGACTCACACAGAGACACATAGACTCACACAGAGACCCATAGACTCACACAGAGACCCATAGACTCACACAGAGACCCATAGACTCACACAGAGACCCACAGACTCACACAGAGACCCATAGACTCGCACAGAGATCCACAGACTCACACATAGACCCACAGACTAACACAGAGACCCATAAACTCACACAGAGACCCATAGACTCACACAGAGACACATAGACTCACACAGAGACCCATAGACTCACACAGAGACCCACAGACTCACACAGAGACCCATAGACTCACACAGAGCCCACAGACTCACACAGAGACCCACATACTCGCACAGAGATCCACAGACTCACACATAGACCCATAGACTCACACAGAGACCCATAAACTCACACAGAGACGCATAGACTCACACAGAGACCCATAGACTTACACAGAGACCCACAGACTCACACAGAGACCCATAGACTCACACAGAGACCCACATACTCGCACAGAGACCCATAGACTCACACAGAGACCCATAGACTCACACAGAGACCCATAGACTCACACAGAGACCCATAGACTCACACAGAGACCCACAGACTCACACAGAGACCCATAGACTCACAAAGCGACCCATAGACTCACACAGAGATCCACAGACTCACACATAGACCCATAGACTCACACAGAGACCCATAAACTCACACAGAGACCCATAGACTCACACAGAGACCCATAGACTCACACAGAGACCCATAGACTCACACAGAGACCCATAGATTCACGCAGAGACACATAGACTCACACAGAGACCCACAGACTCACACAGAGACCCATAGACTCACACAGAGACCCACAGACTCACACAGAGACCCATAGACTCACACAGAGACCCACAGACTCACACAGAGACCCATAGACTCACAAAGCGACCCATAGACTCACACAGAGATCCACAGACTCACACATAGACCCATAGACTCACACAGAGACCCATAAACTCACACAGAGACCCATAGACTCACACAGAGACCCATAGACTCACACAGAAACCCATAGACTCACACAGAGACCCATAGACTCACACAGAGACCCATAGACTCACACAGAGACCCATAGACTCACACAGAGACCCATAGACTCACACAGAGACCCATAGATTCACGCAGAGACCCACAGACTCAGGCAGAGACACATAGACTCACACAGAGACCCACAGACTCAGGCAGAGACCCATAGACTCACACAGAGACCCACAGACTCACACAGAGACCCATAGACTCACACAGAGACACATAGACTCACACAGAGATCCATAGACTCACACAGAGACACATAGACTCACACAGAGACCCATAGACTCACACAGAGACCCATAGACTCACACAGAGACCCACAGACTCACGCAGAGACCCATACACTCACACAGAGACCCACAGACTCACACAGAGACCCACAGACTCACACAGAGACCCACAGACTCGCACAGAGATCCACAGTCTCACACAGAGACCCATAGACTCACACAGAGACCCATAGACTCACACAGAGACCCATAGACTCACACAGAGACCCATAGACTCACACAGAGACCCATAGAGTCACACAGAGACACATAGACTCACACAGAGACCCATAGACTCACACAGAGACCAATAGACTCACTCAGAGACCCATACACTCACGCAGAGACCCATAGACTCACATAGAGACCCATAGACTCACTCAGAGACCCATAGACTCACACAGAGACCCTTAGACTCACACAGAGACCCATAGACTCACACAGAGACCCACAGACTCACACAGAGACACATAGACTCACACAGAGACCCATAGACTCACACAGAGACCCATAGACTCACACAGAGACACATAGACTCACACAGAGACACATAGACTCACACAGAGACCCATAGACTCACACAGAGACCCATAGACTCAAACAGAGACCCACAGACTCACACAGAGACCCACAGACTCACACAGAGACCCATAGACTCACACAGAGACCCATAGACTCACACAGAAACCCATAGACTCACACAGAGACCCATGGACTCACACAGAGACACATAGACTCACACAGAGACTCATAGACTCACACAGAGACACATAGACTCACACAGAGACCCATAGACTCACACAGAGACCCATAGACTCACACAGAGACCCATAGACTCACACAGAGACCCACAGACTCACACAGAGACCCATAGACTCGCACAGAGATCCACAGACTCACACATAGACCCACAGACTAACACAGAGACCCATAAACTCACACAGAGACCCATAGACTCACACAGAGACACATAGACTCACACAGAGACCCATAGACTCACACAGAGACCCACAGACTCACACAGAGACCCATGGACTCACACAGAGACCCACAGACTCACACAGAGACCCACAGACTCGCACAGAGATCCACAGACTCACACATAGACCCATAGACTCACAGACCCATAAACTCACACAGAGACCCATAGACTCACACAGAGACCCATAGACTTACACAGAGACCCACAGACTCACACAGAGACCCACAGACTCACGCAGAGACCCATACACTCACACAGAGACCCACAGACTCACACAGAGACCCACAGACTCACACAGAGACCCACAGACTCGCACAGAGATCCACAGTCTCACACAGAGACCCATAGACTCACACAGAGACCCATAGACTCACACAGAGACCCATAGACTCACACAGAGACCCATAGACTCACACAGAGACCCATAGAGTCACACAGAGACACATAGACTCACACAGAGACCCATAGACTCACACAGAGACCAATAGACTCACTCAGAGCCCCATACACTCACGCAGAGACCCATAGACTCACATAGAGACCCATAGACTCACTCAGAGACCCATAGACTCACACAGAGACCCTTAGACTCACACAGAGACCCATAGACTCACACAGAGACCCACAGACTCACACAGAGACACATAGACTCACACAGAGACCCATAGACTCACACAGAGACCCATAGACTCACACAGAGACACATAGACTCACACAGAGACACATAGACTCACACAGAGACCCATAGACTCACACAGAGACCCATTGACTCAAACAGAGACCCACAGACTCACACAGAGACCCACAGACTCACACAGAGACCCATAGACTCACACAGAGACCCATAGACTCACACAGAAACCCATAGACTCACACAGAGACCCATGGACTCACACAGAGACACATAGACTCACACAGAGACTCATAGACTCACACAGAGACACATAGACTCACACAGAGACCCATAGACTCACACAGAGACCCATAGACTCACACAGAGACCCATAGACTCACACAGAGACCCACAGACTCACACAGAGACCCACAGACTCGCACAGAGATCCACAGACTCACACATAGACCCATAGACTCACAGACCCATAAACTCACACAGAGACCCATAGACTCACACAGAGACCCATAGACTTACACAGAGACCCACAGACTCACACAGAGACCCATAGACTCACACAGAGACCCATAGACTCACACAGAGACCCATAGACTCACACAGAGACCCATAGACTCACACAGAGACCCACAGACTCACACAGCGACCCATAGACTCACAAAGCGACCCATAAACTCACACAGAGATCCACAGACTCACACATAGACCCATAGACTCACACAGAGACCCATAAACTCACACAGAGACCCATAGACTCACACAGAGACCCATAGACTCACACAGAGACCCATAGACTCACACAGAGACCCATAGACTCACACAGAGACCCATAGATTCACGCAGAGACACATAGACTCACACAGAGACCCACAGACTCACACAGAGACCCACAGACTTACACAGAGACCCACAGACTCGCACAGAGATCCACAGTCTCACACAGAGACCCATAGACTCACACAGAGACCCATAGACTCACACAGAGACCCATAGACTCACACAGAGACCCATAGACTCACACAGAGACCCATAGAGTCACACAGAGACACATAGACTCACACAGAGACCCATAGACTCACACAGAGACCAATAGACTCACTCAGAGACCCATACACTCACGCAGAGACCCATAGACTCACATAGAGACCCATAGACTCACTCAGAGACCCATAGACTCACACAGAGACCCTTAGACTCACACAGAGACCCATAGACTCACACAGAGACCCACAGACTCACACAGAGACACATAGACTCACACAGAGACCGATAGACTCACACAGAGACCCATAGACTCACACAGAGACACATAGACTCACACAGAGACACATAGACTCACACAGAGACCCATAGACTCACACAGAGACCCATAGACTCAAACAGAGACCCACAGACTCACACAGAGACCCACAGACTCACACAGAGACCCATAGACTCACACAGAGACCCATAGACTCACACAGAAACCCATAGACTCACACAGAGACCCATGGACTCACACAGAGACACATAGACTCACACAGAGACTCATAGACTCACACAGAGACACATAGACTCACACAGAGACCCATAGACTCACACAGAGACCCATAGACTCACACAGAGACCCATAGACTCACACAGAGACCCACAGACTCACACAGAGACCCATAGACTCGCACAGAGATCCACAGACTCACACATAGACCCACAGACTAACACAGAGACCCATAAACTCACACAGAGACCCATAGACTCACACAGAGACACATAGACTCACACAGAGACCCATAGACTCACACAGAGACCCACAGACTCACACAGAGACCCATAGACTCACACAGAGACCCACAGACTCACACAGAGACCCACAGACTCGCACAGAGATCCACAGACTCACACATAGACCCATAGACTCACAGACCCATAAACTCACACAGAGACCCATAGACTCACACAGAGACCCATAGACTTACACAGAGACCCACAGACTCACACAGAGACCCACAGACTCACGCAGAGACCCATACACTCACACAGAGACCCACAGACTCACACAGAGACCCACAGACTCACACAGAGACCCACAGACTCGCACAGAGATCCACAGTCTCACACAGAGACCCATAGACTCACACAGAGACCCATAGACTCACACAGAGACCCATAGACTCACACAGAGACCCATAGACTCACACAGAGACCCATAGAGTCACACAGAGACACATAGACTCACACAGAGACCCATAGACTCACACAGAGACCAATAGACTCACTCAGAGCCCCATACACTCACGCAGAGACCCATAGACTCACATAGAGACCCATAGACTCACTCAGAGACCCATAGACTCACACAGAGACCCTTAGACTCACACAGAGACCCATAGACTCACACAGAGACCCACAGACTCACACAGAGACACATAGACTCACACAGAGACCCATAGACTCACACAGAGACCCATAGACTCACACAGAGACACATAGACTCACACAGAGACACATAGACTCACACAGAGACCCATAGACTCACACAGAGACCCATAGACTCAAACAGAGACCCACAGACTCACACAGAGACCCACAGACTCACACAGAGACCCATAAACTCACACAGAGACCCATAGACTCACACAGAAACCCATAGACTCACACAGAGACCCATGGACTCACACAGAGACACATAGACTCACACAGAGACTCATAGACTCACACAGAGACACATAGACTCACACAGAGACCCATAAACTCACACAGAGACCCATAGACTCACACAGAGACCCATAGACTCACACAGAGACCCACTGACTCACACAGAGACCCATAGACTCGCACAGAGATCCACAGACTCACACATAGACCCACAGACTAGCACAGAGACCCATAAACTCACACAGAGACCCATAGACTCACACAGAGACACATAGACTCACACAGAGACCCATAGACTCACACAGAGACCCATAGACTCACACAGAGACCCATAGACTCACACAGAGACCCATAGATTCACGCAGAGACACATAGACTCACACAGAGACCCACAGACTCACACAGAGACCCATAGACTCACACAGAGACCCAAAGACTCACACAGAGACCCATAGACTCACACAGAGACACATAGACTCACACAGAGTCCCATAGACTCACACAGAGACACATAGACTCACACAGAGACCCACAGACTCACACAGAGAGCCATAGACTCACACAGAGACCCACAGACTCATACAGAGACCCACAGACTCGCACAGAGATCCACAGACTCACACAGAGACCCATAGACTAACACAGAGACCCATAAACTCACACAGAGACCCATAGATTCACACAGAGACCCATAGACTCACACAGAGACCCATAGACTCACACAGAGACCCATAGACTCACACAGAGACACATAGACTCACACAGAGACCCATAGACTCACACAGAGAGACATAGACTCACACAGAGACCCATAGACTCACACAGAGACCCACAGACTCACACAGAGACCCATAGACTCACACAGAGACCCACAGACTCACACAGACACCCACAGACTCGCACAGAAATCCACAGACTCACACATAGACCCATAGACTCACACAGAGACCCATAAACTCACACAGAGACCCATAGACTCACACAGAGACCCACAGACTCACACAGAGACACATAGACTCACACAGAGACCCATAGACTCACACAGAGACCCATAGACTCAAACAGAGACCCACAGACTCACACAGAGACCCACAGACTCACACAGAGACCCATAGACTCACACAGAGACCCATAGACTCACACAGAAACCCATAGACTCACACAGAGACCCATGGACTCACACAGAGACACATAGACTCACACAGAGACTCATAGACTCACACAGAGACACATAGACTCACACAGAGACCCATAGACTCACACAGAGACCCATAGACTCACACAGAGACCCATAGACTCACACAGAGACCCACAGACTCACACAGAGACCCATAGACTCGCACAGAGATCCACAGACTCACACATAGACCCACAGACTAACACAGAGACCCATAAACTCACACAGAGACCCATAGACTCACACAGAGACACATAGACTCACACAGAGACCCATAGACTCACACAGAGACCCACAGACTCACACAGAGACCCATAGACTCACACAGAGACCCACAGACTCACACAGAGACCCACAGACTCGCACAGAGATCCACAGACTCACACATAGACCCATAGACTCACAGACCCATAAACTCACACAGAGACCCATAGACTCACACAGAGACCCATAGACTTACACAGAGACCCACAGACTCACACAGAGACCCACAGACTCACGCAGAGACCCATACACTCACACAGAGACCCACAGACTCACACAGAGACCCACAGACTCACACAGAGACCCACAGACTCGCACAGAGATCCACAGTCTCACACAGAGACCCATAGACTCACACAGAGACCCATAGACTCACACAGAGACCCATAGACTCACACAGAGACCCATAGACTCACACAGAGACCCATAGAGTCACACAGAGACACATAGACTCACACAGAGACCCATAGACTCACACAGAGACCAATAGACTCACTCAGAGCCCCATACACTCACGCAGAGACCCATAGACTCACATAGAGACCCATAGACTCACTCAGAGACCCATAGACTCACACAGAGACCCTTAGACTCACACAGAGACCCATAGACTCACACAGAGACCCACAGACTCACACAGAGACACATAGACTCACACAGAGACCCATAGACTCACACAGAGACCCATAGACTCACACAGAGACACATAGACTCACACAGAGACACATAGACTCACACAGAGACCCATAGACTCACACAGAGACCCATAGACTCAAACAGAGACCCACAGACTCACACAGAGACCCACAGACTCACACAGAGACCCATAAACTCACACAGAGACCCATAGACTCACACAGAAACCCATAGACTCACACAGAGACCCATGGACTCACACAGAGACACATAGACTCACACAGAGACTCATAGACTCACACAGAGACACATAGACTCACACAGAGACCCATAAACTCACACAGAGACCCATAGACTCACACAGAGACCCATAGACTCACACAGAGACCCACTGACTCACACAGAGACCCATAGACTCGCACAGAGATCCACAGACTCACACATAGACCCACAGACTAGCACAGAGACCCATAAACTCACACAGAGACCCATAGACTCACACAGAGACACATAGACTCACACAGAGACCCATAGACTCACACAGAGACCCATAGACTCACACAGAGACCCATAGACTCACACAGAGACCCATAGATTCACGCAGAGACACATAGACTCACACAGAGACCCACAGACTCACACAGAGACCCATAGACTCACACAGAGACCCAAAGACTCACACAGAGACCCATAGACTCACACAGAGACACATAGACTCACACAGAGTCCCATAGACTCACACAGAGACACATAGACTCACACAGAGACCCACAGACTCACACAGAGAGCCATAGACTCACACAGAGACCCACAGACTCATACAGAGACCCACAGACTCGCACAGAGATCCACAGACTCACACAGAGACCCATAGACTAACACAGAGACCCATAAACTCACACAGAGACCCATAGATTCACACAGAGACCCATAGACTCACACAGAGACCCATAGACTCACACAGAGACCCATAGACTCACACAGAGACACATAGACTCACACAGAGACCCATAGACTCACACAGAGAGACATAGACTCACACAGAGACCCATAGACTCACACAGAGACCCACAGACTCACACAGAGACCCATAGACTCACACAGAGACCCACAGACTCACACAGACACCCACAGACTCGCACAGAAATCCACAGACTCACACATAGACCCATAGACTCACACAGAGACCCATAAACTCACACAGAGACCCATAGACTCACACAGAGACCCACAGACTCACACAGAGACCCACAGACTCACACAGAGACCCACAGACTCACACAGAGACCCCCTTGACTCACACAGAGACCCATAGACTCACATAGAGACCCATAGACTCACACAGAGACCCATAGACTCACACAGAGACCCATAGACTCACACAGAAACCCATAGACTCACACAGAGACCCATGGACTCACACAGAGACACATAGAATCACACAGAGACCCATAGACTCACACAGAGACCCATAGACTCACACAGAGACCCATAGACTCACACAGAGACCCACAGACTCACACAGAGCCCCATAGACTCGCACAGAGATCCACAGACTCACACATAGACCCACAGACTAACACAGAGACCCATAAACTCACACAGAGACCCATAGACTCACACAGAGACCCACAGACTCACACAGAGACCCACAGACTCACACAGAGACCCACACACTCACACAGAGACCCCGTTGACTGACACAGAGACCCATAGAATCACATACAGAGACCCATAGACTCACACAGAGACCCATAGACTCACACAGAGACCCATAGACTCACACAGAAACCCATAGACTCACACAGAGACCCATGGACTCACACAGAGACACATAGACTCACAAAGAGACCCATAGACTCACACAGAGACCCATAGACTCACACAGAGACCCACAGACTCACACAGAGCCCCATAGACTCGCACAGAGATCCACAGACTCACACATAGACCCACAGACTAACACAGAGACCCATAAACTCACACAGAGACCCATAGACTCACACAGAGACACATAGACTCACACAGAGACCCATAGACTCACACAGAGACCCTCAGACTCACACAGAGACCCATAGACTCACACAGAGACCCACAGACTCACACAGAGACCCACAGACTCGCACAGAGATCCACAGACTCACAAATAGACCCATAGACTTACAGACCCATAAACTCACACAGAGACCCATAGACTCACACAGAGACCCATAGACTTACACAGAGACCCACAGACTCACACAGAGACCCATAGACTCACACAGAGACCCATAGACTCACACAGAGACCCATAGACTCACACAGAGACCCATAGACTCACACAGAGACCCATAGACTCACACAGAGACCCATAGACTCACACAGAGACCCACAGACTCGCACAGAGACCCATAGACTCACAAAGCGACCCATAGACTCACACAGAGATCCACAGACTCACACATAGACCCATAGACTCACACAGAGACCCATAAACTCACACAGAGACCCATAGACTCACACAGAGACCCATAGACTCACACAGAGACCCATAGACTCACACAGAGACCCATAGACTCACACAGAGACCCATAGATTCACGCAGAGACACATAGACTCACACAGAGACCCACAGACTCACACAGAGACCAATAGACTCACACAGAGACCCAAAGACTCACACAGAGACCCATAGACTCACACAGAGACACATAGACTCACACAGAGTCCCATAGACTCACACAGAGACACATAGACTCACACAGAGACTCATAGACTCACACAGAGACCCACAGACTCACACAGAGAGCCATAGACTCACACAGAGCCCCACAGACTCATTCAGAGACCCACAGACTCGCACAGAGATCCACAGACTCACACAGAGACCCATAGACTAACACAGAGACCCATAAACTCACACAGAGACCCATAGATTCACACAGAGACCCATAGACTCACACAGAGACCCATAGACTCACACAGAGACACATAGACTCACACAGAGACCCATAGACTCACACAGAGACACATAGACTCACACAGAGACCCATAGACTCACACAGAGACACGTAGACTCACACAGAGACCCATAGACTCACACAGAGACACATAGACTCACACAGAGACCCATAGACTCACACAGAGACCCACAGACTCACACAGAGACCCATAGACTCACACAGAGACCCACAGACTCACACAGACACCCACAGACTCGCACAGAGATCCACAGACTCACACATAGACCCATAGACTCACACAGAGACCCATAAACTCACACAGAGACCCATAGACTCACACAGAGACCCACAGACTCACACAGAGACCCACAGACTCACACAGAGACCCACAGACTCACACAGAGACCCCCTTGACTCACACAGAGACCCATAGACTCACATAGAGACCCATAGACTCACACAGAGACCCACAGACTCGCACAGAGACCCACAGACTCGCATAGAGACCCATAGACTCACACAGCAGAGACCCATAGACTCACGCAGAGACCCATAGACTCACACAGAGACCCACAGACTCGCACAGAGACCCACAGCCTCGCACAGAGACCCATAGACTCACACAGCAGAGACCCATAAACTCACACAGAGACCCATAGACTCACACAGAGACCCATAGACTTACACAGAGACCCACAGACTCACACAGAGACCCATAGACTCACACAGAGACCCATAGACTCACACAGAGACCCATAGACTCACACAGAGACCCATAGACTCACACAGAGACCCATAGACTCACACAGAGACCCACAGACTCGCACAGAGACCCATAGACTCACAAAGCGACCCATAGACTCACACAGAGATCCACAGACTCACACATAGACCCATAGACTCACACAGAGACCCATAAACTCACACAGAGACCCATAGACTCACACAGAGACCCATAGACTCACACAGAGACCCATAGACTCACACAGAGACCCATAGACTCACATAGAGACCCATAGATTCACGCAGAGACACATAGACTCACACAGAGACCCACAGACTCACACAGAGACCAATAGACTCACACAGAGACCCAAAGACTCACACAGAGACCCATAGACTCACACAGAGACACATAGACTCACACAGAGTCCCATAGACTCACACAGAGACACATAGACTCACACAGAGACTCATAGACTCACACAGAGACCCACAGACTCACACAGAGAGCCATAGACTCACACAGAGACCCACAGACTCATACAGAGACCCACAGACTCGCACAGAGACCCACAGACTCACACAGAGACCCACAGACTCACACAGAGACCCACAGACTCGCACAGAGATCCACAGTCTCACACAGAGACCCATAGACTCACACAGAGACCCATAGACTCACACAGAGACCCATAGACTCACACAGAGACCCATAGACTCACACAGAGACCCATAGAGTCACACAGAGACACATAGACTCACACAGAGACCCATAGACTCACACAGAGACCAATAGACTCACTCAGAGACCCATACACTCACGCAGAGACCCATAGACTCACATAGAGACCCATAGACTCACTCAGAGACCCATAGACTCACACAGAGACCCTTAGACTCACACAGAGACCCATAGACTCACACAGAGACCCACAGACTCACACAGAGACACATAGACTCACACAGAGACCCATAGACTCACACAGAGACCCATAGACTCACACAGAGACACATAGACTCACACAGAGACACATAGACTCACACAGAGACCCATAGACTCACACAGAGACCCATAGACTCAAACAGAGACCCACAGACTCACACAGAGACCCACAGACTCACACAGAGACCCATAGACTCACACAGAGACCCATAGACTCACACAGAAACCCATAGACTCACACAGAGACCCATGGACTCACACAGAGACACATAGACTCACACAGAGACTCATAGACTCACACAGAGACACATAGACTCACACAGAGACCCATAGACTCACACAGAGACCCATAGACTCACACAGAGACCCATAGACTCACACAGAGACCCACAGACTCACACAGAGACCCATAGACTCGCACAGAGATCCACAGACTCACACATAGACCCACAGACTAACACAGAGACCCATAAACTCACACAGAGACCCATAGACTCACACAGAGACACATAGACTCACACAGAGACCCATAGACTCACACAGAGACCCACAGACTCACACAGAGACCCATAGACTCACACAGAGACCCACAGACTCACACAGAGACCCACAGACTCGCACAGAGATCCACAGACTCACACATAGACCCATAGACTCACAGACCCATAAACTCACACAGAGACCCATAGACTCACACAGAGACCCATAGACTTACACAGAGACCCACAGACTCACACAGAGACCCACAGACTCACGCAGAGACCCATACACTCACACAGAGACCCACAGACTCACACAGAGACCCACAGACTCACACAGAGACCCACAGACTCGCACAGAGATCCACAGTCTCACACAGAGACCCATAGACTCACACAGAGACCCATAGACTCACACAGAGACCCATAGACTCACACAGAGACCCATAGAGTCACACAGAGACACATAGACTCACACAGAGACCCATAGACTCACACAGAGACCAATAGACTCACTCAGAGCCCCATACACTCACGCAGAGACCTATAGACTCACATAGAGACCCATAGACTCACTCAGAGACCCATAGACTCACACAGAGACCCTTAGACTCACACAGAGACCCATAGACTCACACAGAGACCCACAGACTCACACAGAGACACATAGACTCACACAGAGACCCATAGACTCACACAGAGACCCATAGACTCACACAGAGACACATAGACTCACACAGAGACACATAGACTCACACAGAGACCCATAGACTCACACAGAGACCCATTGACTCAAACAGAGACCCACAGACTCACACAGAGACCCACAGACTCACACAGAGACCCATAGACTCACACAGAGACCCATAGACTCACACAGAAACCCATAGACTCACACAGAGACCCATGGACTCACACAGAGACACATAGACTCACACAGAGACTCATAGACTCACACAGAGACACATAGACTCACACAGAGACCCATAGACTCACACAGAGACCCATAGACTCACACAGAGACCCATAGACTCACACAGAGACCCACAGACTCACACAGAGACCCACAGACTCGCACAGAGATCCACAGACTCACACATAGACCCATAGACTCACAGACCCATAAACTCACACAGAGACCCATAGACTCACACAGAGACCCATAGACTTACACAGAGACCCACAGACTCACACAGAGACCCATAGACTCACTCAGAGCCCCATACACTCACGCAGAGACCCATAGACTCACATAGAGACCCATAGACTCACTCAGAGACCCATAGACTCACACAGAGACCCTTAGACTCACACAGAGACCCATAGACTCACACAGAGACCCACAGACTCACACAGAGACACATAGACTCACACAGAGACCCATAGACTCACACAGAGACCCATAGACTCACACAGAGACACATAGACTCACACAGAGACACATAGACTCACACAGAGACCCATAGACTCACACAGAGACCCATTGACTCAAACAGAGACCCACAGACTCACACAGAGACCCACAGACTCACACAGAGACCCATAGACTCACACAGAGACCCATAGACTCACACAGAAACCCATAGACTCACACAGAGACCCATGGACTCACACAGAGACACATAGACTCACACAGAGACTCATAGACTCACACAGAGACACATAGACTCACACAGAGACCCATAGACTCACACAGAGACCCATAGACTCACACAGAGACCCATAGACTCACACAGAGACCCACAGACTCACACAGAGACCCACAGACTCGCACAGAGATCCACAGACTCACACATAGACCCATAGACTCACAGACCCATAAACTCACACAGAGACCCATAGACTCACACAGAGACCCATAGACTTACACAGAGACCCACAGACTCACACAGAGACCCATAGACTCACACAGAGACCCATAGACTCACACAGAGACCCATAGACTCACACAGAGACCCATAGACTCACACAGAGACCCACAGACTCACACAGCGACCCATAGACTCACAAAGCGACCCATAAACTCACACAGAGATCCACAGACTCACACATAGACCCATAGACTCACACAGAGACCCATAAACTCACACAGAGACCCATAGACTCACACAGAGACCCATAGACTCACACAGAGACCCATAGACTCACACAGAGACCCATAGACTCACACAGAGACCCATAGATTCACGCAGAGACACATAGACTCACACAGAGACCCACAGACTCACACAGAGACCCACAGACTTACACAGAGACCCACAGACTCGCACAGAGATCCACAGTCTCACACAGAGACCCATAGACTCACACAGAGACCCATAGACTCACACAGAGACCCATAGACTCACACAGAGACCCATAGACTCACACAGAGACCCATAGAGTCACACAGAGACACATAGACTCACACAGAGACCCATAGACTCACACAGAGACCAATAGACTCACTCAGAGACCCATACACTCACGCAGAGACCCATAGACTCACATAGAGACCCATAGACTCACTCAGAGACCCATAGACTCACACAGAGACCCTTAGACTCACACAGAGACCCATAGACTCACACAGAGACCCACAGACTCACACAGAGACACATAGACTCACACAGAGACCCATAGACTCACACAGAGACCCATAGACTCACACAGAGACACATAGACTCACACAGAGACACATAGACTCACACAGAGACCCATAGACTCACACAGAGACCCATAGACTCAAACAGAGACCCACAGACTCACACAGAGACCCACAGACTCACACAGAGACCCATAGACTCACACAGAGACCCATAGACTCACACAGAAACCCATAGACTCACACAGAGACCCATGGACTCACACAGAGACACATAGACTCACACAGAGACTCATAGACTCACACAGAGACACATAGACTCACACAGAGACCCATAGACTCACACAGAGACCCATAGACTCACACAGAGACCCATAGACTCACACAGAGACCCACAGACTCACACAGAGACCCATAGACTCGCACAGAGATCCACAGACTCACACATAGACCCACAGACTAACACAGAGACCCATAAACTCACACAGAGACCCATAGACTCACACAGAGACACATAGACTCACACAGAGACCCATAGACTCACACAGAGACCCACAGACTCACACAGAGACCCATAGACTCACACAGAGACCCACAGACTCACACAGAGACCCACAGACTCGCACAGAGATCCACAGACTCACACATAGACCCATAGACTCACAGACCCATAAACTCACACAGAGACCCATAGACTCACACAGAGACCCATAGACTTACACAGAGACCCACAGACTCACACAGAGACCCACAGACTCAAGCAGAGACCCATACACTCACACAGAGACCCACAGACTCACACAGAGACCCACAGACTCACACAGAGACCCACAGACTCGCACAGAGATCCACAGTCTCACACAGAGACCCATAGACTCACACAGAGACCCATAGACTCACACAGAGACCCATAGACTCACACAGAGACCCATAGACTCACACAGAGACCCATAGAGTCACACAGAGACACATAGACTCACACAGAGACCCATAGACTCACACAGAGACCAATAGACTCACTCCGAGCCCCATACACTCACGCAGAGACCCATAGACTCACATAGAGACCCATAGACTCACTCAGAGACCCATAGACTCACACAGAGACCCTTAGACTCACACAGAGACCCATAGACTCACACAGAGACCCACAGACTCACACAGAGACACATAGACTCACACAGAGACCCATAGACTCACACAGAGACCCATAGACTCACACAGAGACACATAGACTCACACAGAGACACATAGACTCACACAGAGACCCATAGACTCACACAGAGACCCATAGACTCAAACAGAGACCCACAGACTCACACAGAGACCCACAGACTCACACAGAGACCCATAAACTCACACAGAGACCCATAGACTCACACAGAAACCCATAGACTCACACAGAGACCCATGGACTCACACAGAGACACATAGACTCACACAGAGACTCATAGACTCACACAGAGACACATAGACTAACACAGAGACCCATAGACTCACACAGAGACCCATAGACTCACTCAGAGACCCATAGACTCACACAGAGACCCATAGACTCACACAGAAACCCATAGACTCACACAGAGACCCATGGACTCACACAGAGACACATAGAATCACACAGAGACCCATAGACTCACACAGAGACCCATAGACTCACACAGAGACCCATAGACTCACACAGAGACCCACAGACTCACGCAGAGCCCCATAGACTCGCACAGAGATCCACAGACTCACACATAGACCCACAGACTAACACAGAGACCCATAAACTCACACAGAGACCCATAGACTCACACAGAGACCCACAGACTCACACAGAGACCCACAGACTCACACAGAGACCCACACACTCACACAGAGACCCCGTTGACTGACACAGAGACCCATAGAATCACATACAGAGACCCATAGACTCACACAGAGACCCATAGACTCACACAGAGACCCATAGACTCACACAGAAACCCATAGACTCACACAGAGACCCATGGACTCACACAGAGACACATAGACTCACACAGAGACCCATAGACTCACACAGAGACCCATAGACTCACACAGAGACCCATAGACTCACACAGAGACCCACAGACTCACACAGAGCCCCATAGACTCGCACAGAGATCCACAGACTCACACATAGACCCACAGACTAACACAGAGACCCATAAACTCACACAGAGACCCATAGACTCACACAGAGACACATAGACTCACACAGAGACCCATAGACTCACACAGAGACCCTCAGACTCACACAGAGACCCATAGACTCACACAGAGACCCACAGACTCACACAGAGACCCACAGACTCGCACAGAGATCCACAGACTCACAAATAGACCCATAGACTTACAGACCCATAAACTCACACAGAGACCCATAGACTCACACAGAGACCCATAGACTTACACAGAGACCCACAGACTCACACAGAGACCCATAGACTCACACAGAGACCCATAGACTCACACAGAGACCCATAGACTCACACAGAGACCCATAGACTCACACAGAGACCCATAGACTCACACAGAGACCCATAGACTCACACAGAGACCCACAGACTCGCACAGAGACCCATAGACTCACAAAGCGACCCATAGACTCACACAGAGATCCACAGACTCACACATAGACCCATAGACTCACACAGAGACCCATAAACTCACACAGAGACCCATAGACTCACACAGAGACCCATAGACTCACACAGAGACCCATAGACTCACACAGAGACCCATAGACTCACACAGAGACCCACAGACTCACACAGAGACCAATAGACTCACACAGAGACCCAAAGACTCACACAGAGACCCATAGACTCACACAGAGACACATAGACTCACACAGAGTCCCATAGACTCACACAGAGACACATAGACTCACACAGAGACTCATAGACTCACACAGAGACCCACAGACTCACACAGAGAGCCATAGACTCACACAGAGACCCACAGACTCATACAGAGACCCACAGACTCGCACAGAGATCCACAGACTCACACAGAGACCCATAGACTAACACAGAGACCCATAAACTCACACAGAGACCCATAGATTCACACAGAGACCCATAGACTCACACAGAGACCCATAGACTCACACAGAGACACATAGACTCACACAGAGACCCATAGACTCACACAGAGACACATAGACTCACACAGAGACCCATAGACTCACACAGAGACACATAGACTCACACAGAGACCCATAGACTCACACAGAGACACATAGACTCACACAGAGACCCATAGACTCACACAGAGACCCACAGACTCACACAGAGACCCATAGACTCACACAGAGACCCACAGACTCACACAGACACCCACAGACTCGCACAGAGATCCACAGACTCACACATAGACCCATAGACTCACACAGAGACCCATAAACTCACACAGAGACCCATAGACTCACACAGAGACCCACAGACTCACACAGAGACCCACAGACTCACACAGAGACCCACAGACTCACACAGAGACCCCCTTGACTCACACAGAGACCCATAGACTCACATAGAGACCCATAGACTCAAACAGAGACCCACAGACTCGCACAGAGACCCACAGACTCGCATAGAGACCCATAGACTCACACAGCAGAGACCCATAGACTCACGCAGAGACCCATAGACTCACACAGAGACCCACAGACTCGCACAGAGACCCACAGACTCGCACAGAGACCCATAGACTCACACAGCAGAGACCCATAAACTCACACAGAGACCCATAGACTCACACAGAGACCCATAGACTTACACAGAGACCCACAGACTCACACAGAGACCCATAGACTCACACAGAGACCCATAGACTCACACAGAGACCCATAGACTCACACAGAGACCCATAGACTCACAAAGCGACCCATAGACTCACACAGAGATCCACAGACTCACACATAGACCCATAGACTCACACAGAGACCCATAAACTCACACAGAGACCCATAGACTCACACAGAGACCCATAGACTCACACAGAGACCCATAGACTCACACAGAGACCCATAGACTCACACAGAGACCCATAGATTCACGCAGAGACACATAGACTCACACAGAGACCCACAGACTCACACAGAGACCAATAGACTCACACAGAGACCCAAAGACTCACACAGAGACCCATAGACTCACACAGAGACACATAGACTCACACAGAGTCCCATAGACTCACACAGAGACACATAGACTCACACAGAGACTCATAGACTCACACAGAGACCCACAGACTCACACAGAGAGCCATAGACTCACACAGAGACCCACAGACTCATACAGAGACCCACAGACTCGCACAGAGATCCACAGACTCACACAGAGACCCATAGACTAACACAGAGACCCATAAACTCACACAGAGACCCATAGATTCACACAGAGACCCATAGACTCACACAGAGACCCATAGACTCACACAGAGACACATAGACTCACACAGAGACCCATAGACTCACACAGAGACACATAGACTCACACAGAGACCCATAGACTCACACAGAGACACATAGACTCACACAGAGACCCATAGACTCACACAGAGACACATAGACTCACACAGAGACCCATAGACTCACACAGAGACCCACAGACTCACACAGAGACCCATAGACTCACACAGAGACCCACAGACTCACACAGACACCCACAGACTCGCACAGAGATCCACAGACTCACACATAGACCCATAGACTCACACAGAGACCCATAAACTCACACAGAGACCCATAGACTCACACAGAGACTTACAGACTCACACAGAGACCCACAGACTCACACAGAGACCCACAGACTCACACAGAGACCCCCTTGACTCACACAGAGACCCATAGACTCACATAGAGACCCATAGACTCACACAGAGACCCACACACTCGCACAGAGACCCACAGACTCGCATAGAGACCCATAGACTCACACAGCAGAGACCCATAGACTCACGCAGAGACCCATAGACTCACACAGAGACCCACAGACTCGCACAGAGACCCACAGACTCGCACAGAGACCCATAGACTCACACAGCAGAGACCCATAGACTCACAGCAGAGACCCATAGACTCACGCAGAGACCCACAGATTCACACAGAGACACATAGACTCACACAGAGACCCATAGACTCACACAGAGACACATAGACTCACACAGAGACCCATAGACTCACACAGAGCCCCATAGACTCACACAGAGACCCATAGACTCACACAGAGACTCACAGACTCACACAGAGACCCATACACTCACACAGAGACCCACAGACTCACACAGAGACCCACAGACTCACACAGAGACCCATAGACTCACACAGAGACCCATAGACTCACACAGAGACCCATAGACTCACACAGAGACCCATAGACTCACACAGAGACCCATAGACTCACACAGAGACTCACAGACTCACGCAGAGACCCATACACTCACACAGAGACCCACATACTCACACAGAGACCCACAGACTCACACAGAGACCCATAGACTCACACAGAGACCCACAGACTCACACAGAGACCCATAGACTCACACAGAGACACATAGACTCACACAGAGTCCCATAGACTCACACAGAGACACATAGACTCACACAGAGACTCATAGACTCACACAGAGACCCACAGACTCACACAGAGACCCATAGACTCACACAGAGACCCACAGACTTACACAGAGACCCACAGACTCGCACAGAGATCCACAGACTCACACAGAGACCCATAGACTAACACAGAGACCCATAAACTCACACAGAGAACCATAGATTCACACAGAGACCCATAGACTCACACAGAGACCCATAGACTCACACAGAGACACATAGACTCACACAGAGACCCATAGACTCACACAGAGACACATAGACTCACACAGAGACCCATAGACTCACACAGAGACATATAGACTCACACAGAGACCCATAGACTCACACAGAGACACATAGACTCACACAGAGACCCATAGACTCACACAGAGACCCACAGACTCACACAGAGACCCATAGACTCACACAGAGACCCACAGACTCACACAGACACCCACAGACTCGCACAGAGATCCACAGACTCACACATAGACCCATAGACTCACACAGAGACCCATAAACTCACACAGAGACCCATAGACATACACAGAGACCCATAGACTTACACAGAGACCCACAGACTCACACAGAGACCCATAGACTCACACAGAGACCCACAGACTCACACAGAGACCCACAGACTCACACAGAGACCCACAGACTCACACAGAGACCCCCTTGACTCACACAGAGACCCATAGACTCACATAGAGACCCATAGACTCACACAGAGACCCACAGACTCGCATAGAGACCCATAGACTCACACAGCAGAGACCCATAGACTCACGCAGAGACCCATAGACTCACACAGAGACCCACAGACTCGCACAGAGACCCACAGACTCGCACAGAGACCCATAGACTCCCACAGCAGAGACCCATAGACTCACAGCAGAGACCCATAGACTCACGCAGAGACCCACAGATTCACACAGAGACACATAGACTCACACAGAGACCCATAGACTCACACAGAGACACATAGACTCACACAGAGACCCATAGACTCACACAGAGACCCATAGACTCACACAGAGACCCATAGACTCACACAGAGACTCACAGACTCACGCAGAGACCCATACACTCACAAAGAGACCCACAGACTCACACAGAGACCCACAGACTCACACAGAGACCCATAGACTCACACAGAGACCCATAGACTCACACAGAGACCCATAGACTCACACAGAGACCCATGGACTCACACAGAGACACATAGACTCACACAGAGACCCATAGACTCACACAGAGACCCATAAACTCACACAGAGACCCATAGACTCACACAGAGACCCATAGACTCACACAGAGACCCATAGACTCACACAGAGCCCCATAGACTCACACAGAGACCCATAGACTCACACAGAGACCCACAGACTCACACAGAGACCCATAGACTCATAAAGCGACCCATAGACTCACACAGAGATCCACAGACTCACACATAGACCCATAGACTCACACAGAGACCCATAAACTCACACAGAGACCCATAGACTCACACAGAGACCCATAGACTCACACAGAGACCCATAGACTCACACAGAGACCCATAGACTCACACAGAGACCCATAGATTCACGCAGAGACACATAGACTCACACAGAGACCCACAGACTCAGGCAGAGACCCATAGACTCACACAGAGACCCACAGACTCACACAGAGACCCATAGACTCACACAGAGACACATAGACTCACACAGAGACCCATAGACTCACACAGAGACACATAGACTCACACAGAGACCCATAGACTCACACAGAGACCCATAGACTCACACAGAGACCCATAGACTCACACAGAGACCCACAGACTCACGCAGAGACCCACAGACTCACACAGAGACCCACAGACTCACACAGAGACCCACAGACTCGCACAGAGATCCACAGACTCACACAGAGACCCATAGACCCACACAGAGACCCATAGACTCACACAGAAACCCATATACTCACACAGAGACCCATGGACTCACACAGAGACACATAGACTCACACAGAGACTCATAGACTCACACAGAGACACATAGACTCACACAGATACCCATAGACTCACACAGAGACCCATAGACTCACACAGAGACCCATAGACTCACACAGAGACCCACAGACTCACACAGAGACCCATAGACTCGCACAGAGATCCACAGACTCACACATAGACCCATAGACTAACATAGAGACCCATAAACTCACACAGAGACCCATAGACTCACACAGAGACACATAGACTCACACAGAGACCCACAGACTCACACAGAGACCCATAGACTCACACAGAGACCCATAGACTCACACAGAGACCCATAGACTCACACAGAGACCCATGGACTCACACAGAGACACATAGACTCACACAGAGACCCATAGACTCACACAGAGACCCATAAACTCACACAGACACCGATAGACTCACACAGAGGCCCATAGACTCACACAGAGACCCATAGACTCACACAGAGCCCCATAGACTCACACAGAGACCCATAGACTCACACAGAGACCCACAGACTCACACAGAGACCCATAGACTCATAAAGCGACCCATAGACTCACACAGAGATCCACAGACTCACACATAGACCCATAGACTCACACAGAGACCCATAAACTCACACAGAGACCCATAGACTCACACAGAGACCCATAGACTCACACAGAGACCCATAGACTCACACAGAGACCCATAGACTCACACAGAGACCCATAGATTCACGCAGAGACACATAGACTCACACAGAGACCCACAGACTCAGGCAGAGACCCATAGACTCACACAGAGACCCACAGACTCACACAGAGACCCATAGACTCACACAGAGACACATAGACTCACACAGAGACCCATAGACTCACACAGAGACACATAGACTCACACAGAGACCCATAGACTCACACAGAGACCCATAGACTCACACAGAGACCCATAGACTCACACAGAGACCCACAGACTCACGCAGAGACCCACAGACTCACACAGAGACCCACAGACTCACACAGAGACCCACAGACTCGCACAGAGATCCACAGACTCACACAGAGACCCATAGACCCACACAGAGACCCATAGACTCACACAGAAACCCATATACTCACACAGAGACCCATGGACTCACACAGAGACACATAGACTCACACAGAGACTCATAGACTCACACAGAGACACATAGACTCACACAGATACCCATAGACTCACACAGAGACCCATAGACTCACACAGAGACCCATAGACTCACACAGAGACCCACAGACTCACACAGAGACCCATAGACTCGCACAGAGATCCACAGACTCACACATAGACCCATAGACTAACATAGAGACCCATAAACTCACACAGAGACCCATAGACTCACACAGAGACACATAGACTCACACAGAGACCCATAGACTCACACAGAGACCCACAGACTTACACAGAGACCCATAGACTCACACAGAGACCCACAGACTCACACAGAGACCCACAGACTCGCACAGAGATCCACAGACTCACACATAGACCCATAGACTCACAGACCCATAAACTCACACAGAGACCCATAGACTCACACAGAGACCCATAGACTTACACAGAGACCCACAGACTCACACAGAGATCCATAGACTCACACAGAGACCCACAGACTCACACAGAGACCCATAGACTCACACAGAGACCCATAGACTCACACAGAGACCCATAGATTCACGCAGAGACACATAGACTCACACAGAGACCCACAGACTCACCCAGAGACCCATAGACTCACACAGAGACCCATAGACTCACACATGGACCCATAGACTCACGCATAGACCCATAGACTCACACAGAGACCCATAGACTCGCACAGAGACCCACAGACTCGCACAGAGACCCATAGACTCACACAGCAGAGACCCATAGACTCACAGCAGAGACCCATAGACTCACGCAGAGACCCACAGATTCACACAGAGACACATAGACTCACACAGAGACCCATAGACTCACACAGAGACACATAGACTCACACAGAGACCCATAGACTCACACAGAGACCCATAGACTCACACAGAGACCCATAGACTCACACAGAGACTCACAGACTCACGCAGAGACCCATACACTCACACAGAGACCCACAGACTCACACAGAGACCCACAGACTCACACAGAGACCCATAGACTCACACAGAGACCCATAGACTCACACAGAGACCCATGGACTCACACAGAGACACATAGACTCACACAGAGACCCATAGACTCACACAGAGCCCCATAGACTCACACAGAGACCCATAGACTCACACAGAGACTCAGAGACTCACACAGAGACCCATACACTCACACAGAGACCCACAGACTCACACAGAGACCCACAGACTCACACAGAGACCCATAGACTCACACAGAGACCCATAGACTCACACAGAGACCCATAGACTCACACAGAGACCCATAGACTCACACAGAGACTCACAGACTCACGCAGAGACCCATACACTCACACAGAGACCCACATACTCACACAGAGACCCACAGACTCACACAGAGACCCATAGACTCACACAGAGACCCACAGACTCACACAGAGACCCATAGACTCACACAGAGACACATAGACTCACACAGAGTCCCATAGACTCACACAGAGACACATAGACTCACACAGAGACTCATAGACTCACACAGAGACCCACAGACTCACAGAGAGACCCATAGACTCACACAGAGACCCACAGACTTACACAGAGACCCACAGACTCGCACAGAGATCCACAGACTCACACAGAGACCCATAGACTAACACAGAGACCCATAAACTCACACAGAGACCCATAGATTCACACAGAGACCCATAGACTCACACAGAGACCCATAGACTCACACAGAGACACATAGACTCACACAGAGACCCATAGACTCACACAAAGACACATAGACTCACACAGAGACCCATAGACTCACACAGAGACACATAGACTCACACAGAGACCCATAGACTCACACAGAGACACATAGACTCACACAGAGACCCATAGACTCACACAGAGACCCACAGACTCACACAGAGACCCATAGACTCACACAGAGACCCACAGACTCACACAGACACCCACAGACTCGCACAGAGATCCACAGACTCACACATAGACCCATAGACTCACACAGAGACCCATAAACTCACACAGAGACCCATAGACTCACAGAGAGACCCATAGACTTACACAGAGACCCACAGACTCACACAGAGACCCATAGACTCACACAGAGACCCACAGACTCACACAGAGACCCACAGACTCACACAGAGACCCACAGACTCGCACAGAGCCCCCTTGACTCACACAGAGACCCATAGACTCACATAGAGACCCATAGACTCACACAGAGACCCACAGACTCACACAGAGACCCACAGACTCGCATAGAGACCCATAGACTCACACAGCAGAGACCCATAGACTCACGCAGAGACCCATAGACTCACACAGAGACCCACAGACTCGCACAGAGACCCACAGACTCGCACAGAGACCCATAGACTCCCACAGCAGAGACCCATAGACTCACAGCAGAGACCCATAGACTCACGCAGAGACCCACAGATTCACACAGAGACACATAGACTCACACAGAGACCCATAGACTCACACAGAGACACATAGACTCACACAGAGACCCATAGACTCACACAGAGACCCATAGACTCACACAGAGACCCATAGACTCACACAGAGACTCACAGACTCACGCAGAGACCCATACACTCACAAAGAGACCCACAGACTCACACAGAGACCCACAGACTCACACAGAGATCCATAGACTCACACAGAGACCCATAGACTCACACAGAGACCCATAGACTCACACAGAGACCCATGGACTCACACAGAGACACATAGACTCACACAGAGACCCATAGACTCACACAGAGACCCATAGACTCACACAGAGACACATAGACTCACACAGAGACCCATAGACTCACACAGAGACCCATAGACTCACACAGAGACCCATAGACTCACACAGAGACTCACAGACTCACGCAGAGACCCATACACTCACACAGAGACCCATAGACTCACACAGAGACCCATAGACTCACACAGAGACCCATGGACTCACACAGAGACACATAGACTCACACAGAGACCCATGGACTCACACAGAGACACATAGACTCACACAGAGACCCATAGACTCAAACAGAGCCCCATAGACTCACACAGAGGCCCATAGACTCACACAGAGACTCACAGACTCACACAGAGACCCATACACTCACACAGCTACCCACAGACTCACACAGAGACCCACAGACTCACACAGAGACCCATAGACTCACACAGAGACCCATAGACTCACACAGAGACCCATAGACTCACACAGAGACCCATAGACTCACACAGAGACCCATAGACTCACACAGAGACTCACAGACTCACGCAGAGACCCATACACTCACACAGAGACCCACATACTCACACAGAGACCCACAGACTCACACAGAGACCCATAGACTCACACAGAGACCCACAGACTCACACAGAGGCCCATAGACTCACACAGAGACACATAGACTCACACAGAGTCCCATAGACTCACACAGAGACACATAGACTCACACAGAGACTCATAGACTCACACAGAGACCCACAGACTCACACAGAGACCCATAGACTCACACAGAGACCCACAGACTTACACAGAGACCCACAGACTCGCACAGAGATCCACAGACTCACACAGAGACCCATAGACTCACACAGAGACCCATAGCCTCACACAGAGACACATAGACTCACACAGAGACCCATAGACTCACACAGAGACACATAGACTCACACAGAGACCCATAGACTCACACAGAGACACATAGACTCACACAGAGACCCATAGACTCACACAGAGACACATAGACTCACACAGAGACCCATAGACTCACACAGAGACACATAGACTCACACAGAGACCCATAGACTCACACAGAGACGCACAGACTCACACAGAGACCCATAGACTCACACAGAGACCCACAGACTCACACAGACACCCACAGACTCGCACAGAGATCCACAGACTCACACATAGACCCATAGACTCACACAGAGACCCATAAACTCACACAGAGACCCATAGACTCACAGAGAGACCCATAGACTTACACAGAGACCCACAGACTCACACAGAGACCCATAGACTCACACAGAGACCCACAGACTCACACAGAGACCCACAGACTCACACAGAGACCCACAGACTCACACAGAGCCCCCTTGACTCACACAGAGACCCATAGACTCACATAGAGACCCATAGACTCACACAGAGACCCACAGACTCGCACAGAGACCCACAGACTCGCATAGAGACCCATAGACTCACACAGCAGAGACCCATAGACTCACGCAGAGACCCATAGACTCACACAGAGACCCACAGACTCGCACAGAGACCCACAGACTCGCACAGAGACCCATAGACTCCCACAGCAGAGACCCATAGACTCACAGCAGAGACCCATAGACTCACGCAGAGACCCACAGATTCACACAGAGACACATAGACTCACACAGAGACCCATAGACTCACACAGAGACACATAGACTCACACAGAGACCCATAGACTCACACAGAGACCCATAGACTCACACAGAGACCCATAGACTCACACAGAGACTCACAGACTCATGCAGAGACCCATACACTCACAAAGAGACCCACAGACTCACACAGAGACCCACAGACTCACACAGAGACCCATAGACTCACACAGAGACCCATAGACTCACACAGAGACCCATAGACTCACACAGAGACCCATGGACTCACACAGAGATACATAGACTCACGCAGAGACCCATACACTCACACAGAGACCCACATACTCACACAGAGACCCACAGACTCACACAGAGACCCATAGACTCACACAGAGACCCACAGACTCACACAGAGACCCATAGACTCACACAGAGACACATAGACTCACACAGAGTCCCATAGACTCACACAGAGACACATAGACTCACACAGAGACTCATAGACCCACACAGAGACCCACAGACTCACACAGAGACCCATAGACTCACACAGAGACCCACAGACTTACACAGAGACCCACAGACTCGCACAGAGATCCACAGACTCACACATAGACCCATAGACTCACACAGAGACCCATAAACTCACACAGAGACCCATAGACTCACAGAGAGACCCATAGACTTACACAGAGACCCACAGACTCACACAGAGACCCATAGACTCACACAGAGACCCACAGACTCACACAGAGACCCACAGACTCACACAGAGACCCACAGACTCACACAGAGCCCCCTTGACTCACACAGAGACCCATAGACTCACATAGAGACCCATAGACTCACACAGAGACCCACAGACTCGCACAGAGACCCACAGACTCGCATAGAGACCCATAGACTCACACAGCAGAGACCCATAGACTCACGCAGAGACCCATAGACTCACACAGAGACCCACAGACTCGCACAGAGACCCACAGACTCGCACAGAGACCCATAGACTCCCACAGCAGAGACCCATAGACTCACAGCAGAGACCCATAGACTCACGCAGAGACCCACAGATTCACACAGAGACACATAGACTCACACAGAGACCCATAGACTCACACAGAGACACATAGACTCACACAGAGACCCATAGACTCACACAGAGACCCATAGACTCACACAGAGACCATAGACTCACACAGAGACTCACAGACTCATGCAGAGACCCATACACTCACAAAGAGACCCACAGACTCACACAGAGACCCACAGACTCACACAGAGACCCATAGACTCACACAGAGACCCATAGACTCACACAGAGACCCATAGACTCACACAGAGACCCATGGACTCACACAGAGACACATAGACTCACACAGAGACCCACAGACTCACACAGAGACCCACAGACTCACACAGAGACCCATAGACTCACACAGAGACCCATAGACTCACACAGAGACCCATAGACTCACACAGAGACCCATAGACTCACACAGAGACCCATAGACTCACACAGAGACTCACAGACTCACGCAGAGACCCATACACTCACACAGAGACCCACATACTCACACAGAGACCCACAGACTCACACAGAGACCCATAGACTCACACAGAGACCCACAGACTCACACAGAGACCCATAGACTCACACAGAGACACATAGACTCACACAGAGTCCCATAGACTCACACAGAGACACATAGACTCACACAGAGACTCATAGACCCACACAGAGACCCACAGACTCACACAGAGACCCATAGACTCACACAGAGACCCACAGACTTACACAGAGACCCACAGACTCGCACAGAGATCCACAGACTCACACAGAGACCCATAGACTAACACAGAGACCCATAAACTCACACAGAGACCCATAGATTCACACAGAGACCCATAGACTCACACAGAGACCCATAGACTCACACAGAGACACATAGACTCACACAGAGACCCATAGACTCACACAAAGACACATAGACTCACACAGAGACCCATAGACTCACACAGAGACACATAGACTCACACAGAGACCCATAGACTCACACAGAGACACATAGACTCACACAGAGACCCATAGACTCACACAGAGACCCACAGACTCACACAGAGACCCATAGACTCACACAGAGACCCACAGACTCACACAGACACCCACAGACTCGCACAGAGATCCACAGACTCACACATAGACCCATAGACTCACACAGAGACCCATAAACTCACACAGAGACCCATAGACTCACAGAGAGACCCATAGACTTACACAGAGACCCACAGACTCACACAGAGACCCATAGACTCACACAGAGACCCACAAACTCACACAGAGACCCACAGACTCACACAGAGACCCACAGACTCGCACAGAGCCCCCTTGACTCACACAGAGACCCATAGACTCACATAGAGACCCATAGACTCACACAGAGACCCACAGACTCACACAGAGACCCACAGACTCGCATAGAGACCCATAGACTCACACAGCAGAGACCCATAGACTCACGCAGAGACCCATAGACTCACACAGAGACCCACAGACTCGCACAGAGACCCACAGACTCGCACAGAGACCCATAGACTCCCACAGCAGAGACCCATAGACTCACAGCAGAGACCCATAGACTCACGCAGAGACCCACAGATTCACACAGAGACACATAGACTCACACAGAGACCCATAGACTCACACAGAGACACATAGACTCACACAGAGACCCACAGACTCACACAGAGACCCACAGACTCACACAGAGACCCACAGACTCACACAGAGCCCCCTTGACTCACACAGAGACCCATAGACTCACATAGAGACCCATAGACTCACACAGAGACCCACAGACTCGCACAGAGACCCACAGACTCGCATAGAGACCCATAGACTCACACAGCAGAGACCCATAGACTCACGCAGAGACCCATAGACTCACACAGAGACCCACAGACTCGCACAGAGACCCACAGACTCGCACAGAGACCCATAGACTCCCACAGCAGAGACCCATAGACTCACAGCAGAGACCCATAGACTCACGCAGAGACCCACAGATTCACACAGAGACACATAGACTCACACAGAGACCCATAGACTCACACAGAGACACATAGACTCACACAGAGACCCATAGACTCACACAGAGACCCATAGACTCACACAGAGACCCATAGACTCACACAGAGACTCACAGACTCATGCAGAGACCCATACACTCACAAAGAGACCCACAGACTCACACAGAGACCCACAGACTCACACAGAGACCCATAGACTCACACAGAGACCCATAGACTCACACAGAGACCCATAGACTCACACAGAGACCCATGGACTCACACAGAGACACATAGACTCACACAGAGACCCACAGACTCACACAGAGACCCACAGACTCACACAGAGACCCATAGACTCACACAGAGACCCATAGACTCACACAGAGACCCATAGACTCACACAGAGACCCATAGACTCACACAGAGACCCATAGACTCACACAGAGACTCACAGACTCACGCAGAGACCCATACACTCACACAGAGACCCACATACTCACACAGAGACCCACAGACTCACACAGAGACCCATAGACTCACACAGAGACCCACAGACTCACACAGAGTCCCATAGACTCACACAGAGACACATAGACTCACACAGAGACTCATAGACCCACACAGAGACCCACAGACTCACACAGAGACCCATAGACTCACACAGAGACCCACAGACTTACACAGAGACCCACAGACTCGCACAGAGATCCACAGACTCACACATAGACCCATAGACTCACACAGAGACCCATAAACTCACACAGAGACCCATAGACTCACAGAGAGACCCATAGACTTACACAGAGACCCACAGACTCACACAGAGACCCATAGACTCACACAGAGACCCACAGACTCACACAGAGACCCACAGACTCACACAGAGACCCACAGACTCACACAGAGCCCCCTTGACTCACACAGAGACCCATAGACTCACATAGAGACCCATAGACTCACACAGAGACCCACAGACTCGCACAGAGACCCACAGACTCGCATAGAGACCCATAGACTCACACAGCAGAGACCCATAGACTCACGCAGAGACCCATAGACTCACACAGAGACCCACAGACTCGCACAGAGACCCACAGACTCGCACAGAGACCCATAGACTCCCACAGCAGAGACCCATAGACTCACAGCAGAGACCCATAGACTCACGCAGAGACCCACAGATTCACACAGAGACACATAGACTCACACAGAGACCCATAGACTCACACAGAGACACATAGACTCACACAGAGACCCATAGACTCACACAGAGACCCATAGACTCACACAGAGACCCATAGACTCACACAGAGACTCACAGACTCATGCAGAGACCCATACACTCACAAAGAGACCCACAGACTCACACAGAGACCCACAGACTCACACAGAGACCCATAGACTCACACAGAGACCCATAGACTCACACAGAGACCCATAGACTCACACAGAGACCCATGGACTCACACAGAGACACATAGACTCACACAGAGACCCACAGACTCACACAGAGACCCACAGACTCACACAGAGACCCATAGACTCACACAGAGACCCATAGACTCACACAGAGACCCATAGACTCACACAGAGACCCATAGACTCACACAGAGACCCATAGACTCACACAGAGACTCACAGACTCACGCAGAGACCCATACACTCACACAGAGACCCACATACTCACACAGAGACCCACAGACTCACACAGAGACCCATAGACTCACACAGAGACCCACAGACTCACACAGAGACCCATAGACTCACACAGAGACACATAGACTCACACAGAGTCCCATAGACTCACACAGAGACACATAGACTCACACAGAGACTCATAGACCCACACAGAGACCCACAGACTCACACAGAGACCCATAGACTCACACAGAGACCCACAGACTTACACAGAGACCCACAGACTCGCACAGAGATCCACAGACTCACACAGAGACCCATAGACTAACACAGAGACCCATAAACTCACACAGAGACCCATAGATTCACACAGAGACCCATAGACTCACACAGAGACCCATAGACTCACACAGAGACACATAGACTCACACAGAGACCCATAGACTCACACAAAGACACATAGACTCACACAGAGACCCATAGACTCACACAGAGACACATAGACTCACACAGAGACCCATAGACTCACACAGAGACACATAGACTCACACAGAGACCCATAGACTCACACAGAGACCCACAGACTCACACAGAGACCCATAGACTCACACAGAGACCCACAGACTCACACAGACACCCACAGACTCGCACAGAGATCCACAGATTCACACATAGACCCATAGACTCACACAGAGACCCATAAACTCACACAGAGACCCATAGACTCACAGAGAGACCCATAGACTTACACAGAGACCCACAGACTCACACAGAGACCCATAGACTCACACAGAGACCCACAGACTCACACAGAGACCCACAGACTCACACAGAGACCCACAGACTCGCACAGAGCCCCCTTGACTCACACAGAGACCCATAGACTCACATAGAGACCCATAGACTCACACAGAGACCCACAGACTCACACAGAGACCCACAGACTCGCATAGAGACCCATAGACTCACACAGCAGAGACCCATAGACTCACGCAGAGACCCATAGACTCACACAGAGACCCACAGACTCGCACAGAGACCCACAGACTCGCACAGAGACCCATAGACTCCCACAGCAGAGACCCATAGACTCACAGCAGAGACCCATAGACTCACGCAGAGACCCACAGATTCACACAGAGACACATAGACTCACACAGAGACCCATAGACTCACACAGAGACACATAGACTCACACAGAGACCCATAGACTCACACAGAGACCCATAGACTCACACAGAGACCCATAGACTCACACAGAGACTCACAGACTCACGCAGAGACCCATACACTCACAAAGAGACCCACAGACTCACACAGAGACCCACAGACTCACACAGAGATCCATAGACTCACACAGAGACCCATAGACTCACACAGAGACCCATAGACTCACACAGAGACCCATGGACTCACACAGAGACACATAGACTCACACAGAGACCCATAGACTCACACAGAGACCCATAGACTCACACAGAGACACATAGACTCACACAGAGACCCATAGACTCACACAGAGACCCATAGACTCACACAGAGACCCATAGACTCACACAGAGACTCACAGACTCACGCAGAGACCCATACACTCACACAGAGATCCACAGACTCACACAGAGACCCACAGACTCACACAGAGACCCATAGACTCACACAGAGACCCATAGACTCACACAGAGACCCATGGACTCACACAGAGACACATAGACTCACACAGAGACCCATAGACTCACACAGAGCCCCATAGACTCACACAGAGGCCCATAGACTCACACAGAGACTCACAGACTCACACAGAGACCCATACACTCACACAGAGACCCACAGACTCACACAGAGACCCACAGACTCACACAGAGACCCATAGACTCACACAGAGACCCACAGACTCACACAGAGACCCATAGACTCACACAGAGACCCACAGACTCACACAGAGGCCCATAGACTCACACAGAGACCCATAGACTCACACAGAGACCCATAGACTCACACAGAAACCCATAGACTCACACAGAGACCCATGGACTCACACAGAGACACATACACCCACACAGAGACTCATAGACTCACACAGAGACACATAGACTCACACAGAGACCCATAGACTCACACAGAGACCCATAGACTCACACAGAGACCCATAGACTCACACAGAGACCCATAGACTCGCACAGAGATCCACAGACTCACACATAGACCCATAGACTAACACAGAGACCCATAAACTCACACAGAGACGCATAGACTCACACAGAGACACATAGACTCACACAGAGACCCATAGACTCACACAGAGACCCACAGACTCACACAGAGACCCATAGACTCACACAGAGACCCACAGACTCACACAGAGACCCACAGACTCGCACAGAGATCCACAGACTCACACATAGACCCATAGACTCACAGACCCATAAACTCACACAGAGACCCACAGACTCACACAGAGACCCATAGACTCACACAGAGACCCACAGACTCACACAGAGACCCACAGACTCGCACAGAGATCCACAGACTCACACATAGACCCATAGACTCACAGACCCATAAACTCACACAGAGACCCATAGACTCACACAGAGACCCATAGACTTACACAGAGACCCACAGACTCACACAGAGACCCATAGACTCACACAGAGACCCACAGACTCACACAGAGACCCATAGACTCACACAGAGACCCATAGACTCACACAGAGACCCACAGACTCACGCAGAGACACATAGACTCACACAGAGACCCACAGACTCACACAGAGACCCATAGACTCACACAGAGACCCACAGACTCACACAGAGACCCATAGACTCACACAGAGACACATAGACTCACACAGAGTCCCATAGACTCACACAGCGACACATAGACTCACACAGAGATACATAGACTCACACAGAGACCCACAGACTCACACAGAGACCCATAGACTCACACAGAGACCCACAGACTCACACAGAGACCCACAGACTCGCACAGAGATCCACAGACTCACACAGAGACCCATAGACTAACACAGAGACCCATAAACTCACACAGAGACCCATAGATTCACACAGAGACCCATAGACTCACACAGAGACCCATAGACTCACACAGAGACACATAGACTCACACAGAGACCCATAGACTCACACAGAGACAAATAGACTTACACAGAGATCCACAGACTCACACAGAGACCCATTGACTCACACAGAGACCCACAGACTCACACAGACACCCACAGACTCACACAGAGACCCACAGACTCACACAGAGACCCCTTGACTCACACAGAGACCCATAGACTCACATAGAGACCCATAGACTCACACAGAGACCCACAGACTCGCACAGAGACCCACAGACTCGCATAGAGACCCATAGACTCACACAGCAGAGACCCATAGACTCACGCAGAGACCCATAGACTCACACAGAGACCCACAGACTCGCACAGAGACCCACAGACTCGCACAGAGACCCATAGACTCACACAGCAGAGACCCATAGACTCACAGCAGAGACCCATAGACTCACGCAGAGACCCACAGATTCACACAGAGACACATAGACTCACACAGAGACCCATAGACTCACACAGAGACACATAGACTCACACAGAGACCCATAGACTCACACAGAGACCCATAGACTCACACAGAGACCCATAGACTCACACAGAGACTCACAGACTCACGCAGAGACCCATACACTCACACAGAGACCCACAGACTCACACAGAGACCGACAGACTCACACAGAGACCCACAGACTCACACAGAGACCCATAGACTCACACAGAGACCAATAGACTCACTCAGAGACCCATAGACTCACGCAGAGACCCATAGACTCATATAGAGACCCATAGACTCACTCAGAGACCCATAGACTCACACAGAGACCCTTAGACTCACACAGAGACCCATCGACTCACACAGAGACCCACAGACTCACACAGAGACACATAGACTCACACAGAGACCCATAGACTCACACAGAGACCCATAGACTCGCACAGAGACCCATAGACTCACACAGAGACCCATAGAGTCACACAGAGACACATAGACTCACACAGAGACCCATAGACTCACACAGAGACCAATAGACTCACTCAGAGACCCATAGACTCACGCAGAGACCCATAGACTCATATAGAGACCCATAGACTCACTCAGAGACCCATAGACTCACACAGAGACCCTTAGACTCACACAGAGACCCATAGACTCACACAGAGACCCACAGACTCACTCAGAGACACATAGACTCACACAGAGACCCATAGACTCACACAGAGACCCATAGACTCACACAGAGACACATAGACTCACACAGAGACACATAGACTCACACAGAGACCCATAGACTCACACAGAGACCCATAGACTCACACAGAGACCCACAGACTCACACAGAGACCCACAGACTCACACAGAGACCCATAGACTCACACAGAGACCCATAGACTCACACAGAAACCCATAGACTCACACAGAGACCCATGGACTCACACAGAGTCACATAGACTCACACAGAGACTCATAGACTCACACAGAGACACATAGACTCACACAGAGACCCATAGACTCACACAGAGACCCATAGACTCACACAGAGACCCATAGACTCACACAGAGACCCACAGACTCACACAGAGACCCATAGACTCGCACAGAGATCCACAGACTCACACATAGACCCATAGACTAACACAGAGACCCATAAACTCACACAGAGACCCATAGACTCACACAGAGACACATAGACTCACACAGAGACCCATAGACTCACACAGAGACCCACAGACTCACACAGAGACCCATAGACTCACACAGAGACCCACAGACTCACACAGAGACCCACAGACTCGCACAGAGATCCACAGACTCACACATAGACCCATAGACTCACAGACCCATAAACTCACACAGAGACCCATAGACTCACACAGAGACCCATAGACTTACACAGAGACCCACAGACTCACACAGAGACCCATAGACTCACACAGAGACCCACAGACTCACACAGAGACCCATAGACTCACACAGAGACCCATAGACTCACACAGAGACCCATAGACTCACACAGAGACCCACAGACTCACACAGAGACCCACAGACTCACACAGAGACCCATAGACTCACACAGAGACCCATAGACTCACACAGAGACCCATAGACTCACACAGAAACCCATAGACTCACACAGAGACCCATGGACTCACACAGAGACACATAGACTCACAGAGAGACTCATAGACTCACACAGAGACACATAGACTCACACAGAGACCCATAGACTCACACAGAGACCCATAGACTCACACAGAGACCCATAGACTCACACAGAGACCCACAGACTCACACAGAGACCCATAGACTCGCACAGAGATCCACAGACTCACACATAGACCCATAGACTAACACAGAGACCCATAAACTCACACAGAGACGCATAGACTCACACAGAGACACATAGACTCACACAGAGACCCATAGACTCACACAGAGACCCACAGACTCACAAAGAGACCCATAGACTCACACAGAGACCCACAGACTCACACAGAGACCCACAGACTCGCACAGAGATCCATAGACTCACACATAGACCCATAGACTCACAGACCCATAAACTCACACAGAGACCCACAGACTCACACAGAGACCCATAGACTCACACAGAGACCCACAGACTCGCACAGAGATCCACAGACTCACACATAGACCCATAGACTCACAGACCCATAAACTCACACAGAGACCCATAGACTCACACAGAGACCCATAGACTTACACAGAGACCCACAGACTCACACAGAGACCATAGACTCACACAGAGACCCACAGACTCACACAGAGACCCATAGACTCACACAGAGACCCATAGACTCACACAGAGACCCATAGACTCACACAGAGACCCACAGACTCACGCAGAGACACATAGACTCACACAGAGACCCACAGACTCACACAGAGACCCATAGACTCACACAGAGACCCACAGACTCACACAGAGACCCATAGACTCACACAGAGACACATAGACTCACACAGAGTCCCATAGACTCACACAGAGACACATAGACCCACACAGAGATACATAGACTCACACAGAGACCCACAGACTCACACAGAGACCCATAGACTCACACAGAGACCCACAGACTCACACAGAGACCCACAGACTCGCTCAGAGATCCACAGACTCACACAGAGACCCATAGACTAACACAGAGACCCATAAACTCACACAGAGACCCATAGATTCACACAGAGACCCATAGACTCACACAGAGACCCATAGACTCACACAGAGACACATAGACTCACACAGAGACCCATAGACTCACACAGAGACACATAGACTTACACAGAGATCCACAGACTCACACAGAGACCCATTGACTAACACAGAGACCCACAGACTCACACAGACACCCACAGACTCACACAGAGACCCACAGACTCACACAGAGACCCCTTGATTCACACAGAGACCCATAGACTCACATAGAGACCCATAGACTCACACAGAGACCCACAGACTCGCACAGAGACCCACAGACTCGCATAGAGACCCACAGACTCGCACAGAGACCCATAGACTCACACAGAGACCCATAGACTCACACAGAGACCCACAGACTCACACAGAGACCCACAGACTCGCTCAGAGATCCACAGACTCACACAGAGACCCATAGACTAACACAGAGACCCATAAACTCACACAGAGACCCATAGATTCACACAGAGACCCATAGACTCACACAGAGACCCATAGACTCACACAGAGACACATAGACTCACACAGAGACCCATAGACTCACACAGAGACACATAGACTTACACAGAGATCCACAGACTCACACAGAGACCCATTGACTAACACAGAGACCCACAGACTCACACAGACACCCACAGACTCACACAGAGACCCACAGACTCACACAGAGACCCCTTGATTCACACAGAGACCCATAGACTCACATAGAGACCCATAGACTCACACAGAGACCCACAGACTCGCACAGAGACCCACAGACTCGCATAGAGACCCACAGACTCGCACAGAGACCCATAGACTCACACAGCAGAGACCCATAGACTCACAGCAGAGACCCATAGACTCACGCAGAGACTCACAGATTCACACAGAGACACATAGACTCACACAGAGACCCATAGACTCACACAGAGACACATAGACTCACACAGAGACCCATAGACTCACACAGAGACCCATAGACTCACACAGAGACCCATAGACTCACACAGAGACTCACAGACTCACGCAGAGACCCATACACTCACACAGAGACCCACAGACTCACACAGAGACCCACAGACTCACACAGAGACCCACAGACTCACACAGAGACCCATAGACTCACACAGAGACCAATAGACTCACTCAGAGACCCATATACTCACGCAGAGACCCATAGACTCATATAGAGACCCATAGACTCACTCAGAGACCCATAGACTCACACAGAGACCCTTAGACTCACACAGAGACCCATAGACTCACACAGAGACCCACAGACTCACACAGAGACACATAGACTCACACAGAGACCCATAGACTCACACAGAGACCCATAGACTCACACAGAGACCCATAGAGTCACACAGAGACACATAGACTCACACAGAGACCCATAGACTCACATAGAGACCAATAGACTCACTCAGAGACCCATAGACTCACGCAGAGACCCATAGACTCATATAGAGACCCATAGACTCACTCAGAGACCCATAGACTCACACAGAGACCCTTAGACTCACACAGAGACCCATAGACTCACACAGAGACCCACAGACTCACTCAGAGACACATAGACTCACACAGAGACCCATAGACTCACACAGAGACCCATAGACTCACACAGAGACACATAGACTCACACAGAGAAACATAGACTCACACAGAGACCCATAGACTCACACAGAGACCCATAGACTCACACAGAGACCCACAGACTCACACAGAGACCCACAGACTCACACAGAGACCCATAGACTCACACAGAGACCCATAGACTCACACAGAGACTCACAGACTCACGCAGTGACCCATACACTCACACAGAGACCCACAGACTCACACAGAGACCCACAGACTCACACAGAGACCCACAGACTCACACAGAGACCCATAGACTCACACAGAGACCAATAGACTCACTCAGAGACCCATATACTCACGCAGAGACCCATAGACTCATATAGAGACCCATAGACTCACTCAGAGACCCATAGACTCACACAGAGACCCTTAGACTCACACAGAGACCCATAGACTCACACAGAGACCCACAGACTCACACAGAGACACATAGACTCACACAGAGACCCATAGACTCACACAGAGACCCATAGACTCGCACAGAGACCCATAGACTCACACAGAGACCCATAGAGTCACACAGAGACACATAGACTCACACAGAGACCCATAGACTCACATAGAGACCAATAGACTCACTCAGAGACCCATAGACTCACGCAGAGACCCATAGACTCATATAGAGACCCATAGACTCACTCAGAGACCCATAGACTCACACAGAGACCCTTAGACTCACACAGAGACCCATAGACTCACACAGAGACCCACAGACTCACTCAGAGACACATAGACTCACACAGAGACCCATAGACTCACACAGAGACCCATAGACTCACACAGAGACACATAGACTCACACAGAGAAACATAGACTCACACAGAGACCCATAGACTCACACAGAGACCCATAGACTCACACAGAGACCCACAGACTCACACAGAGACCCACAGACTCACACAGAGACCCATAGACTCACACAGAGACCCATAGACTCACACAGAAACCCATAGACTCACACAGAGACCCATGGACTCACACAGAGACACATAGACTCACACAGAGACTCATAGACTCACACAGAGACACATAGACTCACACAGAGACCCATAGACTCACACAGAGACCCATAGACTCACACAGAGACCCATAGACTCACACAGAGACCCACAGACTCACACAGAGACCCATAGACTCACACAGAGACTCACAGACTCACGCAGAGACCCATACACTCACACAGAGACCCACAGACTCACACAGAGACCCACAGACTCACACAGAGACCCACAGACTCACACAGAGACCCATAGACTCACACAGAGACCAATAGACTCACTCAGAGACCCATAGACTCACGCAGAGACCCATAGACTCATATAGAGACCCATAGACTCACTCAGAGACCCATAGACTCACACAGAGACCCTTAGACTCACACAGAGACCCATAGACTCACACAGAGACCCACAGACTCACACAGAGACACATAGACTCACACAGAGACCCATAGACTCACACAGAGACCCATAGAGTCACACAGAGACACATAGACTCACACAGAGACCCATAGACTCACATAGAGACCAATAGACTCACTCAGAGACCCATAGACTCACGCAGAGACCCATAGACTCATATAGAGACCCATAGACTCACTCAGAGACCCATAGACTCACACAGAGACCCTTAGACTCACACAGAGACCCATAGACTCACACAGAGACCCACAGACTCACTCAGAGACACATAGACTCACACAGAGACCCATAGACTCACACAGAGACCCATAGACTCACACAGAGACACATAGACTCACACAGAGAAACATAGACTCACACAGAGACCCATAGACTCACACAGAGACCCATAGACTCACACAGAGACCCACAGACTCACACAGAGACCCACAGACTCACACAGAGACCCATAGACTCACACAGAGACCCATAGACTCACACAGAAACCCATAGACTCACACAGAGACCCATGGACTCACACAGAGACACATAGACTCACACTGAGACTCATAGACTCACACAGAGACACATAGACTAACACAGAGACCCACAGACTCACACAGAGACCCATAGACTCACACAGAGACCCATAGACTCACACAGAGACCCACAGACTCGCACAGAGATCCACAGACTCACACATAGACCCATAGACTAACACAGAGACCCATAAACTCACACAGAGACCCATAGACTCACACAGAGACACATAGACTCACACAGAGACCCATAGACTCACACAGAGACCCACAGACTCACACAGAGACCCATAGACTCACACAGAGACCCACAGACTCACACAGAGACCCACAGACTCGCACAGAGATCCACAGACTCACACATAGACCCATAGACTCACAGACCCATAAACTCACACAGAGACCCATAGACTCACACAGAGACCCATAGACTTACACAGAGACCCACAGACTCACACAGAGACCCATAGAATCACACAGAGACCCACAGACTCACACAGAGACCCATAGACTCACACAGAGACCCATAGACTCACACAGAGACCCTAGACTCACACAGAGACCCACAGACTCACACAGAGACCCATAGACTCACAAAGCGACCCATAGACTCACACAGAGATCCACAGACTCACACATAGACCCATAGACTCACACAGAGACCCATAAACTCACACAGAGACCCATAGACTCACACAGAGACCCATAGACTCACACAGAGACCCATAGACTCACACAGAGACCCATAGACTCACACAGAGACCCATAGACTCACACAGAGACACATAGACTCACACAGAGACCAATAGACTCACACAGAGACACATTGACTCACACAGAGACCCATAGACTCACACAGAGACCCACAGACTCACACAGAGACCCATAGACTCACACAGAGACCCACAGACTCACACAGAGACCCACAGACTTGCACAGAGATCCACAGACTCACACAGAGACCCATAGACTAACACAGAGACCCATAAACTCACACAGAGACCCATAGATTCACACAGAGACCCATAGACTCACACAGAGACCCACAGACTCACACAGAGATCCATAGACTCACACAGAGACCCATAGACTCACACAGAGACCCACAGACTCACACAGAGACCCATAGACTCACAAAGCGACCCATAGACTCACACAGAGACCCATAGATTCACGCAGAGACACATAGACTCACACAGAGACCCACAGACTCACACAGAGACCCATAGACTCACACAGAGACCCACAGACTCACACAGAGACCCATAGACTCACACAGAGACACATAGACTCACACAGAGACCAATAGACTCACACAGAGACACATAGACTCACACAGAGACCCATAGACTCACACAGAGACCCACAGACTCACACAGAGACCCATAGACTCACACAGAGACCCACAGACTCACACAGAGACCCACAGACTTGCACAGAGATCCACAGACTCACACAGAGACCCATAGACTAACACAGAGACCCATAAACTCACACAGAGACCCATAGATTCACACAGAGACCCATAGACTCACACAGAGACCCATAGACTCACACAGAGACACATAGACTCACACAGAACCCCATAGACTCACACAGAGACACATAGACGCACACAGAGACACATAGACTCACACAGAGACCCATAGACTCACACAGAGACCCACAGACTCACACAGCGACCCATAGACTCACACAGAGACCCATAGACTCACACAGAGACCCATAGACTCACACAGAGACCCATAGACTCACATAGAGACACATAGACCCACACAGAGACTCATAGACTCACACAGAGACACATAGACTCACACAGAGACCGATAGACTCACACAGAGACCCATAGACTCACACAGAGACCCATAGACTCACACAGAGACCCATAGACTCACACAGAGACCCACAGACTCACACAGAGACCCATAGACTCGCACAGAGATCCACAGACTCACACATAGACCCATAGACTAACACAGAGACCCATAAACTCACACAGAGACCCATAGACTCACACAGAGACACATAGACTCACAAAGAGACCCATAGACTCACACAGAGACCCACAGACTCACACAGAGACCCATAGACTCACACAGAGACCCACAGACTCACACAGAGACCCACAGACTCGCACAGAGATCCACAGACTCACACATAGACCCATAGACTCACACAGAGACCCATAAACTCACACAGAGACCCATAGACTCACACAGAGACCCATAGACTTACACAGAGACCCACAGACTCACACAGAGACCCATAGACTCACACAGAGACCCACAGACTCACACAGAGATCCATAGACTCACACAGAGACCCATAGACTCACACAGAGACCCATAGACTCACACAGAGACCCATAGACTCACACAGAGACCCACAGACTCACACAGAGACCCATAGACTCACACAGAGACCCACAGACTCACACAGAGACCCATAGACTCACACAGAGACACATAGACTCACACAGAGACACATAGACTCACACAGAGACCCATAGACTCACACAGAGACCCATAGACTCACACAGAGACCCACAGACTCACACAGAGACCCACAGACTCACACAGAGACCCATAGACTCACACAGAGACCCATAGACTCACACAGAAACCCATAGACTCACACAGAGACCCATGGACTCACACAGAGTCACATAGACTCACACAGAGACTCATAGACTCACACAGAGACACATAGACTCACACAGAGACCCATAGACTCACACAGAGACCCATAGACTCACACAGAGACCCATAGACTCACACAGAGACCCACAGACTCACACAGAGACCCATAGACTCGCACAGAGATCCACAGACTCACACATAGACCCATAGACTAACACAGAGACCCATAAACTCACACAGTGACCCATAGACTCACACAGAGACACATAGACTCACACAGAGACCCATAGACTCACACAGAGACCCACAGACTCACACAGAGACCCATAGACTCACACAGAGACCCACAGACTCACACAGAGACCCACAGACTCGCACAGAGATCCACAGACTCACACATAGACCCATAGACTCACAGACCCATAAACTCACACAGAGACCCATAGACTCACACAGAGACCCATAGACTTACACAGAGACCCACAGACTCACACAGAGTCCCATAGACTCACACAGAGACCCACAGACTCACACAGAGACCCATAGACTCACACAGAGACCCATAGACTCACACAGAGACCCATAGACTCACACAGAGACCCACAGACTCACACAGAGACCCACAGACTCACACAGAGACCCATAGACTCACACAGAGACCCATAGACTCACACAGAGACCCATAGACTCACACAGAAACCCATAGACTCACACAGAGACCCATGGACTCACACAGAGACACATAGACTCACAGAGAGACTCATAGACTCACACAGAGACACATAGACTCACACAGAGACCCATAGACTCACACAGAGACCCATAGACTCACACAGAGACCCATAGACTCACACAGAGACCCACAGACTCACACAGAGACCCATAGACTCGCACAGAGATCCACAGACTCACACATAGACCCATAGACTAACACAGAGACCCATAAACTCACACAGAGACGCATAGACTCACACAGAGACACATAGACTCACACAGAGAAACATAGACTCACACAGAGACCCATAGACTCACACAGAGACCCATAGACTCACACAGAGACCCACAGACTCACACAGAGACCCACAGACTCACACAGAGACCCATAGACTCACACAGAGACCCATAGACTCACACAGAAACCCATAGACTCACACAGAGACCCATGGACTCACACAGAGACACATAGACTCACACAGAGACTCATAGACTCACACAGAGACACATAGACTCACACAGAGACCCATAGACTCACACAGAGACCCATAGACTCACACAGAGACCCATAGACTCACACAGAGACCCACAGACTCACACAGAGACCCATAGACTCACACAGAGACTCACAGACTCACGCAGAGACCCATACACTCACACAGAGACCCACAGACTCACACAGAGACCCACAGACTCACACAGAGACCCACAGACTCACACAGAGACCCATAGACTCACACAGAGACCAATAGACTCACTCAGAGACCCATAGACTCACGCAGAGACCCATAGACTCATATAGAGACCCATAGACTCACTCAGAGACCCATAGACTCACACAGAGACCCTTAGACTCACACAGAGACCCATAGACTCACACAGAGACCCACAGACTCACACAGAGACACATAGACTCACACAGAGACCCATAGACTCACACAGAGACCCATAGAGTCACACAGAGACACATAGACTCACACAGAGACCCATAGACTCACATAGAGACCAATAGACTCACTCAGAGACCCATAGACTCACGCAGAGACCCATAGACTCATATAGAGACCCATAGACTCACTCAGAGACCCATAGACTCACACAGAGACCCTTAGACTCACACAGAGACCCATAGACTCACACAGAGACCCACAGACTCACTCAGAGACACATAGACTCACACAGAGACCCATAGACTCACACAGAGACCCATAGACTCACACAGAGACACATAGACTCACACAGAGAAACATAGACTCACACAGAGACCCATAGACTCACACAGAGACCCACAGACTCACACAGAGACCCACAGACTCACACAGAGACCCATAGACTCACACAGAGACCCATAGACTCACACAGAAACCCATAGACTCACACAGAGACCCATGGACTCACACAGAGACACATAGACTCACACTGAGACTCATAGACTCACACAGAGACACATAGACTAACACAGAGACCCATAGACTCACACAGAGACCCATAGACTCACACAGAGACCCATAGACTCACACAGAGACCCACAGACTCGCACAGAGATCCACAGACTCACACATAGACCCATAGACTAACACAGAGACCCATAAACTCACACAGAGACCCATAGACTCACACAGAGACACATAGACTCACACAGAGACCCATAGACTCACACAGAGACCCACAGACTCACACAGAGACCCATAGACTCACACAGAGACCCACAGACTCACACAGAGACCCACAGACTCGCACAGAGATCCACAGACTCACACATAGACCCATAGACTCACAGACCCATAAACTCACACAGAGACCCATAGACTCACACAGAGACCCATAGACTTACACAGAGACCCACAGACTCACACAGAGACCCATAGACTCACACAGAGACCCACAGACTCACACAGAGACCCATAGACTCACACAGAGACCCATAGACTCACACAGAGACCCTAGACTCACACAGAGACCCACAGACTCACACAGAGACCCATAGACTCACAAAGCGACCCATAGACTCACACAGAGATCCACAGACTCACACATAGACCCATAGACTCACACAGAGACCCATAAACTCACACAGAGACCCATAGACTCACACAGAGACCCATAGACTCACACAGAGACCCATAGACTCACACAGAGACCCATAGACTCACACAGAGACCCATAGACTCACACAGAGACACATAGACTCACACAGAGACCAATAGACTCACACAGAGACACATTGACTCACACAGAGACCCATAGACTCACACAGAGACCCACAGACTCACACAGAGACCCATAGACTCACACAGAGACCCACAGACTCACACAGAGACCCACAGACTTGCACAGAGATCCACAGACTCACACAGAGACCCATAGACTAACACAGAGACCCATAAACTCACACAGAGACCCATAGATTCACACAGAGACCCATAGACTCACACAGAGACCCACAGACTCACACAGAGATCCATAGACTCACACAGAGACCCATAGACTCACACAGAGACCCACAGACTCACACAGAGACCCATAGACTCACAAAGCGACCCATAGACTCACACAGAGACCCATAGATTCACGCAGAGACACATAGACTCACACAGAGACCCACAGACTCACACAGAGACCCATAGACTCACACAGAGACCCACAGACTCACACAGAGACCCATAGACTCACACAGAGACACATAGACTCACACAGAGACCAATAGACTCACACAGAGACACATAGACTCACACAGAGACCCATAGACTCACACAGAGACCCACAGACTCACACAGAGACCCATAGACTCACACAGAGACCCACAGACTCACACAGAGACCCACAGACTTGCACAGAGATCCACAGACTCACACAGAGACCCATAGACTAACACAGAGACCCATAAACTCACACAGAGACCCATAGATTCACACAGAGACCCATAGACTCACACAGAGACCCATAGACTCACATAGAGACACATAGACTCACACAGAACCCCATAGACTCACACAGAGACACATAGACGCACACAGAGACACATAGACTCACACAGAGACCCATAGACTCACACAGAGACCCATAGACTCACACAGAGACCCACAGACTCACACAGAGACCCACAGACTCACACAGTGACCCATAGACTCACACAGAGACCCATAGACTCACACAGAGACCCATAGACTCACACAGAGACCCATAGACTCACACAGAGACACATAGACCCACACAGAGACTCATAGACTCACACAGAGACACATAGACTCACACAGAGACCGATAGACTCACACAGAGACCCATAGACTCACACAGAGACCCATAGACTCACACAGAGACCCATAGACTCACACAGAGACCCACAGACTCACACAGAGACCCATAGACTCGCACAGAGATCCACAGACTCACACATAGACCCATAGACTAACACAGAGACCCATAAACTCACACAGAGACCCATAGACTCACACAGAGACACATAGACTCACAAAGAGACCCATAGACTCACACAGAGACCCACAGACTCACACAGAGACCCATAGACTCACACAGAGACCCACAGACTCACACAGAGACCCACAGACTCGCACAGAGATCCACAGACTCACACATAGACCCATAGACTCACACAGAGACCCATAAACTCACACAGAGACCCATAGACTCACACAGAGACCCATAGACTTACACAGAGACCCACAGACTCACACAGAGACCCATAGACTCACACAGAGACCCACAGACTCACACAGAGATCCATAGACTCACACAGAGACCCATAGACTCACACAGAGACCCATAGACTCACACAGAGACCCATAGACTCACACAGAGACCCACAGACTAACACAGAGACCCATAGACTCACACAGAGACCCACAGACTCACACAGAGACCCATAGACTCACACAGAGACACATAGACTCACACAGAGACACATAGACTCACACAGAGACCCATAGACTCACACAGAGACCCATAGACTCACACAGAGACCCACAGACTCACACAGAGACCCACAGACTCACACAGAGACCCATAGACTCACACAGAGACCCATAGACTCACACAGAAACCCATAGACTCACACAGAGACCCATGGACTCACACAGAGTCACATAGACTCACACAGAGACTCATAGACTCACACAGAGACACATAGACTCACACAGAGACCCATAGACTCACACAGAGACCCATAGACTCACACAGAGACCCATAGACTCACACAGAGACCCATAGACTCACACAGAGACCCACAGACTCACACAGAGCCCATAGACTCGCACAGAGATCCACAGACTCACACATAGACCCATAGACTAACACAGAGACCCATAAACTCACACAGAGACCCATAGACTCACACAGAGACACATAGACTCACACAGAGACCCATAGACTCACACAGAGACCCACAGACTCACACAGAGACCCATAGACTCACACAGAGACCCACAGACTCACACAGAGACCCACAGACTCGCACAGAGATCCACAGACTCACACATAGACCCATAGACTCACAGACCCATAAACTCACACAGAGACCCATAGACTCACACAGAGACCCATAGACTTACACAGAGACCCACAGACTCACACAGAGTCCCATAGACTCACACAGAGACCCACAGACTCACACAGAGACCCATAGACTCACACAGAGACCCATAGACTCACACAGAGACCCATAGACTCACACAGAGACCCACAGACTCACACAGAGACCCACAGACTCACACAGAGACCCATAGACTCACACAGAGACCCATAGACTCACACAGAGACCCATAGACTCACACAGAAACCCATAGACTCACACAGAGACCCATGGACTCACACAGAGACACATAGACTCACAGAGAGACTCATAGACTCACACAGAGACACATAGACTCACACAGAGACCCATAGACTCACACAGAGACCCATAGACTCACACAGAGACCCATAGACTCACACAGAGACCCACAGACTCACACAGAGACCCATAGACTCGCACAGAGATCCACAGACTCACACATAGACCCATAGACTAACACAGAGACCCATAAACTCACACAGAGACGCATAGACTCACACAGAGACACATAGACTCACACAGAGACCCATAGACTCACACAGAGACCCACAGACTCACAAAGAGACCCATAGACTCACACAGAGACCCACAGACTCACACAGAGACCCACAGACTCGCACAGAGATCCATAGACTCACACATAGACCCATAGACTCACAGACCCATAAACTCACACAGAGACCCACAGACTCACACAGAGACCCATAGACTCACACAGAGACCCACAGACTCGCACAGAGATCCACAGACTCACACATAGACCCATAGACTCACAGACCCATAAACTCACACAGAGACCCATAGACTCACACAGAGACCCATAGACTTACACAGAGACCCACAGACTCACACAGAGACCATAGACTCACACAGAGACCCACAGACTCACACAGAGACCCATAGACTCACACAGAGACCCATAGACTCACACAGAGACCCATAGACTCACACAGAGACCCACAGACTCACGCAGAGACACATAGACTCACACAGAGACCCACAGACTCACACAGAGACCCATAGACTCACACAGAGACCCACAGACTCACACAGAGACCCATAGACTCACACAGAGACACATAGACTCACACAGAGTCCCATAGACTCACACAGAGACACATAGACCCACACAGAGATACATAGACTCACACAGAGACCCACAGACTCACACAGAGACCCATAGACTCACACAGAGACCCACAGACTCACACAGAGACCCACAGACTCGCTCAGAGATCCACAGACTCACACAGAGACCCATAGACTAACACAGAGACCCATAAACTCACACAGAGACCCATAGATTCACACAGAGACCCATAGACTCACACAGAGACCCATAGACTCACACAGAGACACATAGACTCACACAGAGACCCATAGACTCACACAGAGACACATAGACTTACACAGAGATCCACAGACTCACACAGAGACCCATTGACTCACACAGAGACCCACAGACTCACACAGACACCCACAGACTCACACAGAGACCCACAGACTCACACAGAGACCCCTTGACTCACACAGAGACCCATAGACTCACATAGAGACCCATAGACTCACACAGAGACCCACAGACTCGCACAGAGACCCACAGACTCGCATAGAGACCCACAGACTCGCACAGAGACCCATAGACTCACACAGCAGAGACCCATAGACTCACAGCAGAGACCCATAGACTCACGCAGAGACTCACAGATTCACACAGAGACACATAGACTCACACAGAGACCCATAGACTCACACAGAGACACATAGACTCACACAGAGACCCATAGACTCACACAGAGACCCATAGACTCACACAGAGACCCATAGACTCACACAGAGACTCACAGACTCACGCAGTGACCCATACACTCACACAGAGACCCACAGACTCACACAGAGACCCACAGACTCACACAGAGACCCACAGACTCACACAGAGACCCATAGACTCACACAGAGACCAATAGACTCACTCAGAGACCCATATACTCACGCAGAGACCCATAGACTCATATAGAGACCCATAGACTCACTCAGAGACCCATAGACTCACACAGAGACCCTTAGACTCACACAGAGACCCATAGACTCACACAGAGACCCACAGACTCACACAGAGACACATAGACTCACACAGAGACCCATAGACTCACACAGAGACCCATAGACTCGCACAGAGACCCATAGACTCACACAGAGACCCATAGAGTCACACAGAGACACATAGACTCACACAGAGACCCATAGACTCACATAGAGACCAATAGACTCACTCAGAGACCCATAGACTCACGCAGAGACCCATAGACTCATATAGAGACCCATAGACTCACTCAGAGACCCATAGACTCACACAGAGACCCTTAGACTCACACAGAGACCCATAGACTCACACAGAGACCCACAGACTCACTCAGAGACACATAGACTCACACAGAGACCCATAGACTCACACAGAGACCCATAGACTCACACAGAGACACATAGACTCACACAGAGAAACATAGACTCACACAGAGACCCATAGACTCACACAGAGACCCATAGACTCACACAGAGACCCACAGACTCACACAGAGACCCACAGACTCACACAGAGACCCATAGACTCACACAGAGACCCATAGACTCACACAGAAACCCATAGACTCACACAGAGACCCATGGACTCACACAGAGACACATAGACTCACACAGAGACTCATAGACTCACACAGAGACACATAGACTCACACAGAGACCCATAGACTCACACAGAGACCCATAGACTCACACAGAGACCCATAGACTCACACAGAGACCCACAGACTCACACAGAGACCCATAGACTCACACAGAGACTCACAGACTCACGCAGAGACCCATACACTCACACAGAGACCCACAGACTCACACAGAGACCCACAGACTCACACAGAGACCCACAGACTCACACAGAGACCCATAGACTCACACAGAGACCAATAGACTCACTCAGAGACCCATAGACTCACGCAGAGACCCATAGACTCATATAGAGACCCATAGACTCACTCAGAGACCCATAGACTCACACAGAGACCCTTAGACTCACACAGAGACCCATAGACTCACACAGAGACCCACAGACTCACACAGAGACACATAGACTCACACAGAGACCCATAGACTCACACAGAGACCCATAGACTCGCACAGAGACCCATAGACTCACACAGAGACCCATAGAGTCACACAGAGACACATAGACTCACACAGAGACCCATAGACTCACATAGAGACCAATAGACTCACTCAGAGACCCATAGACTCACGCAGAGACCCATAGACTCATATAGAGACCCATAGACTCACTCAGAGACCCATAGACTCACACAGAGACCCTTAGACTCACACAGAGACCCATAGACTCACACAGAGACCCACAGACTCACTCAGAGACACATAGACTCACACAGAGACCCATAGACTCACACAGAGACCCATAGACTCACACAGAGACACATAGACTCACACAGAGAAACATAGACTCACACAGAGACCCATAGACTCACACAGAGACCCATAGACTCACACAGAGACCCACAGACTCACACAGAGACCCACAGACTCACACAGAGACCCATAGACTCACACAGAGACCCATAGACTCACACAGAAACCCATAGACTCACACAGAGACCCATGGACTCACACAGAGACACATAGACTCACACTGAGACTCATAGACTCACACAGAGACACATAGACTAACACAGAGACCCATAGACTCACACAGAGACCCATAGACTCACACAGAGACACATAGACTAACACAGAGACCCATAGACTCACACAGAGACCCACAGACTCACACAGAGACCCATAGACTCGCACAGAGATCCACAGACTCACACATAGACCCATAGACTAACACAGAGACCCATAAACTCACACAGAGACCCATAGACTCACACAGAGACACATAGACTCACACAGAGACCCATAGACTCACACAGAGACCCACAGACTCACACAGAGACCCATAGACTCACACAGAGACCCACAGACTCACACAGAGACCCACAGACTCGCACAGAGATCCACAGACTCACACATAGACCCATAGACTCACAGACCCATAAACTCACACAGAGACCCATAGACTCACACAGAGACCCATAGACTTACACAGAGACCCACAGACTCACACAGAGACCCATAGACTCACACAGAGACCCACAGACTCACACAGAGACCCATAGACTCACACAGAGACCCATAGACTCACACAGAGACCCTAGACTCACACAGAGACCCACAGACTCACACAGAGACCCATAGACTCACAAAGCGACCCATAGACTCACACAGAGATCCACAGACTCACACATAGACCCATAGACTCACACAGAGACCCATAAACTCACACAGAGACCCATAGACTCACACAGAGACCCATAGACTCACACAGAGACCCATAGACTCACACAGAGACCGATAGACTCACACAGAGACCCATAGACTCACACAGAGACACATAGACTCACACAGAGACCAATAGACTCACACAGAGACACATTGACTCACACAGAGACCCATAGACTCACACAGAGACCCACAGACTCACACAGAGACCCATAGACTCACACAGAGACCCACAGACTCACACAGAGACCCACAGACTTGCACAGAGATCCACAGACTCACACAGAGACCCATAGACTAACACAGAGACCCATAAACTCACACAGAGACCCATAGATTCACACAGAGACCCATAGACTCACACAGAGACCCACAGACTCACACAGAGATCCATAGACTCACACAGAGACCCATAGACTCACACAGAGACCCACAGACTCACACAGAGACCCATAGACTCACAAAGCGACCCATAGACTCACACAGAGACCCATAGATTCACGCAGAGACACATAAACTCACACAGAGACCCACAGACTCACACAGAGACCCATAGACTCACACAGAGACCCACAGACTCACACAGAGACCCATAGACTCACACAGAGACACATAGACTCACACAGAGACCAATAGACTCACACAGAGACACATAGACTCACACAGAGACCCATAGACTCACACAGAGACCCACAGACTCACACAGAGACCCATAGACTCACACAGAGACCCACAGACTCACACAGAGACCCACAGACTTGCACAGAGATCCACAGACTCACACAGAGACCCATAGACTAACACAGAGACCCATAAACTCACACAGAGACCCATAGATTCACACAGAGACCCATAGACTCACACAGAGACCCATAGACTCACACAGAGACACATAGACTCACACAGAACCCCATAGACTCACACAGAGACACATAGACGCACACAGAGACACATAGACCCACACAGAGACCCATAGACTCACACAGAGACCCATAGACTCACACAGAGACCCACAGACTCACACAGAGACCCACAGACTCACACAGCGACCCATAGACTCACACAGAGACCCATAGACTCACACAGAGACCCATAGACTCACACAGAGACCCATAGACTCACACAGAGACACATAGACCCACACAGAGACTCATAGACTCACACAGAGACACATAGACTCACACAGAGACCGATAGACTCACACAGAGACCCATAGACTCACACAGAGACCCATAGACTCACACAGAGACCCATAGACTCACACAGAGACCCACAGACTCACACAGAGACCCATAGACTCGCACAGAGATCCACAGACTCACACATAGACCCATAGACTAACACAGAGACCCATAAACTCACACAGAGACCCATAGACTCACACAGAGACACATAGACTCACAAAGAGACCCATAGACTCACACAGAGACCCACAGACTCACACAGAGACCCATAGACTCACACAGAGACCCACAGACTCACACAGAGACCCACAGACTTGCACAGAGATCCACAGACTCACACATAGACCCATAGACTCACACAGAGACCCATAAACTCACACAGAGACCCATAGACTCACACAGAGACCCATAGACTTACACAGAGACCCACAGACTCACACAGAGACCCATAGACTCACACAGAGACCCACAGACTCACACAGAGATCCATAGACTCACACAGAGACCCATAGACTCACACAGAGACCCATAGACTCACACAGAGACCCATAGACTCACACAGAGGCCCACAGACTCACACAGAGACCCATAGACTCACAAAGCGACCCATAGACTCACACAGAGATCCACAGACTCACACATAGACCCATAGACTCACACAGAGACCCATAAACTCACACAGAGACCCATAGACTCACACGGAGACCCATAGACTCACACAGAGACCCATAGACTCACACAGAGACCCATAGACTCACACAGAGACACATAGATTCACGCAGAGACACATAGACTCACACAGAGACCCACAGACTCACACAGAGACCCATAGACTCACACAGAGACCCACAGACTCACACAGAGACCCATAGACTCACACAGAGACACATAGACTCACACAGAGACCCATAGACTCACACAGAGACACATAGACTCACACAGAGACCCATAGACTCACGCAGAGACCCACAGACTCACACAGAGACCCATAGACTCACACAGAGACCCACAGACTCACACAGAGACCCACAGACTTGCACAGAGATCCACAGACTCACACAGAGACCCATAGACTAACACAGAGACCCATAAACTCACACAGAGACCCACAGATTCACACAGAGACCCATAGACTCACACAGAGACCCATAGACTCACACAGAGACACATAGACTCACACAGAGACCCATAGACTCACACAGAGACACATAGACTCACACAGAGACCCATAGACTCACACAGAGACACATAGACTCACACAGAGACCCATAGACTCACACAGAGACACATAGACTCACACAGAGACCCATAGACTCACACAGAGACACACAGACTCACACAGAGACCCATAGACTCACACAGAGACCCACAGACTCACACAGACACCCACAGACTAGCACAGAGATCCACAGACTCACACATAGACCCATAGACTCACACAGAGACCCATAAACTCACACAGAGACCCATAGACTCACACAGAGAACCATAGACTTACACAGAGACACACAGACTCACACAGAGACCCATAGACTCACACAGAGACCCACAGACTCACACAGAGACCCACAGACTCACACAGAGACACACAGACTCGCACAGAGATCCACAGACTCACACAGAGACCCATAGACACACACAGCAGAGACCCATAGACTCACGCAGAGACCCATAGACTCACACAGAGACCCACAGACTCGCACAGAGACCCACAGACTCGCACAGAGACCCATAGACTCACACAGCAGAGACCCATAGACTCACAGCAGAGACCCATAGACTCACGCAGAGACCCACACATTCACACAGAGACACATAGACTCACACAGAGACCCATAGACTCACACAGAGACCCATAGACTCACACAGAGACACATCGACTCGCACAGAGACCCACAGACTCGCACAGAGACCCATAGACTCACACAGCAGAAACCCATAGACTCACGCAGAGACCCATAGACTCACACAGAGACCCACAGACTCGCACAGAGACCCACAGACTCGCACAGAGACCCATAGACTCACACAGCAGAGACCCATAGACTCACAGCAGAGTCCCACAGACTCACACAGAGACACATAGACTCACACAGAGACCCATAGACTCACACAGAGACCCATAAACTCACACAGAGACCCATAGACTCACACAGACACACATAGACTCACACAGAGACCCACAGACTCACACAGAGACCCACAGACTCACACAGAGACCCATAGACTCACACAGAGACCCATAGACTCACACAGAGACCCATTGACTCACACAGAGTCCCATAGACTCACACAGAGACACATAGACTCACACAGAGACCCATAGACTCACACAGAGACACATAGACCCACACAGAGACCCATAGACTCACACAGAGACCCATAGACTCACACAGAGACCCACAGACTCACACAGTGGCCCATAGACTCACACAGAGACCCACAGACTCGCACAGAGACCCACAGACTCGCACAGAGATCCACAGACTCACACAGAGACCCATAGACTCACACAGAGACCCATAGACTCATACAGAGACCCATAGACTCACACAGAGAACCATAGACTCACACAGAGACCCATAGACTCACACAGAGACACAGACTCACACAGTGACCCACAGACTTACACAGAGACCCATAGACTCACACAGAGACCCATAGACTCACACAGAGACCCATAGACTCACACAGAGACCCATAGACTCACACAAAGACCCATAGACTCACACAGAGACCCATAGACTCACACAGAGACCCATAGACTCACACAGAGACCCATAGACTCACACAGAGACCCACAGACTCACACAGAGACCCACAGACTCACACAGAGACACACAGACTCGCACAGAGATCCACAGACTCACACAGAGACCCATAGACACACACAGCAGAGACCCATAGACTCACGCAGAGACCCATAGACTCACACAGAGACCCACAGACTCGCACAGAGACCCACAGACTCGCACAGAGACCCATAGACTCACACAGCAGAGACCCATAGACTCACAGCAGAGACCCATAGACTCACGCAGAGACCCACACATTCACACAGAGACACATAGACTCACACAGAGACCCATAGACTCACACAGAGACCCATAGACTCACACAGAGACACATCGACTCGCACAGAGACCCACAGACTCGCACAGAGACCCATAGACTCACACAGCAGAAACCCATAGACTCACGCAGAGACCCATAGACTCACACAGAGACCCACAGACTCGCACAGAGACCCACAGACTCGCACAGAGACCCATAGACTCACACAGCAGAGACCCATAGACTCACAGCAGAGTCCCACAGACTCACACAGAGACACATAGACTCACACAGAGACCCATAGACTCACACAGAGACCCATAAACTCACACAGAGACCCATAGACTCACACAGACACACATAGACTCACACAGAGACCCACAGACTCACACAGAGACCCACAGACTCACACAGAGACCCATAGACTCACACAGAGACCCATAGACTCACACAGAGACCCATTGACTCACACAGAGTCCCATAGACTCACACAGAGACACATAGACTCACACAGAGACCCATAGACTCACACAGAGACACATAGACCCACACAGAGACCCATAGACTCACACAGAGACCCATAGACTCACACAGAGACCCACAGACTCACACAGTGGCCCATAGACTCACACAGAGACCCACAGACTCGCACAGAGACCCACAGACTCGCACAGAGATCCACAGACTCACACAGAGACCCATAGACTCACACAGAGACCCATAGACTCATACAGAGACCCATAGACTCACACAGAGAACCATAGACTCACACAGAGACCCATAGACTCACACAGAGACACAGACTCACACAGTGACCCACAGACTTACACAGAGACCCATAGACTCACACAGAGACCCATAGACTCACACAGAGACCCATAGACTCACACAGAGACCCATAGACTCACACAAAGACCCATAGACTCACACAGAGACCCATAGACTCACACAGAGACCCATAGACTCACACAGAGACCCATAGACTCACACAGAGACCCACAGACTCGCATAGAGACCCATAGACTCAATCAGAGACCCATAGACTCAGACAGAGACCCACAGACTCACACAGAGACCACAGACTCGCACAGAGACCCATAGACTCACACAGCAGAGACCCATAGACTCACGCAGAGACCCATAGACTCACTCAGAGACCCTTAGACTCACACAGAGACCCATAGACTCACACAGAGACCCACAGACTCACACAGAGACACATAGACTCACACAGAGACCCATAGACTCACACTGAGACCCATAGACGCACTCAGAGACACATAGACTCACACAGAGACCCATAGACTCAGACAGAGACCCATAGACTCACACAGAGACCCACAGACTCACACAGACACCCACAGACTCACACAGAGACCCATAGACTCACACAGAGACCCATAGACTCACACAGAGACCCATAAACTCACACAGAGACACATAGACCCACACAGAGACTCATAGACTCACACAGAGACACATAGACTCACACAGAGACCCATAGACTCACACAGAGACCCATAGGCTCACACAGAGACCCATAGACTCACACAGAGACCCACAGACTCACACAGAGATCCATAGACGCGCACAGAGATCCACAGACTCACACATAGACCCATAGACTAACACAGAGACCCATAAACTCACACAGAGACCCATAGACTCACACAGAGACCCATAGACTCACACAGAGACACATAGACCCACACAGAGACTCATAGACTCACACAGAGACACATAGACTCACACAGAGACCCATAGACTCACACAGAGACCCATAGGCTCACGCAGAGACCCATAGACTCACACAGAGACCCACAGACTCACACAGAGACCCATAGACTCGCACAGAGATCCACAGACTCACACATAGACCCATAGACTAACACAGAGACCCATAAACTCACACAGAGACCCATAGACTCACACAGAGACCCATAGATTCACGCAGAGACACATAGACTCACACAGAGACCGACAGACTCACACAGAGACCCATAGACTCACACAGAGACCCACAGACTCACACAGAGACCCATAGACTCACACAGAGACACATAGACTCACACAGAGACCCATAGACTCACACAGAGACACATAGACTCACACAGAGACCCATAGACTCACACAGAGACCCACAGACTCACACAGAGACCCATAGACTCACACAGAGACCCACAGACTCACACAGAGACCCACAGACTTGCACAGAGATCCACAGACTCACACAGAGACCCATAGACTAACACAGAGACCCATAAACTCACACAGAGACCCATAGATTCACACAGAGACCCATAGACTCACACAGAGACCCATATACTCACACAGAGACACATAGACTCACACAGAGACCCATAGACTCACACAGAGACACATAGACGCACACAGAGACACATAGACTCACACAGAGACCCATAGACTCACACAGAGACCCACAGACTCACACAGAGACCCACAGACTCACACAGCGACCCATAGACTCACACAGAGACCCATAGACTCACACAGAGACCCATAGACTCACACAGAGACCCATAGACTCACACAGAGACACATAGACCCACACAGAGACTCATAGACTCACACAGAGACACATAGACTCACACAGAGACCCATAGACTCACACAGAGACCCATAGACTCACACAGAGACCCATAGACTCACGCAGAGACCCACAGACTCACACAGAGACCCATAGACTCGCACAGAGATCCACAGACTCACACATAGACCCATAGACTAACACAGAGACCCATAAACTCACACAGAGACCCATAGACTCACACAGAGACACATAGACTCACACAGAGACCCATAGACTCACACAGAGACCCATAGACTCACACAGAGACCCACAGACTCACACAGAGACCCATAGACTCGCACAGAGATCCACAGACTCACACATAGACCCATAGACTAACACAGAGACCCATAAACTCACACAGAGACCCATAGACTCACACAGAGACCCATAGATTCACGCAGAGACACATAGACTCACACAGAGACCGACAGACTCACACAGAGACCCATAGACTCACACAGAGACCCACAGACTCACACAGAGACCCATAGACTCACACAGAGACACATAGACTCACACAGAGACCCATAGACTCACACAGAGACACATAGACTCACACAGAGACCCATAGACTCACACAGAGACCCACAGACTCACACAGAGACCCATAGACTCACACAGAGACCCACAGACTCACACAGAGACCCACAGACTTGCACAGAGACCCATAGACTCACACAGAGACACATAGACTCACACAGAGACCCATAGACTCACACAGAGACCCACAGACTCACACAGAGACCCATAGACTCACACAGAGACCCACAGACTCACACAGAGACCCACAGACTTGCACAGAGATCCACAGACTCACACAGAGACCCATAGACTCACACAGAGACCCATAGGCTCACACAGAGACCCATAGACTCACACAGAGACCCACAGACTCACACAGAGATCCATAGACGCGCACAGAGATCCACAGACTCACACATAGACCCATAGACTAACACAGAGACCCATAAACTCACACAGAGACCCATAGACTCACACAGAGACCCATAGACTCACACAGAGACACATAGACCCACACAGAGACTCATAGACTCACACAGAGACACATAGACTCACACAGAGACCCATAGACTCACACAGAGACCCATAGGCTCACACAGAGACCCATAGACTCACACAGAGACCCACAGACTCACACAGAGACCCATAGACTCGCACAGAGATCCACAGACTCACACATAGACCCATAGACTAACACAGAGACCCATAAACTCACACAGAGACCCATAGACTCACACAGAGACCCATAGATTCACGCAGAGACACATAGACTCACACAGAGACCGACAGACTCACACAGAGACCCATAGACTCACACAGAGACCCACAGACTCACACAGAGACCCATAGACTCACACAGAGACACATAGACTCACACAGAGACCCATAGACTCACACAGAGACACATAGACTCACACAGAGACCCATAGACTCACACAGAGACCCACAGACTCACACAGAGACCCATAGACTCACACAGAGACCCACAGACTCACACAGAGACCCACAGACTTGCACAGAGATCCACAGACTCACACAGAGACCCATAGACTAACACAGAGACCCATAAACTCACACAGAGACCCATAGATTCACACAGAGACCCATAGACTCACACAGAGACCCATATACTCACACAGAGACACATAGACTCACACAGAGACCCATAGACTCACACAGAGACACATAGACGCACACAGAGACACATAGACTCACACAGAGACCCATAGACTCACACAGAGACCCACAGACTCACACAGAGACCCACAGACTCACACAGCGACCCATAGACTCACACAGAGACCCATAGACTCACACAGAGACCCATAGACTCACACAGAGACCCATAGACTCACACAGAGACACATAGACCCACACAGAGACTCATAGACTCACACAGAGACACATAGACTCACACAGAGACCCATAGACTCACACAGAGACCCATAGACTCACACAGAGACCCATAGACTCACGCAGAGACCCACAGACTCACACAGAGACCCATAGACTCGCACAGAGATCCACAGACTCACACATAGACCCATAGACTAACACAGAGACCCATAAACTCACACAGAGACCCATAGACTCACACAGAGACACATAGACTCACAAAGAGACCCATAGACTCACACAGAGACCCATAGACTCACACAGAGACCCACAGACTCACACAGAGACCCATAGACTCGCACAGAGATCCACAGACTCACACATAGACCCATAGACTAACACAGAGACCCATAAACTCACACAGAGACCCATAGACTCACACAGAGACCCATAGATTCACGCAGAGACACATAGACTCACACAGAGACCGACAGACTCACACAGAGACCCATAGACTCACACAGAGACCCACAGACTCACACAGAGACCCATAGACTCACACAGAGACACATAGACTCACACAGAGACCCATAGACTCACACAGAGACACATAGACTCACACAGAGACCCATAGACTCACACAGAGACCCACAGACTCACACAGAGACCCATAGACTCACACAGAGACCCACAGACTCACACAGAGACCCACAGACTTGCACAGAGATCCACAGACTCACACAGAGACCCATAGACTAACACAGAGACCCATAAACTCACACAGAGACCCATAGATTCACACAGAGACCCATAGACTCACACAGAGACCCATATACTCACACAGAGACACATACACTCACACAGAGACCCATAGACTCACACAGAGACACATAGACGCACACAGAGACACATAGACTCACACAGAGACCCATAGACTCACACAGAGACCCATAGACTCACACAGAGACCCACAGACTCACACAGAGACCCACAGTCTCACACAGCGACCCATAGACTCACACAGAGACCCATAGACTCACACAGAGACCCATAGACTCACACAGAGACCCATAGACTCACACAGAGACACATAGACCCACACAGAGACTCATAGACTCACACAGAGACACATAGACTCACACAGAGACCCATAGACTCACACAGAGACCCATAGACTCACACAGAGACCCATAGACTCACGCAGAGACCCACAGACTCACACAGAGACCCATAGACTCGCACAGAGATCCACAGACTCACACATAGACCCATAGACTAACACAGAGACCCATAAACTCACACAGAGACCCATAGACTCACACAGAGACACATAGACTCACAAAGAGACCCATAGACTCACACAGAGACCCACAGACTCACACAGAGACCCATAGACTCATACAGAGACCCACAGACTCACACAGAGACCCACAGACTCACACAGAGATCCACAGACTCACACATAGACCCATAGACTCACACAGAGACCCATAAACTCACACAGAGACCCATAGGCTCACACAGAGACCCATAGACTTACACAGAGACCCACAGACTCACACAGAGACCCATAGACTCACACAGAGACCCACAGACTCACACAGAGATCCATAGACTCACACAGAGACCCATAGACTCACACAGAGACCCATAGACTCACACAGAGACCCATAGACTCACACAGAGACCCACAGACTCACACAGAGACCCATAGACTCACAAAGCGACCCATAGACTCACACAGAGATCCACAGACTCACACATAGACCCATAGACTCACACAGAGACCCATAAACTCACACAGAGACCCATAGACTCACACGGAGACCCATAGACTCACACAGAGACCCATAGACTCACACAGAGACCCATAGACTCACACAGAGACCCACAGACTCACACAGAGATCCATAGACTCACACAGAGACCCATAGACTCACACAGAGACCCATAGACTCACACAGAGACCCACAGACTCACACAGAGACCCATAGACTCACAAAGCGACCCATAGACTCACACAGAGATCCACAGACTCACACATAGACCCATAGACTCACACAGAGACCCATACACTCACACAGAGACCCATAGACTCACATGGAGACCCATAGACTCACATAGAGACCCATAGACTCACACAGAGACCCATAGACTCACACAGAGACCCATAGATTCACGCAGAGACACATAGACTCACACAGAGACCCACAGACTCACACAGAGACCCATAGACTCACACAGAGACCCACAGACTCACACAGAGACCCATAGACTCACACAGAGACACATAGACTCACACAGAGACCCATAGACTCACACAGAGACCCATAGACTCACACAGAGACCCACAGACTCACACAGAGACCCACAGACTCACACAGCGACCCATAGACTCACACAGAGACCCATAGACTCACACAGAGACCCATAGACTCACACAGAGACCCATAGACTCACACAGAGACACATAGACCCACACAGAGACTCATAGACTCACACAGAGACACATAGACTCACACAGAGACCCATAGACTCACACAGAGACCCATAGACTCACACAGAGACCCATAGACTCACGCAGAGACCCACAGACTCACACAGAGACCCATAGACTCGCACAGAGATCCACAGACTCACACATAGACCCATAGACTAACACAGAGACCCATAAACTCAAACAGAGACCCATAGACTCACACAGAGACACATAGACTCACAAAGAGACCCATAGACTCACACAGAGACCCATAGACTCACACAGAGACCCACAGACTCACACAGAGACCCATAGACTCGCACAGAGATCCACAGACTCACACATAGACCCATAGACTAACACAGAGACCCATAAACTCACACAGAGACCCATAGACTCACACAGAGACCCACAGACTCACACAGAGACCCATAGACTCGCACAGAGATCCACAGACTCACACATAGACCCATAGACTAACACAGAGACCCATAAACTCACACAGAGACCCATAGACTCACACAGAGACCCATAGATTCACGCAGAGACACATAGACTCACACAGAGACCGACAGACTCACACAGAGACCCATAGACTCACACAGAGACCCACAGACTCACACAGAGACCCATAGACTCACACAGAGACACATAGACTCACACAGAGACCCATAGACTCACACAGAGACACATAGACTCACACAGAGACCCATAGACTCACACAGAGACCCACAGACTCACACAGAGACCCATAGACTCACACAGAGACCCACAGACTCACACAGAGACCCACAGACTTGCACAGAGATCCACAGACTCACACAGAGACCCATAGACTAACACAGAGACCCATAAACTCACACAGAGACCCATAGATTCACACAGAGACCCATAGACTCACACAGAGACCCATATACTCACACAGAGACACATAGACTCACACAGAGACCCATAGACTCACACAGAGACACATAGACGCACACAGAGACACATAGACTCACACAGAGACCCATAGACTCACACAGAGACCCATAGACTCACACAGAGACCCACAGACTCACACAGAGACCCACAGTCTCACACAGCGACCCATAGACTCACACAGAGACCCATAGACTCACACAGAGACCCATAGACTCACACAGAGACCCATAGACTCACACAGAGACACATAGACCCACACAGAGACTCATAGACTCACACAGAGACACATAGACTCACACAGAGACCCATAGACTCACACAGAGACCCATAGACTCACACAGAGACCCATAGACTCACGCAGAGACCCACAGACTCACACAGAGACCCATAGACTCGCACAGAGATCCACAGACTCACACATAGACCCATAGACTAACACAGAGACCCATAAACTCACACAGAGACCCATAGACTCACACAGAGACACATAGACTCACAAAGAGACCCATAGACTCACACAGAGACCCACAGACTCACACAGAGACCCATAGACTCATACAGAGACCCACAGACTCACACAGAGACCCACAGACTCACACAGAGATCCACAGACTCACACATAGACCCATAGACTCACACAGAGACCCATAAACTCACACAGAGACCCATAGGCTCACACAGAGACCCATAGACTTACACAGAGACCCACAGACTCACACAGAGACCCATAGACTCACACAGAGACCCACAGACTCACACAGAGATCCATAGACTCACACAGAGACCCATAGACTCACACAGAGACCCATAGACTCACACAGAGACCCATAGACTCACACAGAGACCCACAGACTCACACAGAGACCCATAGACTCACAAAGCGACCCATAGACTCACACAGAGATCCACAGACTCACACATAGACCCATAGACTCACACAGAGACCCATAAACTCACACAGAGACCCATAGACTCACACGGAGACCCATAGACTCACACAGAGACCCATAGACTCACACAGAGACCCATAGACTCACACAGAGACCCACAGACTCACACAGAGATCCATAGACTCACACAGAGACCCATAGACCCACACAGAGACCCATAGACTCACACAGAGACCCACAGACTCACACAGAGACCCATAGACTCACAAAGCGACCCATAGACTCACACAGAGATCCACAGACTCACACATAGACCCATAGACTCACACAGAGACCCATACACTCACACAGAGACCCATAGACTCACATGGAGACCCATAGACTCACATAGAGACCCATAGACTCACACAGAGACCCATAGACTCACACAGAGACCCATAGATTCACGCAGAGACACATAGACTCACACAGAGACCCACAGACTCACACAGAGACCCATAGACTCACACAGAGACCCACAGACTCACACAGAGACCCATAGACTCACACAGAGACACATAGACTCACACAGAGACCCATAGACTCACACAGAGACACATAGACTCACACAGAGACCCATAGACTCACACAGAGACCCACAGACTCACACAGAGACCCATAGACTCACACAGAGACCCACAGACTCACACAGAGACCCACAGACTTGCACAGAGATCCACAGACTCACACAGAGACCCATAGACTAACACAGAGACCCATAAACTCACACAGAGACCCATAGATTCACACAGAGACCCATAGACTCACACAGAGACCCATATACTCACACAGAGACACATAGACTCACACAGAGACCCATAGACTCACACAGAGACACATAGACGCACACAGAGACACATAGACTCACACAGAGACCCATAGACTCACACAGAGACCCATAGACTCACACAGAGACCCACAGACTCACACAGAGACCCACAGACTCACACAGCGACCCATAGACTCACACAGAGACCCATAGACTCACACAGAGACCCATAGACTCACACAGAGACCCATAGACTCACACAGAGACACATAGACCCACACAGAGACTCATAGACTCACACAGAGACACATAGACTCACACAGAGACCCATAGACTCACACAGAGACCCATAGACTCACACAGAGACCCATAGACTCACGCAGAGACCCACAGACTCACACAGAGACCCATAGACTCGCACAGAGATCCACAGACTCACACATAGACCCATAGACTAACACAGAGACCCATAAACTCACACAGAGACCCATAGACTCACACAGAGACACATAGACTCACAAAGAGACCCATAGACTCACACAGAGACCCACAGACTCACACAGAGACCCATAGACTCATACAGAGACCCACAGACTCACACAGAGACCCACAGACTCACACAGAGATCCACAGACTCACACATAGACCCATAGACTCACACAGAGACCCATAAACTCGCACAGAGACCCATAGACTCACACAGAGACCCATAGACTTACACAGAGACCCACAGACTCACACAGAGACCCATAGACTCACACAGAGACCCACAGACTCACACAGAGATCCATAGACTCACACAGAGACCCATAGACTCACACAGAGACCCATAGACTCACACAGAGACCCATAGACTCACACAGAGACCCACAGACTCACACAGAGACCCATAGACTCACAAAGCGACCCATAGACTCACACAGAGATCCACAGACTCACACATAGACCCATAGACTCACACAAAGACCCATAAACTCACACAGAGACCCATAGACTCACACGGAGACCCATAGACTCACACAGAGACCCATAGACTCACACAGAGACCCATAGACTCACACAGAGACCCACAGACTCACACAGAGATCCATAGACTCACACAGAGACCCATAGACTCACACAGAGACCCATAGACTCACACAGAGACCCACAGACTCACACAGAGACCCATAGACTCACAAAGCGACCCATAGACTCACACAGAGATCCACAGACTCACACATAGACCCATAGACTCACACAGAGACCCATACACTCACACAGAGACCCATAGACTCACATGGAGACCCATAGACTCACATAGAGACCCATAGACTCACACAGAGACCCATAGACTCACACAGAGACCCATAGATTCACGCAGAGACACATAGACTCACACAGAGACCCACAGACTCACACAGAGACCCATAGACTCACACAGAGACCCACAGACTCACACAGAGACCCATAGACTCACACAGAGACCCACAGACTCACACAGAGACCCACAGACTTGCACAGAGATCCACAGACTCACACAGAGACCCATAGACTAACACAGAGACCCATAAACTCACACAGAGACCCATAGATTCACACAGAGACCCATAGACTCACACAGAGACCCATATACTCACACAGAGACACATAGACTCACACAGAGACCCATAGACTCACACAGAGACACATAGACGCACACAGAGACACATAGACTCACACAGAGACCCATAGACTCACACAGAGACCCATAGACTCACACAGAGACCCACAGACTCACACAGAGACCCACAGACTCACACAGCGACCCATAGACTCACACAGAGACCCATAGACTCACACAGAGACCCATAGACTCACACAGAGACCCATAGACTCACACAGAGACACATAGACCCACACAGAGACTCATAGACTCACACAGAGACACATAGACTCACACAGAGACCCATAGACTCACACAGAGACCCATAGACTCACACAGAGACCCATAGACTCACACAGAGACCCATAGACTCGCACAGAGATCCACAGACTCACACATAGACCCATAGACTAACACAGAGACCCATAAACTCACACAGAGACCCATAGACTCACACAGAGACACATAGACTCACAAAGAGACCCATAGACTCACACAGACACCCACAGACTCACACAGAGACCCACAGACTCGCACAGAGATCCACAGACTCACACATAGACCCATAGACTCACACAGAGACCCATAAACTCACACAGAGACCCATAGACTCACACAGAGACCCATAGACTTACAAAGAGACCCACAGACTCACACAGAGACACATAGACTCACACAGAGACCCATAGACTCACACAGAGACACATAGACTCACACAGAGACCCATAGACTCACACAGAGACCCACAGACTCACACAGAGACCCATAGACTCACACAGAGACCCACAGACTCACACAGAGACCCACAGACTTGCACAGAGATCCACAGACTCACACAGAGACCCATAGACTAACACAGAGACCCATAAACTCACACAGAGACCCATAGATTCACACAGAGACCCATAGACTCACACAGAGACCCATATGCTCACACAGAGACACATAGACTCACACAGAGACCCATAGACTCACACAGAGACACATAGACGCACACAGAGACACATAGACTCACACAGAGACCCATAGACTCACACAGAGACCCATAGACTCACACAGAGACCCACAGACTCACACAGAGACCCACAGACTCACACAGCGACCCATAGACTCACACAGAGACCCATAGACTCACACAGAGACCCATAGACTCACACAGAGACACATAGACCCACACAGAGACTCATAGACTCACACAGAGACACATAAACTCACACAGAGACCCATAGACTCACACAGAGACCCATAGACTCACACAGAGACCCATAGACTCACACAGAGACCCACAGACTCACACAGAGACCCATAGACTCACAAAGCGACCCATAGACTCACACAGAGATCCACAGACTCACACATAGACCCATAGACTCACACAGAGACCCATACACTCACACAGAGACCCATAGACTCACATGGAGACCCATAGACTCACATAGAGACCCATAGACTCACACAGAGACCCATAGACTCACACAGAGACCCATAGATTCACGCAGAGACACATAGACTCACACAGAGACCCACAGACTCACACAGAGACCCATAGACTCACACAGAGACCCACAGACTCACACAGAGACCCATAGACTCACACAGAGACACATAGACTCACACAGAGACCCATAGACTCACACAGAGACCCACAGACTCACACAGAGACCCATAGACTCACACAGAGACCCACAGACTCACACAGAGACCCACAGACTTGCACAGAGATCCACAGACTCACACAGAGACCCATAGACTAACACAGAGACCCATAAACTCACACAGAGGCCCATAGATTCACACAGAGACCCATAGACTCACACAGAGACCCATATACTCACACAGAGACACATAGACTCACACAGAGACCCATAGACTCACACAGAGACACATAGACGCACACAGAGACACATAGACTCACACAGAGACCCATAGACTCACACAGAGACCCATAGACTCACACAGAGACCCACAGACTCACACAGAGACCCACAGACTCACACAGCGACCCATAGACTCACACAGAGACCCACAGACTCACACAGCGACCCATAGACTCACACAGAGACCCATAGACTCACACAGAGACCCATAGACTCACACAGAGACCCATAGACTCACACAGAGACACATAGACCCACACAGAGACTCATAGACTCACACAGAGACACATAGACTCACACAGAGACCCATAGACTCACACAGAGACCCATAGACTCACACAGAGACCCATAGACTCACGCAGAGACCCACACACTCACACAGAGACCCATAGACTCGCACAGAGATCCACAGACTCACACATAGACCCATAGACTAACACAGAGACCCATAAACTCACACAGAGACCCATAGACTCACACAGAGACACATAGACTCACAAAGAGACCCATAGACTCACAAAGCGACCCATAGACTCACACAGAGATCCACAGACTCACACATAGACCCATAGACTCACACAGAGACCCATACACTCACACAGAGACCCATAGACTCACATGGAGACCCATAGACTCACATAGAGACCCATAGACTCACACAGAGACCCATAGACTCACACAGAGACCCATAGATTCACGCAGAGACACATAGACTCACACAGAGACCCACAGACTCACACAGAGACCCATAGACTCACACAGAGACCCACAGACTCACACAGAGACCCATAGACTCACACAGAGACACATAGACTCACACAGAGACCCATAGACTCACACAGAGACACATAGACTCACACAGAGACCCATAGACTCACACAGAGACCCACAGACTCACACAGAGACCCATAGACTCACACAGAGACCCACAGACTCACACAGAGACCCACAGACTTGCACAGAGATCCACAGACTCACACAGAGACCCATAGACTAACACAGAGACCCATAAACTCACACAGAGACCCATAGATTCACACAGAGACCCATAGACTCACACAGAGACCCATATACTCACACAGAGACACATAGACTCACACAGAGACCCATAGACTCACACAGAGACACATAGACGCACACAGAGACACATAGACTCACACAGAGACCCATAGACTCACACAGAGACCCATAGACTCACACAGAGACCCACAGACTCACACAGAGACCCACAGACTCACACAGCGACCCATAGACTCACACAGAGACCCATAGACTCACACAGAGACCCATAGACTCACACAGAGACCCATAGACTCACACAGAGACACATAGACCCACACAGAGACTCATAGACTCACACAGAGACACATAGACTCACACAGAGACCCATAGACTCACACAGAGACCCATAGACTCACACAGAGACCCATAGACTCACGCAGAGACCCACAGACTCACACAGAGACCCATAGACTCGCACAGAGATCCACAGACTCACACATAGACCAATAGACTAACACAGAGACCCATAAACTCACACAGAGACCCATAGACTCACACAGAGACACATAGACTCACAAAGAGACCCATAGACTCACACAGAGACCCACAGACTCACACAGAGACCCATAGACTCATACAGAGACCCACAGACTCACACAGAGACCCACAGACTCACACAGAGATCCACAGACTCACACATAGAACCATAGACTCACACAGAGACCCATAAACTCGCACAGAGACCCATAGACTCACACAGAGACCCATAGACTTACACAGAGACCCACAGACTCACACAGAGACCCATAGACTCACACAGAGACCCACAGACTCACACAGAGATCCATAGACTCACACAGAGACCCATAGACTCACACAGAGACCCATAGACTCACACAGAGACCCATAGACTCACACAGAGACCAACAGACTCACACAGAGACCCATAGACTCACAAAGCGACCCATAGACTCACACAGAGATCCACAGACTCACACATAGACCCATAGACTCACACAAAGACCCATAAACTCACACAGAGACCCATAGACTCACACAGAGACCCATAGACTCACACAGAGACCCATAGACTCACACAGAGACCCATAGACTCACACAGAGACCCACAGACTCACACAGAGATCCATAGACTCACACAGAGACCCATAGACTCACACAGAGACCCATAGACTCACACAGAGACCCACAGACTCACACAGAGACCCATAGACTCACAAAGCGACCCATAGACTCACACAGAGATCCACAGACTCACACATAGACCCATAGACTCACACAGAGACCCATACACTCACACAGAGACCCATAGACTCACATGGAGACCCATAGACTCACATAGAGACCCATAGACTCACACAGAGACCCATAGACTCACACAGAGACCCATAGATTCACGCAGAGACACATAGACTCACACAGAGACCCACAGACTCACACAGAGACCCATAGACTCACACAGAGACCCATAGACTCACACAGAGACACATAGACTCACACAGAGACCCATAGACTCACACAGAGACCCACAGACTCACACAGAGACCCATAGACTCACACAGAGACCCACAGACTCACACAGAGACCCACAGACTTGCACAGAGATCCACAGACTCACACAGAGACCCATAGACTAACACAGAGACCCATAAACTCACACAGAGACCCATAGATTCACACAGAGACCCATAGACTCACACAGAGACCCATATACTCACACAGAGACACATAGACTCACACAGAGACCCATAGACTCACACAGAGACACATAGACGCACACAGAGACCCACAGACTCACACAGCGACCCATAGACTCACACAGAGACCCATAGACTCACACAGAGACCCATAGACTCACACAAAGACCCATAGACTCACACAGAGACACATAGACCCACACAGAGACTCATAGACTCACACAGAGACACATAGACTCACACAGAGACCCATAGACTCACACAGAGACCCATAGACTCACACAGAGACCCATAGACTCACGCAGAGACCCACAGACTCACACAGAGACCCATAGACTCGCACAGAGATCCACAGACTCACACATAGACCCATAGACTAACACAGAGACCCATAAACTCACACAGAGACCCATAGACTCACACAGAGACACATAGACTCACAAAGAGACCCATAGACTCACACAGAGACCCACAGACTCACACAGAGACCCACAGACTCGCACAGAGACCCATAAACTCACACAGAGACCCATAGACTCACACAGAGACCCATAGACTTACAAAGAGACCCACAGACTCACACAGAGACACATAGACTCACACAGAGACCCATAGACTCACACAGAGACACATAGACTCACACAGAGACCCATAGACTCACACAGAGACCCACAGACTCACACAGAGACCCATAGACTCACACAGAGACCCACAGACTCACACAGAGACCCACAGACTTGCACAGAGATCCACAGACTCACACAGAGACCCATAGACTAACACAGAGACCCATAAACTCACACAGAGACCCATAGATTCACACAGAGACCCATAGACTCACACAGAGACCCATATGCTCACACAGAGACACATAGACTCACACAGAGACCCATAGACTCACACAGAGACACATAGACGCACACAGAGACACATAGACTCACACAGAGACCCATAGACTCACACAGAGACCCATAGACTCACACAGAGACCCACAGACTCACACAGAGACCCACAGACTCACACAGCGACCCATAGACTCACACAGAGACCCATAGACTCACACAGAGACCCATAGACTCACATAGAGACACATAGACCCACACAGAGACTCATAGACTCACACAGAGACACATAGACTCACACAGAGACCCATAGACTCACACAGAGACCCATAGACTCACACAGAGACCCATAGACTCACGCAGAGACCCACAGACTCACACAGAGACCCATAGACTCGCACAGAGATCCACAGACTCACACATAGACCCATAGACTAACACAGAGACCCATAAACTCACACAGAGACCCATAGACTCACACAGAGACCCATAGACTCACACAGAGACCCACAGACTCACACAGATACCCATAGACTCACAAAGCGACCCATAGACTCACACAGAGATCCACAGACTCACACATAGACCCATAGACTCACACAGAGACCCATACACTCACACAGAGACCCATAGACTCACATGGAGACCCATAGACTCACATAGAGACCCATAGACTCACACAGAGACCCATAGACTCACACAGAGACCCATAGATTCACGCAGAGACACATAGACTCACACAGAGACCCACAGACTCACACAGAGACCCATAGACTCACACAGAGACCCACAGACTCACACAGAGACCCATAGACTCACACAGAGACACATAGACTCACACAGAGACCCATAGACTCACACAGAGACCCACAGACTCACACAGAGACCCATAGACTCACACAGAGACCCACAGACTCACACAGAGACCCACAGACTTGCACAGAGATCCACAGACTCACACAGAGACCCATAGACTAACACAGAGACCCATAAACTCACACAGAGGCCCATAGATTCACACAGAGACCCATAGACTCACACAGAGACCCATATACTCACACAGAGACACATAGACTCACACAGAGACCCATAGACTCACACAGAGACACATAGACGCACACAGAGACACATAGACTCACACAGAGACCCATAGACTCACACAGAGACCCATAGACTCACACAGAGACCCACAGACTCACACAGAGACCCACAGACTCACACAGCGACCCATAGACTCACACAGAGACCCATAGACTCACACAGAGACCCATAGACTCACACAGAGACCCATAGACTCACACAGAGACACATAGACCCACACAGAGACTCATAGACTCACACAGAGACACATAGACTCACACAGAGACCCATAGACTCACACAGAGACCCATAGACTCACACAGAGACCCATAGACTCATGCAGAGACCCATAGACTCACACAGAGACCCATAGACTCGCACAGAGATCCACAGACTCACACATAGACCCATAGACTAACACAGAGACCCATAAACTCACACAGAGACCCATAGACTCACACAGAGACACATAGACTCACAAAGAGACCCATAGACTCACACAGAGACCCACAGACTCACACAGAGACCCATAGACTCATACAGAGACCCACAGACTCACACAGAGACCCACAGACTCGCACAGAGATCCACAGACTCACACATAGACCCATAGTCTCACACAGAGACCCATAAACTCACACAGAGACCCATAGACTCACACAGAGACCCATAGACTTACACAGAGACCCACAGACTCACACAGAGACACATAGACTCACACAGAGACCCATAGACTCACACAGAGACACATAGACTCACACAGAGACCCATAGACTCACACAGAGACCCACAGACTCACACAGAGACCCATAGACTCACACAGAGACCCACAGACTCACACAGAGACCCACAGACTTGCACAGAGATCCACAGACTCACACAGAGACCCATAGACTAACACAGAGACCCATAAACTCACACAGAGACCCATAGATTCACACAGAGACCCATAGACTCACACAGAGACCCATATGCTCACACAGAGACACATAGACTCACACAGAGACCCATAGACTCACACAGAGACACATAGACGCACACAGAGACACATAGACTCACACAGAGACCCATAAACTCACACAGAGACCCATAGACTCACACAGAGACCCACAGACTCACACAGAGACCCACAGACTCACACAGCAACCCATAGACTCACACAGAGACCCATAGACTCACACAGAGACCCATAGACTCACACAGAGACCCATAGACTCACACAGAGACACATAGACCCACACAGAGACTCATAGACTCACACAGAGACACATAGACTCACACAGAGACCCATAGACTCACACAGAGACCCATAGACTCACACAGAGACCCATAGACTCACGCAGAGACCCACAGACTCACACAGAGACCCATAGACTCGCACAGAGATCCACAGACTCACACATAGACCCATAGACTAACACAGAGACCCATAAACTCACACAGAGACCCATAGACTCACACAGAGACACATAGACTCACAAAGAGACCCATAGACTCACACAGAGACCCACAGACTCACACAGAGACCCATAGACTCATACAGAGACCCACAGACTCACACAGAGACCCACAGACTCGCACAGAGATCCACAGACTCACACATAGACCCATAGACTCACACAGAGACCCATAAACTCACACAGAGACCCATAGACTCACACAGAGACCCATAGACTTACACAGAGACCCACAGACTCACACAGAGACCCATAGACTCACACAGAGACCCACAGACTCACACAGAGATCCATAGACTCACACAGAGACCCATAGACTCACACAGAGACCCATAGACTCACACAGAGACCCATAGACTCACACAGAGACCCACAGACTCACACAGAGACCCATAGACTCACAAAGCGACCCATAGACTCACACAGAGATCCACAGACTCACACATAGACCCATAGACTCACACAGAGACCCATAAACTCACACAGAGACCCATAGACTCACACGGAGACCCATAGACTCACACAGAGACCCATAGACTCACACAGAGACCCATAGACTCACACAGAGACCCACAGACTCACACAGAGATCCATAGACTCACACAGAGACCCATAGACTCACACAGAGACCCATAGACTCACACAGAGACCCACAGACTCACACAGAGACCCATAGACTCACAAAGCGACCCATAGACTCACACAGAGATCCACAGACTCACACATAGACCCATAGACTCACACAGAGACCCATACACTCACACAGAGACCCATAGACTCACATGGAGACCCATAGACTCACATAGAGACCCATAGACTCACACAGAGACCCATAGACTCACACAGAGACCCATAGATTCACGCAGAGACACATAGACTCACACAGAGACCCACAGACTCACACAGAGACCCATAGACTCACACAGAGACCCACAGACTCACACAGAGACCCATAGACTCACACAGAGACACATAGACTCACACAGAGACTCATAGACTCACACAGAGACACATAGACTCACACCGAGACCCATAGACTCACACAGAGACCCACAGACTCACACAGAGACCCATAGACTCACACAGAGACCCACAGACTCACACAGAGACCCACAGACTTGCACAGAGATCCTCAGACTCACACAGAGACCCATAGACTAACACAGAGACCCATAAACTCACACAGAGACCCATAGATTCACACAGAGACCCATAGACTCACACAGAGACCCATATACTCACACAGAGACACATAGACTCACACAGAGACCCATAGACTCACACAGAGACACATAGACGCACACAGAGACACATAGACTCACACAGAGACCCATAGACTCACACAGAGACCCATAGACTCACACAGAGACCCACAGACTCACACAGAGACCCACAGACTCACACAGCGACCCATAGACTCACACAGAGACCCATAGACTCACACAGAGACCCATAGACTCACACAGAGACCCATAGACTCACACAGAGACACATAGACCCACACAGAGACTCATAGACTCACACAGAGACACATAGACTCACACAGAGACCCATAGACTCACACAGAGACCCATAGACTCACACAGAGACCCATAGACTCACGCAGAGACCCACACACTCACACAGAGACCCATAGACTCGCACAGAGATCCACAGACTCACACATAGACCCATAGACTAACACAGAGACCCATAAACTCACACAGAGACCCATAGACTCACACAGAGACACATAGACTCACAAAGAGACCCATAGACTCACACAGAGACCCACAGACTCACACAGAGATCCATAGACTCACACAGAGACCCATAGACTCACACAGAGACCCATAGACTCACACAGAGACCCACAGACTCACACAGAGACCCATAGACTCACAAAGCGACCCATAGACTCACACAGAGATCCACAGACTCACACATAGACCCATAGACTCACACAGAGACCCATAAACTCACACAGAGACCCATAGACTCACACGGAGACCCATAGACTCACACAGAGACCCATAGACTCACACAGAGACCCATAGACTCACACAGAGACCCATAGATTCACGCAGAGACACATAGACTCACACATAGACCCACAGACTCACACAGAGACCCATAGACTCACACAGAGACCCACAGACTCACACAGAGACCCATAGACTCACACAGAGACACATAGACTCACACAGAGACCCATAGACTCACACAGAGACACATAGACTCACACAGAGACGCATAGACTCACACAGAGACCCACAGACTCACACAGAGACCCATAGACTCACACAGAGACCCACAGACTCACACAGAGACCCACAGACTTGCACAGAGATCCACAGACTCACACAGAGACCCATAGACTAACACAGAGACCCATAAACTCACACAGAGACCCATAGATTCACACAGAGACCCATAGACTCACACAGAGACCCATAGACTCACACAGAGACACATAGACTCACACAGAGACCCATAGACTCACACAGAGACACATAGACTCACACAGAGACCCATAGACTCACACAGAGACACATAGACTCACACAGAGACCCATAGACTCACACAGAGACACATAGACTCACACAGAGACCCATAGACTCACACAGAGACCCACAGTCTCACACAGAGACCCATAGACTTACACAGAGACCCACAGACTCACACAGAGACCCATAGACTCACACAGAGACCCACAGACTCACACAGAGACCCACAGACTAGCACAGAGATCCACAGACTCACACATAGACCCATAGACTCACACAGAGACCCATAATCTCACACAGAGACCCATAGACTCACACAGAGACCCATAGACTTACACAGAGACCCACAGACTCACACAGAGACCCATAGACTCACACAGAGACCCACAGACTCACACAGAGACCCACAGACTCACACAGAGACCCACAGACTCGCACAGAGATCCACAGACTCACACAGAGACCCATAGACTCACACAGAGACCCATAGACTCACACAGAGACCCATAGACTCACACAACGACCCATAGACTCACACAGAGACCCATAGACTCACACAGAGACCCATAGACTCACACAGAGACCCATAGGCTCACACAGAGACCCGCAGACTCGCATAGAGACCCATAGACTCAATCAGAGACCCATAGACTCAGACAGAGACCCACAGACTTACACAGAGACCCACAGACTCACACAGAGACCCACAGACTCGCACAGAGATCTACAGACTCACACAGAGACCCATAGACTCACACAGAGACCCATAGACTCACACAGAGCCCCAAAGACTCACACAACGACCCATAGACTCACACAGAGACCCATAGACTCACACAGAGACCCATAGACTCACACAGAGACCCATAGACTCACACAGAGACCCGCAGACTCGCATAGAGACCCATAGACTCAATCAGAGACCCATAGACTCAGACAGAGACCCACAGACTCACACAGAGACCCACAGACTCACACAGAGACCCCCTTGACTCACACAGAGACCCATAGACTCGCATAGAGACCCATAGACTCACACAGAGACCCACAGACTCGCACAGAGACCCATAGACTCGCACAGAGACCCATAGACTCACACAGCAGAGACCGATAGACTCACGCAGAGACCCATAGACTCACACAGAGACCTACAGACTCGCACAGAGACCCACAGACTCGCACAGAGACCCATAGACTCACACAGCAGAGACCCATAGACTCACAGCAGAGACCCATAGACTCACGCAGATACCCACAGATTCACACAGAGACACATAGACTCACACAGAGACCCATAGACTCACACAGAGACCCATAGACTCACACAGAGACACATCGACTCGCACAGAGTCCCACAGACTCGCACAGAGACCCATAGACTCACACAACAGAGACCCATAGACTCATGCAGAGACCCATAGACTCACACAGAGACCCACAGACTCGCACAGAGACCCACAGACTCGCACAGAGACCCATAGACTCACACAGTAGAGACCCATAGACTCACAGCAGAGTCCCACAGACTCACACAGAGACACATAGACTCACACAGAGACCCATAGACTCACACAGAGACCCACAGACTCACACAGAGACCCATAGACTCACACAGAGACCCACAGACTCACACAGACACCCATAGACTCACACAGAGACACATAGACTCACACAGAGACCCATAGACTCACACAGAGACACATAGACTCACACAGAGACCCATAGACTCACACAGAGACCCATAGACTCACACAAAGACCCACAGACTCACACAGAGACCCACAGACTTGCACAGAGATCCACAGACTCACACAGAGACCCATAGACTAACACAGAGACCCATAAACTCACACAGAGACCCATAGATTCACACAAAGACCCATAGACTCACACAGAGACCCATAGACTCACACAGAGACACATAGACTCACACAGAGACCCATAGACTCACACAGAGTCACATGGACGCACACAGAGACACATAGACTCACACAGAGACCCATAGACTCACACAGAGACCCATAGATTCACACAGAGACCCACAGACTTACACAGAGACCCACAGACTCACACAGCGACCCATAGACTCACACAGAGACCCATAGACTCACACAGAGACCCATAGACTCACACAGAGACCCATAGACTCACACAGAGACACATAGACCCACACAGAGACTCATAGACTCACACAGAGACACATAGACTCACACAGAGACCCATAGACTCACACAGAGACCCATAGACTCACACAGAGACCCATAGACTCACACAGAGACCCACAGACTCACACAGAGACCCATAGACTCGCACAGAGATCCACAGACTCACACATAGACCCATAGACTAACACAGAGACCCATAAACTCACACAGAGACCCATAGACTCACACAGAGACACATAGACTCACAATGAGACCCATAGACTCACACAGAGACCCACAGACTCACACAGAGACCCATAGACTCACACAGAGACCCACAGACTCACACAGAGACCCATAGACTCGCACAGAGATCCACAGACTCACACATAGACCCATAGACTCACACAGAGACCCATAAACTCACACAGAGACCCATAGACTCACACAGAGACCCATAGACTTACACAGAGACCCACAGACTCACACAGAGACCCATAGACTCACACAGAGACCCACAGACTCACACAGAGATCCATAGACTCACACAGAGACCCATAGACTCACACAGAGACCCATAGACTCACACAGAGACCCATAGACTCACACAGAGACCCACAGACTCACACAGAGACCCCTAGACTCACACAGAGACCCATAGACTCACACAGAGACCATAGATTCACGCAGAGACACATAGACTCACACAGAGACACACAGACTCACACAGAGACCCATAGACTCACACAGAGACCCACAGACTCACACAGAGACCCATAGACTCACACAGAGACACATAGACTCACACAGAGACCCATAGACTCACACAGAGACACATAGACTCACACAGAGACCCATAGACTCACACAGAGACCCACAGACTCACACAGAGACCCATAGACTCACACAGAGACCCACAGACTCACACAGAGACCCACAGACTTGCACAGAGATCCACAGACTCACACAGAGACCCATAGACTAACACAGAGACCCATAAACTCACACAGAGACCCATAGATTCACACAGAGACCCATAGACTCACACAGAGACCCATAGACTCACACAGAGACACATAGACTCACACAGAGACCCATAGACTCACACAGAGACACATAGACTCACACAGAGACCCATAGACTCACACAGAGACACATAGACTCACACAGAGACCCATAGACTCACACAGAGACCCACAGACTCACACAGAGACCCATAGACTCACATAGCGACCCATAGACTCACACAGAGATCCACAGACTCACACATAGACCCATAGACTCACACAGAGACCCATAAACTCACACAGAGACCCATAGACTCACACGGAGACCCATAGACTCACACAGAGACCCATAGACTCACACAGATACCCATAGACTCACACAGAGACCCATAGATTCACGCAGAGACACATAGACTCACACAGAGACCCACAGACTCACACAGAGACCCATAGACTCACACAGAGACCCACAGACTCACACAGAGACCCATAGACTCACACAGAGACACATAGACTCACACAGAGACCCATAGACTCACACAGAGACCCATAGACTCACACAGAGACCCACAGACTCACACAGAGACCCATAGACTCACACAGAGACCCACAGACTCACACAGAGACCCACAGACTTGCACAGAGATCCACAGACTCACACAGAGACCCATAGACTAACACAGAGACCCATAAACTCACACAGAGACCCATAGATTCACACAGAGACCCATAGACTCACACAGAGACCCATAGACTCACACAGAGACACATAGACTCACACAGAGACCCATAGACTCACACAGAGACACATAGACTCACACAGAGACCCATAGACTCACACAGAGACACATAGACTCACACAGAGACCCATAGACTCACACAGAGACACATAGACTCACACAGAGACCCATAGACTCACACAGAGACCCACAGACTCACACAGAGACCCATAGACTTACACAGAGACCCACAGACTCACACAGAGACCCATAGACTCACACAGAGACACATAGACTCACACAGAGACCCATAGACTCACACAGAGACACATAGACTCACACAGAGACCCATAGACTCACACAGAGACCCACAGTCTCACACAGAGACCCATAGACTTACACAGAGACCCACAGACTCACACAGAGACCCATAGACTCACACAGAGACCCACAGACTCACACAGAGACCCACAGACTAGCACAGAGATCCACAGACTCACACATAGACCCATAGACTCACACAGAGACCCATAATCTCACACAGAGACCCATAGACTCACACAGAGACCCATAGACTTACACAGAGACCCACAGACTCACACAGAGACCCATAGACTCACACAGAGACCCACAGACTCACACAGAGACCCACAGACTCACACAGAGACCCACAGACTCGCACAGAGATCCACAGACTCACACAGAGACCCATAGACTCACACAGAGACCCATAGACTCACACAGAGACCCATAGACTCACACAACGACCCATAGACTCACACAGAGACCCATAGACTCACACAGAGACCCATAGACTCACACAGAGACCCATAGGCTCACACAGAGACCCGCAGACTCGCATAGAGACCCATAGACTCAATCAGAGACCCATAGACTCAGACAGAGACCCACAGACTTACACAGAGACCCACAGACTCACACAGAGACCCACAGACTCGCACAGAGATCTACAGACTCACACAGAGACCCATAGACTCACACAGAGACCCATAGACTCACACAGAGCCCCATAGACTCACACAACGACCCATAGACTCACACAGAGACCCATAGACTCACACAGAGACCCATAGACTCACACAGAGACCCATAGACTCACACAGAGACCCGCAGACTCGCATAGAGACCCATAGACTCAATCAGAGACCCATAGACTCAGACAGAGACCCACAGACTCACACAGAGACCCACAGACTCACACAGAGACCCCCTTGACTCACACAGAGACCCATAGACTCGCATAGAGACCCATAGACTCACACAGAGACCCACAGACTCGCACAGAGACCCATAGACTCGCACAGAGACCCATAGACTCACACAGCAGAGACCGATAGACTCACGCAGAGACCCATAGACTCACACAGAGACCTACAGACTCGCACAGAGACCCACAGACTCGCACAGAGACCCATAGACTCACACAGCAGAGACCCATAGACTCACAGCAGAGACCCATAGACTCACGCAGATACCCACAGATTCACACAGAGACACATAGACTCACACAGAGACCCATAGACTCACACAGAGACCCATAGACTCACACAGAGACACATCGACTCGCACAGAGTCCCACAGACTCGCACAGAGACCCATAGACTCACACAACAGAGACCCATAGACTCATGCAGAGACCCATAGACTCACACAGAGACCCACAGACTCGCACAGAGACCCACAGACTCGCACAGAGACCCATAGACTCACACAGTAGAGACCCATAGACTCACAGCAGAGTCCCACAGACTCACACAGAGACACATAGACTCACACAGAGACCCATAGACTCACACAGAGACCCACAGACTCACACAGAGACCCATAGACTCACACAGAGACCCACAGACTCACACAGACACCCATAGACTCACACAGAGACACATAGACTCACACAGAGACCCATAGACTCACACAGAGACACATAGACTCACACAGAGACCCATAGACTCACACAGAGACCCATAGACTCACACAAAGACCCACAGACTCACACAGAGACCCACAGACTTGCACAGAGATCCACAGACTCACACAGAGACCCATAGACTAACACAGAGACCCATAAACTCACACAGAGACCCATAGATTCACACAAAGACCCATAGACTCACACAGAGACCCATAGACTCACACAGAGACACATAGACTCACACAGAGACCCATAGACTCACACAGAGTCACATGGACGCACACAGAGACACATAGACTCACACAGAGACCCATAGACTCACACAGAGACCCATAGATTCACACAGAGACCCACAGACTTACACAGAGACCCACAGACTCACACAGCGACCCATAGACTCACACAGAGACCCATAGACTCACACAGAGACCCATAGACTCACACAGAGACCCATAGACTCACACAGAGACACATAGACCCACACAGAGACTCATAGACTCACACAGAGACACATAAACTCACACAGAGACCCATAGACTCACACAGAGACCCATAGACTCACACAGAGACCCACAGACTCACACAGAGACCCATAGACTCGCACAGAGATCCACAGACTCACACATAGACCCATAGACTAACACAGAGACCCATAAACTCACACAGAGACCCATAGACTCACACAGAGACACATAGACTCACAAAGAGACCCATAGACTCACACAGAGACCCACAGACTCACACAGAGACCCATAGACTCACACAGAGACCCACAGACTCACACAGAGACCCATAGACTCGCACAGAGATCCACAGACTCACACATAGACCCATAGACTCACACAGAGACCCATAAACTCACACAGAGACCCATAGACTCACACAGAGACCCATAGACTTACACAGAGACCCACAGACTCACACAGAGACCCATAGACTCACACAGAGACCCACAGACTCACACAGAGATCCATAGACTCACACAGAGACCCATAGACTCACACAGAGACCCATAGACTCACACAGAGACCCATAGACTCACACAGAGACCCACAGACTCACACAGAGACCCCTAGACTCACACAGAGACCCATAGACTCACACAGAGACCATAGATTCACGCAGAGACACATAGACTCACACAGAGACCCACAGACTCACACAGAGACCCATAGACTCACACAGAGACCCACAGACTCACACAGAGACCCATAGACTCACACAGAGACACATAGACTCACACAGAGACCCATAGACTCACACAGAGACACATAGACTCACACAGAGACCCATAGACTCACACAGAGACCCACAGACTCACACAGAGACCCATAGACTCACACAGAGACCCACAGACTCACACAGAGACCCACAGACTTGCACAGAGATCCACAGACTCACACAGAGACCCATAGACTAACACAGAGACCCATAAACTCACACAGAGACCCATAGATTCACACAGAGACCCATAGACTCACACAGAGACCCATAGACTCACACAGAGACACATAGACTCACACAGAGACCCATAGACTCACACAGAGACACATAGACTCACACAGAGACCCATAGACTCACACAGAGACACATAGACTCACACAGAGACCCATAGACTCACACAGAGACCCACAGACTCACACAGAGACCAATAGACTCACATAGCGACCCATAGACTCACACAGAGATCCACAGACTCACACATAGACCCATAGACTCACACAGAGACCCATAAACTCACACAGAGACCCATAGACTCACACGGACACCCATAGACTCACACAGAGACCCATAGACTCACACAGATACCCATAGACTCACACAGAGACCCATAGATTCACGCAGAGACACATAGACTCACACAGAGACCCACAGACTCACACAGAGACCCATAGACTCACACAGAGACCCACAGACTCACACAGAGACCCATAGACTCACACAGAGACACATAGACTCACACAGAGACCCATAGACTCACACAGAGACCCATAGACTCACACAGAGACCCACAGACTCACACAGAGACCCATAGACTCACACAGAGACCCACAGACTCACACAGAGACCCACAGACTTGCACAGAGATCCACAGACTCACACAGAGACCCATAGACTAACACAGAGACCCATAAACTCACACAGAGACCCATAGATTCACACAGAGACCCATAGACTCACACAGAGACCCATAGACTCACACAGAGACACATAGACTCACACAGAGACCCATAGACTCACACAGAGACACATAGACTCACACAGAGACCCATAGACTCACACAGAGACACATAGACTCACACAGAGACCCATAGACTCACACAGAGACACATAGACTCACACAGAGACCCATAGACTCACACAGAGACCCACAGACTCACACAGAGACCCATAGACTTACACAGAGACCCACAGACTCACACAGAGACCCATAGACTCACACAGAGACCCACAGACTCACACAGAGACCCACAGACTAGCACAGAGATCCACAGACTCACACATAGACCCATAGACTCACACAGAGACCCATAATCTCACACAGAGACCCATAGACTCACACAGAGACCCATAGACTTACACAGAGACCCACAGACTCACACAGAGACCCATAGACTCACACAGAGACCTACAGACTCGCACAGAGACCCACAGACTCGCACAGAGACCCATAGACTCACACAGCAGAGACCCATAGACTCACAGCAGAGACCCATAGACTCACGCAGAGACCCACAGATTCACACAGAGACACATAGACTCACACAGAGACCCATAGACTCACACAGAGACCCATAGACTCACACAGAGACACATCGACTCGCACAGAGACCCACAGACTCGCACAGAGACCCATAGACTCACACAACAGAGACCCATAGACTCATGCAGAGACCCATAGACTCACACAGAGACCCACAGACTCGCACAGAGACCCACAGACTCGCACAGAGACCCATAGACTCACACAGTAGAGACCCATAGACTCACAGCAGAGTCCCACAGACTCACACAGAGACACATAGACTCACACAGAGACCCATAGACTCACACAGAGACCCACAGACTCACACAGAGACCCATAGACTCACACAGAGACCCACAGACTCACACAGACACCCATAGACTCACACAGAGACACATAGACTCACACAGAGACCCATAGACTCACACAGAGACACATAGACTCACACAGAGACCCATAGACTCACACAGAGACCCATAGACTCACACAGAGACCCACAGACTCACACAGAGACCCACAGACTTGCACAGAGATCCACAGACTCACACAGAGACCCATAGACTAACACAGAGACCCATAAACTCACACAGAGACCCATAGATTCACACAAAGACCCATAGACTCACACAGAGACCCATAGACTCACACAGAGACACATAGACTCACACAGAGACCCATAGACTCAAACAGAGACACATGGACGCACACAGAGACACATAGACTCACACAGAGACCCATAGACTCACACAGAGACCCATAGACTCACACAGAGACCCACAGACTCACACAGAGACCCACAGACTCACACAGCGACCCATAGACTCACACAGAGACCCATAGACTCACACAGAGACCCATAGACTCACACAGAGACCCATAGACTCACACAGAGACACATAGACCCACACAGAGACTCATAGACTCACACAGAGACACATAGACTCACACAGAGACCCATAGACTCACACAGAGACCCATAGACTCACACAGAGACCCATAGACTCACACAGAGACCCACAGACTCACACAGAGACCCATAGACTCGCACAGAGATCCACAGACTCACACATAGACCCATAGACTAACACAGAGACCCATAAACTCACACAGAGACCCATAGACTCACACAGAGACACATAGACTCACAAAGAGACCCATAGACTCACACAGAGACCCACAGACTCACACAGAGACCCATAGACTCACACAGAGACCCACAGACTCACACAGAGACCCATAGACTCGCACAGAGATCCACAGACTCACACATAGACCCATAGACTCACACAGAGACCCATAAACTCACACAGAGACCCATAGACTCACACAGAGACCCATAGACTTACACAGAGACCCACAGACTCACACAGAGACCCATAGACTCACACAGAGACCCACAGACTCACACAGAGATCCATAGACTCACACAGAGACCCATAGACTCACACAGAGACCCATAGACTCACACAGAGACCCACAGACTCACACAGAGACCCCTAGACTCACACAGAGACCCACAGACTCACACAGAGACCCATAGACTCACACAGAGACACACAGACTCACACAGAGACCCATAGACTCACACAGAGACACATAGACTCACACAGAGACCCATAGACTCACACAGAGACACATAGACTCACACAGAGACCCATAGACTCACACAGAGACCCACAGACTCACACAGAGACCCATAGACTCACACAGAGACCCACAGACTCACACAGAGACCCACAGACTTGCACAGAGATCCACAGACTCACACAGAGACCCATAGACTAACACAGAGACCCATAAACTCACACAGAGACCCATAGATTCACACAGAGACCCATAGACTCACACAGAGACCCATAGACTCACACAGAGACACATAGACTCACACAGAGACCCATAGACTCACACAGAGACACATAGACTCACACAGAGACCCATAGACTCACACAGAGACACATAGACTCACACAGAGACCCATAGACTCACACAGAGACCCACAGACTCACACAGAGACCCATAGACTCACAAAGCGACCCATAGACTCACACAGAGATCCACAGACTCACACATAGACCCATAGACTCACACAGAGACCCATAAACTCACACAGAGACCCATAGACTCACACGGATACCCATAGACTCACACAGAGACCCATAGACTCACACAGAGACCCATAGACTCACACAGAGACCCATAGACTCACACAGAGACCCACAGACTCACACAGAGACCCATAGACTCACACAGAGACCCACAGATTCACACAGAGACCCATAGACTCACACAGAGACACATAGACTCACACAGAGACCCATAGACTCACACAGAGACACATAGACTCACACAGAGACCCATAGACTCACACAGAGACCCACAGACTCACACAGAGACCCATAGACTCACACAGAGACCCACAGACTCACACAGAGACCCACAGACTTGCACAGAGATCCACAGACTCACACAGAGACCCATAGACTAACACAGAGACCCATAAACTCACACAGAGACCCATAGATTCACACAGAGACCCATAGACTCACACAGAGACCCATAGACTCACACAGAGACACATAGACTCACACAGAGACCCATAGACTCACACAGAGACACATAGACTCACACAGAGACCCATAGACTCACACAGAGACACATAGACTCACACAGAGACCCATAGACTCACACAGAGACACATAGACTCACACAGAGACCCATAGACTCACACAGAGACCCACAGACTCACACAGAGACCCATAGACTTACACAGAGACCCACAGACTCACACAGAGACCCATAGACTCACACAGAGACCCACAGACTCACACAGAGACCCACAGACTAGCACAGAGATCCACAGACTCACACATAGACCCATAGACTCACACAGAGACCCATAATCTCACACAGAGATCCATAGACTCACACAGAGACCCATAGACTTACACAGAGACCCACAGACTCACACAGAGACCCATAGACTCACACAGAGACCCACAGACTCACACAGAGACCCACAGACTCACACAGAGACCCACAGACTCGCACAGAGATCCACAGACTCACACAGAGACCCACAGACTCACACAGAGACCCATAGACTCACACAGAGACCCATAGACTCACACAACGACCCATAGACTCACACAGAGACCCATAGACTCACACAGAGACCCATAGACTCACACAGAGACCCATAGGCTCACACAGAGACCCGCAGACTCGCATAGAGACCCATAGACTCAATCAGAGACCCATAGACTCAGACAGAGACCCACAGACTCACACAGAGACCCACAGACTCACACAGAGACCCACAGACTCGCACAGAGATCTACAGACTCACACAGAGACCCATAGACTCACACAGAGACCCATAGACTCACACAGAGCCCCATAGACTCACACAACGACCCATAGACTCACACAGAGACCCATAGACTCACACAGAGACCCATAGACTCACACAGAGACCCATAGACTCACACAGAGACCCGCAGACTCGCATAGAGACCCATAGACTCAATCAGAGACCCATAGACTCAGACAGAGACCCACAGACTCACACAGAGACCCACAGACTCACACAGAGACCCCCTTGACTCACACAGAGACCCATAGACTCACATAGAGACCCATAGACTCACACAGAGACCCACAGACTCGCACAGAGACCCATAGACTCGCACAGAGACCCATAGACTCACACAGCAGAGACCGATAGACTCACGCAGAGACCCATAGACTCACACAGAGACCTACAGACTCGCACAGAGACCCACAGACTCGCACAGAGACCCATAGACTCACACAGCAGAGACCCATAGACTCACAGCAGAGACCCATAGACTCACGCAGAGACCCACAGATTCACACAGAGACACATAGACTCACACAGAGACCCATAGACTCACACAGAGACCCATAGACTCACACAGAGACACATCGACTCGCACAGAGACCCACAGACTCGCACAGAGACCCATAGACTCACACAGCAGAGACCCATAGACTCACGCAGAGACCCATAGACTCACACAGAGACCCACAGACTCGCACAGAGACCCACAGACTCGCACAGAGACCCATAGACTCACACAGTAGAGACCCATAGACTCACAGCAGAGTCCCACAGACTCACACAGAGACACATAGACTCACACAGAGACCCATAGACTCACACAGAGACCCACAGACTCACACAGAGACCCATAGACTCACACAGAGACCCACAGACTCACACAGACACCCATAGACTCACACAGAGACACATAGACTCACACAACGACCCATAGACTCACACAGAGACCCATAGACTCACACAGAGACCCATAGACTCACACAGAGACCCATAGACTCACACAGAGACCCGCAGACTCGCATAGAGACCCATAGACTCAATCAGAGACCCATAGACTCAGACAGAGACCCACAGACTCACACAGAGACCCACAGACTCACACAGAGACCCCCTTGACTCACACAGAGACCCATAGACTCACATAGAGACCCATAGACTCACACAGAGACCCACAGACTCGCACAGAGACCCATAGACTCGCACAGAGACCCATAGACTCACACAGCAGAGACCGATAGACTCACGCAGAGACCCATAGACTCACACAGAGACCTACAGACTCGCACAGAGACCCACAGACTCGCACAGAGACCCATAGACTCACACAGCAGAGACCCATAGACTCACAGCAGAGACCCATAGACTCACGCAGAGACCCACAGATTCACACAGAGACACATAGACTCACACAGAGACCCATAGACTCACACAGAGACCCATAGACTCACACAGAGACACATCGACTCGCACAGAGACCCACAGACTCGCACAGAGACCCATAGACTCACACAGCAGAGACCCATAGACTCACGCAGAGACCCATAGACTCACACAGAGACCCACAGACTCGCACAGAGACCCACAGACTCGCACAGAGACCCATAGACTCACACAGTAGAGACCCATAGACTCACAGCAGAGTCCCACAGACTCACACAGAGACACATAGACTCACACAGAGACCCATAGACTCACACAGAGACCCACAGACTCACACAGAGACCCATAGACTCACACAGAGACCCACAGACTCACACAGACACCCATAGACTCACACAGAGACACATAGACTCACACAGAGACCCATAGACTCACACAGAGACACATAGACTCACACAGAGACCCATAGACTCACACAGAGACCCATAGACTCACACAGAGACCCACAGACTCACACAGAGACCCACAGACTTGCACAGAGATCCACAGACTCACACAGAGACCCATAGACTAACACAGAGACCCATAAACTCACACAGAGACCCATAGATTCACACAAAGACCCATAGACTCACACAGTAGAGACCCATAGACTCACAGCAGAGTCCCACAGACTCACACAGAGACACATAGACTCACACAGAGACCCATAGACTCACACAGAGACCCACAGACTCACACAGAGACCCATAGACTCACACAGAGACCCACAGACTCACACAGACACCCATAGACTCACACAGAGACACATAGACTCACACAGAGACCCATAGACTCACACAGAGACACATAGACTCACACAGAGACCCATAGACTCACACAGAGACCCATAGACTCACACAGAGACCCACAGACTCACACAGAGACCCACAGACTTGCACAGAGATCCACAGACTCACACAGAGACCCATAGACTAACACAGAGACCCATAAACTCACACAGAGACCCATAGATTCACACAAAGACCCATAGACTCACACAGAGACCCATAGACTCACACAGAGACACATAGACTCACACAGAGACCCATAGACTCACACAGAGACACATAGATGCACACAGAGACACATAGACTCACACAGAGACCCATAGACTCACACAGAGACCCATAGACTCACACAGAGACCCACAGACTCACACAGAGACCCACAGACTCACACAGCGACCCATAGACTCACACAGAGACCCATAGACTCACACAGAGACCCACAGACTCACACATAGACCCATAGACTAACACAGAGACCCATAAACTCACACAGAGACCCATAGACTCACACAGAGACACATAGACTCACAAAGAGACCCATAGACTCACACAGAGACCCACAGACTCACACAGAGACCCATAGACTCACACAGAGACCCACAGACTCACACAGAGACCCACAGACTCGCACAGAGATCCACAGACTCACACATAGACCCATAGACTCACACAGAGACCCAGAAACTCACACAGAGACCCATAGACTCACACAGAGACCCATAGACTTACACAGAGACCCACAGACTCACACAGAGACCCATAGACTCACACAGAGACCCACAGACTCACACAGAGACCCATAGACTCACACAGAGACCCATAGACTCACACAGAGACCCATAGACTTACACAGAGACCCACAGACTCACACAGAGACCCATAGACTCACACAGAGACCCATAGACTCACACAGAGACCCACAGACTCACACAGAGACCCATAGACTCACACAGAGACACATAGACTCACACAGAGACCCATAGACTCACACAGAGACACATAGACTCACACAGAGACCCATAGACTCACACAGAGACCCACAGACTCACACAGAGACCCATAGACTCACACAGAGACCCACAGACTCACACAGAGACCCACAGACTTGCACAGAGATCCACAGACTCACACAGAGACCCATAGACTAACACAGAGACCCATAAACTCACACAGAGACCCATAGATTCACACAGAGACCCATAGACTCACACAGAGACCCATAGACTCACACAGAGACACATAGACTCACACAGAGACCCATAGACTCACACAGAGACACATAGACTCACACAGAGACCCATAGACTCACACAGAGACACATAGACTCACACAGAGACCCATAGACTCACACAGAGACACATAGACTCACACAGAGACCCATAGACTCACACAGAGACACATAGACTCACACAGAGACCCATAGACTCACACAGAGACACATAGACTCACACAGAGACCCATAGACTCACACAGAGACCCACAGACTCACACAGAGACCCATAGACTCACACAGAGACCCACAGACTCACACAGACACCCACAGACTAGCACAGAGATCCACAGACTCACACATAGACCCATAGACTCACACAGAGACCCATAAACTCACACAGAGACCCATAGACTCACACAGAGACCCATAGACTTACACAGAGACCCACAGACTCACACAGAGACCCATAGACTCACACAGAGACCCACAGACTCACACAGAGACCCACAGACTCACACAGAGACCCACAGACTCGCACAGAGATCCACAGACTCACACAGAGACCCATAGACTCACACAGAGACCCATAGACTCACACAGAGACCCATAGACTCACACAACGACCCATAGACTCACACAGAGACCCGCAGACTCGCATAGAGACCCATAGACTCAATCAGAGACCCATAGACTCACACAGAGACCCACAGACTAGCACAGAGATCCACAGACTCACACATAGACCCATAGACTCACACAGAGACCCATAATCTCACACAGAGACCCATAGACTCACACAGAGACCCATAGACTTACACAGAGACCCACAGACTCACACAGAGACCCATAGACTCACACAGAGACCCACAGACTCACACAGAGACCCACAGACTCACACAGAGACCCACAGACTCGCACAGAGATCCACAGACTCACACAGAGACCCATAGACTCACACAGAGACCCATAGACTCACACAGAGACCCATAGACTCACACAACGACCCATAGACTCACACAGAGACCCATAGACTCACACAGAGACCCATAGACTCACACAGAGACCCATAGGCTCACACAGAGACCCGCAGACTCGCATAGAGACCCATAGACTCAATCAGAGACCCATAGACTCAGACAGAGACCCACAGACTTACACAGAGACCCACAGACTCACACAGAGACCCACAGACTCGCACAGAGATCTACAGACTCACACAGAGACCCATAGACTCACACAGAGACCCATAGACTCACACAGAGCCCCAAAGACTCACACAACGACCCATAGACTCACACAGAGACCCATAGACTCACACAGAGACCCATAGACTCACACAGAGACCCATAGACTCACACAGAGACCCGCAGACTCGCATAGAGACCCATAGACTCAATCAGAGACCCATAGACTCAGACAGAGACCCACAGACTCACACAGAGACCCACAGACTCACACAGAGACCCCCTTGACTCACACAGAGACCCATAGACTCGCATAGAGACCCATAGACTCACACAGAGACCCACAGACTCGCACAGAGACCCATAGACTCGCACAGAGACCCATAGACTCACACAGCAGAGACCGATAGACTCACGCAGAGACCCATAGACTCACACAGAGACCTACAGACTCGCACAGAGACCCACAGACTCGCACAGAGACCCATAGACTCACACAGCAGAGACCCATAGACTCACAGCAGAGACCCATAGACTCACGCAGATACCCACAGATTCACACAGAGACACATAGACTCACACAGAGACCCATAGACTCACACAGAGACCCATAGACTCACACAGAGACACATCGACTCGCACAGAGTCCCACAGACTCGCACAGAGACCCATAGACTCACACAACAGAGACCCATAGACTCATGCAGAGACCCATAGACTCACACAGAGACCCACAGACTCGCACAGAGACCCACAGACTCGCACAGAGACCCATAGACTCACACAGTAGAGACCCATAGACTCACAGCAGAGTCCCACAGACTCACACAGAGACACATAGACTCACACAGAGACCCATAGACTCACACAGAGACCCACAGACTCACACAGAGACCCATAGACTCACACAGAGACCCACAGACTCACACAGACACCCATAGACTCACACAGAGACACATAGACTCACACAGAGACCCATAGACTCACACAGAGACACATAGACTCACACAGAGACCCATAGACTCACACAGAGACCCATAGACTCACACAAAGACCCACAGACTCACACAGAGACCCACAGACTTGCACAGAGATCCACAGACTCACACAGAGACCCATAGACTAACACAGAGACCCATAAACTCACACAGAGACCCATAGATTCACACAAAGACCCATAGACTCACACAGAGACCCATAGACTCACACAGAGACACATAGACTCACACAGAGACCCATAGACTCACACAGAGTCACATGGACGCACACAGAGACACATAGACTCACACAGAGACCCATAGACTCACACAGAGACCCATAGATTCACACAGAGACCCACAGACTTACACAGAGACCCACAGACTCACACAGCGACCCATAGACTCACACAGAGACCCATAGACTCACACAGAGACCCATAGACTCACACAGAGACCCATAGACTCACACAGAGACACATAGACCCACACAGAGACTCATAGACTCACACAGAGACACATAGACTCACACAGAGACCCATAGACTCACACAGAGACCCATAGACTCACACAGAGACCCATAGACTCACACAGAGACCCACAGACTCACACAGAGACCCATAGACTCGCACAGAGATCCACAGACTCACACATAGACCCATAGACTAACACAGAGACCCATAAACTCACACAGAGACCCATAGACTCACACAGAGACACATAGACTCACAATGAGACCCATAGACTCACACAGAGACCCACAGACTCACACAGAGACCCATAGACTCACACAGAGACCCACAGACTCACACAGAGACCCATAGACTCGCACAGAGATCCACAGACTCACACATAGACCCATAGACTCACACAGAGACCCATAAACTCACACAGAGACCCATAGACTCACACAGAGACCCATAGACTTACACAGAGACCCACAGACTCACACAGAGACCCATAGACTCACACAGAGACCCACAGACTCACACAGAGATCCATAGACTCACACAGAGACCCATAGACTCACACAGAGACCCATAGACTCACACAGAGACCCATAGACTCACACAGAGACCCACAGACTCACACAGAGACCCCTAGACTCACACAGAGACCCATAGACTCACACAGAGACCATAGATTCACGCAGAGACACATAGACTCACACAGAGACACACAGACTCACACAGAGACCCATAGACTCACACAGAGACCCACAGACTCACACAGAGACCCATAGACTCACACAGAGACACATAGACTCACACAGAGACCCATAGACTCACACAGAGACACATAGACTCACACAGAGACCCATAGACTCACACAGAGACCCACAGACTCACACAGAGACCCATAGACTCACACAGAGACCCACAGACTCACACAGAGACCCACAGACTTGCACAGAGATCCACAGACTCACACAGAGACCCATAGACTAACACAGAGACCCATAAACTCACACAGAGACCCATAGATTCACACAGAGACCCATAGACTCACACAGAGACCCATAGACTCACACAGAGACACATAGACTCACACAGAGACCCATAGACTCACACAGAGACACATAGACTCACACAGAGACCCATAGACTCACACAGAGACACATAGACTCACACAGAGACCCATAGACTCACACAGAGACCCACAGACTCACACAGAGACCCATAGACTCACATAGCGACCCATAGACTCACACAGAGATCCACAGACTCACACATAGACCCATAGACTCACACAGAGACCCATAAACTCACACAGAGACCCATAGACTCACACGGAGACCCATAGACTCACACAGAGACCCATAGACTCACACAGATACCCATAGACTCACACAGAGACCCATAGATTCACGCAGAGACACATAGACTCACACAGAGACCCACAGACTCACACAGAGACCCATAGACTCACACAGAGACCCACAGACTCACACAGAGACCCATAGACTCACACAGAGACACATAGACTCACACAGAGACCCATAGACTCACACAGAGACCCATAGACTCACACAGAGACCCACAGACTCACACAGAGACCCATAGACTCACACAGAGACCCACAGACTCACACAGAGACCCACAGACTTGCACAGAGATCCACAGACTCACACAGAGACCCATAGACTAACACAGAGACCCATAAACTCACACAGAGACCCATAGATTCACACAGAGACCCATAGACTCACACAGAGACCCATAGACTCACACAGAGACACATAGACTCACACAGAGACCCATAGACTCACACAGAGACACATAGACTCACACAGAGACCCATAGACTCACACAGAGACACATAGACTCACACAGAGACCCATAGACTCACACAGAGACACATAGACTCACACAGAGACCCATAGACTCACACAGAGACCCACAGACTCACACAGAGACCCATAGACTTACACAGAGACCCACAGACTCACACAGAGACCCATAGACTCACACAGAGACACATAGACTCACACAGAGACCCATAGACTCACACAGAGACACATAGACTCACACAGAGACCCATAGACTCACACAGAGACCCACAGTCTCACACAGAGACCCATAGACTTACACAGAGACCCACAGACTCACACAGAGACCCATAGACTCACACAGAGACCCACAGACTCACACAGAGACCCACAGACTAGCACAGAGATCCACAGACTCACACATAGACCCATAGACTCACACAGAGACCCATAATCTCACACAGAGACCCATAGACTCACACAGAGACCCATAGACTTACACAGAGACCCACAGACTCACACAGAGACCCATAGACTCACACAGAGACCCACAGACTCACACAGAGACCCACAGACTCACACAGAGACCCACAGACTCGCACAGAGATCCACAGACTCACACAGAGACCCATAGACTCACACAGAGACCCATAGACTCACACAGAGACCCATAGACTCACACAACGACCCATAGACTCACACAGAGACCCATAGACTCACACAGAGACCCATAGACTCACACAGAGACCCATAGGCTCACACAGAGACCCGCAGACTCGCATAGAGACCCATAGACTCAATCAGAGACCCATAGACTCAGACAGAGACCCACAGACTTACACAGAGACCCACAGACTCACACAGAGACCCACAGACTCGCACAGAGATCTACAGACTCACACAGAGACCCATAGACTCACACAGAGACCCATAGACTCACACAGAGCCCCATAGACTCACACAACGACCCATAGACTCACACAGAGACCCATAGACTCACACAGAGACCCATAGACTCACACAGAGACCCATAGACTCACACAGAGACCCGCAGACTCGCATAGAGACCCATAGACTCAATCAGAGACCCATAGACTCAGACAGAGACCCACAGACTCACACAGAGACCCACAGACTCACACAGAGACCCCCTTGACTCACACAGAGACCCATAGACTCGCATAGAGACCCATAGACTCACACAGAGACCCACAGACTCGCACAGAGACCCATAGACTCGCACAGAGACCCATAGACTCACACAGCAGAGACCGATAGACTCACGCAGAGACCCATAGACTCACACAGAGACCTACAGACTCGCACAGAGACCCACAGACTCGCACAGAGACCCATAGACTCACACAGCAGAGACCCATAGACTCACAGCAGAGACCCATAGACTCACGCAGATACCCACAGATTCACACAGAGACACATAGACTCACACAGAGACCCATAGACTCACACAGAGACCCATAGACTCACACAGAGACACATCGACTCGCACAGAGTCCCACAGACTCGCACAGAGACCCATAGACTCACACAACAGAGACCCATAGACTCATGCAGAGACCCATAGACTCACACAGAGACCCACAGACTCGCACAGAGACCCACAGACTCGCACAGAGACCCATAGACTCACACAGTAGAGACCCATAGACTCACAGCAGAGTCCCACAGACTCACACAGAGACACATAGACTCACACAGAGACCCATAGACTCACACAGAGACCCACAGACTCACACAGAGACCCATAGACTCACACAGAGACCCACAGACTCACACAGACACCCATAGACTCACACAGAGACACATAGACTCACACAGAGACCCATAGACTCACACAGAGACACATAGACTCACACAGAGACCCATAGACTCACACAGAGACCCATAGACTCACACAAAGACCCACAGACTCACACAGAGACCCACAGACTTGCACAGAGATCCACAGACTCACACAGAGACCCATAGACTAACACAGAGACCCATAAACTCACACAGAGACCCATAGATTCACACAAAGACCCATAGACTCACACAGAGACCCATAGACTCACACAGAGACACATAGACTCACACAGAGACCCATAGACTCACACAGAGTCACATGGACGCACACAGAGACACATAGACTCACACAGAGACCCATAGACTCACACAGAGACCCATAGATTCACACAGAGACCCACAGACTTACACAGAGACCCACAGACTCACACAGCGACCCATAGACTCACACAGAGACCCATAGACTCACACAGAGACCCATAGACTCACACAGAGACCCATAGACTCACACAGAGACACATAGACCCACACAGAGACTCATAGACTCACACAGAGACACATAAACTCACACAGAGACCCATAGACTCACACAGAGACCCATAGACTCACACAGAGACCCACAGACTCACACAGAGACCCATAGACTCGCACAGAGATCCACAGACTCACACATAGACCCATAGACTAACACAGAGACCCATAAACTCACACAGAGACCCATAGACTCACACAGAGACACATAGACTCACAAAGAGACCCATAGACTCACACAGAGACCCACAGACTCACACAGAGACCCATAGACTCACACAGAGACCCACAGACTCACACAGAGACCCATAGACTCGCACAGAGATCCACAGACTCACACATAGACCCATAGACTCACACAGAGACCCATAAACTCACACAGAGACCCATAGACTCACACAGAGACCCATAGACTTACACAGAGACCCACAGACTCACACAGAGACCCATAGACTCACACAGAGACCCACAGACTCACACAGAGATCCATAGACTCACACAGAGACCCATAGACTCACACAGAGACCCATAGACTCACACAGAGACCCATAGACTCACACAGAGACCCACAGACTCACACAGAGACCCCTAGACTCACACAGAGACCCATAGACTCACACAGAGACCATAGATTCACGCAGAGACACATAGACTCACACAGAGACCCACAGACTCACACAGAGACCCATAGACTCACACAGAGACCCACAGACTCACACAGAGACCCATAGACTCACACAGAGACACATAGACTCACACAGAGACCCATAGACTCACACAGAGACACATAGACTCACACAGAGACCCATAGACTCACACAGAGACCCACAGACTCACACAGAGACCCATAGACTCACACAGAGACCCACAGACTCACACAGAGACCCACAGACTTGCACAGAGATCCACAGACTCACACAGAGACCCATAGACTAACACAGAGACCCATAAACTCACACAGAGACCCATAGATTCACACAGAGACCCATAGACTCACACAGAGACCCATAGACTCACACAGAGACACATAGACTCACACAGAGACCCATAGACTCACACAGAGACACATAGACTCACACAGAGACCCATAGACTCACACAGAGACACATAGACTCACACAGAGACCCATAGACTCACACAGAGACCCACAGACTCACACAGAGACCAATAGACTCACATAGCGACCCATAGACTCACACAGAGATCCACAGACTCACACATAGACCCATAGACTCACACAGAGACCCATAAACTCACACAGAGACCCATAGACTCACACGGACACCCATAGACTCACACAGAGACCCATAGACTCACACAGATACCCATAGACTCACACAGAGACCCATAGATTCACGCAGAGACACATAGACTCACACAGAGACCCACAGACTCACACAGAGACCCATAGACTCACACAGAGACCCACAGACTCACACAGAGACCCATAGACTCACACAGAGACACATAGACTCACACAGAGACCCATAGACTCACACAGAGACCCATAGACTCACACAGAGACCCACAGACTCACACAGAGACCCATAGACTCACACAGAGACCCACAGACTCACACAGAGACCCACAGACTTGCACAGAGATCCACAGACTCACACAGAGACCCATAGACTAACACAGAGACCCATAAACTCACACAGAGACCCATAGATTCACACAGAGACCCATAGACTCACACAGAGACCCATAGACTCACACAGAGACACATAGACTCACACAGAGACCCATAGACTCACACAGAGACACATAGACTCACACAGAGACCCATAGACTCACACAGAGACACATAGACTCACACAGAGACCCATAGACTCACACAGAGACACATAGACTCACACAGAGACCCATAGACTCACACAGAGACCCACAGACTCACACAGAGACCCATAGACTTACACAGAGACCCACAGACTCACACAGAGACCCATAGACTCACACAGAGACCCACAGACTCACACAGAGACCCACAGACTAGCACAGAGATCCACAGACTCACACATAGACCCATAGACTCACACAGAGACCCATAATCTCACACAGAGACCCATAGACTCACACAGAGACCCATAGACTTACACAGAGACCCACAGACTCACACAGAGACCCATAGACTCACACAGAGACCTACAGACTCGCACAGAGACCCACAGACTCGCACAGAGACCCATAGACTCACACAGCAGAGACCCATAGACTCACAGCAGAGACCCATAGACTCACGCAGAGACCCACAGATTCACACAGAGACACATAGACTCACACAGAGACCCATAGACTCACACAGAGACCCATAGACTCACACAGAGACACATCGACTCGCACAGAGACCCACAGACTCGCACAGAGACCCATAGACTCACACAACAGAGACCCATAGACTCATGCAGAGACCCATAGACTCACACAGAGACCCACAGACTCGCACAGAGACCCACAGACTCGCACAGAGACCCATAGACTCACACAGTAGAGACCCATAGACTCACAGCAGAGTCCCACAGACTCACACAGAGACACATAGACTCACACAGAGACCCATAGACTCACACAGAGACCCACAGACTCACACAGAGACCCATAGACTCACACAGAGACCCACAGACTCACACAGACACCCATAGACTCACACAGAGACACATAGACTCACACAGAGACCCATAGACTCACACAGAGACACATAGACTCACACAGAGACCCATAGACTCACACAGAGACCCATAGACTCACACAGAGACCCACAGACTCACACAGAGACCCACAGACTTGCACAGAGATCCACAGACTCACACAGAGACCCATAGACTAACACAGAGACCCATAAACTCACACAGAGACCCATAGATTCACACAAAGACCCATAGACTCACACAGAGACCCATAGACTCACACAGAGACACATAGACTCACACAGAGACCCATAGACTCAAACAGAGACACATGGACGCACACAGAGACACATAGACTCACACAGAGACCCATAGACTCACACAGAGACCCATAGACTCACACAGAGACCCACAGACTCACACAGAGACCCACAGACTCACACAGCGACCCATAGACTCACACAGAGACCCATAGACTCACACAGAGACCCATAGACTCACACAGAGACCCATAGACTCACACAGAGACACATAGACCCACACAGAGACTCATAGACTCACACAGAGACACATAGACTCACACAGAGACCCATAGACTCACACAGAGACCCATAGACTCACACAGAGACCCATAGACTCACACAGAGACCCACAGACTCACACAGAGACCCATAGACTCGCACAGAGATCCACAGACTCACACATAGACCCATAGACTAACACAGAGACCCATAAACTCACACAGAGACCCATAGACTCACACAGAGACACATAGACTCACAAAGAGACCCATAGACTCACACAGAGACCCACAGACTCACACAGAGACCCATAGACTCACACAGAGACCCACAGACTCACACAGAGACCCATAGACTCGCACAGAGATCCACAGACTCACACATAGACCCATAGACTCACACAGAGACCCATAAACTCACACAGAGACCCATAGACTCACACAGAGACCCATAGACTTACACAGAGACCCACAGACTCACACAGAGACCCATAGACTCACACAGAGACCCACAGACTCACACAGAGATCCATAGACTCACACAGAGACCCATAGACTCACACAGAGACCCATAGACTCACACAGAGACCCACAGACTCACACAGAGACCCCTAGACTCACACAGAGACCCACAGACTCACACAGAGACCCATAGACTCACACAGAGACACACAGACTCACACAGAGACCCATAGACTCACACAGAGACACATAGACTCACACAGAGACCCATAGACTCACACAGAGACACATAGACTCACACAGAGACCCATAGACTCACACAGAGACCCACAGACTCACACAGAGACCCATAGACTCACACAGAGACCCACAGACTCACACAGAGACCCACAGACTTGCACAGAGATCCACAGACTCACACAGAGACCCATAGACTAACACAGAGACCCATAAACTCACACAGAGACCCATAGATTCACACAGAGACCCATAGACTCACACAGAGACCCATAGACTCACACAGAGACACATAGACTCACACAGAGACCCATAGACTCACACAGAGACACATAGACTCACACAGAGACCCATAGACTCACACAGAGACACATAGACTCACACAGAGACCCATAGACTCACACAGAGACCCACAGACTCACACAGAGACCCATAGACTCACAAAGCGACCCATAGACTCACACAGAGATCCACAGACTCACACATAGACCCATAGACTCACACAGAGACCCATAAACTCACACAGAGACCCATAGACTCACACGGATACCCATAGACTCACACAGAGACCCATAGACTCACACAGAGACCCATAGACTCACACAGAGACCCATAGACTCACACAGAGACCCACAGACTCACACAGAGACCCATAGACTCACACAGAGACCCACAGATTCACACAGAGACCCATAGACTCACACAGAGACACATAGACTCACACAGAGACCCATAGACTCACACAGAGACACATAGACTCACACAGAGACCCATAGACTCACACAGAGACCCACAGACTCACACAGAGACCCATAGACTCACACAGAGACCCACAGACTCACACAGAGACCCACAGACTTGCACAGAGATCCACAGACTCACACAGAGACCCATAGACTAACACAGAGACCCATAAACTCACACAGAGACCCATAGATTCACACAGAGACCCATAGACTCACACAGAGACCCATAGACTCACACAGAGACACATAGACTCACACAGAGACCCATAGACTCACACAGAGACACATAGACTCACACAGAGACCCATAGACTCACACAGAGACACATAGACTCACACAGAGACCCATAGACTCACACAGAGACACATAGACTCACACAGAGACCCATAGACTCACACAGAGACCCACAGACTCACACAGAGACCCATAGACTTACACAGAGACCCACAGACTCACACAGAGACCCATAGACTCACACAGAGACCCACAGACTCACACAGAGACCCACAGACTAGCACAGAGATCCACAGACTCACACATAGACCCATAGACTCACACAGAGACCCATAATCTCACACAGAGATCCATAGACTCACACAGAGACCCATAGACTTACACAGAGACCCACAGACTCACACAGAGACCCATAGACTCACACAGAGACCCACAGACTCACACAGAGACCCACAGACTCACACAGAGACCCACAGACTCGCACAGAGATCCACAGACTCACACAGAGACCCACAGACTCACACAGAGACCCATAGACTCACACAGAGACCCATAGACTCACACAACGACCCATAGACTCACACAGAGACCCATAGACTCACACAGAGACCCATAGACTCACACAGAGACCCATAGGCTCACACAGAGACCCGCAGACTCGCATAGAGACCCATAGACTCAATCAGAGACCCATAGACTCAGACAGAGACCCACAGACTCACACAGAGACCCACAGACTCACACAGAGACCCACAGACTCGCACAGAGATCTACAGACTCACACAGAGACCCATAGACTCACACAGAGACCCATAGACTCACACAGAGCCCCATAGACTCACACAACGACCCATAGACTCACACAGAGACCCATAGACTCACACAGAGACCCATAGACTCACACAGAGACCCATAGACTCACACAGAGACCCGCAGACTCGCATAGAGACCCATAGACTCAATCAGAGACCCATAGACTCAGACAGAGACCCACAGACTCACACAGAGACCCACAGACTCACACAGAGACCCCCTTGACTCACACAGAGACCCATAGACTCACATAGAGACCCATAGACTCACACAGAGACCCACAGACTCGCACAGAGACCCATAGACTCGCACAGAGACCCATAGACTCACACAGCAGAGACCGATAGACTCACGCAGAGACCCATAGACTCACACAGAGACCTACAGACTCGCACAGAGACCCACAGACTCGCACAGAGACCCATAGACTCACACAGCAGAGACCCATAGACTCACAGCAGAGACCCATAGACTCACGCAGAGACCCACAGATTCACACAGAGACACATAGACTCACACAGAGACCCATAGACTCACACAGAGACCCATAGACTCACACAGAGACACATCGACTCGCACAGAGACCCACAGACTCGCACAGAGACCCATAGACTCACACAGCAGAGACCCATAGACTCACGCAGAGACCCATAGACTCACACAGAGACCCACAGACTCGCACAGAGACCCACAGACTCGCACAGAGACCCATAGACTCACACAGTAGAGACCCATAGACTCACAGCAGAGTCCCACAGACTCACACAGAGACACATAGACTCACACAGAGACCCATAGACTCACACAGAGACCCACAGACTCACACAGAGACCCATAGACTCACACAGAGACCCACAGACTCACACAGACACCCATAGACTCACACAGAGACACATAGACTCACACAACGACCCATAGACTCACACAGAGACCCATAGACTCACACAGAGACCCATAGACTCACACAGAGACCCATAGACTCACACAGAGACCCGCAGACTCGCATAGAGACCCATAGACTCAATCAGAGACCCATAGACTCAGACAGAGACCCACAGACTCACACAGAGACCCACAGACTCACACAGAGACCCCCTTGACTCACACAGAGACCCATAGACTCACATAGAGACCCATAGACTCACACAGAGACCCACAGACTCGCACAGAGACCCATAGACTCGCACAGAGACCCATAGACTCACACAGCAGAGACCGATAGACTCACGCAGAGACCCATAGACTCACACAGAGACCTACAGACTCGCACAGAGACCCACAGACTCGCACAGAGACCCATAGACTCACACAGCAGAGACCCATAGACTCACAGCAGAGACCCATAGACTCACGCAGAGACCCACAGATTCACACAGAGACACATAGACTCACACAGAGACCCATAGACTCACACAGAGACCCATAGACTCACACAGAGACACATCGACTCGCACAGAGACCCACAGACTCGCACAGAGACCCATAGACTCACACAGCAGAGACCCATAGACTCACGCAGAGACCCATAGACTCACACAGAGACCCACAGACTCGCACAGAGACCCACAGACTCGCACAGAGACCCATAGACTCACACAGTAGAGACCCATAGACTCACAGCAGAGTCCCACAGACTCACACAGAGACACATAGACTCACACAGAGACCCATAGACTCACACAGAGACCCACAGACTCACACAGAGACCCATAGACTCACACAGAGACCCACAGACTCACACAGACACCCATAGACTCACACAGAGACACATAGACTCACACAGAGACCCATAGACTCACACAGAGACACATAGACTCACACAGAGACCCATAGACTCACACAGAGACCCATAGACTCACACAGAGACCCACAGACTCACACAGAGACCCACAGACTTGCACAGAGATCCACAGACTCACACAGAGACCCATAGACTAACACAGAGACCCATAAACTCACACAGAGACCCATAGATTCACACAAAGACCCATAGACTCACACAGTAGAGACCCATAGACTCACAGCAGAGTCCCACAGACTCACACAGAGACACATAGACTCACACAGAGACCCATAGACTCACACAGAGACCCACAGACTCACACAGAGACCCATAGACTCACACAGAGACCCACAGACTCACACAGACACCCATAGACTCACACAGAGACACATAGACTCACACAGAGACCCATAGACTCACACAGAGACACATAGACTCACACAGAGACCCATAGACTCACACAGAGACCCATAGACTCACACAGAGACCCACAGACTCACACAGAGACCCACAGACTTGCACAGAGATCCACAGACTCACACAGAGACCCATAGACTAACACAGAGACCCATAAACTCACACAGAGACCCATAGATTCACACAAAGACCCATAGACTCACACAGAGACCCATAGACTCACACAGAGACACATAGACTCACACAGAGACCCATAGACTCACACAGAGACACATAGATGCACACAGAGACACATAGACTCACACAGAGACCCATAGACTCACACAGAGACCCATAGACTCACACAGAGACCCACAGACTCACACAGAGACCCACAGACTCACACAGCGACCCATAGACTCACACAGAGACCCATAGACTCACACAGAGACCCACAGACTCACACATAGACCCATAGACTAACACAGAGACCCATAAACTCACACAGAGACCCATAGACTCACACAGAGACACATAGACTCACAAAGAGACCCATAGACTCACACAGAGACCCACAGACTCACACAGAGACCCATAGACTCACACAGAGACCCACAGACTCACACAGAGACCCACAGACTCGCACAGAGATCCACAGACTCACACATAGACCCATAGACTCACACAGAGACCCAGAAACTCACACAGAGACCCATAGACTCACACAGAGACCCATAGACTTACACAGAGACCCACAGACTCACACAGAGACCCATAGACTCACACAGAGACCCACAGACTCACACAGAGACCCATAGACTCACACAGAGACCCATAGACTCACACAGAGACCCATAGACTTACACAGAGACCCACAGACTCACACAGAGACCCATAGACTCACACAGAGACCCATAGACTCACACAGAGACCCACAGACTCACACAGAGACCCATAGACTCACACAGAGACACATAGACTCACACAGAGACCCATAGACTCACACAGAGACACATAGACTCACACAGAGACCCATAGACTCACACAGAGACCCACAGACTCACACAGAGACCCATAGACTCACACAGAGACCCACAGACTCACACAGAGACCCACAGACTTGCACAGAGATCCACAGACTCACACAGAGACCCATAGACTAACACAGAGACCCATAAACTCACACAGAGACCCATAGATTCACACAGAGACCCATAGACTCACACAGAGACCCATAGACTCACACAGAGACACATAGACTCACACAGAGACCCATAGACTCACACAGAGACACATAGACTCACACAGAGACCCATAGACTCACACAGAGACACATAGACTCACACAGAGACCCATAGACTCACACAGAGACACATAGACTCACACAGAGACCCATAGACTCACACAGAGACACATAGACTCACACAGAGACCCATAGACTCACACAGAGACACATAGACTCACACAGAGACCCATAGACTCACACAGAGACCCACAGACTCACACAGAGACCCATAGACTCACACAGAGACCCACAGACTCACACAGACACCCACAGACTAGCACAGAGATCCACAGACTCACACATAGACCCATAGACTCACACAGAGACCCATAAACTCACACAGAGACCCATAGACTCACACAGAGACCCATAGACTTACACAGAGACCCACAGACTCACACAGAGACCCATAGACTCACACAGAGACCCACAGACTCACACAGAGACCCACAGACTCACACAGAGACCCACAGACTCGCACAGAGATCCACAGACTCACACAGAGACCCATAGACTCACACAGAGACCCATAGACTCACACAGAGACCCATAGACTCACACAACGACCCATAGACTCACACAGAGACCCGCAGACTCGCATAGAGACCCATAGACTCAATCAGAGACCCATAGACTCAGATAGAGACCCATAAACTCACACAGAGACCCATAGACTCAAACAGAGACCCATAGACTTACACAGAGACCCACAGACTCACACAGAGACCCATAGACTCACACAGAGACCCACAGACTCACACAGAGACCCACAGACTCACACAGAGACCCACAGACTCGCACAGAGATCCACAGACTCACACAGAGACCCATAGACTCACACAGAGACCCATAGACTCACACAACGACCCATAGACTCACACAGAGACCCATAGACTCACACAGAGACCCATAGACTCACACAGAGACCCATAGACTCACACAGAGACCCGCAGACTCGCATAGAGACCCATAGACTCAATCAGAGACCCATAGACTCAGATAGAGACCCACAGACTCACACAGAGACCCACAGACTCACACAGAGACCCACAGACTCGCACAGAGATCCACAGACTCACACAGAGACCCATAGACTCACACAGAGACCCATAGACTCACACAGAGACCCATAGACTCACACAGAGACCCATAGACTCACACAGAGACCCGCAGACTCGCATAGAGACCCATAGACTCAATCAGAGACCCATAGACTCAGACAGAGACCCACAGACTCACACAGAGACCCACAGACTCACACAGAGACCCCCTTGACTCACACAGAGACCCATAGACTCACATAGAGACCCATAGACTCACACAGAGACCCACAGACTCGCACAGAGACCCACAGACTCGTACAGAGACCCATAGACTCACACAGCAGAGACCCATAGACTCACGCAGAGACCCATAGACTCACACAGAGACCTACAGACTCGCACAGAGACCCACAGACTCGCACAGAGACCCATAGACTCACACAGGAGAGACCCATAGACTCACAGCAGAGACCCATAGACTCACGCAGAGACCCACAGATTCACACAGAGACACATAGACTCACACAGAGACCCATAGACTCACACAGAGACCCATAGACTCACACAGAGACACATCGACTCGCACAGAGACCCACAGACTCGCACAGAGACCCATAGACTCACACAGCAGAGACCCATAGACTCACGCAGAGACCCATAGACTCACACAGAGACCCACAGACTCACACAGAGACCCACAGACTCGCACAGAGACCCATAGACTCACACAGCAGAGACCCATAGACTCACAGCAGAGTCCCACAGACTCACACAGAGACACATAGACTCACACAGAGACCCATAGACTCACACAGAGACCCATAGACTCACACAGAGACCCATAGACTCACACAGACACACATAGACTCACACAGAGACCCACAGACTCACACAGAGACCCACAGACTCACACAGAGACCCATAGACTCACACAGAGACCCATAGACTCACACAGAGTCCCATTGACTCACACAGAGACCCATACACTCACACAGAGACACATAGACTCACACAGAGACCCATAGACTCACACAGAGACACATAGACCCACACAGAGACCCATAGACTCACACAGAGACCCTTAGACTCACACAGAGACCCACAGACTCACACAGTGGCCCATAGACTCACACAGAGACCCACAGAATCGCACAGAGACCCACAGACTCACACAGAGACACATAGACTCACACAGAGACCCATAGACTCACACAGAGACACATAGACTCACACAGAGACCCATAGACTCACACAGAGACCCACAGACTCACACAGAGACCCACAGACTCACACAGAGACACATAGACTCACACAGAGACCCATAGACGCACACAGAGACACATAGACTCACACAGAGACCCATAGACTCACACAGAGACCCACAGACTCACACATAGACCCACAGACTCACACATAGACCCATAGACTAACACAGAGACCCATAAACTCACACAGAGACCCATAGACTCACACAGAGACACATAGACTCACAAAGAGACCCATAGACTCACACAGAGACCCACAGACTCACACAGAGACCCATAGACTCACACAGAGACCCACAGACTCACACAGAGACCCACAGACTCGCACAGAGATCCACAGACTCACACAGAGACACATAGACTCACAATGAGACCCATAGACTCACACAGAGACCCACAGACTCACACAGAGGCCCATAGACTCACACAGAGACACATAGACTCACACAGAGACCCATAGACTCACACAGAGACACATAGACTCACACAGAGACCCATAGACTCACACAGAGACCCACAGACTCACACAGAGACCCACAGACTCACACAGAGACCCACAGACTCACACAGAGACCCACAGACTCGCACAGAGACCCATAGACTCGCACAGAGACCCATAGACTCACACAGCAGAGACCGATAGACTCACGCAGAGACCCATAGACTCACACAGAGACCTACAGACTCGCACAGAGACCCACAGACTCGCACAGAGACCCATAGACTCACACAGCAGAGACCCATAGACTCACAGCAGAGACCCATAGACTCACGCAGAGACCCACAGATTCACACAGAGACACATAGACTCACACAGAGACCCATAGACTCACACAGAGACCCATAGACTCACACAGAGACACATCGACTCGCACAGAGACCCACAGACTCGCACAGAGACCCATAGACTCACACAGCAGAGACCCATAGACTCACGCAGAGACCCATAGACTCACACAGAGACCCACAGACTCGCACAGAGACCCACAGACTCGCACAGAGACCCATAGACTCACACAGTAGAGACCCATAGACTCACAGCAGAGTCCCACAGACTCACACAGAGACACATAGACTCACACAGAGACCCATAGACTCACACAGAGACCCACAGACTCACACAGAGACCCATAGACTCACACAGAGACCCACAGACTCACACAGACACCCATAGACTCACACAGAGACACATAGACTCACACAGAGACCCATAGACTCACACAGAGACACATAGACTCACACAGAGACCCATAGACTCACACAGAGACCCATAGACTCACACAGAGACCCACAGACTCACACAGAGACCCACAGACTTGCACAGAGATCCACAGACTCACACAGAGACCCATAGACTAACACAGAGACCCATAAACTCACACAGAGACCCATAGATTCACACAAAGACCCATAGACTCACACAGTAGAGACCCATAGACTCACAGCAGAGTCCCACAGACTCACACAGAGACACATAGACTCACACAGAGACCCATAGACTCACACAGAGACCCACAGACTCACACAGAGACCCATAGACTCACACAGAGACCCACAGACTCACACAGACACCCATAGACTCACACAGAGACACATAGACTCACACAGAGACCCATAGACTCACACAGAGACACATAGACTCACACAGAGACCCATAGACTCACACAGAGACCCATAGACTCACACAGAGACCCACAGACTCACACAGAGACCCACAGACTTGCACAGAGATCCACAGACTCACACAGAGACCCATAGACTAACACAGAGACCCATAAACTCACACAGAGACCCATAGATTCACACAAAGACCCATAGACTCACACAGAGACCCATAGACTCACACAGAGACACATAGACTCACACAGAGACCCATAGACTCACACAGAGACACATAGATGCACACAGAGACACATAGACTCACACAGAGACCCATAGACTCACACAGAGACCCATAGACTCACACAGAGACCCACAGACTCACACAGAGACCCACAGACTCACACAGCGACCCATAGACTCACACAGAGACCCATAGACTCACACAGAGACCCACAGACTCACACATAGACCCATAGACTAACACAGAGACCCATAAACTCACACAGAGACCCATAGACTCACACAGAGACACATAGACTCACAAAGAGACCCATAGACTCACACAGAGACCCACAGACTCACACAGAGACCCATAGACTCACACAGAGACCCACAGACTCACACAGAGACCCACAGACTCGCACAGAGATCCACAGACTCACACATAGACCCATAGACTCACACAGAGACCCAGAAACTCACACAGAGACCCATAGACTCACACAGAGACCCATAGACTTACACAGAGACCCACAGACTCACACAGAGACCCATAGACTCACACAGAGACCCACAGACTCACACAGAGACCCATAGACTCACACAGAGACCCATAGACTCACACAGAGACCCATAGACTTACACAGAGACCCACAGACTCACACAGAGACCCATAGACTCACACAGAGACCCATAGACTCACACAGAGACCCACAGACTCACACAGAGACCCATAGACTCACACAGAGACACATAGACTCACACAGAGACCCATAGACTCACACAGAGACACATAGACTCACACAGAGACCCATAGACTCACACAGAGACCCACAGACTCACACAGAGACCCATAGACTCACACAGAGACCCACAGACTCACACAGAGACCCACAGACTTGCACAGAGATCCACAGACTCACACAGAGACCCATAGACTAACACAGAGACCCATAAACTCACACAGAGACCCATAGATTCACACAGAGACCCATAGACTCACACAGAGACCCATAGACTCACACAGAGACACATAGACTCACACAGAGACCCATAGACTCACACAGAGACACATAGACTCACACAGAGACCCATAGACTCACACAGAGACACATAGACTCACACAGAGACCCATAGACTCACACAGAGACACATAGACTCACACAGAGACCCATAGACTCACACAGAGACACATAGACTCACACAGAGACCCATAGACTCACACAGAGACACATAGACTCACACAGAGACCCATAGACTCACACAGAGACCCACAGACTCACACAGAGACCCATAGACTCACACAGAGACCCACAGACTCACACAGACACCCACAGACTAGCACAGAGATCCACAGACTCACACATAGACCCATAGACTCACACAGAGACCCATAAACTCACACAGAGACCCATAGACTCACACAGAGACCCATAGACTTACACAGAGACCCACAGACTCACACAGAGACCCATAGACTCACACAGAGACCCACAGACTCACACAGAGACCCACAGACTCACACAGAGACCCACAGACTCGCACAGAGATCCACAGACTCACACAGAGACCCATAGACTCACACAGAGACCCATAGACTCACACAGAGACCCATAGACTCACACAACGACCCATAGACTCACACAGAGACCCGCAGACTCGCATAGAGACCCATAGACTCAATCAGAGACCCATAGACTCAGATAGAGACCCATAAACTCACACAGAGACCCATAGACTCAAACAGAGACCCATAGACTTACACAGAGACCCACAGACTCACACAGAGACCCATAGACTCACACAGAGACCCACAGACTCACACAGAGACCCACAGACTCACACAGAGACCCACAGACTCGCACAGAGATCCACAGACTCACACAGAGACCCATAGACTCACACAGAGACCCATAGACTCACACAACGACCCATAGACTCACACAGAGACCCATAGACTCACACAGAGACCCATAGACTCACACAGAGACCCATAGACTCACACAGAGACCCGCAGACTCGCATAGAGACCCATAGACTCAATCAGAGACCCATAGACTCAGATAGAGACCCACAGACTCACACAGAGACCCACAGACTCACACAGAGACCCACAGACTCGCACAGAGATCCACAGACTCACACAGAGACCCATAGACTCACACAGAGACCCATAGACTCACACAGAGACCCATAGACTCACACAGAGACCCATAGACTCACACAGAGACCCGCAGACTCGCATAGAGACCCATAGACTCAATCAGAGACCCATAGACTCAGACAGAGACCCACAGACTCACACAGAGACCCACAGACTCACACAGAGACCCCCTTGACTCACACAGAGACCCATAGACTCACATAGAGACCCATAGACTCACACAGAGACCCACAGACTCGCACAGAGACCCACAGACTCGTACAGAGACCCATAGACTCACACAGCAGAGACCCATAGACTCACGCAGAGACCCATAGACTCACACAGAGACCTACAGACTCGCACAGAGACCCACAGACTCGCACAGAGACCCATAGACTCACACAGGAGAGACCCATAGACTCACAGCAGAGACCCATAGACTCACGCAGAGACCCACAGATTCACACAGAGACACATAGACTCACACAGAGACCCATAGACTCACACAGAGACCCATAGACTCACACAGAGACACATCGACTCGCACAGAGACCCACAGACTCGCACAGAGACCCATAGACTCACACAGCAGAGACCCATAGACTCACGCAGAGACCCATAGACTCACACAGAGACCCACAGACTCGCACAGAGACCCACAGACTCGCACAGAGACCCATAGACTCACACAGCAGAGACCCATAGACTCACAGCAGAGTCCCACAGACTCACACAGAGACACATAGACTCACACAGAGACCCATAGACTCACACAGAGACCCATAGACTCACACAGAGACCCATAGACTCACACAGACACACATAGACTCACACAGAGACCCACAGACTCACACAGAGACCCACAGACTCACACAGAGACCCATAGACTCACACAGAGACCCATAGACTCACACAGAGTCCCATTGACTCACACAGAGACCCATACACTCACACAGAGACACATAGACTCACACAGAGACCCATAGACTCACACAGAGACACATAGACCCACACAGAGACCCATAGACTCACACAGAGACCCTTAGACTCACACAGAGACCCACAGACTCACACAGTGGCCCATAGACTCACACAGAGACCCACAGAATCGCACAGAGACCCACAGACTCACACAGAGACACATAGACTCACACAGAGACCCATAGACTCACACAGAGACACATAGACTCACACAGAGACCCATAGACTCACACAGAGACCCACAGACTCACACAGAGACCCACAGACTCACACAGAGACACATAGACTCACACAGAGACCCATAGACGCACACAGAGACACATAGACTCACACAGAGACCCATAGACTCACACAGAGACCCACAGACTCACACATAGACCCACAGACTCACACATAGACCCATAGACTAACACAGAGACCCATAAACTCACACAGAGACCCATAGACTCACACAGAGACACATAGACTCACAAAGAGACCCATAGACTCACACAGAGACCCACAGACTCACACAGAGACCCATAGACTCACACAGAGACCCACAGACTCACACAGAGACCCACAGACTCGCACAGAGATCCACAGACTCACACAGAGACACATAGACTCACAATGAGACCCATAGACTCACACAGAGACCCACAGACTCACACAGAGGCCCATAGACTCACACAGAGACACATAGACTCACACAGAGACCCATAGACTCACACAGAGACACATAGACTCACACAGAGACCCATAGACTCACACAGAGACCCACAGACTCACACAGAGACCCACAGACTCACACAGAGACCCACAGACTCACACAGAGACCCACAGACTTGCACAGAGATCCACAGACTCACACAGAGACCCATAGACTAACACAGAGACCCATAAACTCACACAGAGACCCATAGATTCACACAGAGACCCATAGACTCACACAGAGACCCATAGACTCACACAGAGACACATAGACTCACACAGAGACCCATAGACTCACACAGAGACCCATAGACTCACACAGAGACACATAGACTCACACAGAGACCCATAGACTCACACAGAGACACATAGACTCACACAGAGACCCATAGACTCACACAGAGACACATAGACTCACACAGAGACCCATAGACTCACACAGAGACACATAGACTCACACAGAGACCCATAGACTCACACAGAGACCCACAGACTCACACAGAGACCCATAGACTCACACAGAGACCCACAGACTCACACAGACACCCACAGACTAGCACAGAGATCCACAGACTCACACATAGACCCATAGACTCACACAGAGACCCATAAACTCACACAGAGACCCATAGACTCACACAGAGACCCATAGACTTACACAGAGACCCACAGACTCACACAGAGACCCATAGACTCACACAGAGACCCACAGACTCACACAGAGACCCACAGACTCACACAGAGACCCACAGACTCGCACAGAGATCCACAGACTCACACAGAGACCCATAGACTCACACAGAGACCCATAGACTCACACAGAGACCCATAGACTCACACAACGACCCATAGACTCACACAGAGACCCACAGACTCGCACAGAGACCCACAGACTCGCACAGAGACCCATAGACTCACACAGCAGAGACCCATAGACTCACAGCAGAGTCCCACAGACTCACACAGAGACACATAGACTCACACAGAGACCCATAGACTCACACAGAGACCCATAGACTCACACAGAGACCCATAGACTCACACAGACACACATAGACTCACACAGAGACCCACAGACTCACACAGAGACCCACAGACTCACACAGAGACCCATAGACTCACACAGAGACCCATAGACTCACACAGAGTCCCATTGACTCACACAGAGACCCATACACTCACACAGAGACACATAGACTCACACAGAGACCCATAGACTCACACAGAGACACATAGACCCACACAGAGACCCATAGACTCACACAGAGACCCTTAGACTCACACAGAGACCCACAGACTCACACAGTGGCCCATAGACTCACACAGAGACCCACAGACTCGCACAGAGACCCACAGACTCACACAGAGACACATAGACTCACACAGAGACCCATAGACTCACACAGAGACACATAGACTCACACAGAGACCCATAGACTCACACAGAGACCCACAGACTCACACAGAGACCCACAGACTCACACAGAGACACATAGACTCACACAGAGACCCATAGACGCACACAGAGACACATAGACTCACACAGAGACCCATAGACTCACACAGAGACCCATAGACTCACACAGAGACCCACAGACTCACACAGAGACCCACAGACTCACACAGCGACCCATAGACTCACACAGAGACCCATAGACTCACACAGAGACCCACAGACTCACACATAGACCCATAGACTAACACAGAGACCCATAAACTCACACAGAGACCCATAGACTCACACAGAGACACATAGACTCACAAAGAGACCCATAGACTCACACAGAGACCCACAGACTCACACAGAGACCCATAGACTCACACAGAGACCCACAGACTCACACAGAGACCCACAGACTCGCACAGAGATCCACAGACTCACACAGAGACACATAGACTCACAAAGAGACCCATAGACTCACACAGAGACCCACAGACTCACACAGAGACCCATAGACTCACACAGAGACACATAGACTCACACAGAGACCCATAGACTCACACAGAGACACATAGACTCACACAGAGACCCATAGACTCACACAGAGACCCACAGACTCACACAGAGACCCATAGACTCACACAGAGACCCACAGACTCACACAGAGACCCACAGACTTGCACAGAGATCCACAGACTCACACAGAGACCCATAGACTAACACAGAGACCCATAAACTCACACAGAGACCCATAGATTCACACAGAGACCCATAGACTCACACAGAGACCCATAGACTCACACAGAGACACATAGACTCACACAGAGACCCATAGACTCACACAGAGACACATAGACTCACACAGAGACCCATAGACTCACACAGAGACACATAGACTCACACAGAGACCCATAGACTCACACAGAGACACATAGACTCACACAGAGACCCATAGACTCACACAGAGACACATAGACTCACACAGAGACCCATAGACTCACACAGAGACACATAGACTCACACAGAGACCCATAGACTCACACAGAGACCCACAGACTCACACAGAGACCCATAGACTCACACAGAGACCCACAGACTCACACAGACACCCACAGACTAGCACAGAGATCCACAGACTCACACATAGACCCATAGACTCACACAGAGACCCATAAACTCACACAGAGACCCATAGACTCACACAGAGACCCATAGACTTACACAGAGACCCACAGACTCACACAGAGACCCATAGACTCACACAGAGACCCACAGACTCACACAGAGACCCACAGACTCACACAGAGACCCACAGACTCGCACAGAGATCCACAGACTCACACAGAGACCCATAGACTCACACAGAGACCCATAGACTCACACAGAGACCCATAGACTCACACAACGACCCATAGACTCACACAGAGACCCATAGACTCACACAGAGACCCACAGACTCACACATAGACCCATAGACTAACACAGAGACCCATAAACTCACACAGAGACCCATAGACTCACACAGAGACACATAGACTCACAAAGAGACCCATAGACTCACACAGAGACCCACAGACTCACACAGAGACCCATAGACTCACACAGAGACCCACAGACTCACACAGAGACCCACAGACTCGCACAGAGATCCACAGACTCACACATAGACCCATAGACTCACACAGAGACCCAGAAACTCACACAGAGACCCATAGACTCACACAGAGACCCATAGACTTACACAGAGACCCACAGACTCACACAGAGACCCATAGACTCACACAGAGACCCACAGACTCACACAGAGACCCATAGACTCACACAGAGACCCATAGACTCACACAGAGACCCATAGACTTACACAGAGACCCACAGACTCACACAGAGACCCATAGACTCACACAGAGACCCATAGACTCACACAGAGACCCACAGACTCACACAGAGACCCATAGACTCACACAGAGACACATAGACTCACACAGAGACCCATAGACTCACACAGAGACACATAGACTCACACAGAGACCCATAGACTCACACAGAGACCCACAGACTCACACAGAGACCCATAGACTCACACAGAGACCCACAGACTCACACAGAGACCCACAGACTTGCACAGAGATCCACAGACTCACACAGAGACCCATAGACTAACACAGAGACCCATAAACTCACACAGAGACCCATAGATTCACACAGAGACCCATAGACTCACACAGAGACCCATAGACTCACACAGAGACACATAGACTCACACAGAGACCCATAGACTCACACAGAGACACATAGACTCACACAGAGACCCATAGACTCACACAGAGACACATAGACTCACACAGAGACCCATAGACTCACACAGAGACACATAGACTCACACAGAGACCCATAGACTCACACAGAGACACATCGACTCACACAGAGACCCATAGACTCACACAGAGACACATAGACTCACACAGAGACCCATAGACTCACACAGAGACCCACAGACTCACACAGAGACCCATAGACTCACACAGAGACCCACAGACTCACACAGACACCCACAGACTAGCACAGAGATCCACAGACTCACACATAGACCCATAGACTCACACAGAGACCCATAAACTCACACAGAGCACGTAGACTCACACAGAGACCCATAGACTTACACAGAGACCCACAGACTCACACAGAGACCCATAGACTCACACAGAGACCCACAGACTCACACAGAGACCCACAGACTCACACAGAGCCCCACAGACTCGCACAGAGATCCACAGACTCACACAGAGACCCATAGACTCACACAGAGACCCATAGACTCACACAGAGACCCATAGACTCACACAACGACCCATAGACTCACACAGAGACCCGCAGACTCGCATAGAGACCCATAGACTCAATCAGAGACCCATAGACTCAGATAGAGACCCATAAACTCACACAGAGACCCATAGACTCAAACAGAGACCCATAGACTTACACAGAGACCCACAGACTCACACAGAGACCCATAGACTCACACAGAGACCCACAGACTCACACAGAGACCCACAGACTCACACAGAGACCCACAGACTCGCACAGAGATCCACAGACTCACACAGAGACCCATAGACTCACACAGAGACCCATAGACTCACACAACGACCCATAGACTCACACAGAGACCCATAGACTCACACAGAGACCCATAGACTCACACAGAGACCCATAGACTCACACAGAGACCCGCAGACTCGCATAGAGACCCATAGACTCAATCAGAGACCCATAGACTCAGATAGAGACCCACAGACTCACACAGAGACCCACAGACTCACACAGAGACCCACAGACTCGCACAGAGATCCACAGACTCACACAGAGACCCATAGACTCACACAGAGACCCATAGACTCACACAGAGACCCATAGACTCACACAGAGACCCATAGACTCACACAGAGACCCGCAGACTCGCATAGAGACCCATAGACTCAATCAGAGACCCATAGACTCAGACAGAGACCCACAGACTCACACAGAGACCCATAGACTCACACAGAGACCCACAGACTCACACAGAGACCCACAGACTTGCACAGAGATCCACAGACTCACACAGAGACCCATAGACTAACACAGAGACCCATAAACTCACACAGAGACCCATAGATTCACACAGAGACCCATAGACTCACACAGAGACCCATAGACTCACACAGAGACACATAGACTCACACAGAGACCCATAGACTCACACAGAGACACATAGACTCACACAGAGACCCATAGACTCACACAGAGACACATAGACTCACACAGAGACCCATAGACTCACACAGAGACACATAGACTCACACAGAGACCCATAGACTCACACAGAGACACATCGACTCACACAGAGACCCATAGACTCACACAGAGACACATAGACTCACACAGAGACCCATAGACTCACACAGAGACCCACAGACTCACACAGAGACCCATAGACTCACACAGAGACCCACAGACTCACACAGACACCCACAGACTAGCACAGAGATCCACAGACTCACACATAGACCCATAGACTCACACAGAGACCCATAAACTCACACAGAGACCCATAGACTCACACAGAGACCCATAGACTTACACAGAGACCCACAGACTCACACAGAGACCCATAGACTCACACAGAGACCCACAGACTCACACAGAGACCCACAGACTCACACAGAGCCCCACAGACTCGCACAGAGATCCACAGACTCACACAGAGACCCATAGACTCACACAGAGACCCATAGACTCACACAGAGACCCATAGACTCACACAACGACCCATAGACTCACACAGAGACCCGCAGACTCGCATAGAGACCCATAGACTCAATCAGAGACCCATAGACTCAGATAGAGACCCATAAACTCACACAGAGACCCATAGACTCAAACAGAGACCCATAGACTTACACAGAGACCCACAGACTCACACAGAGACCCATAGACTCACACAGAGACCCACAGACTCACACAGAGACCCACAGACTCACACAGAGACCCACAGACTCGCACAGAGATCCACAGACTCACACAGAGACCCATAGACTCACACAGAGACCCATAGACTCACACAACGACCCATAGACTCACACAGAGACCCATAGACTCACACAGAGACCCATAGACTCACACAGAGACCCATAGACTCACACAGAGACCCGCAGACTCGCATAGAGACCCATAGACTCAATCAGAGACCCATAGACTCAGATAGAGACCCACAGACTCACACAGAGACCCACAGACTCACACAGAGACCCACAGACTCGCACAGAGATCCACAGACTCACACAGAGACCCATAGACTCACACAGAGACCCATAGACTCACACAGAGACCCATAGACTCACACAGAGACCCATAGACTCACACAGAGACCCGCAGACTCGCATAGAGACCCATAGACTCAATCAGAGACCCATAGACTCAGACAGAGACCCACAGACTCACACAGAGACCCACAGACTCACACAGAGACCCCCTTGACTCACACAGAGACCCATAGACTCACATAGAGACCCATAGACTCACACAGAGACCCACAGACTCGCACAGAGACCCACAGACTCGTACAGAGACCCATAGACTCACACAGCAGAGACCCATAGACTCACGCAGAGACCCATAGACTCACACAGAGACCTACAGACTCGCACAGAGACCCACAGACTCGCACAGAGACCCATAGACTCACACAGGAGAGACCCATAGACTCACAGCAGAGACCCATAGACTCACGCAGAGACCCACAGATTCACACAGAGACACATAGACTCACACAGAGACCCATAGACTCACACAGAGACCCATAGACTCACACAGAGACACATCGACTCGCACAGAGACCCACAGACTCGCACAGAGACCCATAGACTCACACAGCAGAGACCCATAGACTCACGCAGAGACCCATAGACTCACACAGAGACCCACAGACTCGCACAGAGACCCACAGACTCGCACAGAGACCCATAGACTCACACAGCAGAGACCCATAGACTCACAGCAGAGTCCCACAGACTCACACAGAGACACATAGACTCACACAGAGACCCATAGACTCACACAGAGACCCATAGACTCACACAGAGACCCATAGACTCACACAGACACACATAGACTCACACAGAGACCCACAGACTCACACAGAGACCCACAGACTCACACAGAGACCCATAGACTCACACAGAGACCCATAGACTCACACAGAGTCCCATTGACTCACACAGAGACCCATACACTCACACAGAGACACATAGACTCACACAGAGACCCATAGACTCACACAGAGACACATAGACCCACACAGAGACCCATAGACTCACACAGAGACCCTTAGACTCACACAGAGACCCACAGACTCACACAGTGGCCCATAGACTCACACAGAGACCCACAGAATCGCACAGAGACCCACAGACTCACACAGAGACACATAGACTCACACAGAGACCCATAGACTCACACAGAGACACATAGACTCACACAGAGACCCATAGACTCACACAGAGACCCACAGACTCACACAGAGACCCACAGACTCACACAGAGACACATAGACTCACACAGAGACCCATAGACGCACACAGAGACACATAGACTCACACAGAGACCCATAGACTCACACAGAGACCCACAGACTCACACATAGACCCACAGACTCACACATAGACCCATAGACTAACACAGAGACCCATAAACTCACACAGAGACCCATAGACTCACACAGAGACACATAGACTCACAAAGAGACCCATAGACTCACACAGAGACCCACAGACTCACACAGAGACCCATAGACTCACACAGAGACCCACAGACTCACACAGAGACCCACAGACTCGCACAGAGATCCACAGACTCACACAGAGACACATAGACTCACAATGAGACCCATAGACTCACACAGAGACCCACAGACTCACACAGAGGCCCATAGACTCACACAGAGACACATAGACTCACACAGAGACCCATAGACTCACACAGAGACACATAGACTCACACAGAGACCCATAGACTCACACAGAGACCCACAGACTCACACAGAGACCCACAGACTCACACAGAGACCCACAGACTCACACAGAGACCCACAGACTTGCACAGAGATCCACAGACTCACACAGAGACCCATAGACTAACACAGAGACCCATAAACTCACACAGAGACCCATAGATTCACACAGAGACCCATAGACTCACACAGAGACCCATAGACTCACACAGAGACACATAGACTCACACAGAGACCCATAGACTCACACAGAGACCCATAGACTCACACAGAGACACATAGACTCACACAGAGACCCATAGACTCACACAGAGACACATAGACTCACACAGAGACCCATAGACTCACACAGAGACACATAGACTCACACAGAGACCCATAGACTCACACAGAGACACATAGACTCACACAGAGACCCATAGACTCACACAGAGACCCACAGACTCACACAGAGACCCATAGACTCACACAGAGACCCACAGACTCACACAGACACCCACAGACTAGCACAGAGATCCACAGACTCACACATAGACCCATAGACTCACACAGAGACCCATAAACTCACACAGAGACCCATAGACTCACACAGAGACCCATAGACTTACACAGAGACCCACAGACTCACACAGAGACCCATAGACTCACACAGAGACCCACAGACTCACACAGAGACCCACAGACTCACACAGAGACCCACAGACTCGCACAGAGATCCACAGACTCACACAGAGACCCATAGACTCACACAGAGACCCATAGACTCACACAGAGACCCATAGACTCACACAACGACCCATAGACTCACACAGAGACCCACAGACTCGCACAGAGACCCACAGACTCGCACAGAGACCCATAGACTCACACAGCAGAGACCCATAGACTCACAGCAGAGTCCCACAGACTCACACAGAGACACATAGACTCACACAGAGACCCATAGACTCACACAGAGACCCATAGACTCACACAGAGACCCATAGACTCACACAGACACACATAGACTCACACAGAGACCCACAGACTCACACAGAGACCCACAGACTCACACAGAGACCCATAGACTCACACAGAGACCCATAGACTCACACAGAGTCCCATTGACTCACACAGAGACCCATACACTCACACAGAGACACATAGACTCACACAGAGACCCATAGACTCACACAGAGACACATAGACCCACACAGAGACCCATAGACTCACACAGAGACCCTTAGACTCACACAGAGACCCACAGACTCACACAGTGGCCCATAGACTCACACAGAGACCCACAGACTCGCACAGAGACCCACAGACTCACACAGAGACACATAGACTCACACAGAGACCCATAGACTCACACAGAGACACATAGACTCACACAGAGACCCATAGACTCACACAGAGACCCACAGACTCACACAGAGACCCACAGACTCACACAGAGACACATAGACTCACACAGAGACCCATAGACGCACACACAGACACATAGACTCACACAGAGACCCATAGACTCACACAGAGACCCATAGACTCACACAGAGACCCACAGACTCACACAGAGACCCACAGACTCACACAGCGACCCATAGACTCACACAGAGACCCATAGACTCACACAGAGACCCACAGACTCACACATAGACCCATAGACTAACACAGAGACCCATAAACTCACACAGAGACCCATAGACTCACACAGAGACACATAGACTCACAAAGAGACCCATAGACTCACACAGAGACCCACAGACTCACACAGAGACCCATAGACTCACACAGAGACCCACAGACTCACACAGAGACCCACAGACTCGCACAGAGATCCACAGACTCACACAGAGACACATAGACTCACAAAGAGACCCATAGACTCACACAGAGACCCACAGACTCACACAGAGACCCATAGACTCACACAGAGACACATAGACTCACACAGAGACCCATAGACTCACACAGAGACACATAGACTCACACAGAGACCCATAGACTCACACAGAGACCCACAGACTCACACAGAGACCCATAGACTCACACAGAGACCCACAGACTCACACAGAGACCCACAGACTTGCACAGAGATCCACAGACTCACACAGAGACCCATAGACTAACACAGAGACCCATAAACTCACACAGAGACCCATAGATTCACACAGAGACCCATAGACTCACACAGAGACCCATAGACTCACACAGAGACACATAGACTCACACAGAGACCCATAGACTCACACAGAGACACATAGACTCACACAGAGACCCATAGACTCACACAGAGACACATAGACTCACACAGAGACCCATAGACTCACACAGAGACACATAGACTCACACAGAGACCCATAGACTCACACAGAGACACATAGACTCACACAGAGACCCATAGACTCACACAGAGACACATAGACTCACACAGAGACCCATAGACTCACACAGAGACCCACAGACTCACACAGAGACCCATAGACTCACACAGAGACCCACAGACTCACACAGACACCCACAGACTAGCACAGAGATCCACAGACTCACACATAGACCCATAGACTCACACAGAGACCCATAAACTCACACAGAGACCCATAGACTCACACAGAGACCCATAGACTTACACAGAGACCCACAGACTCACACAGAGACCCATAGACTCACACAGAGACCCACAGACTCACACAGAGACCCACAGACTCACACAGAGACCCACAGACTCGCACAGAGATCCACAGACTCACACAGAGACCCATAGACTCACACAGAGACCCATAGACTCACACAGAGACCCATAGACTCACACAACGACCCATAGACTCACACAGAGACCCGCAGACTCGCATAGAGACCCATAGACTCAATCAGAGACCCATAGACTCAGATAGAGACCCATAAACTCACACAGAGACCCATAGACTCAAACAGAGACCCATAGACTTACACAGAGACCCACAGACTCACACAGAGACCCATAGACTCACACAGAGACCCACAGACTCACACAGAGACCCACAGACTCACACAGAGACCCACAGACTCGCACAGAGATCCACAGACTCACACAGAGACCCATAGACTCACACAGAGACCCATAGACTCACACAATGACCCATAGACTCACACAGAGACCCACAGACTCACACAGAGACCCACAGACTCACACAGAGACCCACAGACTCGCACAGAGATCCACAGACTCACACAGAGACCCATAGACTCACACAGAGACCCATAGACTCACACAGAGACCCATAGACTCACACAACGACCCATAGACTCACACAGAGACCCGCAGACTCGCATAGAGACCCATAGACTCAATCAGAGACCCATAGACTCAGATAGAGACCTATAAACTCACACAGAGACCCATAGACTCAAACAGAGACCCATAGACTTACACAGAGACCCACAGACTCACACAGAGACCCATAGACTCACACAGAGACCCACAGACTCACACAGAGACCCACAGACTCACACAGAGACCCACAGACTCGCACAGAGATCCACAGACTCACACAGAGACCCATAGACTCACACAGAGACCCATAGACTCACACAACGACCCATAGACTCACACAGAGACCCATAGACTCACACAGAGACCCATAGACTCACACAGAGACCCATAGACTCACACAGAGACCCGCAGACTCGCATAGAGACCCATAGACTCAATCAGAGACCCATAGACTCAGATAGAGACCCACAGACTCACACAGAGACCCACAGACTCACACAGAGACCCACAGACTCGCACAGAGATCCACAGACTCACACAGAGACCCATAGACTCACACAGAGACCCATAGACTCACACAGAGACCCATAGACTCACACAGAGACCCATAGACTCACACAGAGACCCGCAGACTCGCATAGAGACCCATAGACTCAATCAGAGACCCATAGACTCAGACAGAGACCCACAGACTCACACAGAGACCCACAGACTCACACAGAGACCCCCTTGACTCACACAGAGACCCATAGACTCACACAGAGACACATAGACTCACACAGAGACCCATAGACTCACACAGAGACCCACAGACTCACACAGAGACCCACAGACTCACACAGAGACACATAGACTCACACAGAGACCCATAGACGCACACAGAGACACATAGACTCACACAGAGACCCATAGACTCACACAGAGACCCATAGACTCACACAGAGACCCACAGACTCACACAGAGACCCACAGACTCACACAGCGACCCATAGACTCACACAGAGACCCATAGACTCACACAGAGACCCACAGACTCACACATAGACCCATAGACTAACACAGAGACCCATAAACTCACACAGAGACCCATAGACTCACACAGAGACACATAGACTCACAAAGAGACCCATAGACTCACACAGAGACCCACAGACTCACACAGAGACCCATAGACTCACACAGAGACCCACAGACTCACACAGAGACCCACAGACTCGCACAGAGATCCACAGACTCACACAGAGACACATAGACTCACAAAGAGACCCATAGACTCACACAGAGACCCACAGACTCACACAGAGACCCATAGACTCACACAGAGACACATAGACTCACACAGAGACCCATAGACTCACACAGAGACACATAGACTCACACAGAGACCCATAGACTCACACAGAGACCCACAGACTCACACAGAGACCCATAGACTCACACAGAGACCCACAGACTCACACAGAGACCCACAGACTTGCACAGAGATCCACAGACTCACACAGAGACCCATAGACTAACACAGAGACCCATAAACTCACACAGAGACCCATAGATTCACACAGAGACCCATAGACTCACACAGAGACCCATAGACTCACACAGAGACACATAGACTCACACAGAGACCCATAGACTCACACAGAGACCCATAGACTCACACAGAGACACATAGACTCACACAGAGACCCATAGACTCACACAGAGACACATAGACTCACACAGAGACCCATAGACTCACACAGAGACACATAGACTCACACAGAGACCCATAGACTCACACAGAGACACATAGACTCACACAGAGACCCATAGACTCACACAGAGACCCACAGACTCACACAGAGACCCATAGACTCACACAGAGACCCACAGACTCACACAGACACCCACAGACTAGCACAGAGATCCACAGACTCACACATAGACCCATAGACTCACACAGAGACCCATAAACTCACACAGAGACCCATAGACTCACACAGAGACCCATAGACTTACACAGAGACCCACAGACTCACACAGAGACCCATAGACTCACACAGAGACCCACAGACTCACACAGAGACCCACAGACTCACACAGAGACCCACAGACTCGCACAGAGATCCACAGACTCACACAGAGACCCATAGACTCACACAGAGTCCCATAGACTCACACAGAGACCCATAGACTCACACAACGACCCATAGACTCACACAGAGACCCACAGACTCGCACAGAGACCCACAGACTCGCACAGAGACCCATAGACTCACACAGCAGAGACCCATAGACTCACAGCAGAGTCCCACAGACTCACACAGAGACACATAGACTCACACAGAGACCCATAGACTCACACAGAGACCCATAGACTCACACAGAGACCCATAGACTCACACAGACACACATAGACTCACACAGAGACCCACAGACTCACACAGAGACCCACAGACTCACACAGAGACCCATAGACTCACACAGAGACCCATAGACTCACACAGAGTCCCATTGACTCACACAGAGACCCATACACTCACACAGAGACACATAGACTCACACAGAGACCCATAGACTCACACAGAGACACATAGACCCACACAGAGACCCATAGACTCACACAGAGACCCTTAGACTCACACAGAGACCCATAGACTCAATCAGAGACCCATAGACTCAGATAGAGACCCACAGACTCACACAGAGACCCACAGACTCACACAGAGACCCACAGACTCGCACAGAGATCCACAGACTCACACAGAGACCCATAGACTCACACAGAGACCCATAGACTCACACAGAGACCCATAGACTCACACAGAGACCCATAGACTCACACAGAGACCCGCAGACTCGCATAGAGACCCATAGACTCAATCAGAGACCCATAGACTCAGACAGAGACCCACAGACTCACACAGAGACCCACAGACTCACACAGAGACCCCCTTGACTCACACAGAGACCCATAGACTCACACAGAGACACATAGACTCACACAGAGACCCATAGACTCACACAGAGACCCACAGACTCACACAGAGACCCACAGACTCACACAGAGACACATAGACTCACACAGAGACCCATAGACGCACACAGAGACACATAGACTCACACAGAGACCCATAGACTCACACAGAGACCCATAGACTCACACAGAGACCCACAGACTCACACAGAGACCCACAGACTCACACAGCGACCCATAGACTCACACAGAGACCCATAGACTCACACAGAGACCCACAGACTCACACATAGACCCATAGACTAACACAGAGACCCATAAACTCACACAGAGACCCATAGACTCACACAGAGACACATAGACTCACAAAGAGACCCATAGACTCACACAGAGACCCACAGACTCACACAGAGACCCATAGACTCACACAGAGACCCACAGACTCACACAGAGACCCACAGACTCGCACAGAGATCCACAGACTCACACAGAGACACATAGACTCACAAAGAGACCCATAGACTCACACAGAGACCCACAGACTCACACAGAGACCCATAGACTCACACAGAGACACATAGACTCACACAGAGACCCATAGACTCACACAGAGACACATAGACTCACACAGAGACCCATAGACTCACACAGAGACCCACAGACTCACACAGAGACCCATAGACTCACACAGAGACCCACAGACTCACACAGAGACCCACAGACTTGCACAGAGATCCACAGACTCACACAGAGACCCATAGACTAACACAGAGACCCATAAACTCACACAGAGACCCATAGATTCACACAGAGACCCATAGACTCACACAGAGACCCATAGACTCACACAGAGACACATAGACTCACACAGAGACCCATAGACTCACACAGAGACCCATAGACTCACACAGAGACACATAGACTCACACAGAGACCCATAGACTCACACAGAGACACATAGACTCACACAGAGACCCATAGACTCACACAGAGACACATAGACTCACACAGAGACCCATAGACTCACACAGAGACACATAGACTCACACAGAGACCCATAGACTCACACAGAGACCCACAGACTCACACAGAGACCCATAGACTCACACAGAGACCCACAGACTCACACAGACACCCACAGACTAGCACAGAGATCCACAGACTCACACATAGACCCATAGACTCACACAGAGACCCATAAACTCACACAGAGACCCATAGACTCACACAGAGACCCATAGACTTACACAGAGACCCACAGACTCACACAGAGACCCATAGACTCACACAGAGACCCACAGACTCACACAGAGACCCACAGACTCACACAGAGACCCACAGACTCGCACAGAGATCCACAGACTCACACAGAGACCCATAGACTCACACAGAGTCCCATAGACTCACACAGAGACCCATAGACTCACACAACGACCCATAGACTCACACAGAGACCCACAGACTCGCACAGAGACCCACAGACTCGCACAGAGACCCATAGACTCACACAGCAGAGACCCATAGACTCACAGCAGAGTCCCACAGACTCACACAGAGACACATAGACTCACACAGAGACCCATAGACTCACACAGAGACCCATAGACTCACACAGAGACCCATAGACTCACACAGACACACATAGACTCACACAGAGACCCACAGACTCACACAGAGACCCACAGACTCACACAGAGACCCATAGACTCACACAGAGACCCATAGACTCACACAGAGTCCCATTGACTCACACAGAGACCCATACACTCACACAGAGACACATAGACTCACACAGAGACCCATAGACTCACACAGAGACACATAGACCCACACAGAGACCCATAGACTCACACAGAGACCCTTAGACTCACACAGAGACCCACAGACTCACACAGTGGCCCATAGACTCACACAGAGACCCACAGACTCGCACAGAGACCCACAGACTCACACAGAGACACATAGACTCACACATAGACCCATAGACTCACACAGAGACACATAGACTCACACAGAGACCCATAGACTCACACAGAGACCCACAGACTCACACAGAGACCCACAGACTCACACAGAGACACATAGACTCACACAGAGACCCATAGACGCACACAGAGACACATAGACTCACACAGAGACCCATAGACTCACACAGAGACCCATAGACTCACACAGAGACCCACAGACTCACACAGAGACCCACAGACTCACACAGCGACCCATAGACTCACACAGAGACCCATAGACTCACACAGAGACCCACAGACTCACACATAGACCCATAGACTAACACAGAGACCCATAAACTCACACAGAGACCCATAGACTCACACAGAGACACATAGACTCACAAAGAGACCCATAGACTCACACAGAGACCCACAGACTCACACAGAGACCCATAGACTCACACAGAGACCCACAGACTCACACAGAGACCCACAGACTCGCACAGAGATCCACAGACTCACACAGAGACACATAGACTCACAAAGAGACCCATAGACTCACACAGAGACCCACAGACTCACACAGAGACCCATAGACTCACACAGAGACACATAGACTCACACAGAGACCCATAGACTCACACAGAGACACATAGACTCACACAGAGACCCATAGACTCACACAGAGACCCACAGACTCACACAGAGACCCATAGACTCACACAGAGACCCACAGACTCACACAGAGACCCACAGACTTGCACAGAGATCCACAGACTCACACAGAGACCCATAGACTAACACAGAGACCCATAAACTCACACAGAGACCCATAGATTCACACAGAGACCCATAGACTCACACAGAGACCCATAGACTCACACAGAGACACATAGACTCACACAGAGACCCATAGACTCACACAGAGACACATAGACTCACACAGAGACCCATAGACTCACACAGAGACACATAGACTCACACAGAGACCCATAGACTCACACAGAGACACATAGACTCACACAGAGACCCATAGACTCACACAGAGACACATAGACTCACACAGAGACCCATAGACTCACACAGAGACACATAGACTCACACAGAGACCCATAGACTCACACAGAGACCCACAGACTCACACAGAGACCCATAGACTCACACAGAGACCCACAGACTCACACAGACACCCACAGACTAGCACAGAGATCCACAGACTCACACATAGACCCATAGACTCACACAGAGACCCATAAACTCACACAGAGACCCATAGACTCACACAGAGACCCATAGACTTACACAGAGACCCACAGACTCACACAGAGACCCATAGACTCACACAGAGACCCACAGACTCACACAGAGACCCACAGACTCACACAGAGACCCACAGACTCGCACAGAGATCCACAGACTCACACAGAGACCCATAGACTCACACAGAGACCCATAGACTCACACAGAGACCCATAGACTCACACAACGACCCATAGACTCACACAGAGACCCGCACACTCGCATAGAGACCCATAAACTCACACAGAGACCCATAGACTCAAACAGAGACCCATAGACTTACACAGAGACCCACAGACTCACACAGAGACCCATAGACTCACACAGAGACCCACAGACTCACACAGAGACCCACAGACTCACACAGAGACCCACAGACTCGCACAGAGATCCACAGACTCACACAGAGACCCATAGACTCACACAGAGACCCATAGACTCACACAACGACCCATAGACTCACACAGAGACCCATAGACTCACACAGAGACCCATAGACTCACACAGAGACCCATAGACTCACACAGAGACCCGCAGACTCGCATAGAGACCCATAGACTCAATCAGAGACCCATAGACTCAGAGACCCACAGACTCACACAGAGACCCACAGACTCACACAGAGACCCACAGACTCGCACAGAGATCCACAGACTCACACAGAGACCCATAGACTCACACAGAGACCCATAGACTCACACAGAGACCCATAGACTCACACAGAGACCCATAGACTCACACAGAGACCCGCAGACTCGCATAGAGACCCATAGACTCAATCAGAGACCCATAGACTCAGACAGAGACCCACAGACTCACACAGAGACCCACAGACTCACACAGAGACCCCCTTGACTCACACAGAGACCCATAGACTCACATAGAGACCCATAGACTCACACAGAGACCCACAGACTCGCACAGAGACCCACAGACTCGTACAGAGACCCATAGACTCACACAGCAGAGACCCATAGACTCACGCAGAGACCCATAGACTCACACAGAGACCTACAGACTCGCACAGAGACCCACAGACTCGCACAGAGACCCATAGACTCACACAGGAGAGACCCCATAGACTCACAGCAGAGACCCATAGACTCACGCAGAGACCCACAGATTCACACAGAGACACATAGACTCACACAGAGACCCATAGACTCACACAGAGACCCATAGACTCACACAGAGACACATCGACTCGCACAGAGACCCACAGACTCGCACAGAGACCCATAGACTCACACAGCAGAGACCCATAGACTCACGCAGAGACCCATAGACTCACACAGAGACCCACAGACTCGCACAGAGACCCACAGACTCGCACAGAGACCCATAGACTCACACAGCAGAGACCCATAGACTCACAGCAGAGTCCCACAGACTCACACAGAGAAACATAGACTCACACAGAGACCCATAGACTCACACAGAGACCCATAGACTCACACAGAGACCCATAGACTCACACAGACACACATAGACTCACACAGAGACCCACAGACTCACACAGAGACCCACAGACTCACACAGAGACCCATAGACTCACACAGAGACCCATAGACTCACACAGAGTCCCATTGACTCACACAGAGACCCATACACTCACACAGAGACACATAGACTCACACAGAGACCCATAGACTCACACAGAGACACATAGACCCACACAGAGACCCATAGACTCACACAGAGACCCTTAGACTCACACAGAGACCCATAGACTCACACAGTGGCCCATAGACTCACACAGAGACCCACAGACTCGCACAGAGACCCACAGACTCACACAGAGACACATAGACTCACACAGAGACCCATAGACTCACACAGAGACACATAGACTCACACAGAGACCCATAGACTCACACAGAGACACATAGACTCACACAGAGACCCATAGACTCACACAGAGACACATAGACTCACACAGAGACCCATAGACTCACACAGAGACACATAGACTCACACAGAGACCCATAGACTCACACAGAGACACATAGACTCACACAGAGACCCATAGACTCACACAGAGACCCACAGACTCACACAGAGACCCATAGACTCACACAGAGACCCACAGACTCACACAGACACCCACAGACTAGCACAGAGATCCACAGACTCACACATAGACCCATAGACTCACACAGAGACCCATAAACTCACACAGAGACCCATAGACTCACACAGAGACCCATAGATTCACACAGAGACCCATAGACTCACACAGAGACCCATAGACTCACACAGAGACACATAGACTCACACAGAGACCCATAGACTCACACAGAGACACATAGACTCACACAGAGACCCATAGACTCACACAGAGACACATAGACTCACACAGAGACCCATAGACTCACACAGAGACACATAGACTCACACAGAGACCCATAGACTCACACAGAGACACATAGACTCACACAGAGACCCATAGACTCACACAGAGACACATAGACTCACACAGAGACCCATAGACTCACACAGAGACCCACAGACTCACACAGAGACCCATAGACTCACACAGAGACCCACAGACTCACACAGACACCCACAGACTAGCACAGAGATCCACAGACTCACACATAGACCCATAGACTCACACAGAGACCCATAAACTCACACAGAGACCCATAGACTCACACAGAGACCCATAGACTTACACAGAGACCCACAGACTCACACAGAGACCCATAGACTCACACAGAGACCCACAGACTCACACAGAGACCCACAGACTCACACAGAGACCCACAGACTCGCACAGAGATCCACAGACTCACACAGAGACCCATAGACTCACACAGAGACCCATAGACTCACACAGAGACCCATACACTCACACAACGACCCATAGACTCACACAGAGACCCGCAGACTCGCATAGAGACCCATAGACTCAATCAGAGACCCATAGACTCAGATAGAGACCCATAAACTCACACAGAGACCCATAGACTCAAACAGAGACCCATAGACTTACACAGAGACCCACAGACTCACACAGAGACCCATAGACTCACACAGAGACCCACAGACTCACACAGAGACCCACAGACTCACACAGAGACCCACAGACTCGCACAGAGATCCACAGACTCACACAGAGACCCATAGACTCACACAGAGACCCATAGACTCACACAACGACCCATAGACTCACACAGAGACCCATAGACTCACACAGAGACCCATAGACTCACACAGAGACCCATAGACTCACACAGAGACCCGCAGACTCGCATAGAGACCCATAGACTCAATCAGAGACCCATAGACTCAGATAGAGACCCACAGACTCACACAGAGACCCACAGACTCACACAGAGACCCACAGACTCGCACAGAGATCCACAGACTCACACAGAGACCCATAGACTCACACAGAGACCCATAGACTCACACAGAGCCCCATAGACTCACACAACGACCCATAGACTCACACAGAGACCCATAGACTCACACAGAGACCCATAGACTCACACAGAGACCCATAGACTCACACAGAGACCCGCAGACTCGCATAGAGACCCATAGACTCAATCAGAGACCCATAGACTCAGACAGAGACCCACAGACTCACACAGAGACCCACAGACTCACACAGAGACCCCCTTGACTCACACAGAGACCCATAGACTCACATAGAGACCCATAGACTCACACAGAGACCCACAGACTCGCACAGAGACCCACAGACTCGCACAGAGACCCATAGACTCACACAGCAGAGACCCATAGACTCACGCAGAGACCCATAGACTCACACAGAGACCTACAGACTCGCACAGAGACCCACAGACTCGCACAGAGACCCATAGACTCACACAGGAGAGACCCATAGACTCACAGCAGAGACCCATAGACTCACGCAGAGACCCACAGATTCACACAGAGACACATAGACTCACACAGAGACCCATAGACTCACACAGAGACCCATAGACTCACACAGAGACACATCGACTCGCACAGAGACCCACAGACTCGCACAGAGACCCATAGACTCACACAGCAGAGACCCATAGACTCACGCAGAGACCCATAGACTCACACAGAGACCCACAGACTCGCACAGAGACCCACAGACTCGCACAGAGACCCATAGACTCACACAGAGACCCACAGACTCACACAGAGACCCACAGACTCACACAGAGACCCACAGACTCGCACAGAGATCCACAGACTCACACAGAGACCCATAGACTCACACAGAGACCCATAGACTCACACAACGACCCATAGACTCACACAGAGACCCATAGACTCACACAGAGACCCATAGACTCACACAGAGACCCATAGACTCACACAGAGACCCGCAGACTCGCATAGAGACCCATAGACTCAATCAGAGACCCATAGACTCAGATAGAGACCCACAGACTCACACAGAGACCCACAGACTCACACAGAGACCCACAGACTCGCACAGAGATCCACAGACTCACACAGAGACCCATAGACTCACACAGAGACCCATAGACTCACACAGAGACCCATAGACTCACACAGAGACCCATAGACTCACACAGAGACCCGCAGACTCGCATAGAGACCCATAGACTCAATCAGAGACCCATAGACTCAGACAGAGACCCACAGACTCACACAGAGACCCACAGACTCACACAGAGACCCCCTTGACTCACACAGAGACCCATAGACTCACATAGAGACCCATAGACTCACACAGAGACCCACAGACTCGCACAGAGACCCACAGACTCGTACAGAGACCCATAGACTCACACAGCAGAGACCCATAGACTCACGCAGAGACCCATAGACTCACACAGAGACCTACAGACTCGCACAGAGACCCACAGACTCGCACAGAGACCCATAGACTCACACAGGAGAGACCCATAGACTCACAGCAGAGACCCATAGACTCACGCAGAGACCCACAGATTCACACAGAGACACATAGACTCACACAGAGACCCATAGACTCACACAGAGACCCATAGACTCACACAGAGACACATCGACTCGCACAGAGCCCCACAGACTCGCACAGAGACCCATAGACTCACACAGCAGAGACCCATAGACTCACGCAGAGACCCATAGACTCACACAGAGCCCCACAGACTCGCACAGAGACCCACAGACTCGCACAGAGACCCATAGACTCACACAGCAGAGACCCATAGACTCACAGCAGAGTCCCACAGACTCACACAGAGACACATAGACTCACACAGAGACCCATAGACTCACACAGAGACCCATAGACTCACACAGAGACCCATAGACTCACACAGACACACATAGACTCACACAGAGACCCACAGACTCACACAGAGACCCACAGACTCACACAGAGACCCATAGACTCACACAGAGACCCATAGACTCACACAGAGTCCCATTGACTCACACAGACACACATAGACTCACATAGAGACCCACAGACTCACACAGAGACCCACAGACTCACACAGAGACCCACAGACTCGCACAGAGACCCATAGACTCACACAGCAGAGACCCATAGACTCACGCAGAGACCCATAGACTCACACAGAGACCTACAGACTCGCACAGAGACCCACAGACTCGCACAGAGATCCACAGACTCACACAGAGACCCATAGACTCACACAGAGACCCATAGACTCACACAGAGCCCCATAGACTCACACAACGACCCATAGACTCACACAGAGACCCATAGACTCACACAGAGACCCATAGACTCACACAGAGACCCATAGACTCACACAGAGACCCGCAGACTCGCATACAGACCCATAGACTCAATCAGAGACCCATAGACTCAGACAGAGACCCACAGACTCACACAGAGACCCACAGACTCACACAGAGACCCCCTTGACTCACACAGAGACCCATAGACTCACATAGAGACCCATAGACTCACACAGAGACCCACAGACTCGCACAGAGACCCACAGACTCGCACAGAGACCCATAGACTCACACAGCAGAGACCCATAGACTCACGCAGAGACCCATAGACTCACACAGAGACCTACAGACTCGCACAGAGACCCACAGACTCGCACAGAGACCCATAGACTCACACAGGAGAGACCCATAGACTCACAGCAGAGACCCATAGACTCACGCAGAGACCCACAGATTCACACAGAGACACATAGACTCACACAGAGACCCATAGACTCACACAGAGACCCATAGACTCACACAGAGACACATCGACTCGCACAGAGACCCACAGACTCGCACAGAAACCCATAGACTCACACAGAGACCCATAGACTCACACAACGACCCATAGACTCACACAGAGACCCATAGACTCACACAGAGACCCATAGACTCACACAGAGACCCATAGACTCACACAGAGACCCGCAGACTCGCATAGAGACCCATAGACTCAATCAGAGACCCATAGACTCAGATAGAGACCCACAGACTCACACAGAGACCCACAGACTCACACAGAGACCCACAGACTCGCACAGAGATCCACAGACTCACACAGAGACCCATAGACTCACACAGAGACCCATAGACTCACACAGAGACCCATAGACTCACACAGAGACCCATAGACTCACACAGAGACCCGCAGACTCGCATAGAGACCCATAGACTCAATCAGAGACCCATAGACTCAGACAGAGACCCACAGACTCACACAGAGACCCACAGACTCACACAGAGACCCCCTTGACTCACACAGAGACCCATAGACTCACATAGAGACCCATAGACTCACACAGAGACCCACAGACTCGCACAGAGACCCACAGACTCGTACAGAGACCCATAGACTCACACAGCAGAGACCCATAGACTCACGCAGAGACCCATAGACTCACACAGAGACCTACAGACTCGCACAGAGACCCACAGACTCGCACAGAGACCCATAGACTCACACAGGAGAGACCCATAGACTCACAGCAGAGACCCATAGACTCACGCAGAGACCCACAGATTCACACAGAGACACATAGACTCACACAGAGACCCATAGACTCACACAGAGACCCATAGACTCACACAGAGACACATCGACTCGCACAGAGACCCACAGACTCGCACAGAGACCCATAGACTCACACAGCAGAGACCCATAGACTCACGCAGAGACCCATAGACTCACACAGAGACCCACAGACTCGCACAGAGACCCACAGACTCGCACAGAGACCCATAGACTCACACAGCAGAGACCCATAGACTCACAGCAGAGTCCCACAGACTCACACAGAGACACATAGACTCACACAGAGACCCATAGACTCACACAGAGACCCATAGACTCACACAGAGACCCATAGACTCACACAGACACACATAGACTCACACAGAGACCCACAGACTCACACAGAGACCCACAGACTCACACAGAGACCCATAGACTCACACAGAGACCCATAGACTCACACAGAGTCCCATTGACTCACACAGAGACCCATACACTCACACAGAGACACATAGACTCACACAGAGACCCATAGACTCACACAGAGACACATAGACCCACACAGAGACCCATAGACTCACACAGAGACCCTTAGACTCACACAGAGACCTACAGACTCACACAGTGGCCCATAGACTCACACAGAGACCCATAGACTCAGATAGAGACCCACAGACTCACACAGAGACCCACAGACTCACACAGAGACCCACAGACTCGCACAGAGATCCACAGACTCACACAGAGACCCATAGACTCACACAGAGACCCATAGACTCACACAGAGACCCATAGACTCACACAGAGACCCATAGACTCACACAGAGACCCGCAGACTCGCATAGAGACCCATAGACTCAATCAGAGACCCATAGACTCAGACAGAGACCCACAGACTCACACAGAGACCCACAGACTCACACAGAGACCCCCTTGACTCACACAGAGACCCATAGACTCACATAGAGACCCATAGACTCACACAGAGACCCACAGACTCGCACAGAGACCCACAGACTCGTACAGAGACCCATAGACTCACACAGCAGAGACCCATAGACTCACGCAGAGACCCATAGACTCACACAGAGACACATAGACTCACACAGAGACCCATAGACTCACACAGAGACCCATAGACTCACACAGGAGAGACCCATAGACTCACAGCAGAGACCCATAGACTCACGCAGAGACCCACAGATTCACACAGAGACACATAGACTCACACAGAGACCCATAGACTCACACAGAGACCCATAGACTCACACAGAGACACATCGACTCGCACAGAGACCCACAGACTCGCACAGAGACCCATAGACTCACACAGCAGAGACCCATAGACTCACGCAGAGACCCATAGACTCACACAGAGACCCACAGACTCGCACAGAGACCCACAGACTCGCACAGAGACCCATAGACTCACACAGCAGAGACCCATAGACTCACAGCAGAGTCCCATAGACTCACACAGAGACCCACAGACTCGCACAGAGATCCACAGACTCACACAGAGACCCATAGACTCACACAGAGACCCATAGACTCACACAGAGACCCATAGACTCACACAGAGACCCATAGACTCACACAGAGACCCATAGACTCACACAACGACCCATAGACTCACACAGAGACCCGCAGACTCGCATAGAGACCCATAGACTCAATCAGAGACCCATAGACTCAGATAGAGACCCATAAACTCACACAGAGACCCATAGACTCAAACAGAGACCCATAGACTTACACAGAGACCCACAGACTCACACAGAGACCCATAGACTCACACAGAGACCCACAGACTCACACAGAGACCCACAGACTCACACAGAGACCCACAGACTCGCACAGAGATCCACAGACTCACACAGAGACCCATAGACTCACACAGAGACCCATAGACTCACACAACGACCCATAGACTCACACAGAGACCCATAGACTCACACAGAGACCCATAGACTCACACAGAGACCCATAGACTAACACAGAGACCCGCAGACTCGCATAGAGACCCATAGACTCAATCAGAGACCCATAGACTCAGATAGAGACCCACAGACTCACACAGAGACCCACAGACTCACACAGAGACCCACAGACTCGCACAGAGATCCACAGACTCACACAGAGACCCATAGACTCACACAGAGACCCATAGACTCACACAGAGCCCCATAGACTCACACAACGACCCATAGACTCACACAGAGACCCATAGACTCACACAGAGACCCATAGACTCACACAGAGACCCATAGACTCACACAGAGACCCGCAGACTCGCATAGAGACCCATAGACTCAATCAGAGACCCATAGACTCAGACAGAGACCCACAGACTCACACAGAGACCCACAGACTCACACAGAGACCCCCTTGACTCACACAGAGACCCATAGACTCACATAGAGACCCATAGACTCACACAGAGACCCACAGACTCGCACAGAGACCCACAGACTCGCACAGAGACCCATAGACTCACACAGCAGAGACCCATAGACTCACGCAGAGACCCATAGACTCACACAGAGACCTACAGACTCGCACAGAGACCCACAGACTCGCACAGAGACCCATAGACTCACACAGGAGAGACCCATAGACTCACAGCAGAGACCCATAGACTCACGCAGAGACCCACAGATTCACACAGAGACACATAGACTCACACAGAGACCCATAGACTCACACAGAGACCCATAGACTCACACAGAGACACATCGACTCGCACAGAGACCCACAGACTCGCACAGAGACCCATAGACTCACACAGCAGAGACCCATAGACTCACGCAGAGACCCATAGACTCACACAGAGACCCACAGACTCGCACAGAGACCCACAGACTCGCACAGAGACCCATAGACTCACACAGCAGAGACCCATAGACTCACAGCAGAGTCGCACAGACTCACACAGAGACACATAGACTCACACAGAGACCCATAGACTCACACAGAGACCCATAGACTCACACAGAGACCCATAGACTCACACAGACACACATAGACTCACACACAGACCCACAGACTCACACAGAGACCCACAGACTCACACAGAGACCCATAGACTCACACAGAGACCCATAGACTCACACAGAGTCCCATTGACTCACACAGAGACCCATACACTCACACAGAGACACATAGACTCACACAGAGACCCATAGACTCACACAGAGACACATAGACCCACACAGAGACCCATAGACTCACACAGAGACCCTTAGACTCACACAGAGACCCACAGACTCACACAGTGGCCCATAGACTCACACAGAGACCCACAGACTCGCACAGAGACCCACAGACTCACACAGAGACACATAGACTCACACAGAGACCCATAGACTCACACAGGGCACATAGACTCACACAGAGACCCATAGACTCAGACAGAGACACATAGACTCACACAGAGACCCATAGACTCACACAGAGACACATAGACTCACACAGAGACCCATAGACTCACACAGAGACACATAGACTCACACAGAGACCCATAGACTCACACAGAGACACATAGACTCACACAGAGACCCATAGACTCACACAGAGACCCACAGACTCACACAGAGACCCATAGACTCACACAGAGACCCACAGACTCACACAGACACCCACAGACTAGCACAGATATCCACAGACTCACACATAGACCCATAGACTCACACAGAGACCCATAAACTCACACAGAGACCAATAGACTCACACAGAGACCCATAGACTTACACAGAGACCCACAGACTCACACAGAGACCATAGACTCACACAGAGACCCACAGACTCACACAGAGCCCCACAGACTCACACAGAGACCCACAGACTCGCACAGAGATCCACAGACTCACACAGAGACCCATAGACTCACACAGAGACCCATAGACTCACACAGAGTCCCATAGACTCACACAACGACCCATAGACTCACACAGAGACCCATAGACTCAGACAGAGACACATAGACTCACACAGAGACCCATAGACTCACACAGAGACACATAGACTCACACAGAGACCCATAGACTCACACAGAGACACATAGACTCACACAGAGACCCATAGACTCACACAGAGACACATAGACTCACACAGAGACCCATAGACTCACACAGAGACCCACAGACTCACACAGAGCCCCACAGACTCACACAGAGACCCACAGACTCGCACAGAGATCCACAGACTCACACAGAGACCCATAGACTCACACAGAGACCCATAGACTCACACAGAGACCCATAGACTCACACAACGACCCATAGACTCACACAGAGACCCATAGACTCACACAGAGACCCATAGACTCACACAGAGACCCATAGACTCACACAGAGACCCGCAGACTCGCATAGAGACCCATAGACTCAATCAGAGACCCATAGACTCAGACAGAGACCCACAGACTCACACAGAGACCCACAGACTCACACAGAGACCCACAGACTCGCACAGAGATCCACAGACTCACACAGAGACCCATAGACTCACACAGAGACCCATAGACTCACACAGAGCCCCATAGACTCACACAACGACCCATAGACTCACACAGAGACCCATAGACTCACACAGAGACCCATAGACTCACACAGAGACCCATAGACTCACACAGAGACCCGCAGACTCGTATAGAGACCCATAGACTCAATCAGAGACCCATAGACTCAGACAGAGACCCACAGACTCACACAGAGACCCACAGACTCACACAGAGACCCCCTTGACTCACACAGAGACCCATAGACTCACATAGAGACCCATAGACTCACACAGAGACCCACAGACTCGCACATAGACCCACAGACTCGCACAGAGACCCATAGACTCACACAGCAGAGACCCATAGACTCACGCAGAGACCCATAGACTCACACAGAGACCTACAGACTCGCACAGAGACCCACAGACTCGCACAGAGACCCATAGACGCACACAGCAGAGACCCATAGACTCACAGCAGAGACCCATAGACTCACGCAGAGACCCACAGATTCACACAGAGACACATAGACTCACACAGAGACCCATAGACTCACACAGAGACCCATAGACTCACACAGAGACACATCGGCTCGCACAGAGACCCACAGACTCGCACAGAGACCCATAGACTCACACAGCAGAGACCCATAGACTCACGCAGAGACCCATAGACTCACACAGAGACCCACAGACTCGCACAGAGACCCACAGACTCGCACAGAGACCCATAGACTCACACAGCAGAGACCCATAGACTCACAGCAGAGTCCCACAGACTCACACAGAGACACATAGACTCACACAGAGACCCATAGACTCACACAGAGACCCATAGACTCACACAGAGACCCATAGACTCACACAGACACACATAGACTCACACAGAGACCCACAGACTCACACAGAGACCCACAGACTCACACAGAGACCCATAGACTCACACAGAGACCCATAGACTCACACAGAGACCCATTGACTCACACACAGACCCATACACTCACGCAGAGACACATAGACTCACACAGAGACCCATAGACTCACACAGAGACACATAGACCCACACAGAGACCCATAGACTCACACAGAGACCCATAGACTCACACAGAGACCCACAGACTCACACAGTGGCCCATAGACTCACACAGAGACCCACAGACTCGCACAGAGACCCACAGACTCGCACAGAGATCCACAGACTCACACAGAGACCCATAGACTCACACAGAGACCCATAGACTCATACAGAGACCCATAGACTCACACAGAGAACCATAGACTAACACAGAGACCCATAGACTCACACAGAGACACAGACTCACACAGTGACCCACAGACTTACACAGAGACCCATAGACTCACACAGAGACCCATAGACTCACACAGAGACCCATAGACTCACACAGAGACCCATAGACTCACACAAAGACCCATAGACGCACACAGAGACCCATAGACTCACACAGAGACCCATAGACTCACACAGAGACCCATAGACTCACACAGAGACCCGCAGACTCGCATAGAGACCCATAGACTCAATCAGAGACCCATAGACTCAGACAGAGACCCACAGACTCACACAGAGACCACAGACTCGTACAGAGACCCATAGACTCACACAGCAGAGACCCATAGACTCACGCAGAGACCCATAGACTCACACAGAGACCCACAGACTCGCACAGAGACCCACAGACTCGCACAGAGACCCATAGACTCACACAGCATAGACCCATAGACTCACGCAGAGACCCATAGACTCACGCAGAGACCCATAGACTCACACAGACTGCTTCCTACCCTCTGTTTGTGTCCTTGTATACAACGCCTGAATACTCCTCCTTTCTGCCTCCACCACTATCACCATCACCCGTCACCACCACCACCGTCACCACCACCGTCACCACCACCACCGTCACCACCACCACCACCACTCTGTGTGTGCGCAGGAGAAGGAGGGGCGTGGGTTTGACCTGGGGTCTGGCCTCGTGGTCACCTCTCTGTCCGCAAGTTGGCAAGCCTTGCGATAGAGGCGCCCGCTCGCCCGCTCACTCACTCACTCGCTCACTCACTCACTCACCCGCTCACTCACCCACTCACTCACTCACACACTCACTCACCCGCTCACTCACTCACCCACTCACACACTCACTCACCCGCTCACTCACCCACTCACTCACTCACACACTCACCCACTCACTCACTCACTCGCTCGCTCACTCACTCACTCTCCCGCTCACTCACCCACTCACTCACTCACCCACTCACACACTCACTCACCCGCTCACTCACCCACTCACTCACTCACACACTCACTCACCCGCTCACTCACTCACCCACTCACACACTCACTCACTCACCCGCTCACTCACCCACTCACTCACTCACACACTCACCCACTCACTTACCCACTCACTCATTCACCCACTCGCTCATTCACCTACTCGCTCACTCACTCACTCAGCAGCTGTGAGCTCAATCACTCGCTCACTCACTCACTCACATACTCACTCACTCACACACTCACTCACTCACCCACCCACTCACTCGCTCGCTCACTCACCCACTCACTCACTCACACACCCACTCACTCACCCACTGACTCACTTACTCACACACTCACTCACACACTCCCTCACTCACTCACACACCCACTCACTCACCCACTGACTCACTCACTCACACACTCACTCACACACTCTCTCACTCGCTCACTCACTCACTCGCTAACTCACCGGCTGTTAGCTCAATCACACAACCAATCCTCGACTGTGAGCGCATTCACCTAGCTGTGAACTCGCTCGCTCACCATCTGCTCACTCACTCTCTCACCAGCTGCGAGCTCTCACTCAGTCACCAATGCCAACACTATCAGTAGCCATAGGAGAGACATGCCCACGTGTCACAGTGTGTGCGCGGCAGCTGTTGGAGACGCAGCAGTAGCAGCAGCAGCAATGGAACAGCTCGTGTAGGAGTAGCAGCAGCAGCAATGGAAACAGCTCGTGTAGGAACAGTAGTAGCAGCAGCAGCAGCAATGGAAACAGCTCATGTAGGAGTAGCAGTAGCAGCAGCAGCAATGGAAACAGCTCATGTAGGAGCAGCAGTAGCAGCAGCAGCAGCAATGGAAACAGCTCATGTAGGAACAGCAGTAGCAGCAGCTTTAGCACAAGCGGTAGGAGCAGCTGCGGCAAATAGCTTTAGTTGAAACTGTATCAACAACAGCCGAACCAGCTGTATCATCAACTTAGCAGAACCAGCTGTATCAGCAACTGTAGCAGAACCAGCTGTATCAACAACTTAGCAGAACCAGCTGTATCATCAACTGTAGCAGAACCAGCTGTATCAACAACAGCAGAATCAGCTGTATCAACAACAGCAGAACCAGCTGTATCAACAATTGTAGTAGAACTACCTGTATCAACAACAGCAGAACCAGCTGTATCAACAACTTAGCAGAACCAGCTGTATCAAGAACTTAGCAGAACCAGCTGTATCATCAACTGTAGTAGAACCAGCTGTATCAGCAACTTAGCAGAACCAGCTGTATCAGCAACAGCAGAACCAGCTGTATCAGCAACTATAGCAGAACCAACTGTATCATCAACTTAGCAGAACCAGCTGTGTCAACAACTGTAGCAGAACCAGCAGTATCATCAACTGTAGTAGAACCAGCTGTATCATTAACTTAGTAGAACCAGCTGTATCATCAACTGTAGTAGAACCAGCTGTATCATCAACAGCAGAACCAGCTGTGTCAACAACATAGCAGAACCAGCTGTATCATCAACAGCAGAACCAGCTGTATCATCAACTTAGCAGAACCAGCTGTATCATCAACTTAGCAGAACCAGCTGTATCAACAACAGCAGAACCAGCTGTATCATCAACTGTAGCAGAACCACCTGTATCAACAACTTAGCAGAATCAGCTGTGTCAACAACTTAGCAGAACCAGCTGTATCAACAACTGTAGCAGAACCAGCTGTATCATCAACTTAGCAGAACCAGCTGTATCAACAACAGCAGAACCAGCTGTATCATCAACTTAGCAGAACCAGCTGTATCAACAACTTAGCAGAACCAGCTGTATCAGCAACAGCAGAACCAGCTGTATCAACAACTTAGCAGAACCAGCTGTATCATCAACTGTAGTAGAACCAGCTGTGTCATCAACTTAGCAGAACCAGCTGTATCAACAACTTAGCAGAACCAGCTGTATCATCAACTTAGCAGAACCAGCTGTATCATCAACTTAGCAGAACCAGCTGTATCATTAACTTAGTAGAACCAGCTGTATCAACAACAGCAGAACCAGCTGTATCAACAACTTAGCAGAACCAGCTGTATCAGCAACTTAGCAGAGCCAGCTGTATCATTAACTTAGTAGAACCAGCTGTATCAACAACAGCAGAACCAGCTGTATCAACAACTTAGCAGAACCAGCTGTATCAGCAACTTAGCAGAACCAGCTGTATCATTAACTTAGTAGAACCAGCTGTGTCAACAACTTAGCAGAACCAGCTGTATCGACAACTGTAGCAGAACCAGCTGTATCATCAACTTAGTAGAACCAGCTGTATCAACAACAGCAGAACCAGCTGTATCAACAACTTAGCAGAACCAGCTGTATCAGCAACAGCAGAACCAGCTGTATCAACAACAGCAGAACCAGCTGTATCATCAACTGTAGCAGAACCAGCTGTATCATCAACTTAGCAGAACCAGCTGTATCATCAACTTAGCAGAACCAGCTGTATCATCATCTGTAGTAGAACCAGCTGTATCAACAACTTAGCAGAACCAGCTGTATCAACAACAGCAGAACCAGCTGTATCATCAACTTAGCAGAACCAGCTGTATCAACAACTTAGCAGAACCAGCTGTATCAGCAACAGCAGAACCAGCTGTATCAACAACTTAGCAGAACCAGCTGTATCATCAACTGTAGTAGAACCAGCTGTGTCATCAACTTAGCAGAACCAGCTGTATCAACAACTTAGCAGAACCAGCTGTATCATCAACTTAGCAGAACCAGCTGTATCATCAACTTAGCAGAACCAGCTGTATCATTAACTTAGTAGAACCAGCTGTATCAACAACAGCAGAACCAGCTGTATCAACAACTTAGCAGAACCAGCTGTATCAGCAACTTAGCAGAGCCAGCTGTATCATTAACTTAGTAGAACCAGCTGTATCAACAACAGCAGAACCAGCTGTATCAACAACTTAGCAGAACCAGCTGTATCAGCAACTTAGCAGAACCAGCTGTATCATTAACTTAGTAGAACCAGCTGTATCAACAACAGCAGAACCAGCTGTATCAACAACTTAGCAGAGCCAGCTGTATCAGCAACTTAGTAGAATCAGCTGTGTCAACAACTTAGCAGAACCAGCTGTATCGACAACTGTAGCAGAACCAGCTGTATCATCAACTTAGTAGAACCAGCTGTATCAACAACAGCAGAACCAGCTGTATCAACAACTTAGCAGAACCAGCTGTATCAACAACTTAGCAGAACCAGCTGTATCAGCAACAGCAGAACCAGCTGTATCAACAACTTAGCAGAACCAGCTGTATCATCAACTGTAGTAGAACCAGCTGTATCATCAACTTAGCAGAACCAGCTGTATCATCAACTTAGCAGAACCAGCTGTATCATCATCTGTAGTAGAACCAGCTGTATCAACAACTTAGCAGAACCAGCTGTATCAACAACTTAGCAGAACCAGCTGTATCAACAACTTAGCAGAACCAGCTGTATCAACAACAGCAGAACCAGCTGTATCAACAACTTAGCAGAACCAGCTGTATCAACAACTTAGCAGAACCAGCTGTATCAGCAACTTAGCAGAACCAGCTGTATCATTAACTTAGTAGAACCAGCTGTATCAACAACAGCAGAACCAGCTGTATCAACAACTTAGCAGAACCAGCTGTATCAGCAACTTAGCAGAACCAGCTGTATCATTAACTTAGTAGAACCAGCTGTATCAACAACAGCAGAACCAGCTGTATCAACAACTTAGCAGAACCAGCTGTATCAGCAACTTAGCAGAACCAGCTGTATCATTGACTTAGTAGAACCAGCTGTATCAACAACAGCAGAACCAGCTGTATCAACAACTTAGCAGAACCAGCTGTATCAGCAACTTAGCAGAACCAGCTGTATCATTAACTTAGTAGAACCAGCTGTATCAACAACAGCAGAACCAGCTGTATCAACAACTTAGCAGAACCAGCTGTATTATATATTCATATTCTTAGTTTTTTCGGTAAAGTCACGCTGAAGAGAAACAACAAAATAACAAAATATATATAAAACAATAAAAAAAAATTCACGACGTTTCGACCATAACTCAAACGGTCATCATCAGGTGTGTCGGTTTGCATAAATTTATTTTTAAAACGGCACATTTATTTATTTATAAAAAAAAACGTTGGCGTCACGCGCAGCGATTGGCAGTTTGCCCAGGACTAGTCCATCTATTTTATTTTATTTTAAAAGAGGAGGGGGGAGACGAAATTTTTTATAATGTATGCTGTCTGAAAGCCACTGTAAGCGTGAACAATCAATCAAGAACTGAAATGATTTATCAAATCTTTCCAATGATTGCTAAGATAGAATCCATCTTCTCGGTTGAAATTGTCTCTGTGCTTGTATATGTGGATAGCCTCATGAACGAATCTCTCATGGAAGCCAGATGGCTTACAAAGAACCTCCGTCTTGGAAAAGTCAATGGCATGTGAGCCTACTGAATTAGAACAATGATCTGCTACGGCCGAGGTGTTGGTCCTACCATGTTTAAGGTCTGCTTTATGTTCACGAATGCGGTCCGAGACATGGCGTTTGGTTTCTCCAATGTAACTACTACCACAGAGGCAACTTAGTTTGTAGACACCAGGGTATTGTATGTCCGGAATCACATCTTTTACAGACGGAACCAGATCACGGATTTTATGTAATGTGTTGAAACGGACCTGGATCTTGTGTTTATTCAAGATTTTGGAGATCTTTTTTGTGATCCCAGCAATGTAGGGTAAAGTGATGGTTTTGAAAGGCTCCTCAAGAGGGTTCTTCTTCATGGTTTGAGTGATAGCTTTGCGGATTGTATAGTCGGAGTAACCATTAGCCCTAAGAGCTTGGTGTACGTGCTTGAGTTCACTGCTTATGTGTTCCTGGTCGGATATGCATTGGGCTCTATGATACAGAGTCTTGATGAGAGAATTCTTCTGTGATGGATGGTGGTGGGAATCCGGTTTCAGATAAGCATCCGTATGGGTAGCTTTCCTGTAGACAGAGTGGCTCATTGAACCATCAGGTCTCTTTTTAATTAGGACATCCAAAAAAGGTATCTTGCCATCTATTTCGACTTCCATGGTAAATCTGATGGCTGGGTGTATGGAATTGATGTGGTCGAAGAATTGGTCTAGAGCAGGCCGGCCATGTGGCCAGATGACAAAAGTGTCATCCACGTACCTCTTCCATAAGGTTGGGCGCAGAGTGGCAGTCTGGATGGCGTCAGTCTCAAATTTCTCCATGAAAATGTTAGCTATAACTGGAGAAAGGGGGGAGCCCATTGGGGTGCCCTCAGTTTGTTTGTAGAAAGTTCCATTCCAAGTGAAGTATGTATTGGTTAAACAGTGTCTCACCAGTGGGGGTACCTCAGTGTTTAGTCCTTGATGAACCAAGTCTTCAATGATTGCAATGGTGTCAGGTACAGGAACCTTGGTGAATAAGGAAACTACATCAAAACTGACAAGCAGGTCGTCTGGGGACAGGGAAATACCCTTGATTGTTGATACCAGGTGAGTAGAATTTTGTACCGCAGAGGTGGTCTTTCCAGTGAAAGGACGCAGGATTTCAGACAAAAAACGAGCTAGTTTGTAGGTGGGGGAGCTGATAGTAGAGACTATGGGACGAAGAGGTGTATCAACTTTATGTATTTTTGGTAAGCCGTATAATCTTGGTGGCCTGGCAGCAGAAGGTTTCAACGAAAACTGTTTAGATTGATCAATTAATGCGGTTGAATCAGAAATTATTTTGTTGGTTTGTGTGACGAGGCTGTTGGTGGGATCTCTTTTTATTTTTGTATAACTACCATCGTCGAGTAATTCTTTAATTTTGTTGTTGTATTCTATTTTATCCATGATGACAGTAGCATTGCCTTTGTCAGCTGAGAGAACTACAATATCATTCCTCTTTTTTAATTTATATAATTCAAAACGCTCATCTTTGCTGAGGTTGCTAGCTGGCATCTTAGCGTTTTTGAGGGTTGCAGCGATTTCAGATCTTGCTACGTCTGCAGCGATGTGACCCAGGCCCCTGAGAGCAACGTCTACTTGGGCAATTATATCATTAACTGGTATGTGTTTAGGTGTGACTGCAAAGTTTAGACCTTTAGCTAAAACGGATTTCAGACCATCGGAAATAGAACTGTTACTGCGATTAATTACGACTTTATTAACGTCTAACTTTTTGGTGTGTGGGTCCGGTCTTTTGCTGAAGAGGAGGTTAAATTTGGAAATCAGGTTTTCCTTACATTTGGTCGACATAGTAGCAGCTGAAGAGGCAGTCATATTGTCTACATGTTCCCAATCCGATGTGGACATTATTGCCGTCAATGATAAGTGTGATTTGTAGAGTGTCTTGTCTAACTGATCTAGTTCTGTGCGTATAAGTCTGATTTTTTCTGAGATAAGAGCTAAGCTAGTTTTGAAAAGAATTCGTTTCGCATTAGAAGAAGTTACAGCAGCAGAGGTTAGTGTAAATGCGATTGGTATTACCCCAGAGTCGCGGCATCTCTTCAGGAAGGTGAGAGACTCGATCAGCTGAGCTTTCTTATCCCGGAGTTTGTTGAAGGATCTTAAAGTTATGTGAAAACCCTCCCCGTAGAGGCGATTAAATTTTGATTTAAAGCTTTCGTGACTGCAGTAATTCATATTCTTAGTTTTTTCGGTAAAGTCACGTTGAAGAGAAACAACAAAATAACAAAATATTGTTTTATATATATTTTGTTATTTTGTTGTTTCTCTTCAACGTGACTTTACCGAAAAAACTAAGAATATGAATTACTGCAGTCACGAAAGCTTTAAATCAGAACCAGCTGTATCAAGAACTTAGCAGAACCAGCTGTATCATCAACTGTAGTAGAACCAGCTGTATCAGCAACTTAGCAGAACCAGCTGTATCAGCAACAGCAGAACCAGCTGTATCAGCAACTATAGCAGAACCAACTGTATCATCAACTTAGCAGAACCAGCTGTGTCAACAACTGTAGCAGAACCAGCTGTATCATCAACTTAGCAGAACCAGCTGTATCATCAACTTAGCAGAACCAGCTGTATCATCAACAGCAGAACCAGCTGTATCATCAACTTAGCAGAACCAGCTGTATCATCAACTTAGCAGAACCAGCTGTATCAACAACAGCAGAACCAGCTGTATCAACAACTTAGCAGAACCAGCTGTATCATCAACTTAGCAGAACCAGCTGTATCAACAACAGCAGAACCAGCTGTATCATCAACTTAGTAGAACCTGCTGTATCATCAACAGCAGAACCAGCTGTGTCAACAACAGTAGAACCAGCTGTATCATCAACTGTAGAACCAGATACCTGACGTGTGTACGTGCCATGTGTACGTGCCGTGTGTACGTGCCGTGTGTACCTGCCGTGTGTACCTGCCGTGTGTGCCTGCCGTGTGTACGCACCGTGTGTACGCACCGTGTGTCCGTGCGTTGTCGTGTGCGCGTGGTGGTGGTGGTGGTGGTGGCGGGGGGTGGAGCGTCAGTGCAGCGGTTAGTGCGCTGCGATGCCAAGTTGGCGACCTGGTCACCTGGTCACTTGGTCACCTGGTCACCTGGCGACCTGGCGACCTGATGACCTGGTGACCTGGCAACCTGATAACCTGGTGACCTGAAAACCTGGTCACCTGGTGACCTGATAACCTGGTCACCTGGTGACCTGATAACCTGGTCACCTGGTGGCCTGATAACCTGGTGACCTGATAACCTGGTCACCTGATAACCTGGTGACCTGATAACCTGGTGACCTGATAACCTGGTCACCTGGTGACCTGATAACCTGATGACCTGATAACCTGGTCACCTGATAACCTGGTGACCTGATAACCTGGTGACCTGATAACCTGGTGACCTGGTGACCAAGCAACCTGGTCACCTGGTGACCTGGCAACCTGATAACTTGGTGACCTGGTGACCTGGTAACCTGATAACCTGGTCACCTGATAACCTGGTGACCTGATAACCTGGTCACCTGGTGACCTGATAACCTGGTCACCTGGTAACCTGATAACCTGGTTACCTGGTGACCTGATAACCTGGTCACCTGGCGACCTGATAACCTGGTGACCTGGTAACCTGATAACCTGGTGACGTGATAACCTGGTGACCTGATAACCTGGTCACCTGGCGACCTGATAACCTGCTCACCTGGTGACCTGATAACCTGGTCACCTGGTGACCTGATAACCTGGTGACCTGGTAACCTGATAACCTGGTGGCCTGATAACCTGGTGACCTGATAACCTGCTCACCTGGTGACCTGATAACCTGCTCACCTGGTAACCTGGCAACCTGATAACCTGGTCATCTGGCGACCTGATAACCTGGTGACCTGGTAACCTGATAACCTGGTGACCTGATAACCTGGTCACCTGGTGACCTGATAACCCGGTGACCTGGCGACCTGATAACCTGCTCACCTGGTGACCTGATAACCTGCTCACCTGGTGACCTGATAACCTGGTGACCTGATAACCTGCTCGCCTGGTGACCTGATAACCTGCTCACCTGGTGACCTGATAACCTGCTCACCTGGTCACCTGGCAACCTGATAACCTGGTCACCTGGTGACCTTGTCACCAGGTGACCTGGTGACACAGTGACCTGGCAACCTGATCACCTTGCGACCCTGGCGACCTGTTCACCCGACGACCTGGTTACCTGGCAACCTGGTGACCTGGCGACGCAGTTACCCCGCGACCTGGCAACCTGGTAACCAGGTGACCCGGTCACCTGGCAACCTGGTGACCCAGTCATCTGGTGACCTGGTAACCTGGTAACCTGGTGACCCAGTCACCTGGTGACCTGGTGACCCAGTCACTTGGTGACCTTGTGACCCAGTCACCTGGTAACCTGGTGACCCAGTCACCTGGTGACCTGGTGACCCACTCATCTGGTGACCTGGTAACCTGGTGACCCAGTCACCTGGTCACCTGGCAAATCCGGCGACCCGGGTTCGATTCCCGGCTAACATTGTCGGCGATCGATAAATACGACCCTCCCCTAGGTCGACTCAGCCTCAAACGAGTACCCTGGTGCGATTTGTGAAGCGTCGGCACCCGGGGAGACAAAGGCGGCCGGCCGTGGCCCTGGTCACCCCTTCCCCCCACCCCCTCGTGTGCTGTGCTGCTCAGCAACACTTGCCCCATCAGCCTGTTGAAGGCTACACGGGGAATCTTTGTCTTGTGTGATGCGAATTAAGGCGCACGTACGCCTTTTCCACTGGCCACACCCGAACCGAGCCAGCTCGTGGGGTCCCCTGGCACGGTACGGGTGGTGTTTTTCCACTGGCCACACCCGAACCGAGCCAGCTCGTGGGGTCCCCTGACACGGCACGGGTGGTGTTTTTCCACTGGCCACACCCGAACCGAGCCAGCTCGTGGGGTCCCCTGGCACGGCACGGGTGGTGTTTTTCCACTGGCCACACCAGAACCGAGCTAGCTCGTGGGGTCCCCTGGCACGGTACGGGTGGTGTTTTTCCACTGGCCACACCCGAACCAAGCCAGCTCGTGGGGTCCCCTGGCACGGTACAGGTGGGGTTTTCCACTGGCCACACCCGAACCAAGCCAGCTCATGGGGTCCCCTGGCACGGTACGGGTGGTGTTTTTCCACTGGCCAAACCCGAACCGAGCCGACTCGTATGGTCTCTGGCACGGCACGGGTGGTGGTTTTTCCATTAGCCACACCTGAGTGGAGGCAGCGCACCAGGCCCACTTACTGGCACAGTACGGGCGTTTTATGTTTTTTTTTCTTCCCGTTTGCCGAGCCGAGCTTGAACCGAACTGTGGTCGAGTCTCTACTGCTACTGCCGCTCTCGCAAGACGACGACGACGACTGAGTCTTGACTCTGGCGTGGGGGGGGGGCAAGCAGGGCCAGGGCTGCGGGGGGGGGGGCAAGCAGGGCCAGGGCCGTGGGAGGGGGGGGCAAGCAGGGCCAGGGCCGTGGGGGCAGGGAGCTAAGGACGGAGTTCACTTTGCTGCGACGTCGCTACGCCCGCGCCGGCTCGGGAACATCTCTGATATGCAGTGGTTAAGCGAGGGATGTTGGTGTGCGCGCATGCGCATGCGTGGTTACCGTTTTGACCACCGTTGTGTCAGCCGCCGCTTGTTGAGAGTCCACGCGTGTTGGCGGGGGCGGCGGTGTTAGCCGCACCTTCGCGATAAAACAATAAAAGCGACTTCTTTTGTAACGTTTGGAGGAGCGTTGAGTGAACGGTGGCGTCCGGTTGGGGTTCTCTGGGTGGATGATCGCTGCCGCTGCCGCTGCTGCTGCTTCACAGCCACTAGCGGCATCGTCACCAGCAGCAGCAGTAGCATCACAATCAATATCAGCAGCAGTCGCATCACAATCAATATCAGCACCAGTAGCATCACAATCAATATCAGCAGCAGTCGCATCACAATCAATATCAGCACCAGTAGCATCACAATCAATATCAGCAGCAGTCGCATCACAATCAATATCAGCACCAGTAGCATCACAATCAATATCAGCAGCAGTAGCATCACAATCAATATCAGCACCAGTGGCATCACAATCGATATCAGCACCAGTAGCATCACAATCAATATCAGCACCAGTAGCATCACAATCGATATCAGCACCAGTAGCATCACAATCAATATCAGCATCAGTAGCATCACAATCAATATCAGCAGCAGTAGCATCACAATCAATATCAGCACCAGCAGCATCATAATCAATATCAGCACCAGTAGCATCACAATATCAGCACCAGTAGCATCACAATCAATATCAGCACCAGTAGCTTAAGCAATCAATATCAGCACCAGTAGCATCACAATCGATATCAGCAGCAGTAGCATCACAATCAATATCAGCAGCAGTAGCATCACAATATCAGCACCAGTAGCTTCAAAATAAATATCAGCACCAGTAGCATCACAATAGCAGTAGCTTCACAATCAATATCAGCACCAGTAGCATCACAATAGATATCAGCACCAGTAGCTTCACAATTAATATCAGCACCAGTAGCTTCACAATCAATATCAGCACCAGTAGCATCACAATAAATATCAGCACTAATAGCATCACAATCAATATCGGCACCAGTAGCATCACAATCAATATCGGCACCAGTAGCATCACAATCAATATCAGCACCAGTAGCATCACAATCAATATAGGCAGCAGCATCACAATCAATATCAGCACCAGTAGCATCACAATCGGACATGTGAGCATGATAGTGCAATCCAAAGGACATGTGAGCATGAGATATCTAAGCGATAGGCACAGAGAGACTCACAGAGTGTCGGAAATAACAGCTGACATATGCAGGTAGGATGGAAACATCACAGTCAGTTATGACTTGACCTGGCTAATAACGTCCTTCCAATGATTGCTCAGTTTGTACCGAATCTTCTCGCTTGAAGTTGTGTCTGTGTTCATATATCTGGATGGCTTCATGAACAAATCTCTGAAGGTAGCCGGCAGGTTTGCAGAGTACCTCCGTCTTGGAAAAATCAATGTCGTGCGAGCCCACAGCGTTGAAACAATGATCAGCAACGGCAGAGGTATTGGGCCTACCGTGTTTCAGATCCGCCTTGTGTTCACGCGCGCGGTCCAAGACGTGTCGTTTCATATTCTTGGTTCTTTCGGTAAAGTCACATTGAAGGGAAACAATAAAATAATAAAATATTTTAAATCATTGTTTCCCTTCAACGTGACTTTACCGAAAGAACCAATAATATGCATAACTGCAGTCACGAAAGCTTTAAATCAAAACATGTCGTTTCGTTTCCCCGATGTCACTGTTCTGTGTTGAAACGAACCCGGATCTTGTTGTTTGTTTAAGATTTTAGAACTATGTTTGGTAACCCCTGCTATGTACGGCGAAGTGATGGTTTTGGTTGGATCCTCAGAAGGTTGACTCCCCATGGCTGGGGAGACAGCTTTGCGGATTGTACCGTCCGAGTATCTGTTCATCCTGAGGGGTTGGTGCACGTGCTCCAACTCACTGGCTCGGTGGCGCTGGTCGCAGATGCAATGTAGTGTTTTGATGAAGGAATTCTTCTGGGCTGGATGTTGGTGGGAGTCAGGCTTTAGATAGGCATCCGTGTGGGTGGCTTTCCTGTACACCGAATGTCCCGACGAGCCATCAGGTCTCTTCTCGATCAAAACATCCAGGAATGGTAGCTTGCCATCCTTTTCCACTTCCATGGTGAATTTGATAGACGGTTGTATGGAATTGATGTGGTTGAGAAATTGGTTCAGTGATGGCAGGCCATGTGGCCAGATGATGAAAGTGTCATCTACGTATCTCTTCCACAGGGAAGGACGTAGGGTGGATGTCTGGATGGCATCTGTCTCAAATTTCTCCATGAAAGCATTCACTACCACTGGCGATAAGGGAGAACCCATTGGGGTACCCTCATTTTGTTTGTAGAATGTACCATTCCAGGTTGGTGCATCTGGATTCAGTCCCTGTTGGACCAAGTCTTCAATGATTGCAATGGTGTCAGGTACCGGTACATTGGTGAACAGAGAGACTTACATCGAAACTGACAAGCAAATCATCTGGAGGCAGTGAGATGTCCTTGATTAGAGAAACCAAGTGAGCTGAGTTAAGTACAGCTGAGGTGGACATGCCCATGAAAGGTTTTCAGGGTCTCAAGCATTTGTACATCAGATTCGGGGTCTTTACTTCAGACCGCAGGAGGAATCTGATGAGCTATGAAGCTCTTTTTTTTTTGGTTCACAGATGTCCGGTAGGAGCACGGGGTCACAACAGGCATACGTATCTGCCATGGTTTTGCGCAGTGGATGCTGTTTAGGGTGGACCACGACCTTCGTGGGAGATCAAAAGCCAGGGATCTTCTGCGCTGGGTCCTTCACAAGGAGTGCGCTATGGTGGCTCGGAGATGTTGACTACCTCGCCTGGTACGCAGGAGGTCGTGGGTTCCACCACCATCATCATCACGGTGGCTAGGAGATGTTGACTACCTCGCCTGGTATGCAGGAGGTCGTGGGTTCCACCACCATCATCATCACGGTGGCTATGAGATGTTGACTACCTTGCCTGGTACGCAGGAGGACGTGGGTTCCACCACCATCATCATCACGGTGGCTATGAGATGTTGACTACCTCGCCTGGTACGCAGGAGGTTGTGGGTTCCACCACCATCATCATCACGGTGGCTATGAGATGTTGACTACCTCGCCTGGTATGCAGGAGGTCGTGGGTTCGATCCCGACCCTGACGATGCTTGCTGCTGTATATTTTAAGTCTGCGTCTCTCATCATCATCATCACGGTGGCTAGGAGATGTTGACTACCTCGCCTGGTACATAGGAGGTCGTGGGTTCCACCACCATCATCATCACGGTGGCTAGGAGATATTGACTACCTCGCCTGACATACAGGAGGTCATGGGTTCGATCCCGACCCTGACGATGCTTACTGCTGTATATTTGCAGTCTGCATCTCTCTCTCTCTCATCATCATCATCACGGAGGCTAGGAGATGTTGACTCTCTCGCCTGGTACGCAGGAGGTCGTGGGTTCCACCACCATCATCACCACGGTGGCTATGAGATGTTGACTACCTCGCCTGGTGCACAGGAGGTCGTGGGTTCGATCCCGACCCTAACGATGCCTGCTGCTGTATATTTGGAGTTTGCGTCTCTCTCTCATCATCATCATCACGGTGGCTATGAGATGTTGACTACCTCGCCTGGTATGCAGAAGGTCGTGGGTTCGATCCCGACCCTGACTATGCCTGCTGCTCCTGTATATTTGGAGTCTGCGTCTCTCTCTCTCTCATCATCATCATCACGGTGGCTAGATGTTTACTCTCTCGCCTGGTACACAGGAGGTCGTGGGTTCGATCCCGACCCTGACTATGCCTGCAGCTGCTGTATATTTGGAGTCTGCGTCTCTCTCTCTCTCATCATCATCATCACGGTGGCTATGAGATGTTGACTACCTCGCCTGGTATGCACGAGGTCGTGGGTTCGATCCCGACCCTGACGATGCCTGCTGCTGTATATTTGAAGTCTGCGTCTCTCTCTCATCATCATCACGGTGGCTAGGAGATGTTGACTACCTCGCCAGGTACACAGGAGGTCGTGGGTTCCACCACCATCATCATCACGGTGGCTAGGAGATGTTGAATACCTCGCCTGGCATACAGGAGGTCATGGGTTCGATCCCGACCCTGACGATGCTTACTGCTGCTGTATATTTGAAGTCTGCGTCTCTCTCTCATCATCATCACGGTGGCTATGAGATGTTGACTACCTCGCCTGGCATACAGGAGGTCATGGGTTAGATCCCAACCCTGACGATGCTTACTGCTGTATATTTGCAGTCTGCATCTCTCTCTCTCATCATCATCACGGTGGCTAGGAGATGTTGACTCCCTCGCCTGGTGTACAGGAGGTCGTGGGTTCCACCACCATCATCACGGTGGCTAGGAGATGTTGACTACCTCGCCTGGTGCACAGGAGGTCGTGGGTTCGATCCCGACCCTGACGATGCCTGCTGCTGTATATTTGGAGTCTGCGTCTCTCTCTCATCATCATCATCACGGTGGCTATGAGATGTTGACTACCTCGCCTGGTATGCAGGAGGTCGTGGGTTCGATCCCGACCCTGACTATGCCTGCTGCTCCTGTATATTTGGAGTCTTCGTCTCTCTCTCTCATCATCATCATCACGGTGACTAGGAGATGTTTACTCTCTCGCCTGGTACACAGGAGGTCGTGGGTTCGATACCGACCCTGACGATGCCTGCAGCTGCTGTATATTTGGAGTCTGCGTCTCTCATCATCATCACGGTGGCTATGAGATTTTGACTAACTCGCCTGGTATGCAGGAGGTCGTGGGTTCGATCCCGACCCTGACGATGCCTGCTGCTGTATATTTGGAGTCTGCGTCTCTCTCGCTCATCATCATCATCACGGTGGCTATGAGATGTTGACTACCTCGCCTGGTATGCAGGAGGTCGTGGGTTCGATCCCGACCCTGACGATGCCTGCTGCTGTATATTTGGAGTCTGCGTCTCTCTCTCTCATCATCATCATCACGGTGGCTATGAGATGTTGACTACCTCGCCTGGTATGCAGGAGGTCGTGGGTTCGATCCCGACCCTGACGATGCTTACTGCTGTATATTTGCAGTCTGCATCTCTCTCTCTCTCATCATCATCACGGTGGCTAGGAGATGTTTACTCTCTCGCTTGGTACACAGGAAGTCGTGGGTTCGATCCCGACCCTGACTATGCCTGCTGCTGTATATTTGGAGTCTGCGTCTACTATACACTACTATACACTACACTACTATACACTAATATACACTACAATATAGACTACAATATGCACTACTATACACTACACTATACACTACACTACACACTATACACTACACTAAACACTACTATACACTACACTACTACACACTACTATACACTACACTATATACTACACTACTATACACTACTATACACTACCATATACACTACAATATGCACTACTATACACTACACTATACACTACACTACACTATACACTACACTATACACTATTATACACTACTATACACTACACTATACACTACTACACACTACTATACACTACACTATACACTACACTATACACTACAGTAAACACTATTATACTATACACTACACTATACACTACTATACACTATACACTACACTATACACTACTATACACTACACTATACACTACTATACACTACACTATACACTACACTATACACTACACTATACACTACACTATACACTACACTACACTACTACACAGTACACTACTACACTATACACTACACTATACACTACTACACACTAGTCCTGCACAAGTCCCCAAACTGCAAAGACAAAGGCTCCCCAATGTAGACTGACACATCCACAGACCCACACGTGGACCCACGGACTCGCACAGAAACCCACGGACTCATCGACTCCCTCTGGGCGTGCGCTGTTAGCGAGCACCGGTGAGGGTCGCGATGGAACAACACCAGGGGCTGGTGTGGACAGAACCACGGCTGGCCGCTCGTCTCTCAAATTCTGATGTTAGCACCCCCACCCACCTCACCACCTCCTTAATTATGGCTGAGTCCACCTAAGTGACACTCAGGACTGCTTCAGGTAAGGGGCCGACCTTAAATGACGTCACGTGATTTTAGAGGATTTTTGACCCCCCCCCCCCATCGTCACACGACGTCACAAAGTCAGACCCCTCCCCCTCAAATATGACGTCACAAAGCTCTGCCCCCCCTCCCCCCCCCACAAAAAAATAAAACATGCTTCAAATCCCTTTAAACTATTGTTGTCATTGTAGGGCGTTGTTAATGTGGCGCTGCACTCTGATGTAGGTAGAAAACATTTATTACAAAGTCTAATTAAGTAGAACGTGTTGTCTATTTAAAGTTGCGCAATTTGATGTGACGTCACATTTCTCACCCCCCCCCCCTTTGTCACATCGTCACAAATGTCACCCCCCCCCCTCTAGGTGTGTGACGTCATTTACGGACGGCCCCTAATTGTCAAGAACCTCCACACTGAACAGGCAGTGACGTCACGCGTAACAGACCCAACAGCAGTGACGTCATGTGTGTACTGACCCAACACAGCAGTGACGTCACGCGGGTACTGACGCAACACAGCAGTGACGTCACGCGGGTACTGGACCCGACACGGCAGTGACGTCATACATCGCTACAAATATATAAGGTATAATAGAGTTTAGTGACGACGCCTAGCTGGCTGCTTTCTCGTCACTTGACGTTGATGGCACACCCGCCTTAGCGCAGTGTCAGTGGGTTCACTCGAGGTGGAGGGTGCAGCCCCGCGATATCTTGCTCGTGCCACTGCGAGCAGACGGGCCGCAACTCGAGGGTGGAGCTCTGTAGACCCCCTCCCTCTAGAAGGGGATTCCAAGCTGCCTCTTCCACGTTGGTCAGATGTCTTGGAGGCGGTGGCAGTAAGAGAGACGAGAGAGCCAAGAGGTCACCTCGGGAGACGGGGCGGCGCTTCAACCTTAGTCACGTGACTGAAGGAGTGTGGGCGTGCCGTGCGTGTGTGTGTGTACTGTGTGTGTACTGTGCGTGTGTGTGTGTGCACCGTTTGTGTGTGTACTGTGTGTATGTGTACTGTGTGTGTGTAACGTGTGTGTGTGTACCGTGCGTGTGTGTGTACCGTGCGTGTGTGTGTGTATACCGTGTGTGTGTGTACCGTGTGTGTGTGTACTGTGTGTGTGTGTACTGTGCGTGTGTGTACTGTGTGTGTGTGTACCGTGTGTGTGTGTACTGTGTGTGTACCATGTATGTGTGTACTGTGTGTGTGTGTACCGTGTGTGTGTGTACTGTGTGTGTGTGTACTGTGTCTGTGTGTACTGGGCGTGTGTGTACTATGTGTGTGTGTACCGTTTGTGTGTGTACCGTGTGTGTGTGTGTACCGTGTGTGTGTGTGTACTGTGTGTGTGTGTACTGTGCGTGTGTGTGTGTGTACTGTGTGTGTGTACTGTGTGTGTGTGTGTACCGTGTGTTTGTGTACTGTGTGTGTGTGTGTACTGTGTGTGTGTGTACTGTGCGTGTGTGTGTGTACTGTGTGTGTGTGTGTACCGTGTGTGTGTGTACTGTGTGTGTGTGTGTACTGTGTGTGTACTGTGCGTGTGTGTACTGTGCGTGTGTGTACCGTGTGTGTGTGTACTGTGTGTACTGTGTGTTTGTACTGTGTGTGTACTGTGTGTGTGTACTGTGTGTGTAACGTGTGTGTGTGTAACGTGTGTGGCGGTAGTCTAGCGGTTAGTACGCTGCTCTACGAACATAACGACCCGAGTTTGATTCTCGCTCACAGCCAACAACCAGTGACGATTATTTGAACCGGTTCTGGGCCTCCCCTATGTCGACTCAGCCTCAAATGAGTACCCGGTGCGGTGCGAAAAACATCATTCCTGGGGAGACAAAGGCGGTCGGGCACGGTGCTGGCCACCCACCCTCTCGTGTGCCGTTCCGGCCTTCATAGGTGGTGCTGCTACTTGCTAACAGCACTTGCCCCAACAGTCTGTTAAGGCTACACGGGGGATCTTTGTCTTTGTATCACCACCCAGGAGTCACGGAGCTTTTGAGGCTCCGAGCCACGTGGGGATCCACAACAGCGTGAGGCGGTGCCACTCACAGGTGAGACGCGGGGATATGTGATTTCTAATCGATAGCCATCCGTCGGTTAACCCATAGCAACTGCTGAGTCTGTCAAACGACTTCCTCCTTCCAGCGAGCCTTTGACACTTCACGTGGCCTCAAAGTGTACCTGGCCTGGCACGGGCGCCACGGCGATGTCACTGCCACTTACTGGCGAACGGCGGTTATTGATGTCAGTGTTGACGGCGGCCATTGTCGCGGTACAGGTGCGCGTGGTGCATCGCTACCCCCGGCAAGACGCTGCGGGAGGGGCCAGGAGGAAGAGCGCAATCGGAGTACCACGATGGAGAGAGAGGGGAGAGGCGGGGATGGGGGAGGATGGAGAGGACCAGGGGGTGGGGGGGATCGACCAGGGGGAGATAGATGGGGTGAGATGAGAGAGCTCGTGAGGCAGAGGGCACAGAGGGAGATGGCCAGAATTGAGAGGGGCGGAGGAGAGGGTGGAGAGAGGCCATGGAGAGTGGGGGAGAATGTGGAGCGGGGGCGGGCGGGAAGAGAGCGTGAGATGCAGGCGAGGGAGGGGGCAGGAGGAGGTGGACGGTTGGAAGAGGGGGTCATGGGGCTAGAGGAGGAGCAGTGGGCTCGGAGAGAGCTTGCTCGACGGAGGGGAGGGAGAGACGTGCGCGGGGAACGGGAGGATGGGGTCAGGGCTTTGGGAGCGAGGGAGAACGTGGACCGGGGGGGACAAGAGAGGGAGATGCGGGCGAGGGAGGGTGAGAGGGGTGGATGGGGGGGAGAGAGGCAGGGGGAGAGGGGCCCGGTCAGGCAGAGGGGAGTGGGAGAAGTGGTTCATATGGCAGAGCGGCATGTGTGGGACATGGAGGGGTCCAGATTGAGGGCAATTAGAGAGGTAGATAATAGAGTGGAGAGGATGTTAGTAAACAGGTCTCGATTGGAGAGAGAGGCGGCCAGATTGAGGGCAGAGGCAGAGGTGCGTAGGCCAATGGACAGGGGAAGAGCGGAGGTGGACATTGTCAGAGGGGCCGGTGGCCCGGGTGGAGAGCAGCAGATAAGAGAGAGAGCGGGAGAGATGCTAAGGTGGGAGAGAGAGGGAGCACGAAGGAGAGATAACAGAGGGGTAGATCGGGGAGCAGAGAGGGAAAGAGCGGAGGCAGACATTGTCAGAAGGGCCGGTGGTCAGGGTAGAGAGCAGCAGATAAGAGAGAGAGCGGGAGAGATGCTAAGGTGGGAGAGAGAGGGGCTTGGAAGGAGGGGAGGGAGAGAGGTAGATAGAAGAAATGAGAGAGAGGTGGCACACAGGGGCATGGAGGGGGCTGGAAGGATCAGAGGTGGCAGAGAAGTAGAAGTGTCGATCGAGAGGGTTAGGCAATACTTGGACAGAGCGTGGAGAGTCGTGGAGGCCGAGAGGGGTCGAGACCAGGGGGCGGGGCGGGAGGTGGTCGCGAGAGACAGAGGAGTCGCGGAGAGAGATAGACGGCAAAGGGAGAGGGGGGAGGGGGGGATGAGAGAAGGGGGAGAGGGAGGAGGGAGGGGACAGTTAATGCACATGATGCGGCATATCGCGAGAGAGAACCGCTTGGTGGGAGTGGTAGATAGGGTGCTGGGTATTGTTAACAGGGGGCGAAGGTGGGTGGACAGAGAGGGAGGGAGAGAGAGCGACAAGAGCCCGGCTTGTCGTCGTTGCATCAATGACCGCTGATAGATGATGTTTGCAGGGAGGGGGGACGAGGAGGGGGGTGAGGAGAAAGCAGCGGCGCAGAGATTCAGGCTACACTGCACTACCAACACGGCAGAGACCCCAGTTCGATTCCCGCTCCTGGCCAACAACAACGGTGACGATTATCTGACCCAGTCCTGGGCCACCCTCCTCTAAGCGCCGACTCGGTTTCAAATGACTGGCGATGTGTTTATGAACATGATTTGGAATTTAAATGCAGCGGTTGTGTGTGTGTGGGACTCACACGGAGAAGAACGGAAATATTAAGGATATGTTTTTCAAACGAACGGTTGTTTGGGTTGCGTTGTGTTCATTAAAGTTACTTGCAATTCAAATACAGGTGTGTTGTTGGTGGTTGTGATGCCAGACGATAACATTGTGAGGAGCAATGCCTGAATCCTTACCCTTGGGGTTCCTCTAGAAATGGCAAAAAGCCACTGAGAGTGGCCACATGGAGGAGAGGCTGCTACTCTGTACAGAGCTGGACCGGTACCGCCTGGATCTCTGTGGCATTCAGGAGATCCAGTGGACCGGCTCTGACTCCAATCATCATGAGGGGTGCAGAGTCCTCCACTCGGGGCAGGAGAATGCCAAACAACAATGAGTGGCTCTTATTCTGAAAAAAAGAATGAAAGCGGTGTGGGAATGTGGAGGCAAGGTGTGGGAAGCTGTAAGCCCCAGGCTACTTTGGGCTCGCCTCCCCCATCAACAGGAGGCAGAGAATGGTGGTGGTGGTGGCTGCTTACGCCCCCACCGAAGACGAACATCAGTGGAGGGATGCAGGCAAGCCCGAGGATTCAGATTCCTTCTATGACCTGTCACAGGTGTTAGCTAAAAGTGGCCCCTCGGGATAGAGTCATCCTGTTGGGTGACTTCAATGCCCGAGTTGGTGATGATGCTGGCACCTGGTCTGGAGCGATTGGAAGGCATGGGCCAGATCAACTCAATAACAACGGTAGGAGGCTGTTAGACTTCTGCGCAGCCTATGGGCTTGTCATTGCCAACACGCTGTTCTGGCATCTGTGCATCCAGACAACATCGTGGATTAACGCCGGGTCCAAGCAAGAACATCCGCTGGACTATATAGCGAGTGGACCAGCGAATGCAGGCCCATGTACTTGACACCAGAACCTACAGTGCTGCTGACCTCACTGACCATTAGCTTTTCATATGTAAGATCTGTGGGCTGGGTAAATCTGTGAGCAGGAGTGAGAGACAATTAAGCTCCCAAGCATTCACTACGTTATAAACAACATTTGCACTCATAAGTCGCTTGCCTAATTGCCTCAGCAACTCGGTGTTTCGTATCGAATCTCATCTCAAACAATGGAAGGGCGCCCCCTAGTGGCAGCTGCCCCTGTGTGGCACAAGGTGGCCCTCCACCGGCCTGCACGTGGCATGAGTCTGTCGGTAGGGGGCGATCATTGACGCGTCATCTCCCTGTGGAGTTTCCGGATAATGTTTGGAATTAACCACAATTTTGACCGTGACACGAACATGCAATGACCTGTGCGTTGTGAGTGACACAATACTCTGTTTGACATCCGCCGTGAAGCAGAACAGCACATAATGTGGTGACTGTTACTGGAGTAGCCAGGTGTGCCTGTCGGATTTGAACTTTGAACCTCTGCAACAAATAGAGAATACGCTACCATATTCCTGGTTCTTTCGGTAAAGATTAACGTAGATAGAAAACAAAAAATAAACAAAATAAAAGATTAAAAAATGAAAAAATGTAATACAAATAACAAATAAAAATAATACATTTAAAAAAATTAATTGATGATAAGATGCCATGGGTCGACTGACTCAGATGACTGGCCAATGCACCGCCTTTGCCCCCCACTACACACACACAGTGTGTACGTACACACATACACAGTGGCTGTACGTACACAGTGTGTACGTACATACACAGTGTATACGTACACACTGTATGTGTGTGCGTACACACACACAGTGTGTATACACACACACAGTATGTACGTACACACAATAATGTTCACGTTGCAGTTGCTGAGTTCACGCACCCAAGGGAGGGGGCAATGGAAAATGAAGCTAAATCAACTTAAACTCCATCCCCGCTCTGTGACGTCACCACTCAGCATGACCTCATCGGCATGAAGTGCCAGCGGGAGGTGTACCTCGCTAGTGACGTCATGTCACCAAGGTATTCACACTCCCCCAACCCTGTCCACAGCGCTCTTGAGCATGACGTCACCTCCGCTTGGGTCACTGCCGATATCCAGTGGCAATCCTTGTTTGGGCAAAGCTACGCCCAGTGACTGAGGTTCATTAACATAATGTATTCGTTGAAGCCGTTGGGTTCAGCAGCCACGCCCCATCCCTCGACATATGGCCAGTTAACATAATTTATTCAGTTACAGAGCTGCTCCTTATGGGAGGGGCGTGTCTCTTACTCCGGAAGTGATGTCATGTTACCTGCTTACTCGCGTGACGTCGCGAGGTAACAGGAGGCTGCCGTTCCACGCTTGCACTGAAATCCGAGGTGAGAAATTCTCGTGGTGGTGGTTGTGGTGGTTGTTGTTTACCAAGGTAGAGCCTCTCTCTCTCGTAGGGCTGTCAGTTGAGTAGCAGCGAGCATGGGAATCGATGTCCAGGTTGGAACTTTACAACGCGGGGCCTAGCCACGCGGGGCCTTGCCTCCTGCCCTCGCCTGATTGCATTCACTTTAATTATATGGCTTAAGTTTAATTTGTCTTCACCCGGCTCGCCACTTTGTAACTTTGTTTTATTGTAAATATTCACGCAGTTTTTATTTTCTTTTGTTAGCAGGCCAAGCCCGCTTGAGCTGCTATACCGCTCTTGTTATCAGAAGCGACCTGCCCACAACAAAAGGTGACGCTTTGTCAACGTGTGTGAATGTTTTGACTTAAAACTTTGGTGACTGCAGGAATTTATATTCTTGGTTCTTTCGGTAAAGTCACGTAGATAGAAAATAAAATAATAAAACTAAATGAAAAAAAATAAAGCAATAAACCCACGACGTTTCGATCGCAACACAAGTGGTCTTTATCTTATTGAATTTAATCTGTTATTTGTATTTTCTATCTACGTGACTTTACTGAAAGAACCAACAATACGTGTATCAATGTAGCTATCGGTCAAAGACGCTAAACGCGTGCCGCTGTTGACTCTGAATGTGTGGAGGGGAACACCTTCACCACGGGGAGAGAGAGACAGAGACACGGATAGCCTCGGCTATGTTGATTGATCCTCGATTCATTACTTGGTGGAGTGAGGAAGAATTAATGCTGAGCAGATGAAGGTGGCCAGGCATGGTTCTGGTCACACCACCACCTGTTTACTCATGGCAGTGTGTGACAGTGTCAAGTTTGTGTTTGCAGTAAAGTCTATTAACTCTGTTGAACACGGAGGTTATATCAAAACAATAGTTTATTTTTGTTTTCCTCTGGAACTCTTTATACGAATGGAAACAGGAGGTGAACACAGCACACACATGCAGCTGAAGTCGGATCTGTTCATCCCCAGCATTCAAGGCCATATGAGCCTGGATTCACACCTGAGTTGCGATTGAACGTTTATTAATGCATTTATGCATAACACAAATAGTATTGTTTTCAACACCCTTTGCTATGTCAGCTGAATTTAGCTCTCATAAATATTCCTTTGTAGTCAGACAGCCGATATTGTGTGCTTAGAGTTTTGGGTTAACATTCATCTTGAAGATATGAAGGCTCTCAGGCATATTAATGACATTTTCCCTCTCACTGTGTGCCCTAACAGCCCGTGGGGAGAAACCCTTCAGGTGTACTCTGTGCGGGAAGGCGTTTGCACGTTCATCAAATCTGATGAATTTGGGAAACTTTTTCACTACATCATGAATATATTAATAAGTATAGACGTGTAAGTCAAGTGTGCATTCCTCTGTGCCTGACGTGTAGATGGTGTGGATATTCTTTTTTGATGTCTGCAGCTGACGCTTCCTCTGCAGAATTGGTCTGATGGAGCAAAGCCACTCAGCGCAGCTCGGTACGACAAGTCAACAATGCGACCAGCGTGCATACAGCACGGACCGGACTGGAAATTTGACACGGCACCAGAGAACTCACACGGGAGAGAAACCCTTCAAATGTACTGTGTGTAACAAGGCATTTGCATGGCCATCAGTTTTTCAGAACCACCAGAGAACACACACGGGAGAGAAACCCTTCAGGTGCACGATGTGCGGGATGGCGTTTGCACAGTCATGTAATCTTGTAACACACCAGAGAACACACACGGGAGCGAAACCCTTCAAGTGCAGTGTTTGTGGGAAGGCATTTTCAGATTTATCTACTCTTAAAAAACACCAGAGAACACACACAGGAGATAAACCCTTCAAGTGCAGTGTGTGTGGGAAGACATTTTCAGATTTATCTACTCTTAAAAAACACCAGAGAACACACACAGGAGAGAAACCCTTCAAGTGCAGTGTGTGCGTGAAGGCATTTGCACAGTCATCTGATCTTGTAAAACACCAGAGAACACACACGGGAGAGAAACCCTTCAGGTGCACGATGTGCGGGATGGCGTTTGCACAGTCATGTAATCTTGTAACACACCAGAGAACACACACAGGAGAGAAACCCTTCAATTGCACTGTGTGTGGGAAGACATTTTCACATTTATCTACTCTTAAAAATCACCAGAGAACACACACAGGAGAGAAACCCTTCAAGTGCAGTGTGTGTTGGAAGACATTTTCAGATTTATCTACTCTTAAAAAACACCAGAGAACACACACAGGAGAGAAACCCTTCAAGTGCAGTGTGTGCGTGAAGGCATTTGCACAGTCATCTGATCTTGTAAAACACCAGAGAACACACACAGGAGAGAAACCCTTCAGGTGCACGATGTGCGGGATGGCGTTTGCACAGTCATGTAATCTAGTAACACACCAGAGAACACACACAGGAGAGAAACCCTTCAATTGCACTGTGTGTGGGAAGACATTTTCATATTCATCTCATCTTCAAAGACACCAGAGAACACACATGGGAGAGAAACCCTTCAAGTGCAGTGTGTGTGGGAAGACATTTGCAGATTCATTTGCTCTTAAAACACACCAGAGAACACACACGGGAGAGAACCCCTTCAAGTGCAGTGTGTGGGAAGGCATTTTCACATTTATCTACTCTTAAAAAAACACCAGAGAACACACACAGGAGAGAAACCCTTCAAGTGCAGTATGTGTGGGAAGACATTTTCAGATTTATCTACTCTTAAAAAACACCAGAGAACACACACAGGAGAGAAACCCTTCAAGTGCAGTGTGTGCGTGAAGGCATTTGCACAGTCATCTGATCTTGTAAAACACCAGAAAACACACACAGGAGAGAAACCCTTCAGGTGCACGATGTGCGGGATGGCGTTTGCACAGTCATGTAATCTTGTAACACACCAGAGAACACACACAGGAGAGAAACCCTTCAATTGCACTGTGTGTGGGAAGACATTTTCATATTCATCTCATCTTCAAAGACACCAGAGAACACACATGGGAGAGAAACCCTTCAAGTGCAGTGTGTGTGGGAAGACATTTGCAGATTCATTTGCTCTTAAAACACACCAGAGAACACACACGGGAGAGAACCCCTTCAAGTGCAGTGTGTGGGAAGGCATTTTCACATTTATCTACTCTTAAAAAAACACCAGAGAACACACACAGGAGAGAAACCCTTCAAGTGCAGTATGTGTGGGAAGACATTTTCAGATTTATCTACTCTTAAAAAACACCAGAGAACACACACAGGAGAGAAACCCTTCAAGTGCAGTGTGTGCGTGAAGGCATTTGCACAGTCATCTGATCTTGTAACACACCAGAGAACACACACAGGAGAGAAACCCTTCAGGCGCACGATGTGCGGGATGGCGTTTGCACAGTCATCTACTCTTGTAACACACCAGATAACACACAGAGGAGAGAAACCCTTCAATTGCACTGTGTGTGGGAAGACATTTTCAGATTCATCTACTCTTAAAACACACCAGAGAACACACACGGGAGAGAAACCCTTCAGGTGCAGTGTGTGGGAAGACATTTTCACATTCATCTACTCTTAAAAAGCACCAGAGAACACATACGGGAGAGAAACCCTTCAAGTGCAGTGTGTGGGAAGACATTTTCACATTCATCTCTTAAAAAGCACCAGAGAACACACACGGGAGAGAAGCCCTTCAGGTGCAGTGTGTGTCGGAAGACATTTTCAGGTTCATTTGCTCTTAAAAATCACCAGAGAACACACACAGGAGAGAAACCCTTCAAGTGCAGTGTGTGTTGGAAGACATTTTCAGATTTATCTACTCTTAAAAAACACCAGAGAACACACACAGGAGAGAAACCCTTCAAGTGCAGTGTGTGCGTGAAGGCATTTGCACAGTCATCTGATCTTGTAAAACACCAGAGAACACACACAGGAGAGAAACCCTTCAGGTGCACGATGTGCGGGATGGCGTTTGCACAGTCATGTAATCTTGTAACACACCAGAGAACACACACAGGAGAGAAACCCTTCAATTGCACTGTGTGTGGGAAGACATTTTCATATTCATCTCATCTTCAAAGACACCAGAGAACACACATGGGAGAGAAACCCTTCAAGTGCAGTGTGTGTGGGAAGACATTTGCAGATTCATTTGCTCTTAAAACACACCAGAGAACACACACGGGAGAGAACCCCTTCAAGTGCAGTGTGTGGGAAGGCATTTTCACATTTATCTACTCTTAAAAAAACACCAGAGAACACACACAGGAGAGAAACCCTTCAAGTGCAGTATGTGTGGGAAGACATTTTCAGATTTATCTACTCTTAAAAAACACCAGAGAACACACACAGGAGAGAAACCCTTCAAGTGCAGTGTGTGCGTGAAGGCATTTGCACAGTCATCTGATCTTGTAAAACACCAGAGAACACACACAGGAGAGAAACCCTTCAGGTGCACGATGTGCGGGATGGCGTTTGCACAGTCATGTAATCTTGTAACACACCAGAGAACACACACAGGAGAGAAACCCTTCAATTGCACTGTGTGTGGGAAGACATTTTCATATTCATCTCATCTTCAAAGACACCAGAGAACACACACGGGAGAGAACCCCTTCAAGTGCAGTGTGTGGGAAGGCATTTTCACATTTATCTACTCTTAAAAAAACACCAGAGAACACACACAGGAGAGAAACCCTTCAAGTGCAGTATGTGTGGGAAGACATTTTCAGATTTATCTACTCTTAAAAAACACCAGAGAACACACACAGGAGAGAAACCCTTCAAGTGCAGTGTGTGCGTGAAGGCATTTGCACAGTCATCTGATCTTGTAAAACACCAGAAAACACACACAGGAGAGAAACCCTTCAGGTGCACGATGTGCGGGATGGCGTTTGCACAGTCATGTAATCTTGTAACACACCAGAGAACACACACAGGAGAGAAACCCTTCAATTGCACTGTGTGTGGGAAGACATTTTCATATTCATCTCATCTTCAAAGACACCAGAGAACACACATGGGAGAGAAACCCTTCAAGTGCAGTGTGTGTGGGAAGACATTTGCAGATTCATTTGCTCTTAAAACACACCAGAGAACACACACGGGAGAGAACCCCTTCAAGTGCAGTGTGTGGGAAGGCATTTTCACATTTATCTACTCTTAAAAAAACACCAGAGAACACACACAGGAGAGAAACCCTTCAAGTGCAGTATGTGTGGGAAGACATTTTCAGATTTATCTACTCTTAAAAAACACCAGAGAACACACACAGGAGAGAAACCCTTCAAGTGCAGTGTGTGCGTGAAGGCATTTGCACAGTCATCTGATCTTGTAACACACCAGAGAACACACACAGGAGAGAAACCCTTCAGGCGCACGATGTGCGGGATGGCGTTTGCACAGTCATCTACTCTTGTAACACACCAGATAACACACAGAGGAGAGAAACCCTTCAATTGCACTGTGTGTGGGAAGACATTTTCAGATTCATCTACTCTTAAAACACACCAGAGAACACACACGGGAGAGAAACCCTTCAGGTGCAGTGTGTGGGAAGACATTTTCACATTCATCTACTCTTAAAAAGCACCAGAGAACACATACGGGAGAGAAACCCTTCAAGTGCAGTGTGTGGGAAGACATTTTCACATTCATCTCTTAAAAAGCACCAGAGAACACACACGGGAGAGAAGCCCTTCAGGTGCAGTGTGTGTCGGAAGACATTTTCAGGTTCATTTGCTCTTAAAAATCACCAGAGAACACACACAGGAGAGAAACCCTTCAAGTGCAGTGTGTGTTGGAAGACATTTTCAGATTTATCTACTCTTAAAAAACACCAGAGAACACACACAGGAGAGAAACCCTTCAAGTGCAGTGTGTGCGTGAAGGCATTTGCACAGTCATCTGATCTTGTAAAACACCAGAGAACACACACAGGAGAGAAACCCTTCAGGTGCACGATGTGCGGGATGGCGTTTGCACAGTCATGTAATCTTGTAACACACCAGAGAACACACACAGGAGAGAAACCCTTCAATTGCACTGTGTGTGGGAAGACATTTTCATATTCATCTCATCTTCAAAGACACCAGAGAACACACATGGGAGAGAAACCCTTCAAGTGCAGTGTGTGTGGGAAGACATTTGCAGATTCATTTGCTCTTAAAACACACCAGAGAACACACACGGGAGAGAACCCCTTCAAGTGCAGTGTGTGGGAAGGCATTTTCACATTTATCTACTCTTAAAAAAACACCAGAGAACACACACAGGAGAGAAACCCTTCAAGTGCAGTATGTGTGGGAAGACATTTTCAGATTTATCTACTCTTAAAAAACACCAGAGAACACACACAGGAGAGAAACCCTTCAAGTGCAGTGTGTGCGTGAAGGCATTTGCACAGTCATCTGATCTTGTAACACACCAGAGAACACACACAGGAGAGAAACCCTTCAGGCGCACGATGTGCGGGATGGCGTTTGCACAGTCATCTACTCTTGTAACACACCAGATAACACACAGAGGAGAGAAACCCTTCAATTGCACTGTGTGTGGGAAGACATTTTCAGATTCATCTACTCTTAAAACACACCAGAGAACACACACGGGAGAGAAACCCTTCAGGTGCAGTGTGTGGGAAGACATTTTCACATTCATCTACTCTTAAAAAGCACCAGAGAACACATACGGGAGAGAAACCCTTCAAGTGCAGTGTGTGGGAAGACATTTTCACATTCATCTCTTAAAAAGCACCAGAGAACACACACGGGAGAGAAGCCCTTCAGGTGCAGTGTGTGTCGGAAGACATTTTCAGGTTCATTTGCTCTTAAAAATCACCAGAGAACACACACAGGAGAGAAACCCTTCAAGTGCAGTGTGTGTTGGAAGACATTTTCAGATTTATCTACTCTTAAAAAACACCAGAGAACACACACAGGAGAGAAACCCTTCAAGTGCAGTGTGTGCGTGAAGGCATTTGCACAGTCATCTGATCTTGTAAAACACCAGAGAACACACACAGGAGAGAAACCCTTCAGGTGCACGATGTGCGGGATGGCGTTTGCACAGTCATGTAATCTTGTAACACACCAGAGAACACACACAGGAGAGAAACCCTTCAATTGCACTGTGTGTGGGAAGACATTTTCATATTCATCTCATCTTCAAAGACACCAGAGAACACACATGGGAGAGAAACCCTTCAAGTGCAGTGTGTGTGGGAAGACATTTGCAGATTCATTTGCTCTTAAAACACACCAGAGAACACACACGGGAGAGAACCCCTTCAAGTGCAGTGTGTGGGAAGGCATTTTCACATTTATCTACTCTTAAAAAAACACCAGAGAACACACACAGGAGAGAAACCCTTCAAGTGCAGTATGTGTGGGAAGACATTTTCAGATTTATCTACTCTTAAAAAACACCAGAGAACACACACAGGAGAGAAACCCTTCAAGTGCAGTGTGTGCGTGAAGGCATTTGCACAGTCATCTGATCTTGTAAAACACCAGAGAACACACACAGGAGAGAAACCCTTCAGGTGCACGATGTGCGGGATGGCGTTTGCACAGTCATGTAATCTTGTAACACACCAGAGAACACACACAGGAGAGAAACCCTTCAATTGCACTGTGTGTGGGAAGACATTTTCATATTCATCTCATCTTCAAAGACACCAGAGAACACACATGGGAGAGAAACCCTTCAAGTGCAGTGTGTGTGGGAAGACATTTGCAGATTCATTTGCTCTTAAAACACACCAGAGAACACACACGGGAGAGAACCCCTTCAAGTGCAGTGTGTGGGAAGGCATTTTCACATTTATCTACTCTTAAAAAAACACCAGAGAACACACACAGGAGAGAAACCCTTCAAGTGCAGTATGTGTGGGAAGACATTTTCAGATTTATCTACTCTTAAAAAACACCAGAGAACACACACAGGAGAGAAACCCTTCAAGTGCAGTGTGTGCGTGAAGGCATTTGCACAGTCATCTGATCTTGTAACACACCAGAGAACACACACAGGAGAGAAACCCTTCAGGCGCACGATGTGCGGGATGGCGTTTGCACAGTCATCTACTCTTGTAACACACCAGATAACACACAGAGGAGAGAAACCCTTCAATTGCACTGTGTGTGGGAAGACATTTTCAGATTCATCTACTCTTAAAACACACCAGAGAACACACACGGGAGAGAAACCCTTCAGGTGCAGTGTGTGGGAAGACATTTTCACATTCATCTACTCTTAAAAAGCACCAGAGAACACATACGGGAGAGAAACCCTTCAAGTGCAGTGTGTGGGAAGACATTTTCACATTCATCTCTTAAAAAGCACCAGAGAACACACACGGGAGAGAAGCCCTTCAGGTGCAGTGTGTGTCGGAAGACATTTTCAGGTTCATTTGCTCTTAAAACACACCAGAGAACACACACAGGAGAGAAACCCTTCAAGTGCAGTGTGTGTGGAAAGGCATTTTCAGATTCATCTCATCTTCAAAGACACCAGAGAACATGCACGGGAGAGAAACCCTTCAAGTGCAGTGTGTGTGGGAAGACATTTTCAGATTCATTTGCTCTTAAAACACACCAGAGAACACACAGGAGAGAAACCCTTCAAGTGCAGTGTGTGTGGAAAGGCATTTTCAGATTCATCTGCTCTTAAAACACACCAGAGAACACACGGGAGAGAAACCCTTCAAGTGCACTGTGTGTGGGAAGGCATTTGCACAGTCATCTGCTCTTTAAAAACACCAGAGAACACACACGGGAGAGAAACCCTTCAAGTGCACTGTGTGTGGGAAGACATTTTCAGATTCATCTGCTCTTTAAACACAACAGAGAACACACACGGGAGAGAAACCCTTCAAGTGCACTGTATGTGGGAAGGCATTTGTACAGTCATTTGCTCTTAAAACACCAGAGAACACACACGGGAGAGAAACCCTTCAGGTGCAGTGTGTGTGGGAAGACATTTTCACAGTCATCTGCTCTTAATACACACCAGAGTACACACACGGGAGAGAAACCCTTCAAGTGCAGTGTGTGTGGGAAGGCATTTTCACAGTCATCTGCTCTTAAAACACACCAGAGTACACAGAAGCATCAGAAGATCCACAAGGAGTGGAGTCTGAAATCAGCTTGTGAAAGTCAAAGTGCCGCAATGAGCCCATCCCTCATGAAACACGAACCGGAAAAAAATCCCAGCTTGGACACTTTTAAAGGTATCGAGGTGAAATGTGAAGAAGTGATGGTGAAGAGGGAAGAAGTGAAGGTAAAATGTGAAGATGAAGATTCAACTCCAAAATGGGACCTTCACATCGATGGAGGCAACGTAAAGCAGGAGGAGAATTCTGACTGTGAGGCAGAGCGAGGCAACTCCCAGCAGTTTGTGGAAGTGGAGGTGTGGGTGGACTTCCGAGACAATACAAAGTCAAGTGGAGACCCGATAGATGTGTAAGCTTGAGATGATGTCGCTCCAATAGATGCACCTTTGTCGCAGGCCTTTAATGACAAGAACGTGAAGTTGGACACTCAATGGCTAGGTTCAACCTGCAGAGTAAGAGCGGCCAGTCTTTGTAGACCTGTGGGTTGGGTAGATCTTTTACCAGGAGCGAGAGACAATAAGCCCCCAAGCATTCACTATGTTATCATAATTGCATTTACACGGTGCTTGCCTTATCGCCTCGGCAACTCGGAGTTTTATGTCGTACCTCGTCTGTAACACTCGAAGAGCATCCCCAAGTAGCAGCTGCCCCTGTGTGGCACAAGGTGGTGGCCCTGCACCGGCCTGCATGTGGACAAGAGCCTGTCAGTAGGGGGCGATGATTGATGCGTCATCTCAGTTGTGTAGTTTGTAGGCAATCTTGATTTGAAGCTTTCGTGACTGCAGGAATCCACACTGTTGAGTTATTTCGGTAAAGTCACCACGTGGGTAGAAACATAACAGATCACGGCGTTTAGATCACAACACAAGCAATCGTCATCAGGTGGGACAACCACAGCAAGAGAAACTGCTGAAGTAGTAGGCGCCTACTCCAGCAGTTTCCTCTTATTGCTGCTGTGCTTGTCCCACCTGATGACGATTGCTTGTGTTGCCATCGAAGTGCCGTGATCTATTATTTGTAGCGTAATGTTTAGAATTTGCTACATTTTGACCCAGACGCCAGCATGCAACGGCCTACTCGTTTTGAATGATGCAACAATAGTACGTTGTACATACACTGTTAAGCAGACGGTGCGTATTTGTAAAATAACTTCTTGTTAATACGATGTAACGTGATGCAGTCAATTTCGCTGCAGTAATTCAATGTTGTTAATATGCCCGTCAATAATTTAGAATTAATACTTGTCTGATTGTGCGCGTACATGTAATATTTTGTCTGAGGGTCAAACATTGAATAAGTGATGTTAGGACAAAGTGTGTGTGTGTGTTTGGAAGTAACCTGTACAGAGAACTCAGGTGAGACCCGTTGTTCTTGTGATACAGGTCAAATGGTACTTTTGTGTTTCACGAAGCGTCTGCCTCTGGAGCAACTCATCGTCTTTGAAATAGGGAGCACGCTCGGATCATTCATCAGTTACAAGGCATACCACTTAAAAATTACACGTATAGGAGGAGGTACATTCTCTACAACACGAATTGTAGTTTTGTCTTACGTGTTGACGTAGATTTTGTCTAACTGGGACTAGAAATGCACCTTACTGATTCACGTCTGGATGTTCATGACCATCGGTTGAAGCAAACCCCACTACTGTTGTTGAGACGCTGTGCACCAATAAGGGTCCAACACATTGACGGCCTTCAGGCCAGGAAAGTCACAACATTTGAACACGAAAGACGCATTCATGCAAGTACCCCATGCTCCGTTTTGAAGTTTTAAAATGAAACATCTTGGAATTGTGTTGTGTTTTGAATTAGATGATTTTATTTCCTCATTAAAAGCTTGTATCAATTTACATCTGGAAGCCTTCATTGAAAAGGACATTTCGTGTGAATTTTCTCTCGTCATTAAGTAGATGGCCTTGCCGGGGGTTCGGTTCAATGCGGACACAAACAGTGTACACACACACACTGTACACACACAGTGTACACACACACAGTGTACACACACACAGTGTACACACAGAGTCTATACACACAGTGTACACACAGTCTATACACACAGTGTACACACACACAGTGTACACATACACACTGTACACACACAGTTTATACAGTGTACACACAGTGTACACACAGTGTACACTGTGTGTACACAAACAGTGTACACACAGTGTACACACAGATAGTGTACACACACAGTGTACACACAGTGTACACACACACAGTGTACACACAGTGTATACACAGTGTACACACACAATGTATACACACACTGTACACACACAGTGTACACACACACAGTGTACACACAGTGTACACATAGTGTACACACACACAGTGTACACACACAGTGTATACACAGTGTACACAAACAGTGTACACACACAGTGTACACACACACAGTGTACACACACACAGTGTACACACAGTGTACATACAGTGCACACACAGTGTACACACACACAGTGACACACAGTGACACAGTGATACAGTGTACACACAGAGTGTACACGCACAGTGACACAGTGACACAACAACAATCGCCATTCGCCACTAAGTGGTGGTGACGTCACCACGAAGCTTGTGCCAACAACAACAACAACCGCCATTCGCCACTAAGTGGCGGTGACGTCACCACGACGCTTGTGCCAGGCTATGTGCACCGTGAGGCCACGTGAAGTGTCGAACGCCCGCTGGCAGGAGGTCACTGGGCAGACCCAGGTGCCACGGGTCGACTGACTGAGATGACTGGCTGATGCACCACCTGTGCCCCCTACTGTGCCAACCTGCTGTGCTTTAGCCACCCGGCGCTCCGCTCGTTGTTGTGAGCGTCACTCCTCCGCCCTCCGTTGTTGTTGGAGGGCGACTGCCTCCAACTGCCCAGTAGCATCCTTCACGAGCCTCCTCCACAGAGGCCGATCTTGACACCGCTGGTACCAGTCATCGGCAAGTCCACTCAGCTCCACGTCCTCCTGTACCACATCACTCCATCTCTTCTCTAGCCCGTGCCGCGCCCGCTTAGCCCCCTCAATCCGGCCAAACAAAAGCTGTTTCGGCATGCGGTGGCTGGGCATGCGGGCTACATGACCCAGCCATCGCAGCCTTGCCTGCCGGAGGAGCTCACCGATGGGACCCTGCCCAGATCTTTCAAGGATTTATGAGCTCCTCACACAATCCAGTCTGGTTAAACCCAGGATGGATCGTAGGCAGGCCAGCCTAAATGTTTCTAACCGGCGAAGATGTTCCATTAGGGGGGTCCACGTTTCGCAAGTGTAGAGAAGGGAGGGAATGACCGTGGCCGAGAAGACCTGAAGCTTAGTGCGGAGCGACAGACCAGGTAGCTTCCACACAGCGTTACGCAACCGATGAAAAGATATTGCCGCTCGACTGATTCGGAGTGAGACCTCTGCTGTTAAACTGGAGCCAGTCATAAGCACACTGCCCAGGTATGGGAAACTCTCCACTCTCTCCAGAACTGCCCCACCGATTGTGAGTTTTGGGGGTGGAGTGTCCGATGGTACAAAATACCCAGGCAGGTGCTTAGTTTTGGTGGGGCTGATGGTAAGGCCCCACCTCTTAGTGGCACGCTCCAGTCTCAGCAGCAGCGTCTCCAACTCCTCCTCTGACTGAGCAGCTATTACCAAATCATCAGCATACATAACGTGGTTGAGCAATAGGTAGCCATCCCTTGACCGCACCCGGGCATCGATTAGCCTCCCATTATATCTGTACCATATGGACATTCCCCCGGTACAGCTATTGAAGGCTTCACGAACTACGTGGTCAAAATAGATGTTAAATAATGTGGGAGCCAGAGGACATCCCTGTCGCACCCCAAGGTGTACAGGGAATGGCTCTGACTCCCGGCCACGTAGTTTTACCCGGGCCCGCTCACCATCATGAAGGTCCTTAATGATCGTGAGCAGAGGGTCAGGTACTCCAAAAGCACGAAGAACGACCCAGAGGCCAGGCCTACTGATGGTATCATAGGCCTTGACCAGGTCAATAAAGCAGAGATGTAGGTCTTGTTGGAATTCCCTACACCTCTGCTGTAGCAGACGGACAGAAAATATGGCATCTGTGCAGGACCGCCCTTTCCTGAAATCGCATTGGGGCTCCGCAAGCCTCTCCTCAGCGTGCCTGGCAAGGCGATGCTGAATAATCCTTGCCAGGACCTTTCCCGGCACACTGAGGAGTGAGATGCCCATGTAGTTGTTACAGTCTGTGCGGTCCCCCTTCTTAAAAAGGGGGACCACCAGGGCATCCTTCCAATCCTGCGGAACCCGTCCAGTGGTCCAGACTGTTGTTATGATGTCATATAGGGCAGTCTGTGCACAAACGCCACCCTCCCTCAGCATTTTGCTTGGGAGATCATCTCTGCCCGCTGCCTTTCCTGGTCTAAGACTCCGGCTCGCCTTCAATACTTCCTCAGCAGATGGCACCTCAGCCAGCCACTCACAGGGGGTGACTTCTTCCAATATTTGAGGCACCGCAGCCTCAGCAGGGTCATCCTCACTTTGTGCCACGATGTTTTCCTGGCTGAGGGATTTTCCCTCCCCCAGGACCTCACAGAAATGCTCAGCAAATATGCGAACCTGTTCCTGGGGGTCGGAAATTGGATCACCGTTTTTTCCCCTAATGATGGTAATAGGTGTGGCACTGCAGGTTACTTTTTTGATTGAGTTAAATAAAGATTTGTGATCACGGGCCACTGAGGCAGACTCCATCTCCTCAGCAACCCGCGACCACCACCCATCCTTGCAGCGCCTCACGGCTCTCCGAACCTCCGAGCGAAGGCTGCGGTAAGCCTCCTCATTCTCTGACGTGGGATTCTGTAGCCGATGACAGTGGGCCTGTCGCTTTTTCTCAACCATCCTGAACACCTCCTCTGTCAGCCAGGGTCTCTGGGGAGGTCTGGACCGCGTACCCAAAGCAGCCATTGCAGCTGCATGAGTCACAGTCCTAAACCTCGCCCATTTACCCTCGACATCAGGAGGAGTCGGGGACGATGCCAATCCCAGCCGCAAGCGATGATGAAATTCTCGCTTGCAACTTTCATCAGATAACTGAGACCAGGCCACTTTATGTTGGAATGGGGTCCTGGGTGTACACCCACCACCAAGCTTGTGCCAGGCACAGTGACACACACACAGTGACACACAGTGACACACACAGTGTATACACATAGTGTACATACACACAGTGTACACACACAGTTTATACACATATTGTACACACACACAGTGTACACACACACAGTGTACATACACACACAGTGACACACAGTGTATACACATAGTGTACACACACACAGTGTACACACACACTGTACACACACAGTGTACACACACAGTGTACACACACACAGTGACACACACACAGCGTATACACACAGTGTACACACACATTGTACACACACATTGTACACACACACACAGTGTATACACAATAATGTCCACGTTGTTGCTGAGCTCACACACCCAAGGGAGGGAGCAATGGAAAATGAATCTAAATCAACTTAAACTTCAACTCTGTTATGTCACCACTCTGCATTACCTCATTGGCGTGAAACGCTAGGGTGAGGTGTACCTCGTTAGTGACGTCATGTCACCAAAGTATTCATCCCTCCCCCGTCCACCGCGCTCTTGAGCGTGACGTCACCTCCGCTCGGATCACTGCCTATATCGTTCCAGTGGCAATCCTTATTTGGGCAAAGCTACGCCCAATGACTGGCGGCTCATTAACATAATGTGCTCGTTAAAGCCGTCGCGAGTTTATTGCGACGGGTTCAGCGCCCACGCCCCAATCCCTCCACATATGGGCCGGCAACATTAACATAATTTATTCAGTTATAGAGCCGCTCGTGGGAGGGAAGTGACGTCATACTACTTCCTGCTGTCGCGAGGTAACAGGAAGCTGCCGTGTGCGCGCTTGCACTGAAATCCGAGGTGAGAAATTCTCATCGTTGTGGTGGTGGTTGTTGCTTACCAAGGTAGAGCCTCTCTCTCGTAGGGATGTCAGTTGAGTAGCAGCGAGCATGGGAATCGATGTCCAGGTTGGAACTTTACAGCGCGGGGCCTAGCCACGCGGGGCCTTGCCTCCTGCCCTCGCCTGATTGCATTCACTTTAATTATCTCGCTTAAGTTTAATTTGTCTTCACCCGGCTCGCCACTTTGTAACTTTGTTTTATTGTAAATATTCACACAGTTTTAATTTTTGTTCTTTTGTTAGCAGGCCAAGCCCGCTTGAGCTGCTATACCGCTCTTGTTATCAGAAGCAACCTGCCCACAACAACACAAGGTAAGGCTTTGTCAACGTGTGTGAATGTTTTGACTTAAAACTTTGGTGACTGCAGGAATTAATATTCTTGGTTCTTTCGGTAAAGTCATGTAGATAGAAAATAAAATAACATAATAAACATAAAAAATAGTAAATAAAGAAAAAAACACGTTTTGATTGCAACTCAAGTGGTCTTTATTTAATGTAATTGTATTATCTGTTATTGTTATTTTCTATGTACGTAACTTTACTGAAAGAAACAAGAATACGTGTGTCAATGTCTATCGGTCAAAGACGCTCAGCGGAGAGACGCGCAAACTCCAAATATACAGCAGGCGTCAGGGTCGGGATCGAACCCACGACTTCCTGTACACCAGGTGAGGTAGTTAACATCTCACCACGGAGAGAGACACGCAAACTCCAGTTAGCCTCGGCTATGTTCGTTGATCCTCGATTAATTACTTGGTGGATTGAGGAAGCATTCATGCCAAGCAGATGAAGGTGGCCAGGCGTGATTCTAAACATGCCACCGCCTGTTTACTCAGTGACAGTGTACAGTTTGTGTTTGCAGTAACGTCTATTAACTCTGTTGAACACGGAGGTTATAGCGTAACAATAGTTTACTTTTGTTTTCCTCTGGAACTCTTTATAAGAATGGAAACAGGAAGTTAACACAGCACACACATGCAGCTGAAGTCGGAACTGTTCATCCCAGCATTCAAGGACATCTGAGTTGCGATTGAACATTAATTCATGCATTTCTGCATAACACAAATAGTATTGTTTTCAACACCCTTTGCTATGTCAGCTGAATTTAGCTCTTATTAATATTCCTTTTCTAGCCAGACAGCCGAAATTGTGTGCTTAGAGTTTTGGGTTAACATTCATTTTGAAGATACGAGGGCTTCCAGGCATGTTTATAACCATTTGCCCTCTCATTGTGTGCCATCACAGCCCGTGTGATGAATTTGGGACACTTTTTCACTACATCATGAATATATGAATGAGTATAGACGTGTAAGTCACGTGTTACTGTGTATATATGCATTCCTCTGTGCATCGATACTGACGTGTCGATGGTGTGGATATTATTTTTTTCTGTCTGCAGCTGACGTGGTCTGATGGAGCAAAGGCAGTCAGCACAGCAGCTCGGTACGACAAGTCAACATTGCGACCAGCGTGCATACAGCACGGATTGGACTGGAAATTTGACACAGCACCAGAGAACTCACACAGGAGAGAAACCCTTCAAGTGCACTGTGTGTGGGAAGGCATTTTCATGGTCATTTGCTCTTAAAAGACACCAGAGAACACACACGGGAGAGAAACCCTTCAAGTGCAGTGTGTGTGGGGAGGCATTTTCACAGTCATCTGTTCTTAAAACACACCAGAGAACACACACGGGAGAGAAACCTTTCAAGTGCACTCTGTGCAGGATGGCGTTTGCACAGTCATGTAATCTTAAAGTACACCAGAGAACACACACAGGAGAGAAACCCTTCAAGTGCAGTGTGTGCGGGATGGCGTTTGCACAGTCATCAAATCTTAAAGTACACCAGAGAACACACACGGGAGAGAAACCCTTCAAGTGCAGTGTGTGCAGGAAGGCATTTGCAGTTTCATCAAATCTTCAAGTACACCAGAGAACACAGAAGCATCAGAAGATCTGCAAGGAGTGGAGGCTGAAATCATCTTGTGAAAGTCAAAGTTCCACAATGAGCCCATCCCTCATGAAATAAGAACCGGAGAAAATCCCAGCTTTGACACTGAAAAGGAACTGAGGTAAAATATGAACAGGTGAAGGTGAAATGTGAAGAGGTGATGGTGAAGAGCAAAGAGGTGAAGGTAAAATGTGAAGATAAAGATTAAACTCCAAAATCGGACGTTCACATCGTGAAGCAGAAGGAGAATTCTGACTGAGGCAGAGCGAGGCAACTCCCAGCAGTTTGTCGAAGTGGAGGTGTGGGTGGACTTCCTCCTAGACAATACAAAGTCAAGTGGAGACCCGGTAAATGTGTAAGCTTGAGACAATGTCGCTAGAATAGATGCACCTTTGTCACAGGCCTTTAATGACAAGAATGTGAAGTTGAACACTCAGCTCCTAGATTCAACCTGCAAAGTAAGAGCGAGCGGCCAGTCTTTGTGGACCTGTGGGTTGGGGAGATCTCTGACCAGGAGCGAGAGACAATAAGCCCCCAAGCATTCACTATGTTATAATAATTGCATTTACTTGGTGCTTGCTTAACCGCCTCAGCAACTCGGAGTTTTGTATCTCGTCTGAAACACTCGAAGAGCATCCCCAAGTAGCAGCTGCCCCTGTGTGGCACAGGGTGGTGGCCCTGCACCGGTCTGCATTTATTATTTTTTTCTGCCTGAGGACGACCGCTTGTGTTACGATCGAAACTTCGTGATCTACTATTATTTTTTCTACCTACCTGACTTTACTGAAAGAACCAAAGAGTATGTGAACAAGAGGCTGTCAGTAGGGGGCGATGATTGATGTTTCATTTCAGTTGTGTAATTTGTCGCTAATGTTTAGAATTCGCCAGCATGCAATGGCCTACTCGTTTTGAATGACACAATAGTATGTTTTACATCCACTGTTAAGCAGACCGTGCGTATTTTTTTTCAAATAGCTTCTTAATCAGATGTTATCTGTTGCAGTACATTTCACTGCAGTAATTAAATTTTGTTAAAATGCCTGTCAATAATTCAGAATGAACGCTTGTCTGATTTTGTGTGCACATGCATCATTTCATTTATAAGGGTCAAACATTGATTATGTGATGTTAGGACAAAGTGTGTGTGTGTTTTGGAAGTAACCTGTACAGATAACTCAGGTGAGACCCGTTGTTTTTTGTGATACAGGTCAAGCGGTATTTTTGTGTTTCATGAAGCATCTGGAGCAACTCATTGTCTTTGAAATAGGAAGCACACTCGGATCATTCATCAGTTACAAGGCATACCACCTTAAAGTTACACGTGGAGGAGATACATTCTCTGCAACACGAATTATAATTTTGTCTTACGTGTTGACGTAGATTTTGTCGAACTTGGACTAGAAATGCTCCTTGCTGATTAACGTCTGGATGTTCCAAACCATGGCTTGAAGCAAGCCCCACTGCTGTTGAGACATTGTCCACCAAAACCGGTCCACAGTTGGCTTGCACACACAGTGTACACACACACAGTGTACACACACACAGTGTACACACACACACAGTGTACACACAGTGTACACACACACATAGTGTACACACACAGTGTACACACACACATAGTGTACACACACAGTGTCCACCAAAACCGGTCCACAGTTGGCTTGCACTGAATCAAGGCTGCAGTAATTATGGACTCGCACGAAGGCCGTGGGATTTATATTTCGTGTTCAACATTCCTTTGTTTCGTGGAGAGACCGATTATATTAAAGACGTCTTGTCTGCTGATCTTGTTCATATCTGTGTACATCGATATCCCACATTGCTTGCACGTACACACCACACGCAATTAAATCAATGAGAATAAGAACGACTTCCGGGCATTGTGAAGATCGAGGAATCTCTTTCAATGGAGCGAGTTCAGTGTGTTCGATTCAACATCTCTCTGTCCCTGTCCGTCTGTGTCATCTGTTTGCCTCTGTGTTTCTCTCTGCCTGTGTCTCTCTGTCGTCTCTGTGATCCTCTTGTCTGTGTCTGTCCGCCTGTCTTGTCTGTGTGTCTCTCTATCAGCGTCTATCCAACCGTATTAAACGACTGTGAGTAGCAACACGCGCCCGGTCAACTTCCACGGCCCACGACTCAAACTTGTTTATCTGTAACTTTCGCACCGTACGTAGCCAACCGTGTTAATCCATGGGTCTCTGTGTGTGTATATAACTTCTTTCGCACCATACCTAGCCAACCGTGTTAATCTTCGCACTCATAAGTCGCTTGCCTAATTGCCTCAGCAACTCGGTGTTTCGTATCGAACCTCATCTCAAACATCGAAGGGCGCCCCCTAGTGGCAGCTGCCTCTGTGTGGCACAAGGTGGCCCTGCACCGGCCTGCACGTGGACATGAGTCTGTCGGTAGGGGGCGATCATTGACGCGTCATCTCCCTTGTGGAGTTTCAGGATAGTGTTACTGGAATTGCCACAATTTTGACCGTGATACCAACATGCGATGTGCGTTGTGAGTGACACAGTGGTTTGTTTGACATCCGCTGTTAAGCAGACTGCGCATGTTGTGGTGAATGTTACTGGGGTAGCCAGATATGCCTGTCGGATTTGAACCTTCAACCTCGGCAATAAATAGAGAATGCGCTACCATATTCCTGGTTCTTTTGGTAAAGTCATGTAGATAGAAAAATAAAAGATAAAAATAATAAATTAACATTTTCATAATAAAATAATAACAAATAAAAATAATAAATTGAAAATAAATTGATGGAAAAATGCCATGGGTCCACTGACTGAGATGACTGGGCAATGCACCACCTGTGCCCCCCACTACACACACACAGTGTACACGTACACAGTGTACACACACAGTGTACGTACACACAGTGTACACATACACACAGTGTACACAGTGTACACACACATTGTGTACACACACATTGTACACACACAGTGTACACACACACAGTGTATACACAGTGTACACACAGAGTGTACACACACACAGTGTACACACACACAGTGTACACACACAGTATATACACACAGTGTACACACACAGTACACACACAGTGTACACACACACAGTGTACACACACACTGGCCACACACACACAGTGTACACACACACACAGTGTACACACACACACAGTGTACACACACAGTATATACAGACAGTGTACACACACACAGTACACACACAGTGTACACACACACACACAGTGTATACACAGTGTACACACACACACACAGTGTACACACACACAGTGTATACACAGTGTACACACACACAGTGCACACACACATTGTGTGTACACACACACAGTGTACACACACACAGTGTATACACACAGTGTACACACACACAGTATACACACAGTGTACACACACAGTGTACACACACACACACACAGTGTACACACACACACAGTGTACACACATACACACAGTGTACACACACACAGTGTACACACACACAGTGTATACACAATAATGTCCACGTCGTTGTAGCTGAGCCCACGCACCCAAGGGAGGGAGCAATGGAAAATTAATCTAAATCAACTTAAACTCCAATCCCGTTCTGTGACGTCACCACTCAGCATTACTTCATCGGCGTGAAACGCCAGGGGGAGGCGTACCTCGCTAGTGACGTCTTGTCACCAAGGTATTCGCTCGTCCACCGCGCTCTTGAGCGTGACGTCACCTTCGCTTGGGTCACTGCCGATAACGTTCCAGTGCCAATCTTTATTTATTTAGTTACGGAGCCGCTCATTGTGGGAGGAGCGTGTCTGGTACCCCGGAAGTGACGTCAAGTCACCTGCTGCCGCGTGACGTCACGAGGTAACACTGAAATCCGAGGTGAGAAATTCTCATTGCGGTGGTGGTTGTTGTGGTGGTTGTTGTTGTTGTTGTTTACCAAGGTAGAGCCTCTCTCTCGTAGGGATGTCAGTTGAGTAGCAGCGAGCATGGGAATCGATGTCCAGGTTGGAACTTTACAACGCGGGGCCTAGCCACGCGGGGCCTTGCCTCCTGCCCTCGCCTGATTGCATTCACTTTAATTATCTCGCTTAAGTTTAATTTGTCTTCACCCGGCTCGTCACTTTGTAACTTTGTTTTATTGTAAATATTCACGCAGTTTTAATTTTCTTTTGTTAGCAGGCCAAGCCCGCTTGAGCTGCTATACCGCTCTTGTTATCAGAAGCGACCTGCCCACAACAACACAAGGTGAGGCTTTGTCAACGTGTGTGAATGTTTTGACTTAAAACTTTGGTGACTGCAGGAATTAATATTCTTGGTTCTTTCGGTAAAGTCATGTAGATAGAAAATAAAATAAAAACAATAAAAATAGTAAATAAACCAAAAAAACCCCACGTTTTGATCGCAACACAAGTGGTCTTTATTTAATGTAATTATATTATCTGTTATTGTTATTTCCTATCTACGTAACTTTACCGAAAGAACCAAGAATACGTGTGTCAATATAAATAGGTTTTACCCTTTTAACTGGCACAAAAAACTGACACCTTTATTCAAGGCATCATGTTTGCAATAACCACAACACAAGCAGTCAAAATGCAAACAAAAAAGAGACAACTCTGATAATAATATTGGCACTGTCCTTGAATTTGATTGGTCCACACCCGAGACGGCTTTTCTTAGAGCCTAGTCTCCACTGGTGTTGGACCAGAAGATGCCAAAAGGCGTACAATTCAAAAACAGCGCACCATCAGAGTATTGAGGGCTCGGGTTGAGCATTTACATTATGAGACCTCCTTTGCCAGTAACAAGATATAGAAATAGGTTTTACCCTTTTGTTTGCATTTTGACTGCTTGTGTTGTGGTTATTGCAAACATGATGCCTTGAATAAAGGTGTCAGTTTTTGTACCAGTTAAAAGGGTAAAACCTATTACTATATCTTGTTACTGGCAAAGGAGGTCTCATCAAGTACGTGTATCAATGTCTATCGGTCAAAGACGATAAACGGAGAGACTCGCAAACTCCAAATATACAGGAGGCGTCTGGGTCGGGATCGAATCCATGACTTCCTGTATACCAGGTGAGGTAGTTAACATCTCACCACGGAGAGAGACACGCAAACTCCAGTTAGCCTCGGCTATGTTCGTTGATCCTCATTAATTACTTGGTGGAGTGAGGAAACATTAATGCTGAGCAGATGAAGGTGGCCAGGCATGATTCTGGACATGCCACCGCCTCTTGACCCGTGCCAGTGTGTGACAGTGTCAAGTTTGTGTTTGCAGTAAAGTCTATGCTAAATTATCCTGTTTGATTTGTAAACCCCTTTGTCAAGGTGCCTCACTTCTCTCAACCAGCTTAAAAGACGCTGCGAATCTTAGCAGCGTTCATTGTAGCTCTGTCGTCCCGACAGGTCTGTTCCTTTCACCTGAAGAAGGCCACTTGTGTTGTGGCCGAAACGTCGTGAGAATTTAATTGTTTTATTTTATTATTTTATTCTCATTCTACGTGACTTTACCGAAAGAACCAAAGAAGATCTATCAACTTTGTTGAACACGGACGTTATATCAAAACAATAGTTTATTTTTGTTTTCCTCTGCAACTCTTTGTAAGAATGGAAACAGGAGGTGAACACAGCACACACATTCAGCTGAAGTCGAATCTGTTCATCCCAGCAGTCAAGGACATCTGAGCCTGGATTCACACCTCTAAGTTGCGATTGAACATTAATTCATGCATTTCTGCATAACACAAATAGTTTTGTTTTCAACACCCTTTGCCGAAATTATGTACTCGGAGTTTTGAGTTAACATTCATCTTGAAGATACGAGGGCTTCCAGGCATATTTGTGACCATTTGCCCTCTCATTGTGTGCCATGACAGCCCGTGTGAGGAATTTGGGAAACTTTTTCACTGCATCATGAATATATGAATAAGTATAGACGTGTAAGTCACATGTGACTGTATATATGCATTCCTCTGTGCCTCGATACTGACGTGTAGATGGTGTGTATATTCTTATTTTCTGTCTGCAGCTGACGCTGGTCTGATGGAGCAAAGGCAGTCAGCACAGCAGCTCGGTACGACAAGTCAACATTGCGACCAGCGTGCATACAGCACGGATCGGACTGGAAATTTAACACAGCACCAGAGAACTCGCACAGGAGAGAAAGCCTTCAAGTGCACAGTGTGTGGGAAGGCATTTTCACACTCATCTGCTCTTAAAAGACACCAGCGAACACACACGGGAGAGAAACCCTTCAAGTGCAGTGTGTGTGGGAAGGCATTTTCACAGTCATATCATCTTAAAAGACACCAGAGAACACACACGGCAGAGAAACCCTTCAAGTGCACTGTGTGTGGGAAGGCATTTGCACGGCCATCAGTTCTTCAGACCCACCAGAGAACACACACAGGAGAGAAACCCTTCAAGTGCACTGTGTGTGGAAAGGCATTTGCACGGCCATCAGTTCTTCAGACCCACCAGAGAACACACACGGGAGGCAAACCCTTCAGGTGCATCTTGTGTGGGAAGGGGTTTGCACATTCATCAGTTGTTCAGACCCACCAGAGAACACACACAGGAGAGAAACCGTTCAAGTGCAGTGTGTGTGGGAAGGCATTTTCACTGTCATCTGTTCTTGTAAAACACCAGAGAACACACACAGGAGAGAAACCCTTCAGGTGCACTCTGTGCGGGAAGGCGTTTGCACAGTCACCACATCTTAAAGTACACCAGAGAACACACACAGGAGAGAAACCCTTCAGGTGCATTCTGTGCAGGATGGCCTTTGTACATGTGTCACATCTTCGAAGACACGAGAGAATACACACGGGAGAGAAACCCTTCAGGTGCACTCTGTGCGGGATGGCGTTTGCACATTCATCAAATCGTCAAAGACACCAGAGAACACACATGGGAGAGAAACCCTTCAAGTGCAGTCTGTGTGGGAATGCCTTTTCACAGTCATCTTTTCTAAAAAAACACCAGAGGACACACACAGGAGAGAAACACTTCAGGTGCACTCTGCGGGAAGGCGTTTGCAGATTCATAAAATCGTCAAGTACACCAGAGAACACAGAAGCATCAGAGGATCTGCAAGGAGTGGAGTCTGAAATCAGCTTGTGAAAGTCAAAGTGCCACAATGAGCCCATCCCTCATGATACAAGAACCGGAGGAAAATCCCAGCTTGGACACTGAAAAGGAACTGAGGTGAAATGTGAAGAAGTGATGGTGAAGAGGGAAGAAGTGATGGTGAAGAGCGAAGAAGTGACGGTAAAATGTGAAGATGAAGATTCAACTCCAAAATGGGACCTTCACATCGATGGAGGCAACGTGAAGCAGGAGGAGAATTCTGACTGTGAGGCAGAGCGAGGCAACTCCCAGCAGTTTGTGGATGTGGAGGTGTGGGTGGACTTCCTCCGAGACAATACAAAGTCAAGTGTAGACCCGGTAGATGTGTAAGCTTGAGACGATGTCGCTACAATAGATGCACCTTTGTCACAGGCCTTTAATGACAAGAACGTGAAGTTGAACACTCAGTTCCTAGGTGCAACCTGCAGAGTAAGAGCGAGCGGCCAGTCTTTGTGGACCTGTGGGTTGGGTAGATCTTTAACCAGGAGCGAGAGACAATAAGCCCCCAAGCATTCACTATGTTATCATAATTGCATTTACATGGTGCTTGCTTAACCGCCTCAGCAACTCGGAGTTTAGTGTCGTACCTCGTCTGAAACACTCGAAGAGCATTCCCAAGTAGCAGCTGCCCCTGTGTGGCACAAGGTAGTGGCCCTGCACCAGCCTGCATGTGGACAAGAGCCTGTCAGTAGGGGGCCATGATTGATGCGTCATCTCAATTGTGTAGTTTGTAGGTAATCTTGATTCGAAGCTTTTGTGACTGCAGGAAACCACACTGTTGAGTTATTTCGGTAAAGTCACCACGTGGGTAGAAACATAACAGGTCACGGCGTTTAGATCACAACACGAGCAATCGTCATCAGGTGGGACAACCACTGCAAGAGAAACTGCTGAAGAAGTAGGCGCGTACTCCAGCAGTTTCTGCTTATTGCTGCTGTGCTTGTCCCACCTGATGACGATTGCTTGTTTTGCCATCGAAACGCCGTGACTTATTATTTGTAGCGTAATGTTTTGAATTTGCTACATTTTGACCCAGACGCCAGCATGCAACGGTCTACTCGTTTTGAATGACGCAACAATAGTACGTTGTACATACACTGTTAAGCAGATGGTGCGTATTTTTTTAAAACAGCTTCTTGTTAATACGATATAACGTGATGCAGTATATTTCGCTGCAGTAATTAAATGTTGTTAATATGCCCGTCAATAATTTAGAATTAATACTTGTCTGACTGTGCGCGTACAGGTAACATTTTGTCTGTGAGGGTCAAACATTGAATAAGTGATGTTAGGACAAAGTGTGTGTGTGTGTTTTGGAAGTAACCTGTACAGAGAACTCAGGTGAGACCCGTTGTTCTTGTGATACAGGTCAAAGGGTACTTTTGTGTTTCACGAAGCGTCTGCTTCTGGAGCAACTCATCGTCTTTGAAATAGGGAGCACGCTCGGATCATTCATCAGTTACAAGGCATACCACTTGAAAGTTACACGTATAGGAGCAGGTACATTCTCTACAACACGAATTGTAGTTTTGTCTTACGTGTTGACGTAGATTTTGTCTAACTGGGACTAGAAATGCTCCTTGCTGATTCACGTCTGGATGTTCGTAACCATCGGTTGAAGCAAACCCCACTGCTGTTGTTGAGACGCTGTGCACCAATAAGGGTCCAACACATTGATGGCCTTCAGGCCAGGAAAGTCACAACATTTGCACATGAAGGACGCATTCACGCAAGTACCCCATGCTCCGTTTTGAAGTTTTAAAATGAAACATCTTTGAATTGTGTTGTGTTTTGAATTGGATGATTTTATTTCTTCATTAAAAGCTTGTATCAATTTACATGTGGAAGACTTAATTGAAAAGGATATTTCGTGTGAATTTTCTCTCGTCATTAAGTAGATGGCCTTGCCGGGGGTTCGGTTCGATGTGGACTTTCACCTGTTTGGGATTGCGGGATCGAGATAAGGCAACACTGAGCTGGCCGTGCGAGAAGACCGCCGTCTGCAGATTGATTCCAACGTAATCGAACGTCTGTCCCTGCGCCTCCGTCGTCCATGCAGGGGGTGCGTAGGTTTGTAGCGCCCCCTGCATGAAAACAACGGAAAGTGCAGCGCTCATCACAGATAGATAAAGTTGTGCGCTTATATTTAAAATGTTATTCTTTTATAAGGTGATGTTGAAATCGGAAAGTATTTGGCCAGTTGATGATTTCAATCAGATTTATTCATTTATTTTGCACCACATATCCGAGCTTTTGTGGTCCTGTTGAGCTAAAGTTGGAAAAAGTCCGTGACTATAACTTCGCTCAATATTGTAAACGTGTTTCTATTATTTAGTTATTGTTTAATACAAACTTCTTCAGATAATGGGTTTCAAGATGTACTTGAATGGCACGTTCGTTGTTCCGGTGTTTAATGGCTTGGATGTCATGGCAAATGGCTTCCATCGATGTGGAAGTCAATGGTGGATGATAATTTGACATTTCGGTGTTGATTTGGAGTAGATAGTTTAACTGTTGCATACTGGGTGGTGAAATGCTTTGCCGAGTACCTGAACTGTTTGACCAAGTGAATTCATGAAGAGTTCGATACGAGTTTGAGCGTTAATATTCTTGCGGAACAACAAAGGTCGGATATTTTAAAGATTCCTGACCGTACGTTTATTGCGACAATGTTCAAGGGGAACACGTGTGGAGGAGAGTTCCGGGTGAAGTCTCCCCTTACCTGGCAACCATGGTGGCTGTCCGCTGATCACTCTCGCTCCGTCACAGCTACGAGCTGTAGGGACGGGATTCTCCACCCTGGCGCTGTTTTAATTCACGGCACCAAGAGTGGAGAGCCTCATCACTGCAGTTCCCTCCTGTTGTGCCGCAGCATTTACCGTGTAACGAGGCAATGTTTTCATGAGCAGTGCGTTCCACTACACACCCACACGAGCGAACCATGTGCAACAGTGTGCGTACATACAAACACGAACAAACACGCGGGTGCACATACACACACGAGCGCTTACTTGCAGACACGGACGAGTGGAGATGCACGCACGAGTGTGGTCACCACCTGGCTAGCTACACTAGTCACGTGATAACTAGTATACTAAACTATACACTACACTATACACTGCACTACTATACACTACACTATACTTAACACTTATACACTACACTATACACTACACTAAACACTACTATACAATACACTATTATACACTACACTATACACTTATACACTGTTGTATATGCCCCCTTTCCATCTTAATATTAACAAGTAATTTTTCAATACATATAGATACATATTTCTATTGTTTCTTTTAATTTTAATAATGAATAAAAACACCAAACCAGGCCTCAGCATGGCATGTGGAGGTCATATTTACCTTGACCCACTAACACGATTTTGACATTCAGAGCCCTCCCAGGGTCAGAGCGAGCAGATAGAGAGCAGAGCACAGCGAATTGCCAGGGGCTGACGTAAACACACCAAGCCAGGGTCACTGGGAGTTTGCGTTAGCCTAGATATAGTTCAGTCAAAAAGCTGATTGGTTCTACATTACTATTAAAGTAACTTAAAATCGGAATTCAACGACAGGGTAGGCTAAAGTTATTGATCTTCACACCCACTTCAATTGAACCCTGCCACAAGCTACGTCAATGTAACCATCACCCGTCTATTAATTTAATATGAAATGTATTTCCATATTTTAATAATTTCTATACGACTTGACCCGAAGCCTATAACAATCAGGTTTTCCTAAGTCAACATAAATGCTCTAGCCTCCACCCATACGCAAATAATAAGCAGGGTTAAAGTAAGAGTAGAGAGGAAAAGAAATGCAAGAGCACAGCAAAACTGCAACGTAAGCAAAGGGCGATGTTAAACCCAGGGTCGGAGAGAAAGGGAGATCCCGGCCGTCTTTGTATCCCTGCAGCGCGGGGTAGGAGTGTGTATACGCTTGGGGAAAAACGAGTCAAACACCACAACGGGAAGCTGACCCAGACCTTGGATTAATACAGAATCATAACTGATTCTGAATGATTCTGTATTTGTGTGTCGGTGAGAGTCGGAGGGAATATCGCCCCTCCCTCCAGGTTGTGCACCCAGACAGAGAGGCGCCTTCGAGACAATTTATAACATTTGATTGTTTTACTTGTGGGTTTTATGGTAGGAGTATGACAACGGAATATACCGTCGGTGATGCACAAGGACACACACTGACACACGTACGGACACACACACGGACGCAGATACATACGAACAAATCCTGACAGCAAAAATCGAAAGAAACCCCGCCTTGTGGGCAGGATCCGAGTGAAGGGATTTTTGGGCATAAAAAGAGGATCCTGAGCATTGAAACCTCAGTTCGACAGGAGTGGGTCGGCTCACCGGAGTTCGACTGGGGGGGGGGTCGGCTCACCAGAGTTCGACCGGGGGGTCGACTCTCGGGAGACAGTTCGACTCGGAGGAGCAACTCGGAACAGTTCGACAGGAGTGGGTCGGCTCACCAGAGTTCGACCCGGGGGGTCGACTCTCGGGAGACAGTTCGACTCGGAGGAGCAACTCGGAACAGTTCGACCAGGGGGGTCGGAACTCGGGGAGTTCGACTCGGAGGAGGTCGGAACGCGGGGAGTTCGACCAGTGGGTCGGCTCAGGAGCAGTTCCAATCGGGAACGAGAGCAACAGGTCGCCAGCCGGCGAGCTGCAGAGCAGGGGGCGGCGAGCAGAAGCCAAAGTGGCCCCGTCGCTACCCACTGACGTTGGCAAGACTCGCAGGGTAGTGAGGCGTCACCTAGTGTGATTTCCAAGAGCTGAAAGACAGAGTATTGCTGATTCTACATTGAGTCCAGCTGCAGAGCGACCGACGCACCAAGCAAGAGCTTCTGCAAATCAGAGCAAGAGCACGTGCGACTTGAGTCATCCAGCAGTGGAGAAAAACCTGCTTTCAGCAAACCAGCAACGAGCACGTTCGAGTTCTCCACCCAGAGAGAGGGAGCGTGCCGATGCAGCTCATCCAACAGCGGAGAGAAACTGCTGTCAGCGAACCAGCACGAGCGTGATCGCGCAGCTCATCCAGCAGTGGAGAGAGGTGTCCACTGAGCAGCACTGAGAGCGATCAAGCAACTCTCCCCCGTGGACGGAGGCTGGCTGCTGCGTGGAGGAGGGCGGTGATTCGTATGACGCACTCCCACACACCTCACCGCTCTAAAGGGAGCGAGGCTACTTCTACAAGCGATGCCAACTTCAGCGTATGGCAACGCAAATAATTAATTCCAAACACTGACTATTCAAAACAATTCATATCACTCAAACATACACGGGTCCTTAACCAGAGGCGAACACTCAAGTCCGTGAACCATCTGGCTGTGGAAGCATCGATCGTGTGATAACAGTCTGACATTTATAAGTATATTCATAATTTTCCTCTTTAATATTTTGTTTTGGACTGTACTTCTAATCGCATAAGTTACCAACCGATCCATCAATACGAATTAACCCTTGGCACCTTCGCCACGGAGCTACGCTCCCGGGGAGGAATCGTGCTAAACTGATTTTCTGATCATACAATCTTATTCACGAATTAATTAATTAATCTCCCGTGAGATAACACGTTCTGCCGCATACCCTCACACTAAGCCATTTCGGTAATCTTATATTCTGTCCGGTGGATCTGTTGTTACATTTATGCCTTTGGAAATAATAACTGTTTGATTGTCTTTTTATATGAATACCGTTGGATGTTAATCAATCGCCTGTGATAATGTGCTGACCATTTCAAGCATAATGATCGTTCATATTATAACGTATAAGCTTTTGTGTAGCATAGCGTTGGCATGTGCTGACTCTCTCTCTCACTAACAGCAATCGCTTTATGCGGGGTCCATGTGTTATCAAAGTGAAATCGTACAGTCGTTGATGATACTGTCTTGATACCGTGTGGATACCGTGTTGAAGTTCCGAGATTGAGAGTCACATACATATTATAGTTAAGGTTTAATTAGAAAATAAATTGATTAATACAGAAGTGGTCGTGTGATTCTTTCCTGGAATTTTTGCATAAATCTGTATCCTGCGACGAGATATGAACTCGGGAACCTAAACTATAAACACACCAATCCACACTCATTAAACTTTAAAGCGAATGATATGAACTTGGGACCTAAAAAATGAACACTCGGGGAGTGTTAAAGCGAGAATCATTGTATTATGCTGATCAATAATACGTAGTTAGACAACGAGGCCGAATTGACACTAGCGTAACGGCACACGATTGATTGCGTTATCCTGATTGATAACCCCACCTCGTCAACGAGGCGGGGCCTGATTATCATAAAGGTTATCATTAACACAACCACACCCACTCGTATAAATTAATACGATTACCTCTCTAATTAGCATAGTTACACGCATAAGTACACAAATTAGCATAATTTCGGATTAATTATGCAAATTTCAAATTTCATTTAATTTTAATTATTTTTCATCAATTTTCACACACCCACATATACAACAAATTGGGGGCTCGTATCCGGGATCTCTCGCAGACAGTTTATGCTTAAATTAAGGAACGAATCACTGTTGTATTAATCAAGGTATTGTGAACTAACATTGCCCTGTGACTGTAAATGGTGTAAACAAACAAAAAAACGCACTCTGAAGGAAAATACCAGAGTAGCAGTGGATAACAAAGACAGTGGGGGTAAGATTATTTGCTCGAGTTGAACCAACACATCCTGTGATACGAATGTTTTTATATGTACTCTGAAGTGGAATTCCAGAGTAACTCACGCCACACATAAGAGACTAGAGTTAAGATACACTCTTAGGTCTATTAACTACACTACGTAATAGAGATGGCACATGACCCGCAACGTTCTGAGGGTGACATCCCAACGCATAACACTGATACAGAATGGACCTCCGAGGAGGAGATAGAATCTATGGAAAAACAATATCGTGAATTTGTGTTAAAACGTACTGGACGGACTGCTAGACAGCAGACAGAGCAGAGAGACGTATGGGAGGGGAGACATATAGAAGATGTTAAGGCACATAGGAGGAAACTACTTAAGGATGTGATGAAATGTAGCAAAGCCAAACGTGACGTAAAAATTGCAGAAATAGCAAGGTTAGACTCATATCTCCTCACACAGATAGACAGAGAAAGATTATGGACTGGGGAAAAATTTGACAGGGAAAGGAAGGAGAAACTGTCCCTAATAGAGGAGGTAGAGCGTCTGCACGCCCTCGTGAGAGAAAAAGAGTCGGCGCTGAATGCACCAGCGAAACCCCCAGATGTTGATACACATAACACATACAGGAGTAACAGTTTACCACACTCCGAGCCACGCGGACGTAAACCAGAGACAGGTCACACAAGAGGTGTGGCTACCAATCAAAGTGGTTTTGACAGAGATTCCCCCTCACGACTCGAGAGAGGGGAGGGAGAGATACGGATGAAAACAGGAAAACATAGGACTGACAACTTCGAGGGTAGAGAGGAAAAAAATATTAACACTAAGTCAGCAGGATATTCTGTACTGATCGAGCAAAAAAGGGCGGAGCTGGGGCAAGACGAGCGACATGACAGAGACAGCTCATTTGGTAGACACATTCCGCGCAAGCACGACCGACGTGGAACCTATGGCAGAGATTATTTTCCAGAAAGACGCACATCACACAAGCATGAGCCATGGGATCAGCAGGAGTCACCGAGCAAAGTTGACTCACGTTACAGGTGCAAGAGGCACTACAAAAGTTATGTTAAGCAGCGCCACCGTGATGGTGACAGCTCGAGTGAGCACTCCTCAGGAACAGACGCCTCTGACGATGATCAACTGTCCGAATACTCATTCAGTAGTAAAACTCTGAAATTGATGGACAAGGCTCTCGTCAGAATTCCCTACTTTGATCCACACGATAGTAACAGAGACATACACGCTCACATCGCAACGGTAGAAGCAGAAGCAGTGATCAGGGGTTTGAGGAAAACGAATGAGAAAGCCAGTTTACTGAGACGAAGCTTGCACGAGCATTCTATACCATGGGTAAAGTTGCTTTCATACAAGGTTCGGAACGATTTCAAAAAGCTGAGCCTGGCAGTGAGCCGGAAGTTTGGAGAATATTTAACATGGTCTGAGGGATTTAATGCTGCAAAATCTATGACCCAGTGCGCAGACGAGGATCCGCGAGATTACCTCCTACGGTTTAAAAGTGCGTACTACGCGGGTGATGTGGATCAGTATCACGAAGGTGACAAAAGGTTCAAAGTTATGTTTTTCGGGTCTTTGAGTCCAGAGATTACAGAAATTGTGGGAATGGTTTTGAATCCAGAAACAGCCTCCTTACACCATATAGAGGATAAGGCGCACAGAGCTTGGCTGTACAGAGCTAAAGACAATAGTTCTACGACACCCAGGGAGAGGGATGATGTAACCAGCGTTTCAGAGGGAAATAAAAATCACGTGAGCAGAAACACAGCACGACCAGCGAGGCAATGGCCCGCAGGCTGGGAGCGATCGCAGCGTGCAGGGATGCATATTTGCGAGAATCGCGGTGTGTGTAGACCAAGAGCAGAATCATGCCGGGTCCCAATGCCACGACACACTAGGGATCAAACACAATCGGCCCACTTCCGATCGATTCCCCCACCAGTTTTACCAGGAGAGAGCAGAGGCATGAGGAATAGGGAGACAGGCGTGAGCTTGGCTGAGACACAAAAAATGACACGGGCACGTGATGAATCAATCACATTGGTTGAGAGGGAGCTTTCAGTGAGAGTGGTGTCCGTGGAGCTGCAGGGAAATCATGGACCCGTTAAAAAAATTAAGCAGGCTGCTGTTGACAAGGTAAACCAGGAGGGTCCCAATGATTGGGAAAAAATAACTGCGTCGGGCACCAGTTCTGATAATGTGGTGGAGAGCGCAAGTGTTGCTCCCGTAATTGACACGCCTATCGAGCAGGGAAACATAACTGCATTAAAGTGTGATCCGACAGGAGATGATAACCAACCGCAGGGAGGGGAAGGAAAACCTGATGGTCTGGTAAATATAAATGCCACCCCTTGTGTCGCGGAAGTGCGTGAGTGTACTGTGGAAGAGGCAGATGAATGCAGACATCAGCCTTTGGATGTTAAATTGTGCTCGGGCACACTAAGGAGGGATGGAGTTCAGAGTGTTGAAGTGGAGGAGAAGAATATCCGTGACGGATCGGGAATTGTGTTGAAACACAGCACACTCAAAAGCACAGAATCGAATCGTGACCCAGAATCGAATTCTGGCACGGAATCGAATCGTAGCGCAGAAGGGAATCGTGGCCCAGAGTCAAATCAACTCCCAGAGGCAGCAGATGTGCACAGGGCTGCGGAGAATGCAAATGACCCCAACAGTCGAGCACGGAAACTCGTGGTGTATGTTGATCCTGGTTACGCACAGCATAACTTCACGCCACACAATCTCACATGGAAAGGGAGTGATAAAATAAATTACCGATACGAACCAGTGAGCCATGTTCATTAGGCCAAAGCCATCACGACGATGAGCCGGGACGATGATATGATGATGTTGCATGGAAGGGTCATAGGTAACTCTAAGATACCTGGCCATGAGAGATATGATACACTCTTGACTAAAAGAGTCAGTCAGGTTATCAATGACTTGGTACAAAGGTGGCAGAGAGGTAACATGAGAAAGACAGAGAGACACCGTGGTTCTCGTTAACCTGCACTCCGCCATGGTTAACTTAACAATCCAAGAATTGGGTTTCGCAATCCGAGATCTGTACGAAGAAGAGAATACTCGACAGCCAATTCAATGGTTGATCCAAAGACTTGTTGCGTAGCACAAGCATCAGTGATCTTCTCCAAGGACACATTCCTTCATATCTGGTAACTCCAACACTAAAAAAAAAATGTGCTACCATCAGCATCCCTGGAAACAATCAGTACAACACAGGTACAAATTGCCTTAAAATGGGTACAGCCACACCCATACATGGGGACTCCCAGACCAGACAGCTGGCATTTTTGTTGAATTTCCCACTGGTCAAACCCGAAAATGTATTCTGATTGCGGACAGTATTGAACGTGGGTACATGGAATAACGACCTCTCCTATAACATGTAGCCAGTAAAACAATTTCCCCTTGTTTTACCTTCCTTTTAGTATTTATTTTCTTATTTCAAATGTAATCATAAGTTGTGACGTGCGCGCGTTGTAAGAAAAAAATACTTGAGTAATATTGATGATTCATGATGGAAAAGTGCATATATTCTTAATTTTAAAAATGACCTGTGGCCAAATGACCCCCGATCATTTTTAAAAGGGCGGATGTTGTATATGCCCCCTTTCCATCTTAATATTAACAAGTAATTTTTCAATACATATAGATACATATTTCTATTGTTTCTTTTAATTTTAATAATGAATAAAAACACCAAACCAGGCCTCAGCATGGCATGTGGAGGTCATATTCACCTTGACCCACTAACACGATTTTGACATTCAGAGCCCTCCCAGGGTCAGAGGGAGCAGATAGAGAGCAGAGCACAGCGAATTGCCAGGGGCTGACGTAAACACACCAAGCCAGGGTCACTGGGAGTTTGCGTTAGCCTAGATATAGTTCAGTCAAAAAGCTGATTGGTTCTACATTACTATTAAAGTAACTTAAAATCGGAATTCAACGACAGGGTAGGCTAAAGTTATTGATCTTCACACCCACTTCAATTGAACCCTGCCACAAGCTACGTCAATGTAACCATCACCCGTCTATTAATTTAATATGAAATGTATTTCCATATTTTAATAATTTCTATACGACTTGACCCGAAGCCTATAACAATCAGGTTTTCCTAAGTCAACATAAATGCTCTAGCCTCCACCCATACGCAAATAATAAGCAGGGTTAAAGTAAGAGTGGAGAGGAAAAGAAATGCAAGAGCACAGCAAAACTGCAACGTAAGCAAAGGGCGATGTTAAACCCAGGGTCGGAGAGAAAGGGAGATCCCGGCCGTCTTTGTATACCTGCAGCGCGGGGTAGGAGTGTGTATACGCTTGGGGAAAAACGAGTCAAACACCACAACGGGAAGCTGACCCAGACCTTGGATTAATACAGAATCATAACTGTGGAACTCTGATGAAATGAAATGTTAACTTAAAACTTTTTAACCATTTCTTTGTGTGTCGGTGAGAGTCGGAGGGAATATCGCCCCTCCCTCCAGGTTGTGCACCCAGACAGAGAGGCGCCTTCGAGACAATTTATAACATTTGATTGTTTTACTTGTGGGTTTTATGGTAGGAGTATGACAACGGAATATACCGTCGGTGATGCACAAGGACACACACTGACACACGTACGGACACACACACGGACGCAGATACATACGAACAAATCCTGACACAGCAAAAATCGAAAGAAACCCCGCCTTGTGGGCAGGATCCGAGTGAAGGGATTTTTGGGCATAAAAAGAGGATCCTGAGCATTGAAACCTCAGTTTGACAGGAGTGGGTCGGCTCACCGGAGTTCGACCGGGGGGGGGGGGGTCGGCTCACCAGAGTTCGACCGGGGGGTCGACTCTCGGGAGACAGTTCGACTCGGAGGAGCAACTCGGAACAGTTCGACAGGAGTGGGTCGGCTCACCAGAGTTCGACCCGGGGGGGGTCGGCTCACCAGAGTTCGACCGGGGGGTCGACTCTCGGGAGACAGTTCGACTCGGAGGAGCAACTCGGAACAGTTCGACCAGGGGGGTCGGAACTCGGGGAGTTCGACTCGGAGGAGGTCGGAACGCGGGGAGTTCGACCAGTGGGTCGGCTCAGGAGCAGTTCCAATCGGGAACGAGAGCAACAGGTCGCCAGCCGGCGAGCTGCAGAGCAGGGGGCGGCGAGCAGAAGCCAAAGTGGCCCCGTCGCTACCCACTGACGTTGGCAAGACTCGCAGGGTAGTGAGGCGTCACCTAGTGTGATTTCCAAGAGCTGAAAGACAGAGTATTGCTGATTCTACATTGAGTCCAGCTGCAGAGCGACCGACGCACCAAGCAAGAGCTTCTGCAAACCAGAGCAAGAGCACGTGCGACTTGAGTCATCCAGCAGTGGAGAAAAACCTGCTTTCAGCAAACCAGCAACGAGCACGTTCGAGTTCTCCACCCAGAGAGAGGGAGCGTGCCGATGCAGCTCATCCAACAGCGGAGAGAAACTGCTGTCAGCGAACCAGCACGAGCGTGATCGCGCAGCTCATCCAGCAGTGGAGAGAGGTGTCCACTGAGCAGCACTGAGAGCGATCAAGCAACTCTCCCCCGTGGACGGAGGCTGGCTGCTGCGTGGAGGAGGGCGGTGATTCGTATGACGCACTCCCACACACCTCACCGCTCTAAAGGGAGCGAGGCTACTTCTACAAGCGATGCCAACTTCAGCGTATGGCAACGCAAATAATTAATTCCAAACACTGACTATTCAAAACAATTCATATCACTCAAACATACACGGGTCCTTAACCAGAGGCGAACACTCAAGTCCGTGAACCATCTGGCTGTGGAAGCATCGATCGTGTGATAACAGTCTGACATTTATAAGTATATTCATAATTTTCCTCTTTAATATTTTGTTTTGGACTGTACTTCTAATCGCATAAGTTACCAACCGATCCATCAATACGAATTAACCCTTGGCACCTTCGCCACGGAGCTACGCTCCCGGGGTGGAATCGTGCTAAACTGATTTTCTGATCATACAATCTTATTCACGAATTAATTAATTAATCTCCCGTGAGATAACACGTTCCGCCGCATACCCTCACACTAAGCCATTTCGGTAATCTTATATTCTGTCCGGTGGATCTGTTGTTACATTTATGCCTTTGGAAATAATAACTGTTTGATTGTCTTTTTATATGAATACCGTTGGATGTTAATCAATCGCCTGTGATAATGTGCTGACCATTTCAAGCATAATGATCGTTCATATTATAATGTATAAGCTTTTGTGTAGCATAGCGTTGGCATGTGCTGACTCTCTCTCTCACTAACAGCAATCGCTTTATGCGGGGTCCATGTGTTATCAAAGTGAAATCGTACAGTCGTTGATGATACTGTCTTGATACCGTGTGGATACCGTGTTGAAGTTCCGAGATTGAGAGTCACATACATATTATAGTTAAGGTTTAATTAGAAAATAAATTGATTAATACAGAAGTGGTCGTGTGATTCTTTCCTGGAATTTTTGCATAAATCTGTATCCTGCGACGAGATATGAACTCGGGAACCTAAACTATAAACACACCAATCCACACTCATTAAACTTTAAAGCGAATGATATGAACTTGGGACCTAAAAAATGAACACTCGGGGAGTGTTAAAGCGAGAATCATTGTATTATGCTGATCAATAATACGTAGTTAGACAACGAGGCCGAATTGACACTAGCGTAACGGCACACGATTGATTGCGTTATCCTGATTGATAACCCCACCTCGTCAACGAGGCGGGACCTGATTATCATAAAGGTTATCATTAACACAACCACACCCACTCGTATAAATTAATACGATTACCTCTCTAATTAGCATAGTTACACGCATAAGTACACAAATTAGCATAATTTCGGATTAATTATGCAAATTTCAAATTTCATTTAATTTTAATTATTTTTCATCAATTTTCACACACCCACATATACAACAACACTACAATATGCACTACTTTATACTACACTATACACTACACTATACACTACACTATTATACACTACACTATATATACTTATACACTACAATATTCACTGCTATACACTACAATATACACTATTATACACTACACTATACACTTATACACTACACTATACACTACTATACACTACACTACTATACAATACACTATTATACACTACACTATACACTACACTTATACACTACAATATACACTACTATACACTACACTATACACTACACACTACTATACACTACACTATACACTACACTACTATACACTACACTATACACTACACTGTACACTAAGCTATACACTACACCATACACTACTATACACTACACTATACACTACACTATACACTACTGTACATTACACTATACACTACACTACTATACACTACTATACACTACACTATACACTACTACACACTAGTGCTGCACTAGTCCCCAAACTGCAAAGAAACCCACGGACTCATCGACTCCCACTGGGCGTGCGCTGTTAGCGAGCACCGGTGAGGGTCGCAATGGAACAACACCAGGGGCTGGTGTGGACAGAACCACGGCTGGCCACTCGTCTCTCAAATTCTGATGTTAGCACCCCCACCCACCTCACCACCTCCTTAATTATGGCTGAGTCCACCTAAGTGACGCTCAGGACTGCTTCAGGTAAGGGGCCGACCTTAAATGACGTCACGTGATTTTAGAGGATTTTGACCCCCCCATCGTCACACGACGTCACACTAAAGGCAGACCCCTCCCCCTCAAATATGACGTCACAAAGCTCTGCCCCCCCCCCCCCCCAAAAATATATAAAACATGCTTCAAATCGCTTTCAACTATTGTTGTAGTGCGTAGTTAATGTGGCGCTGCACTCTGATGTTGTAGGTAGAAAACTTATTACAAAGTATATTTAATTAACTAGAACGTGTTTATATTTAAAGTTGTGCAATTTGATGTGACGTCACATTTCTCAAACCCCCCCCCCCTCGTCACATCGTCACAAATGTCTGACCCCGCCCCCCCTAGGTGCGTGACGTCATTCACAGACGGCCCCTAATTGTCACTGGTATTGGCCGTGGGTGCACAAATAAGCCCGCTCACTCGCCGCTGGTGCAGGCAGGACGAATGATCTCGGGCGTACCTCCTGACGTGGAAGGCGAGGGAGGTCGGAGTGCGCGTGTGAAGAGAGACGGCAAGGGGCGGGAGGAGAGGGGGGCGATCGGACGGAGCGGAAGCAGGAGGACGAGGGCAGGAGAGACAGCGGAGCCGTGGAGGAGTCTGGGCGCGCTTGGTGGTGAAAGTTGACGTGGACGCACGCTGCAGAAGAGAAGAAAATCTTCACGCTCGGCGCCACACACAGCCAGACCTAGCTCACCTCATCCATCTTGCTGACGATGTGAAGGACGACTAAACTCTGATTGTCTTGTAGCTCTGTGGAAAGAAGGAGAGGTGTCTTGGGTCCAACAAGGCCCTCTGCCACCGGTGTGGGCGGGGGGGGGGGGGTACCCTAGTGGAGGGCTGAGCATGGGAGTGAGTCGAGGGGAGGGTGAGTGGTGGTTGACATGAATTTGAATTCTTATACATGCTATGTATTGTAACATTTATTGTCGTATGGGTTTACATATGGTAGAACATATAGGCTATTAGACGAGGACCAATTCAGTACTAACATCGTTAACACGGACCCACATCGTCATCAGGGACCCACATCGCCAACAGGGATGCTCGCCTCGTCAATAGAGACCCACATCAAAAGGGACGCTCACCTCTTTAATCTGGACCCATATCTTCAATCGGGACCCACATCGTCAACAGCGACCCACAACATGAATATGTACACTCACCTCATCAGTAGGGACCCACATCGTCAACAGTGACCCAAAACATGAATATGGACACTCACCTCGTCAGTAGGGACCCACATCATCAACAGTGACCCACAACATGAATATGTTCACGTTTTTGTTTGTTGCGGTTGCACCCGAGTCAAGGGCCGCACGGCTCACAGGGCTCTACACCTGACACGTGAAACTTAAATTAAACTGAAGACGACGTCTCGCCAGCATGCATCTATCCTCCACTCGTGGCCTCTGTCACGCTACTTCCACGATTTCGCCTGAGAGTCTCCCGCCGCGTGCCCCCATAAGTCTTCTCCATCGGTCGCTCGACTCGCGTAGACCATTCATCCGCGTGGTCCACGTGGTCAAAGAAGAAGTTGGTACCAGCCAAGGCAGCACAACGCCAGTAACACAGACTTATGTTAGTGGTCGATAAGAGTGAAGTACAGTACGTCATAACCCACTCATTTCAAATGCTTGCCACATAATTCGTTGTTATTGGTCACATAAAGAACTTGGAATTGCTAATGCTGTGCCACCTCAGGTTCTAAGGCAAAGGGAAATGTCTGCTCTGGGCTGGTCAAGGGCACCATTTCTGGGATGAAACTATCACATTCACGACACGTGATAAAGCATTTAAGCAGTATGCACTGCTGTAACCTTAGCAGGTACCCACCACAGTATGCACTGCTGTAGTGAAAGCAGGTACCACCACAGTATGCACTGCTGTAACCTTAGCAGGTCCCACCACAGTCAGTATGCACTGCTGTAGTGAAAGCAGGTACCACTAGTCAGTATGCACTGATGTAATTATAGCAGGTACCACTAGTCAGTATGCCTGCTGTTATCATAGCAGGTACCACTAGTCAGTATGCCTGCTGTAAACATAGCAGGTACCACCACAGCAGTATGCACTGCTGTAATTATAACAGGTACCACCACAGTATGTACTACTGTAATAGCAGGTACCACCACAGTCAGTATGCACTGCTGTTATAGCATAAAAAATATAACGATACTATCATAGAATGTTAACTAAATGAGCATAAATTTTTAACTAATTGAGGATAAACATAATAAACTTAATGAGTATGGATAAATAAACTACATTAGCATACAGATTCAAATTAATTAGCATACCAAAATTAGCATAGGACAACCATTGACCAATCGCTGCGCACCATCGCCGGAGACGCGCCCAGGTTTGCCTCTCGACCAATCGGATCGCTGGCTCTCCCCCCCTCCCCACTTTGGCATGCGGCGACCAATCAGATCGCGGGAGGACGCTACCATTTTTAATGCCCCACACGCTGAACGCCGCGTGCCCATGTGCGTGTGAGTGTTTAGTTGTGTTTTAATTATTTTAATCATTAAAGTTCGCGAGTGTCAAGGTAAGCTATGTTGACTTTATTTTTTAAAGCATTTTCTCAAGAGAACCGTTGTTGTTGCTGCTGTTGTGAAAGGCCCGGTACACCCTGAGGCCTTGCCTAGACTAGGACAGCCCTGATGTCACGTGGGTCCACACTCTTTGCGTCTTTCGGTAAAGTCACGGAGGTAGAAATGAAAATGTATTTATTATTTATTTTAATTACATTTCATTTTATACCTACCTTAAATTTAATTTGAAATTTTGATTAATTTAATTAAAATGTATTTTATACCTACGTAATTTTTTTATAAATGAATATTTTTTTATAATTTAAATTCATTTTATTTTATACCTACGTAAAATTTTATTTAAATGTGTAATAAATTTAATTTAATTTCATAAATACGTTAAATTAAATTGAAATTTTTTATAAATCAAATTGATTTTAATTTATTTTATACTTACGTTTAATTTTTTTTTTATATAAATTACATTTATTTAAATTTATTTTATTTTATACCTACATTAAATTAAATTTTTAATAAATTACATTTATTTTAATTAAATTCATTTTATATCTACGTTAAATTACATTTTTTTAATAAATTACATTTATTTAAATTTATTTTATACCTACACATGTACAGTCATTTTAACTGCTCTGACTTCTACAAGCTAAGTGCAGCCTGGAATCGTATTAAGTAATACATTTTACAATTACAATTCCTTATAGAGGAACCCCATACTAATGAACTGACTACGTATCTATATAATTAAAAGACCGCACGCAGATACCGCAAAAGCGGACCCCGTTGTCAATGATATAATTCGATGTACGTACAGCTTTTGCTGTACGTACATCATTAAAATTACACCGATTGTAATACGTCACCAAAGACGACACAATTTTAATTTGACCACCGGGTCTGATCGCATTAACTGTGCAGGTGGCGGGTCGAGAGGTGACTTGCACGTGTGTGCAGCTTGTTGAATATTGACGTGCGATGACTTGTGGAGAGGAAGAATAATGATGATGATGCAAGTCTTGAAGTCTGACGTTCTCCGAGTTGTGTAGCCTACCGCGTGCGACTTTGGGGATTGCGTAATGTAATTTTAGTTTCCTCTGAAATTTTTTATTTGGTTTATTCTAACGATGTAACTGACGTAGGGCGGGCTTGGGAGCGGCGTTGACGATGTGTTTTGGCGTTGCACCAACCCAGCACCTTTGCATTCAGAAGTTGGAGGTGCTTTGATTGTTACAGCGAGAGGTGGAATCATCACCGCCATCGTCATGGGTTTAAGTGGGCACGGAGCCCGTCAAGGGAATGGGTAGGTAGAGGAATGGGGTTGGAGAGTATACACAACTTGCATTTCTAGTAATTTCAACAATTTATGGGCATGCGCATCATTAACAGTATCCTGATTGATGAGCAAAACAAAATTGCAATTTAATCGTGAATCTCTTGTCATAAATGAGTCCGAAATATCAATAGTCATGCTCAAAACCGCATTCCTATTATAAAAATAATTGAACCCCCATTCATGATAATTCCAATATGGTCATTATGATGCTCAGAATTACACTTATATTCTCAGAATCATGAACATTTATTAAAACAGCAGTGTGCTCAAAATGCTCATTTAACAATTTCAACATGTACACAATCAATTCCAAGATTCTAATCAAAGTAAGTCCTATGTATCTTGGTGTTTTCATGCTTATCCATTGCGCGCCCCCCCAAAAAATATACAAAAGTGTATTTTTATGTTTGCATGGTGTACAGTCTGGAAATTACCCACATGGCAAATTTCAAGCTTGGTGCGTGTCGGGAAGTACGCTAAACATTTTGAACAGACACACATTCACAACTTTGCCTTTAATATATGTGGAGATTGGTAATAAATTGTTAATTTTACTACTTTCACGTTGACGGATTGGAAATAGGAATAGCACTGGCTCACCACGGGGCTTATCGCGTGGTATCTGGGCACTTTATTTGAAACGTAAACCCCACAGTGTGTGAGTACAATTCCTCGCAAGTTGCGTCCACAGAGACAGACAGACAATGACGTTTCTAGGTAAGAGTAAGAAATTAATCTACGTGTCGAGGAGAGATGAGAGAGCCAAGAGGTCACCTCGGGAGACGGGGCGGCGCGTCAACCTTAGTCACGTGACTGAAGGAGTGTGGGCGTGCCGTGCATACGTGTGTGTACTGTGTGTGTACTGTGTGTGTGTATTGTGTGTGTGTGTACTGTGCGTGTGTGTGTACTGTGCGTGTGTGTCGTGCGTGTGTGTGCACCGTGTGTGTACTGTGTGTGTGTGTACTGTGTGTGTGTGTACTGTGTGTGTGTGTGTACTGTGTGTGTGTGTACCGCGTGTGTGTACTGTGCGTGTGTGTGTGTGCTGTGCATGTGTGTGTACTGTGTGTGTGTACTGTGTGTGTGTGTACTGTGTGTGTACCGTGTGTTTGTGCGTGTGTGTGTACTGTGCGTGTGTGTACTGTGCGTGTGTGTGTACTGTGTGTGTGTGTGTGCGCCGTGTGTGTGTACCGTGTGTGTGTACCGTGTGTGTGTGTGCACCGTGTGTGTGTATACTGTGTGTGTGTAACGTGTTCGGCGGTAGTCCAGCGGTTAGTACGCTGCTCTACGAACATAACGACAGCCAACACCCAGTGACGATTATTTGAACCGGTTCTGGGCCTCCCCTAGGTCGACTCAGCCTCAAGTGAGTACCCGGTGTGGTGTGCAAACATCATTACTGGGGAGACAAAGGCGGTCGGGCACGGTGCTGGCCACCCACTCCCTTCGTGTACCATTCCGGCCTTCATAGGTGGTGCTGCTACTTGCTAACAGCACTTGCCCCAACAGTCTGTTAAGGCTACACGGGGGATCTTTGTCTTTGTATCACCACCCAGGAGTCACGAAGTTTTTGAGGCTCCGAGCCACGTGGGGATCCACAACAGCGTGAGGCGGTGCCACTCACAGGTGAGACTCGGGGATATGTGATTTCTAATCGATAGCCATCCGTCAGTTAACCCATCGCAACTGCTGAGTCTGTCACGCGACTTCCTCCTTCCAGCGAGCCTTTGACGCTTCACGTGGCCTCAAAGTGTACACAGTGTGTACGTATACACAATAATGTCCACGTTGTTGTTGCTGAGTTCACGCACTCAAGGGAGGGGGCAATGGAAAATGAATCTAAATCAACTTAAACTCCATCCCCATGACCTCATTGGCATGAAGTGCCAGCGGGAGGTGTACCTCGCTAGTGACGTCGTGTCACCAAGGTATTCACACTCCCCCAACCCCGTCCACCGCGCTACTTGATCGTGACGTCACCTCCGCTTGGGTCACTGCCGATATCGTTCCAGTGGCAATCCTTATTTGGGCAAAGCTACGCCCAGTGACTGGCGGTTCATTAACATAATGTGTTCGTTGAAGCCGTCGCGAGTTTATTGCGACGGGTTCAGCAGCCACGCCCTTTCCCTCGACATTGGGCCGGGCTCATTAACATAATTTATTCAGTTACAGAGCCGCTCATTGTGGGAGGGGCGTGTCTCTTACCCCGGAAGTGGCGTCATGTTACTTGCTTACCCGCGTGACGTCGCTAGGTAACAGGAGGCTGCCGATCCGCGCTTGCACTGAAATCCGAGGTGAGAAATTCTCATGGTGGTGGTGGTTGTGGTGGTGGTGGTTGTTGTTGTTTACCAAGGTAGAACCTCGCTCTCTCTCGTAGGGATGTCAGTTGAGTAGCAGCGAGCATGGGAATCGATGTCCAGGTTGGAACTTTACATCGTGGGGCCTAGCCACGCGGGGCCTTGCCTCCTGCCCTCGCCTGATTGCATTCACTTTAATTATCTCGCTTAAGTTTAATTTGTCTTCACCCGGCTGGTTACTTTGTAACTTTGTTTTATTGTAAATATTCACGCAGTTTTTATTTTCTTTTGTTAGCAGGCCAAGCCCGCTTGAGTTCCTATACCGCTCTTGTTATCAGAAGCGACCTGCCCACAACAACACAAGGTGAGGCTTTGTCAACGTGTGTGAATGTTTTGACTTAAAACTTTGGTGACTGCAGGAATTAATATTCTTGGTTCTTTCGGTAAAGTCACGTAGATAGAAAATAAAATAAAAATAACAGATAATAATTTTTCTTTTTTTTTAAATTAAGCAAAACACCCCACAACGTTTCTATGGCAACATTAATGTTGAAGATGCGAGGGCTTACAGGAATATTTATGACATTTGCCCTCTCATTGCGTGCCATGACAGTGTTGTTTGCACAGTCACACAGAGTCACTGTAAGATGTTTTTCTTGGTCGTGTTTTTGTTTTTTTGCTTGTTGTGGTTGCACCCGATTCAAGAGCCGAATGGCTCACGGGACTATAACCAAAATAAATAAAACTGAAAATCAAAAAACTGAAACCGTGTGATGAATTTTGGGAAAGTTTTTCACTGCATCTCCAAATATATATAAAAGACAAAGTTGTGATTGTATTAAGTCTATTGCATTGCAAAGTATTCTAAGTAAAAATATAAATGTTATTAAACCAATATTAGATCATAAATACATTTCTACCCGACAATATACAAATCTACATTGTGCTAATGTTTTAATTCTACTTTTATTAACTCACAAACTTTCAAATATACTGTCTAGGACACATTTTCAAAGAAATATTTTCATGTACCCAGACAATATTTGCACGTGCCCACATAAAAAAAACTTGCAGACTGCATACGTAGCTACGACAATGCAAAGCAGCACACACAGCCATGCATTCAATAGCTTTTTACGTTTCGCGGGTTTCTCTCTAAGTTTATTCGGTTTCTATTTCAGCTTATTGGGGTTTTCTGTCTCCTAGTGAATGGGCAGTGATGAGTCTATGGGCAGTGCTGAGTCTACGGGCAGTGCTTATCAGTTCTACGGAATCTCAGCCTCGCTAAACACGTGATCGCCTATCCGCGCTACGTTTTCTGAAAGCGTCAAGATAAGGCCTCTGACGCGATCACAGGCACGCGCGCAAGTCACCCGTCCGTGGTAGTGACACGGAACGTCGGACATAAGCGACCTCCTCTTCCACCAGCGCACTAGGAAACAGTTTCGTGTGTAACCTCATCAAGACCCCTCCCCCAGACACCTACGGAGCTTTGCGCCGGTAAGTGCCGTAGTGAGGCCTGGTCCCCGGGAGTGTCGCCGGTCTCGGCTAGATTGCTCACCCGGCCCAGGGTGGCGATGTTGGCCGCCTGGGGCTCGCTGGGGAGACAAAGGCGGGCGCGCGCTCAGGCGCTTGGTCACCCCATCGTGCGCCACACGGCGGCAGCTGCTGCTGCTGGAGACTGAACAGCGGCTCGCCCCCCAAGGGTCTCGTTCCAGGGCTCGTACGGTGGGGGGGGGGGCATCTCTATAGTTTGTCTTTGATGGTGGTGGTGGTGATGGTGGTGGTGTTGGTGGTGGTGATGTTGGTGGTGTTGGTGGTGATGTTGTTGGTGGTGGTGATGGTGGTGATGGTGGTGGTGGTGATGTTGGTGGTGGTGTTGTTGGTGGTGGTGGTGGTGATGGTGGTGATGGTGATGGTGGTGATGTTGGTGGTGGTGATGTTGGTGGTGGTGGTGATGTTGGTGGTGGTGTTGTTGGTGGTGGTGGTGATGGTGGTGATGGTGATGGTGGTGATGGTGGTGGTGATGTTGGTGGTGATGGTGGTGGTGGTGATGGTGGTGGTGATGGTGGTGATGTTGATGGTGGTGGTGGTGGTGGTGGTGATGGTGGTGGTGATGGTGGTGGTGATGATGGTGGTGGTGATGTTGGTGGTGATTGTGATTTTGGTGGTGATGTTGGTGGTGGTGATGGTGGTGGTGATGTTGGTGGTGGTGGGGATGTTGGTGGTGATGTTGGTGGTGGTGATGGTGGTGGTGATGTTGGTGGTGGTGGTGTTGGTGGTGGTGATGTTGGTGGTGGTGGTGATGTTGGTGGTGATGTTGGTGGTGGTGATGTTGGTGGTGATGGTGGTGGTGGGGATGTTGGTGGTGATGTTGGTGGTGGTGATGGTGGTGGTGATGTTGGTGGTGGTGGTGATGTTGGTGGTGGTGATGGTGGTGGTGGTGATGGTGGTGGTGATGTTGGTGGTGGTGATGGTGGTGGTGATGTTGGTGGTGGTGATGGTGATGTTAGTGGTGGTGATGTTGGTGATGTTGGTGGTGGTGGTGATGGTGGTGGTGGTGATGTTGGTGATGGTGGTGGTGTTGGTGGTGATGTTGGTGTTGGTGATGGTGGTGGTGATGGTGGTGGTGATGGTGGTGGTGATGGTGGTGGTGATGTTGGTGGTGGTGATGTTGGTGGTGGTGATGGTGGTGGTGGTGGTGATGTTGGTGGTGGTGATGGTGATGTTAGTGGTGGTGATGTTGGTGATGTTGGTGGTGGTGGTGGTGTTGATGGTGGTGGTGGTGATGTTGGTGGTGGTGGTGATGGTGGTGGTGTTGGTGGTGATGTTGGTGGTGGTGATGTTGGTGGTGGTGATGTTGGTGGTGATGATGTTGGTGGTGGTGATGGTGGTGGTGATGTTGGTGGTGATGGTGGTGGTGATGGTGGTGATGGTGGTGGTGGTGATGTTGGTGGTGGTCGTGATGTTGGTGGTGGTGGTGATGTTGGTGGTGATGGTGGTGATGTTGGTGGTCGTGGGGATGTTGGTGGTGGTGGTGGTGGTGATGATGGTGGTGGTGATGTTGGTGGTGGTGATGTTGGTGGTGATGTTGGTGGTGTTGGTGGTGTTGTTGGTGGTGGTGTTGTTGGTGGTGGTGATGTTGGTGGTGGTGATGTTGGTGGTGGTGGTGATGGTGGTGATGGTGGTGATGTTGGTGGTGGTGATGTTGGTGGTGGTGATGGTGGTGGTGGTGATGTTGGTGGTGATGTTAGTGGTGGTAATGTTGGTGGTGGTAATGTTGGTGGTGGTGATGTTGGTGGTGGTGGTGATGTTGGTGGTGGTGGTGATGGTGATGGTATTGGTGGTGGTGATGATGTTGGTGGTGATGTTGATGGTGGTGGTGATGTTGGTGGTGGTGATGTTGGTGGTGGTGGTGATGTTGGTGGTGGTGGTGATGTTGGTGGTGGTGATGTTGGTGGTGATGTTGGTGGTGGTGGTGATGTTGGTGGTGATGTTGGTGGTGATGTTGGTGGTGGTGATGGTGATGTTGGTGGTGCTGGTGATGTTGGTGGTGGTGGTGATGTTGGTGGTGGTGATGTTGGTGGTGGTGATGTTGGTGGTGGTGATGTTGGTGCTGATGGTGATGTTGGTGGTGGTGGTGGTGATGGTGATGTTGGTGGTGATGGTGGTGGTGGTGATGTTGGTGGTGGTGATGGTGGTGGTGGTGATGGTGATGGTGGTGATGTTGGTGGTGGTGGTGATGTTGGTGGTGGTGGTGATGTTGGTGGTGGCGATGGTGGTGGTGATGTTGGTGGTGATGTTGGTGGTGATGATGTTGATGGTGGTGATGTTGGTGGTGGTGATGTTGGTGGTGGTGATGTTGGTGGTGGTGATGTTGGTGGTGGTGGTGATGTGGTGGTGGTGATGTTGGTGGTGGTGATGTTGGTGGTGGTGGTGATGGTGATGTTGGTGGTGATGTTGGTGGTGGTGATGTTGGTGGTGGTGATGTTGGCGGTGGTGGAGATGTTGGTGGTGGTGATGTTGGTGGTGATGTTGGTGGTGATGATGGCGGTGGTGGTGATGATGTTGGTGGTGGTGGTGATGTTGATGTTGGTGGTGGTGGTGGGGATGTCGGGTGGGACAGAACAGGGCAAGGTTCCTATGTAATTGGCCACTGATGTTATCCATTGTGGGAGTTAAACTCAGGTGGATGGGGTCATGGCTCAGTGTTCTAACCACTGCACCGCTGCTTCATCCACGTTACAGACTTGAGTCTCAGCAGCTGCTGAAGAGGCCCACTGAGCTTAGTGCAGCTCTGTTGCAAAGACGACCGCAGCCCAAGGCCGCCGCCAGTTGCAGGACATTGCAAGGTGTAGAGATGCGCCTACTGACAAGAGCAAAAACAACTTACTTCCACGAAATAGTTTAAACGTTACATTTTGATTTAAAGCTTTCGTGACTGCAGTAATTCATATTCTCAGCTCTTTCAGGTAAAGTCACATTGAAGAGAAACAATAAAATAATAACATATATATAAAACATATAGGAATAGGTTTTACCCTTTTAACTGACACAAAAACTGACACCTTTATTCAAGGCATCATGTTTGCAATAACCACAACACAAGCAGTCAAAATGCAAACAAAAAAGACAACTCTGATAATAATATGCACTGTCCTTGAATTTTGGCGTCTTCTGGTCCAACACCAGTGGAGACTGGGCTCTAAGAAAAGCCGTCTCGGGTGTGGACCAATCAAATTCAAGGACAGTGCCAATATTATTATCAGAGTTGTCTTTTTTGTTTGCATTTTGACTGCTTGTGTTGTGGTTATTGCAAACATCATGCCTTGAATAAAGGTGTCAGTTTTTGTGCCAGTTAAAAGGGTAAAACCTATTCCTATATCTTGTTACTGGCAAAGGAGGTCTCATAATATTTATAAAACAATATTATTTTATTGTTTCTCCTTCAACGTGACTTTAGCGAAAGAGCTAAGAATATAGTTTAAACGTTGTTCTCAAGGCTGTGTGATGCACCGAGTCGGAGTGTGACTCTTCCAGTCCGAGTGGCAGCCAGAGGAACGCAGAACGCGCCCGAGAGTCCAACCCAGGGTTGGGCAGATTTCTTGACTCACGGTGCCACCAATGGGTTCTAAAATTTGACAAGAGGGTGCCGGGCCAGGAACAGACGGACGGAGCGTTCATTTGCAAGGCAATTTTAACAAATTGCATGAACATGAACGACACAAAAACGTGTCGTAACGTGACTGATCAAACATCACGAAAACGTCTGAGGCCTGCGCCCAAAACAATTACCGCACTCCCGGTCAAAGTGCGCCGTCTAATCTGGGAAACGGGGGCATTACAGGAGAAAGGTAAAATTTAATTTAACAACAAAAACAATAATAATATTTGGACAAGTTCGGCAGGCCGGATTAAAAAGCCCAACGGGCCGTCCTTTGCCCACGTCTGGCCCAACCCGTGTAGAGACGGCGCTACGGGATCGCTTCGTGACGCAGGAGTGAAGTGTAACGTGGCCCTTGCAGTACCGAGAGCGACTGACAAGGGGGGTGCCCTTCACCCCGCAGCGGATAGACCACGGCTGAGACTGATGACGGACCGGTTGAGGGTCACGGCGTTCCTCTGAGGCCGAATGAATCAGCCTCGCCCCCCTCCGCTGCACTCCGGGCTCTCACGTGATGTATCCTGTACACAAATCGAACGTCTCTGAATATGGATTCAACTGTCGCCGGTTCCAACGTGCAAGCCTCATCTCCCCTCTTACACCAGGCACCGCCTCTGTGCGCTCTGCGCCGCAGGAGCCGAAGGTTTCTGATCGAAGCAGCGAGTTGACCTTCTCCTTGTGTAGAGGTCAACCCTCGGTTCGTCTTTTGCTTCGCCTTCTCCTCTTGCTGCCTCCAAGATCTGGAACTTACTTCCCTCAACCATCTGTCCACGTCCAAGCTAAATACATTTCCTCCTCTTCTCTGCCTATGGCCGTCTCTCTCTTAAAATACCGGACAAATATCACGCCTCGTTGTTACCGGTTAGGTGCACGCGTCTGTTGTGGTATAGCGTCGTGAGATTCGGTTGCATGTAGATGCTCTCTAAATTAAAAATCGTGTTAACTTATTCTGTACAAGCTACACCACTGTCGTCATGTATAATTATCACACACACACACCATTCACGCTATTCGCCACCGCAGAGTTAATCGTGTAGGCAATGTCACAACAGTAGTGCAGCTACCGACCTACTCACCTACAAAGAGTCCAATATAGCTAGGAGCTGATATGATTAGTCGATTATGTGAATTGACTTATAACTTTTGTGTGCATGTATGTTGTTGAACTTCTTTCACGCTGTACGGTAGTTAACCGTGCCAATCAGAGATGTGGGGGAAGGACGAAAGACTAAACACAAAGCAGTTACATTTTGATTTAAAGCTTTCGTGACTGCAGAAATTCATATTCTTAGCTCTTTCGGTAAAGTCACGTTGAAGGGAAACAATAAAGTAATAAAATATATATAAAACAATAAAAATCATGATGACCGTTTGTGTTATGGTCGAAACGTCGTGAGAATTTTTATTGTGTTTTATATATTTTATTATTTTATTGTTTCCCTTCAACATGACTTTACCGAAAGAGCTTAGAACACAAAAAGCAGTTCTAAAGAAATGAGTTTTAAATCTAGATGTGAATGTGCATAGCTCCAGTGGCTTCCTAATATAGTAATAAAAAGTATTCCAGGCGGCTGCAGAAACACACCTGACAGCGTGCGACACCGTGACCGTCTTTGTTCGGTGGCTGAGCCAAAAGGCACTGCGAGGATGACCGCAGTTTGCGTGAAGGTTCCTTAACCAGAGGAACGCGTGGTCAGTAACTCGGGTGGATTAAAAAACAGCGACCGTTTCAGCGTCACGCTTCCCGAAGGTAGGAAACCCCCTACAAGCCACGCCCAGCATGATACAACTGATTATGCCGCGCCCATAACCTCCCATCCAGTGGCACATATGCGGACACATTTTAAAAAAAAACTAATTATTTTCCAATTTGTCGAGTAATGAAACCGATATATTTGGTTGAGTGATCGACGACTTGAGAAATATGATGATATCCCAGCTCTAATTATAACTGCGGTTATTTAAGAGATGGTCAAATCAAAATTCATCACCATAATTCATGACACATTTATAAATTCATATATATAAAATATTTTACTTAATTAAAACCATGCGATATAATTTATTTCGTTATTGAGCTGCGTGAATTGTAAAACATGCACTCCATTGATTTAAAATATCCATTTAAAAATTGTATCCTTTTAGCAACTTGATCAAAACCTATTTGCGATTTGGCATCTTCATGAGATCAAAGATGAATCGGCCCACTCTGAAACACAAGCAAAATGAATATCTGAATATGAATGGCATGACCAAATAAAACATATGCTGGATCGTTTTGGTGAACGCTACACTAACAACAATAATCATTTCTATACAACGTCTGGCTCGCGTGATTACTCTGTGTGGTTCATAAGGTGGGGGGCGTGTGCTGCTTTGATGATGGCAATTCAACCCCAGACCCACCACCCTCCCCAACAACTCGCTCCAACCATTCTGCGGTCATGATTTGGGACTGTGCTTCCATTTGCAAGTAAACTCACATTTCAACAATGAGGGTTTGAAAGCATTAAGCATTAGCTCTGTCTGCATGTCTGCTCTGTTGTAAAGATGATCCAATATGAACACAATTGTAGTACAACAGCTCTGTTGCTGTTAGGGATCTAACAATGTTGAAAACTGGCCAAAATTGATTAAACGGCCCACTCATGGTCCAGAGCAGAACTCGGTACCACCTAAGGTAGCAAAACTTAAGTCGTACCCATTTATTTGGATGGAAAATGAAAGTAAATTACTTGATAGTCTCACTTATTGCATTTGTTTATCACTGGCCACGTAGAGAAATTGAAACTGCTCAATTTAGGCCACCTCACGTGGTACCGACAAAGGAGACATCTCATGGGCTATGAAAAAATATGAATAGGTTGTATCCTTTCTGGCAATAAAACAGATCTTAAGATTCATTGAAGACGGTTTATTGCCAAAAAAGGATCAAATCTATTCTTATTTTGTCATACTTTGATACCGGCAAAACGGTCTCATTTTGAAGCGTCTCATGGACTATTGGATGGGGAGAAAAAAAACGGCGCTAAAAGTCAGTGCCGACCTCTCCTGTCGTGCCCAGTGATGTCATCACGGGCGAAGTTCACCGCGCGAAGTCAAACGCCGCTCGAAACGCAAACTCATCGCTCGGTGAACATTTCCGAGGACAAACAAACGCATGCCGGGAACCGTGTGAGTTTGTGTTTCTTGTTTCCTCTGCGCAATGTGGGGGAGGGCTTCATCGAGCAGTGGATTGACAAAAGCGCTGTATGCATACTGCACAGGCTACGCTAACGTCACATTTAGGCCCATGGACAGAACAAACGCGTCTCTCTTTCTCCATCCGTCTCCACTCTCTCTCTCTTCCTCTCTTCACTGCTGGCCTGTAGGTTTGGGCCGAGCGAGTTCCTGCCGGGGATTTGGCTTTTCAGGAGCTGATTCCTCCCGTGGCTTTGTCGGCACGAGGCGACCGCGCGGAGTGTCAAGGGCTCCACCGGGCCCCAAGGCGCTGCCCCAGCACCACCGTAGTAGCCAAACCATCGGTGCTCGGCATGGCCTGCATGAAGGTCCTGCTGGACCTCATGTTGCGCACGGGGTACAGCATCGTCCAGGAGAGCAGACAGAGGAAGTTCGGACCGCCGCCCGACTGGCAGGGGCCCCCTCCCGCCCGTGGCTGCGAGGTGTTTCTGGGGGGGATCCCGCGCGACCTCTACGAGGATGAGCTGGTGCCCGTGCTGGAGATGGTGGGGAAGCTCTACCAGCTCCGCCTCATGATGGATTATAGCGGAGAGACCCGCGGCTATGCGTTCGCTACCTACGCGACGCTCGCCCAAGCCACGGATGCCGTCAAGAAACTCAACAAATTCGAGATCCGTCCCGGACGCCGCATTGGAGTCCACTTCAGCGTGGACAATCGCCACCTCTTCATTGGGGGGCTGCCAAAGGACAAGAAGCAAGCGGAGGTGATGATGGCGATGAGCGGTGCCACGGAGGGCGTGGTGGACGTCACGATGAGCGTCTGTTACCGGGACAAAACCCTCAACCGAGGCTACGCGTTCATCGAGTACCGGAGCCATCATGCGGCCGCCATGGCCCGGCGGAAGCTCCTTCGAATCAACTTGCAGCTATGGGGCCGGACCATCAAGGTGGACTGGGCGTGGCCAGAGGCGTGGCTAGGCCCCGCCTCCGGCCACGCCCTCTCGTGAAACCTTGGAGCAGGTTACACGAGAGGGCGTGGCCAGAGGCGTGGCTAGGCCCCGCCTCCGGCCACGCCCTCTCGTGGAACCTTTCGAGCAGGTTACCGGAGTAACTCGGCTAGCCCCACCTGTTGCCTTTGCCCCAGATGCGCCTCCTTCCCTGATTGGTTGTTACCTCTGTGGCCGTACCTGTGAACCCCTTGCCAGGCCAGCAGGTGTCACCCTGTCATGTCAGTAGGTGTCACCCTGTCATGTCAGCAGGTGTCACCCTGTGATGTCAGCAGGTGTCACCCTGTGATGTCAGCAGGTGTCACCCTGTCATGTCAGCAGGTGTCACCCTTTCATGTCAGCAGGTGTCACCCTGTCATGTCAGCAGGTGTCACCCTGTGATGTCAGCAGGTGTCACCCTGTGATGTCAGCAGGTGTCACCCTGTCATGTCAGCAGGTGTCACCCTGTCATGTCAGCAGGTGTCACCCTGTCATGTCAGCAGGTGTCACCCTGTCATGTCAGCAGGTGTCACCCTGTGATGTCAGCAGGTGTCACCCTGTGATGTCAGCAGGTGTCACCCTGTGATGTCAGCAGGTGTTACCCTGTGATGTCAGCAGGTGTCACCCTGTGATGTCAGCAGGTGTCACCCTGTCATGTCAGCAGGTGTCACCCTGTGATGTCAGCAGGTGTCACCCTGTGATGTCAGCAGGTGTTACCCTGTCATGTCAGCAGGTGTCACCCTGTGATGTCAGCAGGTGTCACCCTGTGATGTCAGCAGGTGTCACCCTGTCATTGCACTTTAATGAAAACCGACAACAGAATCCTTGAAGAAAAAACTAATTCAGGTGTTTGACATGTCGACGCCATTTCGTTTTGAAAATGTAGCGCAGAAAAATATATATTGTTCACATCGCATTCTGTTTTGTCAATGATCTCTGTAACGTGCGACTGCTCTGCAAGCCATGCATTAACCCCTTTCTGTCTCAATTTAATTCCCAGCATGCAATTCTCCAAGCCTCAGATTTTATAAAATCTTTCGTGCAACTTTAATCCTAGTAAATATATTTTTTTATTTTAAAACACAAGCATTATATTTAGTCTATTGCATGGCTAAAGTATTCTAAGTAAAAATATAAATTGTATTAAACCAATATACAAATCTACATTGTGCTAATGTTTCAATTCTACTTTTATTAACTTACAAATATATATAGTCTAGGACACATTTTCAAAGGAATTTTTCATGTACCCAGACAATATTTGCACGTGCCCACAGAAAAAAACTTGCAGACTGCATACGTAGCTACGACAACAGAATCCTTGAAAAAACGAATTCAGGTGTTTGACATGTCAACGCCATTTCGTTTTGAAAATGTAGGGGAGAAAAATGTATATTGTTCACATCGCATTCTGATGTCAAAACATTTGATTCTTTATAAAATAAAAAAACCCTTGAACAACTTTGCTGCACATGGAGATGTCCGTGCACCGTCTCGTTTCCACAGCCTCTATCCCGGTGCCATTTGTATTTCATGCACATACCGCTGTTAAGAGTTTGATGTTTTATTGATTTTCAATTTTGGTGTTTTTTTGCTGTAATGTTTTTTTGTTAGTTTTTTAGTGGAAATAAAGTCCTGAAAAGTATCTTCCTCTCTCTCTCTCCACTCTCTCGGCCGAGTCTCTGCCACTTTTGGTTCTGAGTGTCGCATGCTTGGGATCCTTTCCCTCCTCTGTGGATTTAATTTGATTTGCTGATTTACACGTCAACATATTTCAGACTTTTTCCTTATCATTACCAACGTTTCCATGGCCATGCACTTTAGAGTAACTTATTACCTTTTACCACAGCATCATAATATAATTTTCCTGGATCATTGCCTTCATAGCTTTGATCAATCACCAATGGTTTACTGGTTCGTTTTTGTATTTACTTATGCCACCGTCTTTCCCAGTGGGACCATGTGGCGTGAAGTTGTGTCGCACATAAACAGAATCGGTGCACATCACGATTTTCCGTACTCGACTGTCAGTTGCCATCCCCGGGGCGATGTGCACATTTGTCAACTCGGCGAATCGATTTGATTTCTGGGCCCCGTTGGGTCGCCCCTTTTGTGCTTTTGCGTGAGCCGGATTTCAACGCAATTCCCGATCCGCTGTGGTGCCACGGTCTCGGAGCAACTCTGCCATTGCCTCGACTCCCCCGTGCCCCCCCACACCGAGCACGCACCTGCAGCGCGCGCACGTAGCGTCCTGGCGGGGGATTGCCCGGCACGACGGGTTTTCATCCGAAGGGTCTCTGGGATGAAAGTCCCGCGGTTTCCCGGCGCCAGGAGAATGGCCGACCCTCGCAGAGCGAGTCACATTGCGGCGCCCCTGAGTTGGCTTCAAATTGTTTGGGCGCGCGAAGTTTCGCCGGGTCGGCGGCGACGAGTCGCACGCGACGCTCCCCGCCTTCTCGAGCCGCTCGCGGCATCTGTGCGACACCGGCGAGCGCCGCTACGAGGCGGCGATAGGCAAAGTTCCCTTTCGTCTTCGTCCCTCCAACTCTCACGGCGTCCGCGAGACGCCGTGAGCACGGCCGCGAGGTACGTGATGGGGCGTGCGAGCATTTGCGGACTTGGGTAGCGGTAGGCCTACGGTCGGCTCGTAGAATATTCCCTCCGGGCGGTGCGGGGTTTGCGCCATGAATAAAAGTTAGCAGAGAGCATCGGTGTGGTGCGCGTGTGATTCCCGTGCGGAGCGGCTCCGTGGGCGGATGCGCGGCGAGAGCGAGGGCGGAGCCGCGGCCAGAGCTCGCGCGTTGAGATCATCGCCCGTCGGCGTGGACGCGAGTGGGCCGCCGCGTGCTGCGTCAGCATCAGCCGTAGTGGGCGCGCGGCGTGCACGGACGCGCGTTGAGATAATCGCCCGCAGGTGCGAGACCGTTCGGGCCCCGTGTTAACGACGGCTGCGGTGCGCGCGGATGCTCGTGGAGGTAATCGCTCGCCGGTGCAGGCGCTAGCGTGCCGCTGTCCGCTGCGCTAGCGATAGCCGCGGTGCGCGCCGGGGTGCGTGGGTTTACTCCGTGCGGCCGTGAGCCAGCAGCACGAGTCTGTCCCTCGGAGAGGGCGCTAGCGCGGGGGGTCCGATCGCTCGGTCGGCGGGGGCCCGGCGGGAGCCGACCGACGCGGTGGAGGAGGCGGCGGAAGGGGCGGACGTCGCGCCCCACCTGCCTAGCGAGGGCGGTGGGGTGGACGTCGGCCCCCACACCGCCATGGCCCTGTACACGTTAAAGTATTGAGCACAAACTCAAGGAGCAGGTAAAATGGTAATGTTGCTTGGATTTAATTTTAATATCATTGCAACTGTATAGTTTTGATATGTTTTATTGAAAAACATTCCCGTGCATTGGCATGTCCCTCTGTCTCAAACATTAATAATGTATCATCTGCAAATGTCCTTAAGCAATGTAAATGTTTGTTCAACATTGGTATGCAGCTTGAAGAATGACGGAGTCTTATAACTGAAGACACTTCGGATTTTCAATCAAAATTTACAAATAATCCACTCTACCACAGATATTTTGTACAAACCCAGTGAGATGGGAGTGCTGCTTTGATGCATTACGCTTGGATCCGATCTCATGGGTTCAATTCAGGCTAACCCCTAAGGGTACAATTTTATTTTTACAGTTTCAATCGGACCAAGTACCTGGGGAGGTTTATTCCAAGTCAACATGGCTTAAAATCTGCCATGCTGAAATAAAATAGCTGGACGTTATTGCTTCTGACGTGAGTGCAGGACTCGCTATCCATGCCAAGGTGCGGAGGCTGATTTGGGCGACCAAAGGAATTCCGAATGCATGTTACAATCACGTTAATTTCAGATGACTGGATTCATTGGTAGAGTGCTCCACCTTGGGTAGAGATTTCTGGCTGGAAAGTGATGTCGCTAAAACGTTTGTCTCGCAGTTTTAAAGGTTGCAATTTCAAGATACAGTTTGGGCATCAGAGCTCAATAAATTTAGTACTAGTGTGTGAGGTTAACAGGAGTGATCCTATGGAGAGACTGGGCTACGCCATATAAATGTGGAATTTATATCAGTTGACAGGTCAAACGTACTCTTTGTCCTTTTTGGTCACTTCATTATTATAGGCTAGTGGTGTTTGTGTGTTTTAATCACAGAGATGGGGGGGGGGGCATTGCACCTCGCTACACCCATCCACTGCTGACGGTAGAGGTTGTGTCTGTGTGTGTACACACAGACAGTGTAAACACACAGTGTACACACACAAACACATTGTACACACACACAGTGTAAACACACACAGTGTACACACACACAGATTGTACACACACAGAGTGTACACACACAGAGTGTACACACACACACAGTGTAAACACACACAGTGTACACAGACACAGTGTACACACACACAGTGTACACACAGTGTAAACACACAGAGTAAACACACACAGTGTAAACACAGTGTAAACACACACAGTGTACACACACAGAGTGTACACACACAGTGTACACAAACACGCATTGTGTACACACACACAGTGCACACACATATTGTGTACACACACATTATGTACACACATTGTGTACACACACAGTGTACACACACACAGTGTACACACTGTGCACACACACAGTGTACACACACACAGTGTACACACACTGTGCACACACACACATTGTACACACACATACAGTGTACACACAGTGTACACACACAGTGTACACACACATACAGTGTACACACAGTGTACACACACACATACAATGTACACACAGTGTACACACACACACAGTGTACACACACAGTGTACACACACACACACAGTGTACACACACACAGTGTACACACACAGTGTATACACAATAATGTCCACGTTGTTGTTGTAGCTGAGCCCACGCACCCAAGGGAGGGAGCAATGAAAATTAATCTAAATCAACTTAAACTCCAATCCCGCTCTGTGACGTCCCCACTCAGCATTACTTCATCGGCGTGAAACGCCAGGGGGAGGTGTACCTCGCTAGTGACGTCATGTCACCAAGGTATTACACCGCGCTCTTGAGGGTGACGTCACCTCCGCTTGTGTCACTGCCGATTGCGTTCCAGTGCCAATCCTTATTTGGGCAAAGCTACGCCCAGTGACGGCAACTCATTAACATAATTTATTCGTTAAAGCCGACGAGTTCATTGCCCACGACACATGGGACGAGTCACATTAACATTTATTTTCTATTTAGTTACGGAGCTGCTCATTGTGGGAGGAGCGTGTATCGTTCCCCGGATGTGACGTCATGTCGCCCGCTGCCGCGTGACGTCACGAGGTAACAGGAAGCTATCGCTTCCTGCACTGAAATCCGAGGTGAGAAATTCTCATTGCGATTGTGGTTGTTGTGGTGGTTGTTGTTGTTTACCAAGGTAGAGCCTCTCTCTCGTAGGGATGTCAGTTGAGTAGCAGCGAGCATGGGAATCGATGTCCAGGTTGGAACTTTACAGCGCGGGGCCTAGCCACGCGGGGCCTTGCCTCCTGCCCTCGCCTGATTGCGTTTGCTTTAATTATCTCGCTTAAGTTTAATCTGTCTTCACCCGGCTCGCCACTTTGTAACTTTGTTTTATTGTAAATATTCACGCAGTTTTTATTTTCGTTCTTTTGTTACCAGGCCAAGCCCGCTTGAGCTGCTATACCGCTCTTGTTATCAGAAGCGACCTGCCCACAACAACACAAGGTGAGGCTTTGTCAACGTGTGTGAATATTTTGACTTAAAACTTTGGTGACTGCAGGAATTAATATTCTTGGTTCTTTCGGTAAAGTCACGTAGATAGAAAATAAACTAAAATAAGATAATAAATTAAAAGAAAAAGAAAAAAATTGAAAATGAAGCAAAAACCCCACGACGTTTCGATCTCAACACAAGTGGTCTTTATCTTATTGAATTTAATCTGTTATTTGTATTTTCTATCTACGTGACTTTACTGAAAGAACCAACAATACGTGCGTCAATGTATCGGTCAAAGACGCGAAGCGCGTGCCGCTGTTGACTCTGAATGTGTGGAGGGGAACACCTTCACCACGGGGAGAGAGAGACAGACACGGATAGCCTCGGCTGTGTTGATTGATCCTCGATTCATTACTTGGTGGAGTGAGGAAGAATTAATGCTGAGCAGATGAAGGTAGCCAGGCATGGTTCTGGTCACACCGCCACCTGTTTACTCATGGCAGTGTGTGACAGTGTCAAGTTTGTGTTTGCAGTAAAGTCGATTAACTCTGTTGAACACGAGGTTATATCAAAACAATAGTTTATTTCAGTTTTCCTCTGGAACTTTATACGAATGGAAACAGGAGGTGAACACAGCACACACATTCAGCTGAAGTCGGATATGTACATCCCCATCATTCAAGGACATATGAGCCTGGACTCACACCTGAGTTGCGATTAAACATTAATTTATGCATTTCTGCACAACACAAATAGTATTGTTTTCAACACCCTTTGCTATGTCAGCTGAATTTAGCTTTCATAAATATTCATTTTGTAGTCAGACAGCCAAATTTGTGTGCTTAGAGTTTTGAGTTAACATTAATCTTGAAGATATGAAGGCTTCCAGGCATATTAATGACATTTTCCCTCTCATTGTGTGCCATAACAGCCCGTGGAGAGAAGCCCTTCAGGTGCAGTGTGTAAGGCGTTTGCACGTTCATCAAATCTGATAATTTTGGGAAACTTTTTCACTACATCATGAATATATTAATAAGTATAGACGTGTAAGTCACGTGTGCATTCCTCTGTGCCTGACGTGTAGATGGTGTGGATATTCTTTTTTTCTGTCTGCAGCTGACGCTTCCTCTGCAGAATTGGTCTGATGGAGCAAAGGCACTCAGCGCAGCTCGGTACGACAAGTCAACAATGCGACCAGCGTGCATACAGCACGGACCGGACTGGAAATCTGACACGGCACCAGAGAAGTCACACAGGAGAGAAACCCTTCAAATGTACTGTGTGTAACAAGGCATTTGCATGGCCATCAGTTTTTCAGAACCAACAGAGAACACACACGGGAGAGAAACCCTTCAGGTGCACGATGTGCGGGATGGCGTTTGCACAGTCATGTAATCTTGTAACACACCAGAGAACACACACGGGAGAGAAACCCTTCAAGTGCACTGTGTGTGGGAAGGCGTTTGCACAGTCATCTGCTCTTAAAACACACCAGAGAACACACACGGGAGAGAAACCCTTCAAGTGCAGTGTTTGTGGGAATACATTTTCAGGTTCATTTGCTCATAAAACACACCAGAGAACACACACGGGAGAGAAACCCTTCAAGTGCAGTGTTTGTGGGATGGCATTTTCATGGTCATCTGCCCTTAAAAAACACCAGAGAACACACACGGGAGAGAAACCCTTCAGGTGCACTGTGTGCGGGATCGCGTTTGCACAGTCACCACATCTTCAAGTACACCAGAGAACACACACGGGAGAGAAACCCTTCAAGTGCAGTGTGTGCATGAAGGCATTTGCACAGTCATCTGCTCTTGTAACACACCAGAGAACACACACGGGAGAGAAACCCTTCAAGTGCAGTGTTTGTGGGAAGGCATTTTCACGGTCATCTGCTCTTAAAAAACACCAGAGAACACACACGGGAGAGAAACCTTTCAGGTGCACTCTGTGCGGGAAGGCGTTTGCACATTCATCAAATCTTCAAGTACACCAGAGAACACACACGGGAGAGAAACCCTTCAAGTGTACTCTGTGCGGGAAGCCGTTTGCAGATTCATCAAATCTTCAAGTACACCAGAGAACACACACGGGAGAGAAACCCTTCAGGTGCACTCTGTGCAGGAAGGCGTTTGCACAGAAACTACATCTTCAAGTGCACCAGAAAACACAAAAGCATCAGAAGATCCACAAGGAGTGGAGTCTGAAATCAGCTTGTGAAAGTCAAAGTGCCGCAATGAGCCTATCCCTCATGAAACAAGAACCGGACGAAAATCCCAGCTTGGGCACTTTTAAAGGTATCAAGGTGAAATATGAAGAGATGATGGTGAAATGTGAAGAAGTGATGAGCGATGAAGTGAAGGTAAAATGTGAAGATTCAACTCCAAAATGGGACCTTCACATCGTGAAGCAGGAGGAGAATTCTGACTGTGAGGCAGAGTGAGGCAACTCCCAGCAGTTTGTGGAAGTGGAGGTGTGGGTGGACTTGCTCCTAGACAATACAAAGTCAAGTGGAGACCCGGTAGATGTGTAAGCCAGAGACGATGTCGCTACAATAGATGCACCTTTGTCACAGGCCCTTAATGACAAGAATGTGAAGTTGCACACTTTGTGGGCCCATGGGTTGGGTAGATCTCTAACCAGGAGCAAGAGCCAATAAGCTCCCAAGCATTCACTATGTTATCATAATAATTGCTTTTACATGGTGCTTGCTTAATCGCCTCAGCAACTCGGAGTTTTGTGTCGTACCTCGTCTGAAACACTCGAAGAGCATCCCCAAGTAGCAGCTGCCCCTGTGTGGCACAAGGTGGTGGCCCTGCACCGGCCTGCATGTGGACAAGAGCCTGTCAGTAGGGGGCGATGATTGATGTGTCATCTCAGTTGTGTAGTTTGTAGGTAATGTTTAGAATTTGCTACATTTTCACTCAGACGCAAGCATGCAATGGCCTCGTTTTGAATGACACAATAGTATGTTTTACATACACTGTGAAGCAGACTTTGCAACTTTTTTGTAAAAGCTTCTTGTTAATACGATATAACGTGATGCAGGATATTTCACTGCAGTAATCCAATTGTGTTAATATGCCTGTCAATAATTTAGAATGAATACTTGTCTGGTTTTGTGCATACTTGTAACATTTCATCTATAAGGGTCAAACATTGAATAAGTGATGTTAGGACAAAGTGTGTGTTTGAAAGTAACCTGTACAGAGAACTCAGGTGAGACCCGTTCTTCTTGTGATACAGGCCAAAGGGTACTTTTGTGTTTCACGAAGCGTCTGCCTCTGGAGCAACTCATTGTCTTTGAAATAGGTAGCACGCTCGGATCATTCATCAGTTACAAGGCATACCACTTGAAAGTTACACGTATGGGAGGAGGTACATTCTCTTCAACACGAATTGTAGTTTTGTCTTACGTGTTGACGTAGATTTTGTCTAACTAGGACTAGAAATGCTCCTTGCTGATTCACGTCTGGATGTTCGTTACCTATCGGTTGAAGCAAACCGCACTGTTGTTGTTGAGACGCTGTGCACCAATAAGGGTCCAACACATTGACGGCCTTCAGGCCAGGAAAGTCACAGCATTTGCACACGAAGGACGCATTCACGCAAGCACCCCATGCTCCGTTTTGAAGTTTTAAAATGAAACATCTTTGAATTGTGTTGTGTTTTGAATTAGATGATTTTATTTCTTCATTAAAAGCTTGTATCAATTTACATCTGGAAGACTTCATTGAAAAGGACATTTCGTGTGAATTTTCTCTCGTCATTAAGTAGATGGCCTTGCCGGGGGTTCGGTTCAATGTGGACACAAACAGTGTACACACACACAGTGTACACACACAGTGTACACACAATGTACACACACAGTGTATATACACACAGTGTATACACAGTGTACACACACAGTGTATACACAGTGTACACATAGTGTACACACACACAATGTACACACACAGTGTACACACACACAGTGTACACACACAGTGTACACACTGTACATACAGTATATGCACAGTGTACACACACAGGGTACACACACAGGGTACACACACAGTGTACACACACAGTGTATATATAATTTCCACGTTGTTGCTGAGCCCACACACTCAAGGGAGGGAGTAATGGAAAATTAATCTAAATCAACAAACTCCAACTCTGTGACGTCACCACTCTGTATCACCTCATCGGCGTGAAACGCCAGGGGCAGGTGTACCTCGCTAGTGACGTCATGTGACCAAGGTATTCACCCCACCCCCGTCCACCGCGCTCTTGAGCTTGACGTCACCTCCGCCTGGGTCACTGCCGATATCGTTCCAGTGGCAATCCTTATTTGGGCAAAGCTACGCCCAGTGACTGGCGGCTCATTAACATAATGTGTCCGTTAAAGCCGTCGCGAGTTTATTGCGACGGGTTCAGCTCTCAAGCCCCCATCCCTCGACATATGGGCCGTAGTCATTAACATAATTTATTCAGTTAAAGAGTCGCTCGTGGGAGGGAAGTGACGTCATACTACTTCCTGCTGTCGCGAGGCAACAGGAAGCTGCCGTGTGCGCGCTTGCACTGAAATCCGAGGTGAGAAATTCTCATCGTTGTGGTGGTGGTGGTCGTTGTGGTGGTGGTGGTTGTTGTTGTTGTTTACCAAGGTAGAGCCTCTCTCTCGTAGGGATGTCAGTTGAGTAGCAGCGAGCATGGGAATCGATGTCCAGGTTGGAACTTTACAACGCGGGGCCTAGCCACGCGTGGCCTTGCCTCCTGCCCTCGCCTGATTGCGTTAACTTTAATTATCTCGCTTAAGTTTAATTTGTCTTCACCCGGCTCGCCACTTTGTAACTTTGTTTTATTGTAAATATTCACGCAGTTTTTATTTTCTTTTGTTACCAGGCCAAGCCCGCTTGAGCTCCTATACCGCTCTTGTTATCAGAAGCGACCTGCCCACAACAACACAAGGTGAGGCTTTGTCAACGTGTGTGAATGTTTTGACTTAAAACTTTGGTGACTGCAGGAATTAATATTCTTGGTTCTTTCGGTGAAGTCACGTAGATAGAAAATAAAATTAAAATAACAGATAATAATTTTTCTTTTTTACAATGAAGCAAAACACCCCACAACGTTTCTATGGCAACATTAATGTTGAAGATGCGAGGGCTTACAGGAATATTTATGACATTTGCCCTCTCATTGCGTGCCATGACAGTGCTGTTTGCACAGTCACACGTAGTCACTGTAAGATGTTTCTCTTGGTCGTGTTTTTGTTTTGTTGCTTGTTGTGATTGCACCCGATTCAAGAGCCAAACGGCTCACGGGACTATAACCAAAATAAATCAAACTGAAAATCAAAAATACTGAAACCGCGTGATGAATTTTGGGAAAGTTTTTCACTGCATCTCCAAATATATATAAAAGACAAAGTTGTGATTGTGTGTGTTGTCTGTTCAAAATGTTTAGCGTACTTCCCGACATGCAACAAACTGGAAATTTGCCATGTGGGTACTTTCCAGACTGTACAGCGTACAAACATTATACAAATACACTTTTGTGTTGTTTTAAGGGGGGGGGGGGGAGCTCAATAATGTATAGATTTTTTGCACGGCAAGTGAGCTGTGACGTCAAATCTGTCACGTGACCCTCGCATGTAGAAGAGTAACGCATTGTAGTGTAGCGGTTAGCGTTGTCTGTGTGTGTGTGTCTCGCTAACAGCACTTGCCCCTACAGTCTGTTAAGGCTATATGGGGGATCTTTATCTTTGTGTTTGTGTGTGTGTTTCTGTGTGTGTGTGTCTGTGTGTGTGTATCTGTGTGTGTGTCTGTGTGTGTGTCTGTGTGTGTGTCTGTGTGTATCTGTGTGTGTCTGTGTGTGTCTGTGTGTGTGTCTGTGTGTGTGTGGAAGCGTAACGCATTGTAGTGTAGTGGTTAGCGCTACGCTACGAACCCGGCGACCCGAGTTCGATTCCCGCTCACGGCCACCACCGGTGATAATTATTTCAACCGCTTCTGGGCCTCCCCTAGGTCGACTCAGCCTAAAACGAGTAACTGTTGTTGTGTGAACATCGCCACTGGGGAGACAAAGGCGGCCGGACGTGGTGGATCCAAGTCTCGAGCGAAGCCGGGTAGTACAGCTAGTCATGAATACATGAATGAATATAGACGTGTCAGTCATGTGTGACTGTATATATGCATTCCTCCATGGCTCGATACTGACGTGTAAATGGTGTGGATATTCTTATTTTCTGTCTGCAGCTGACGCTGGTCTGATGGAGCAAATGCACTCAGCACAGCAGCTCGGTACGACAAGTCAACAATGTGACCAGCGTGCATACAGCACGGATCGGACTGGAAATTTGACACAGCACCAGAGAACTCGCACAGGAGAGAAACCCTTCAAGTGCACTGTGTGTGGGAAGGCATTTTCACAGTCATCTGCTCTTAAAACACACCACAGAACACCCACGGGAGAGAAACCCTTCAAGTGCAGTGTGTGTGGGAAGACATTTTCAGATTCATCTGCTCTTAAAAAACACCAGAGAATACACACGGGAGAGAAACCTTTCAAGTGCAGTGTGTGTGGGATGGCATTTTCACGGTCATCTGCTGTTAAAACACACCAGAGAACACACACGGGAGAGAAACCTTTCAAGTGCAGTGTGTGTGGGAAGACATTTTCATATTCATTTGCTCTTAAAACACACCAGAGAACACACACGGGAGAGAAACCCTTCAGGTGCAGTGTGTGTGGGATGGCATTTTCACGGTCATCTGCTCTTAAAACACACCAGAGAACACACACGGGAGAGAAACCCTTCAGGTGCAGTGTGTGTGGGAAGGCATTTCCAGATTCATTTAATCTTCAAAGGCACCAGAGAACACACACGGGAGAGAAACCCTTCAAGTGCAGTGTGTGTGTGAAGGCATTTTCACAGTCATCTGCTCTTAAAAAACACCAGAGAACACACACGGGAGAGAAACCCTACAGGTGCAGTGTGTGTGGGAAGACATTTTCAGATTCATCTGCTCTTAAAAAACACCACAGAACACACACGGGAGAGAAACCCTTCAAGTGCAGTGTGTGGGAAGGCATTTCCAGATTCATATCATGTTAAAACACACCAGAGAACACACACGGGAGAGAAACCCTTCAAGTGCAGTGTGTGTGTGAAGGCATTTTCACAGTCATCTGCTCTTAAAAGACACCAGAGAACACACGGGAGAGAAACCCTTCAGGTGCAGTGTGTGTGGGAAGACATTTTCAGGTTCATCTGCTCTTAAAAAACACCAGAGAACGCACGCAGGAGAGAAACCCTTCAAGTGCAGTGTGTGCGGGAAGACATTTGCACATTCATCAAATCTTCAAGTACACCAGAGAACACAGAAGCATCAGAAGATCCACAAGGAGTGTAGTCTGAAATCAGCCTGTGAAAGTCAAAGTGCCACCATGAGCCCATCCCTCATGAAACACGAACCAGAAGAAAATCCCAGCTTGGACACTTTTAAAGTTATCGAGGTGAAATATGAAGAAGTGATGGTGAAGAGGGAAGAAGTGATGAGCGAAGAAGTGAAGGTGAAATGTGAAGAAGTGATGGTGAAGAGGGAAGAAGTGAAGGTAAAATGTGAAGATGAAGATTCAACTCCAAAATGGGACCTTCATATCGATGGAGGCAACGTGAAGCAGGAGGAGAATTCTGACTGTGAGGCAGAGCGAGGCAACTCCCAGCAGTTTGTGGCAGTGGAGGTGTGGGTGGACTTCCTAGACAATACAAAGTCAAGTGGAGACCCGGTAGATGTGTAAGCCAGAGACGATGTTGCTACAATAGATGCACCTTTGTCACAGGCCTTTAATGACAAGAACGTGAAGTTGAACACTCAGCTCCTAGGTTCAACCTCCAGAGTAAGAGCGGCCAGTCTTTGTGGACCTGTGGGTTGGGTCAATCTCTCACCAGGAGCGAGAGCCATAAGCTCCCAAGCATTCACGATGTTCTCATGATAATTGCTTTTACGCGGTGCTCGCTTAATCGCCTCGGCAACTCGGAGTTTCGTGTCGTATCTCGTCTGAGACGCTTGAAGAGCATCCCCAAGTAGCAGCTGCCCCTGTGTGGCACAAGGTGGTGGCCCTGCACCGGCCTGCATGTGGACAAGGGCCTGTCAGTAGGGGGCGATGATTGATGCGTCATCTCAGTTGTGTAGTTTGTAGGCAATCTTGATTCGAAGCTTTCGTGACTGCAGGAATCCACACTGTTGAGTTATTTCGGCAAAGTCACCACGTGGGTAGAAACATAACAGATCACGGCGTTTAGATCACAACACGAGCAATCGTCATCAGGTGGGACAACCACAGCAAGAGAAACTGCTGAAGTAGTAGGCGCCTACTCCAGTTTCTTCTTCTTGCTGCTGTGCTTGTCCCACCTGATGACGATTGCTTGTGTTGTCATCGAAACGCCGTGATCTATTATTTGTAGTGTAATGTTTTGAATTTGCTACATTTTGACCCAGGCGCCAGCATGCAACGGCCTACTCGTTTTGAATGACGCAACAATAGTACGTTGTACATTCACTGTTAAGCAGACGGTGCGTATTTGTAAAATAACTTCTTGTTAATACGATGTAACGTGATGCAGTCAATTTCGCTGCAGTAATTCAATGTTGTTAATATGCCCGTCAATGATTTAGAATGCGTACTTGTCTGATTGTGCGTGTGCATGTAACATTTTGTCTGAGGGTCAAACATTGAATAAGTGATGGTAGGACAAAGTGCGTGTGTGTTTTGGAAGTAACCTGTACAGAGAACTCGGGTGCTACCCGTTGTTCTTGTGATACAGGTCAAAGGGTACTTTTGTGTTTCACGAAGCGTCTGCCTCTGGAGCAACTCATTGTCTTTGAAATAGGTAGCACGCTCGGATCATTCATCAGTTACAAGGCATACCACTTGACGTATAGGAGGAGGTACATTCTCTACAACACGAATTGTAGTTTTGTCTTACGTGTTGACGTAGATTTTGTCTAACTGGGACTAGAAATGGTCCTTCCTGATTGACGTCTGGATGTTCGTACCTATCGGTTGAAGCAAATCCCACTGCTGTTGTTGAGACACTGTGCACCAATAAGGGTCCAACACATTGACGGCCTTCAGGCCAGGAAAGTCACAACATTTGCATACGAAGGACGCATTCACGCAAGTACCCCATGCTCCGTTTTGAAGTTTTAAAATGAAACATCTTTGAATTGTGTTGTGTTTTGAATTAGATGATTTTATTTCTTCATTAAAAGCTTGTATCAATTTACATCTGGAAGACTTCATTGAAAAGAACATTTCATGTGAATTTTCTCTCGTCATTAAGTAGATGGCCTTGCCGGGGGTTTGGTTCAATGCGGACACAAACAGTGTACACACACAGAGTATACACACACAGTGTACACACACACAGTATACACAGTGTACACACACAGTGTACACACACACAGTGTACACACAGTATACACAGTGTACACACACAGTGTACGCAGTGTACACACAGTGTACACACACAGTGTACACACACACTGTACACACAGTGTACATACAGTATATACACAGTGTACACACAGGGTACACTGTATATACACAAAGTGTACACAGGGTACACACACTGTATATATACACAGTGTACACACACACAGTTACACACACAGTGACACAGCGACACACAGCGACACACAGTGACACACAGTGTATACACAGTGTACACACACAGTGTATACACACACAGTGTACACACACACAGTGTACACACACAGTGTACACACACACACAGTGTATACACAATGTCCACGTTGTTGCTGAGCTCACACACCCAAGGGAGGGAGCAATGAAAAATGAATCTAAATCAACTCCAACTCTGTGACGTCACCACTCTGCATTACCTCATCGGCGTGAATCGCCAGAGGGAGGTGTACCTCGCTAGTGACGTCATGTCACCAAGGTATTCACCCCGACCCCCGTCCACCGCGCTCTTGAGCGTGACGTCACCTCCGCCTGGGTCACTTCCGATATCGTTCCAGTGGCAATCTTTATTTGGGCAAAGCTACGCCCAGTGACTGGCGGCTCATTAACATATTGTGTCCGTTAAAGCTGTCGTGAGTTTATTGCGACGGGTTCAGCGCCCACGCCCCCATCCCTCGACATATGGGCCGGCCTCATTAACATAATTTAATCAGTCACACAGCCGCTCGTGGGCGGGAAGTGACGTCATACTACCTGCTGTCGCGAGGCAACAGGAAGCTGCCGTGTGCGCACTTGCACTGAAATCCGAGGTGAGAAATTCTCATCGTTGTGGTGGTGGTCGTTGTGGTGGTGGTTGTTGTTGTTTACCAAGGTAGAGCCTCTCTCTCTCGTAGGGATGTCAGTTGAGTAGCAGCGAGCATGGGAATCGATGTCCAGGTTGGAACTTTACAATGCGGGGCCTAGCCACGCGGGGCCTTGCCTCCTGCCCTCGCCTGATTGCATTCACTTTAATTATCTCGCTTAAGTTTAATTTGTCTTCACCCGGCTCGCTACTTTGTAACTTTGTTTTATTGTAAATATTCACGCAGTTTTTATTTTTTTCACCAGGCCAAGCCCGCTTGAGCTGCTATACCGCTCTTGTTATCAGAAGCGACCTGCCCACAACAACACAAGGTGAGGCTTTGTCAACGTGTGTGAATGTTTTGACTTAAAACTTTGGTGACTGCAGGAATTAATATTCTTGGTTCTTTCGGTAAAGTCACGTAGATAGAAAATTAAATCAAAATAACAATAAAAATTAACAAATAATTGTAAATAAAGCAAAAAAACTCACGTCGTTTTGATCGCAACACAAGTGGTCTTTATTTAATGTAATTGTATTATCTGTTATTGTTATTTTCTATCTACATAACTTTACCGAAAGAAACAAGAATACGTGTGTCAATGTCTATCGGTCAAAGACACTCAGCGGAGAGACGCGCAAACTCCAAATATACAGCAGGCGTCAGGGTCGGGATCGAACCCACGACTTCCTGTATACCAGGTGAGGTAGTTAACATCTCACCACGGAGAGAGACACGCAAACTCCAGTTAGCCTCGGATATGTTCACTGATCCTCGATTAATTACTTGGTGGAGTGAGAAAGCATTGATGCCGAGCAGATGAAGGTGGCCAGCATGATTCTAGACACGCCACTGCCAGTGTGTGACAGTGTCAAGTTTGTGTTTGAAGTAAAGTCTATTAACTCTATTGAACACGGAAGTTATATAAAAAAAATAGTTTATTTTTGTTTTCCTCTGGAACTCTTTGTAAGAATGGAAACAGGAGGTGAACACAGCACACACATTCAGCTGAAGTCGGAACTGTTCATCCCAGCATTCAAGGACATCTGAGCCTGGATTCACACCTCTAAGTTGCGATTGAACATTAATTTCTGTATTTCTGCATAACACAAATGGTATTGTTTTCAACACCCTTTGCTATGTCAGCTGAATTTAGCTTTCATACATATTCCTTTTGTAGTGAGACAGCCGAAATTGTGTGCTTAGAGTTTTGAGTTAACATTCATCTTGATTATATGAAGGCTTCCAGGCATATTAATGACATTTTCCCTCTCATTGTGTGCCATAACAGCCCGTGGAGAGAAACCCTTCAGGTGCACTCGGTGCGGGAAGGCATTTGCATGTTCATCAAATTTTTTCATTACATCATGAATATATTAATAAGTATAGACGTGTAAGTCACGTGTGCATTCCTCTGTGCCTGACGTGTAGATGGTGTGGATATTATTTTTTTCTGTCTGCAGCTGACGCTTCCTCTGCAGAATTGGTCTGACGGAGCAAAGGCACTCAGCGCAGCTCGGTTTGTAGGTAATGTTTAGAATTTGCTACATTTTCACTCAGACGCCAGCATGCAATGGCCTACTCGTTTTGAATGACACAATAGTATGTTTTACATACACTGTGAAGCAGAATGTGCAACTTTTTTTAAAAGCTTCTTGTTAATACGATGTAACGTGATGCAGTATATTTCACTGCAGTAATCCAATTTTGTTAATATGCCTGTCAATAATTTAGAATGTATACTTGTCTGGTTTTGTGCATTCTTGTAACATTTGATCTGTAAGGGTCAAACATTGAATAAGTGATGTTAGGACAAAGTGTGTGTGTGTGTGTGTGTTTGAAAGTAACCTGTACAGAGAACTCAGGTGAGACCCGTTGTTCTTGTGATACAGGTCAAACGGTGTTTTTGTGTTCCACGAAGCATCTGGAGCAACTCATTGTCTTTGAAATAGGGAGCACGCTCGGATCATTCATCAGTTACAAGGCATACCACTTGAAAGTTACACGTATACGAGGAGGTACATTCTCTACAACACGAATTATAGTTTTGTCTTACGTGTTGACGTAAATTTTGTCTAACTGGGACTAGAAATGCTCCTTGCTGATTGACGTCTGGATGTTCGTTACCTATCGGTTGAAGCAAACCCCACTGCTGTTGTTGAGACGCTGTGCACCAATTAATGGGCCAACACATTGACGGCCTTCAGGCCAGGAAAGTCACAACATTTGCACACGAAGGACGCATTCACGCAAGTACCCCATGCTCCGTTTTGAAGTTTTAAAATGAAACATCTTTGAATTGTGTTGTGTTTTGAATTAGATAATTTTATTTCTTCATTAAAAGGTTGTATCAATTTACATCTGGAAGACTTCATTGAAAAGGTCATTTCAAGTGGATTTTCTCTCAACATTAAGTAGATGGCCTTGCCGGGGGTTCGGTTCGATGCGGACTTTCACCTGTTTGGGATTGCGGGATCGAGATAAGGCGACACGGAGCTGCTGGCCGTGTGAGAAGACCGCCGTCTGCAGATCGATTCCAACGTAATCGAACGTCTGTCCCTGCGCCTCCGTCGTCCATGCAGGGGGTGCGTAAGTTTGCAGCGCCCCCTGCATTAAAACAACGGAAAGTGCAGCGCTCATCACAGATAGATACAGTTGTGCGCTTATATTTAAAATGTTATTCTTTTATAAGGTGATGTTGAAATCGGAAAGTGTTTAGCCAGTTGATGATTTCAATCAGATTGATTCATTTATTATGCACCGCATATCCGAGCTTTTGTGGTCCTGTTGAGCTAAAGTTGGAAAAAGTCCGTGACTATAACTTCGCTTAATTTTGTAAACGTGTTTCTATTATTTAGTTATTGTTTAATACAAACTACTTCAGATAATGGGTTTCAAGATGTACTTGAATGGCACGTTCGTTGTTCCGGTGTTTAATGGCTTGGACGTCATGGCAAATGGCTTCCATCGATGTGGAAGTCAATGGTGGATGATGATTTGACATTTCGGTGTTCATTTGGAGTAGATTGTTTAACTGTTGCATACCGGGTGGTGAAATGCTTTGCCGAGTACCTGAACTGTTTGACCAAGTGAATTAATGAAGAGTTCGATACGAGTTTGAGCGTTAATATTCTTGCGGAACAACAAAGGTCGGATATTTTAAAGATTCCTGATCGTACGTTTATTGCGACAATGTTCATGGGGAACACGTGTGGAGGAGAGTTCCGGGTGAAGTCTCCCCTTACCTGGCAACCATGGTGGCTGTCCGCTGATCACTCTGGCTTCGTCACAGCTACGAGCTGTAGGGACGCGACGCTCCACCCTGGCGCTGTTTTAATTCACAGCACCAAGACTGGAGAGCCTCATCCCTGCAGTTCCCTCCTGTTGTGCCGCAGCATTTACCGCGTAACGAGGCAATACAACACACACAGAGACACACACAGAGACACACAGAGACACACACAGAGACACACACACAGAGACACACAAAGACACACATTACACACAGAGACACACACATACAGACACACACAAAGACACATCACACACACAGAGACACACACAGAGACACACATCAAACAGAGATACACACAGAAACACACAGAGACACACACCACACACAGAGACACACACCACACACACGTACACACACGGAGACACACAGAGACACACACACAGAGACACACACAAACAACAACCGCCATTCGCCACTAAGTGGCGGTGACGTCACCACGACGCTTGTGCCAGGCTATGTGCACCCACACAGACACAAAGATCAAAGAGACACACGGATACACGCACAGAGACGTACACACAGATACATACACACAGATATACACATACACACAGATACACATACATACACACATACACACGTACATACAGATACATACACACAAATACTCACAGATACAACAACAACCGCCATTCGCCACTAAGTGGCGGTGACGTCACCACGACGCTTGTGCCAGGCTATGTGCACCCTGAGGCCACGTGAAGTGTCGAACGCCCGCTGGCAGGAGGTCACGGGGCAGACCCAGGTGCCACGGGTCGACTGACTGAGATGACTGGCTGATGCACCACCTGTGCCCCCTACTGTGCCAACCTGCTGTGCTTTAGCCACCCGGCGCTCCGCTCGCTGTTGTGAGCGTCGCTCCTCCGCCCTCCGTTGTTGTTGGAGGGCGACTGCCTCCAACTGCCCAGTAGCATCCTTCACGAGCCTCCTCCACAGAGGCCGATCTTGACACCGCTGGTACCAGTCATCGGCAAGTCCACTCAGCTCCACGTCCTCCTGTACCACATCACTCCATCTCTTCTCTAGCCCGTGCCGCGCCCGCTTAGCCCCCTCAATCCGGCCAAACAAAAGCTGTTTCGGCATGCGGTGGCTGGGCATGCGGGCTACATGACCCAGCCATCGCAGCCTTGCCTGCCGGAGGAGCTCACCGATGGGACCCTGCCCAGATCTTTCAAGGATTTGTGAGCTCACACAATCCAGTCTGGTTAAACCCAGGATGGATCGTAGGCAGGCCAGCCTAAATGTTTCTAACCGGCGAAGATGTTCCATTAGGGGGGTCCACGTTTCGCAAGTGTAGAGAAGGGAGGGAATGACCGTGGCCGAGAAGACCTGAAGCTTAGTGCGGAGCGACAGACCAGGTAGCTTCCACACAGCGTTACACAACCGATGAAAAGTGAATGCCGCTCGACTGATTCGGAGTGAGACCTCTGCTGTTAAACTGGAGCCAGTCATAAGCACACTGCCCAGGTATGGGAAACTCTCCACTCTCTCCACAACTGCCCCATCACCGATTGGGAGTTGTGGGGGTGGAGTGTCCGATGGTACAAAATACCCAGGCAGGTGCTTAGTTTTGGTGGGGCTGATGGTAAGGCCCCACCTCTTAGTGGCACGCTCCAGTCTCAGCAGCAGCGTCTCCAACTCCTCCTCTGACTGAGCAGCTATTACCAAATCATCAGCATACATAACGTGGTTGATACACACACATACACACACAGATACACACATACACACGGAGACACACATACACAGAGATACACACATATACACACAGCTACATACACACAGATACACACACATACTATTACACTATTCAACTATAGACGAGAGACCTGCAGTGATCTATCAGTGCAGGAGCGGAGCTGCTGTGAGGCGAGGCGCTTGGAGCTCTCTGATTGGTCCAAGCGGCGGCTTGGAGCCAATCAGATTTGGTTCCTCCCTAGCCACGTGACGTGGGATTTTTTTTCCCGCCAAATTTTTGAGACTCCTCGTCGGCCAGGCGCCATTTTGAGAGTCGTGAGGTGCGGATTTGAATTTTTTATTTATTTCGGAGCAGAAATTATCGACGATGACGACCCCCCAGGGGTGCGAGATCGCCTCTCGTGAGGGAAAACGTGAGGTAAAAAGTGGCCTGAAATGTCCAGCCCGTGATTCGCAGATAGTTTAAATATGCACTGTTGAATTTATGGGCAGTGTTGGGTCTATGGGACAGTGCTGAGGCTATGGCCATTGACAAAATACAAACGATTTAATTTGTGAATAATAATGTAGACTGTAGTAATGATTATTAAGTATGGTGAGTGTACTGACAGTCTATAATGTAGACTGTAGTAATGGTTATTAAGTATGGTGAGTGTACTGACAGTCTATAATGTAGACTGTAGCCTGGTTATTAAGCTGAGTGAGTGTACTGACAGTCTATAATGTAGACTGTAGTAATGGTTATTAAGTATGGTGAGTGTACTGACAGTCTATAATGTAGACTGTAGTAATGGTTATTAAGCTGAGTGAGTGTACTGACAGTCTATAATGTAGACTGTAGTAATGGTTATTAAGTATGGTGAGTGTACTGACAGTCTATAATGTAGACTGTAGCCTGGTTATTAACCTGAGTGAGTGTACTGACAGTCTATAATGTAGATTCTAGCCTGGTTATTCAGCTGGGTGAGTGTACTGACAGTCTATAATGTAGACTGTAGTAATGGTTATTAAGTATGGTGAGTGTACTGACAGTCTATAATGTTGACTGTAGCAATGGTTATTAAGTATGGTGAGTGTACTGACAGTCTATAATGTAGACTGTAGCCTGGTTATTAAGTATGGTGAGTGTACTGACAGTCTATAATGTAGACTGTAGTAATGGCTATTAAGCTGAATGAGTGTACTGACAGTCTATAATGTAGACTGTAGTAATGGTTATTAAGTATGTTGAGTGTTCTGACAGTCTATAATGTTGACTCTAGCAATGGTTATTAAGCTGAGTGAGTGTACTGACAGTCTATAATGTAGACTGTAGCGGTGCGTAGCTAACCGTGCTAATTGTGTTTTGGTTGCATTTTGCACAATTATCGTACAATATGGCACCAATCTTTAGCACGAATGTTCAGTTTTATCCTGAACATTCAGCTCTGACACTTTCAGTGAATACCTGAAATGATTTCCATTGAGAATGTCAATCTCTTGACGCGTAAGGGGAAAATACCCCGGTGGGTTATGACCACGCGATGCCTCGCATTCACCAAGACAATGCAGTGAATGTGCTAGGGGAAAGTAAGCACATTAAGAGCAAATATCCTAAAAAAAAAAAATTCATAAAACTTGACCATAACGTACTCTTTGGCTTTTTCGGTGAAGTCACATAACGGCCAGCATGTTTTTTTTCCCCTCCAAATGTTATTGTAATCTGTGCACATGACCTGATGAAACGAATAACCTTTTTTATTTAAATAACCCACGTGACAGATCCAACTCATCTCTCTTCTTAAACTATAAACTAGTTTTTCTATTTTATTGTACAAGGTAAGGCCCACTGAGCTATATAGCGTTTTTTTCACAAGCGACCTGCCCATCACAAATTAAAGCTCAACACAAAGTGACTTCATCGTGTGGAAATGTATTGCAGTTAAATATTTTAAATGCGTGATGTTAATTCTAAATCTGGAGGGGGGGAAACCGGAGGAACCAGAAACAAATCCACGTGACCACGAGGCGAGAGACACTCACACTCCAAATATACTACCAGCAGCTCCACTGTCAACAACAACAACCGCAGTTCGCCACCAAGTGGCGGTGACGTCACCACGACGCTTGTGCCAGGCCATGTGCACCTTGAGGCCACGTGAAATGTCGAACGCCCGCTGGCAGGAGGTCACGGGGCAGACCCAGGTGCCACGGGTCGACTGATTGAGACGACTGGCTGATGCACCACCTGTGCCCCCTACTGTGCCAACTTGCTGTCCTCAACGGATGGCACCTCAGCCAGCCAATCACAGTGGGTGACTTCCTCCAATATTTGAGGCACCGCAGCCTCAGCAGGGTCATCCCCACTTTGTCCCACGTTTTCATGGCTGAGGGATTTCCCCTTTCCCAGGACCTCAGGAATGCTCAGAAAATCTGCAAACCTGTTCCTGGGGGTCGGATATTGGATCACCGTTCTTTCCCCTAATGATGGTAATAGGTGTGGCGCTGCAGGTTACTTTTTTGATGGAGTTAAATAGAGATTTGTAATTGCAGGCCACTGAGGCAGACTCCATCTCCTCAGCAACCCGCGACCACCACCCATCCTTGCAGCGCCTCACGGCTCCCCGAACCTCCGAGCGAAGGCTGCGGTAAGCCTCCTCATTCTCCGACGTGGGACGCTGTAGCCGATGAGAGTGGGCCTGTCGATTTTTCCCAGCCAGCTTGAACACCTCCTCTTGTCAGCCAGGGTCTCTGGGGAGGTCTGGACCGTGTACCCAAAGCAGCCATTGCAACTACATGAGCTACAGTCCTAAACCTCGCCCATTTCCCCTCGACATCAAGAGGAGTGGGAGACAATGCCAATCCCAGCCGCAAGCGATGATGAAATTCTCGTTTGTAACTTTCATCAGCTAGCTGAGACCATGCCACTAAGGGTTTGAATGGGGTCCTGGGTGTACACCCACCACCGGAGTGGAAGAATTGCAGGTGCATCTTACAGATGACAAGTCGATGGTCAGTGGGCAGATAAGCTCCACGGTCGGTCCTGGTGTCAAGGACATGGGCTCGCATTCGCTGTTCCATCACTATGTAGTCCAGCAGATGTTCTTGCTTGGACCCGGCATGCATCCATGATGTGGTGTGGATGCGCCGATGCCGGAACAGTGTGTTGGTAATTACAAGCCCATGGGCTGCACAAAAAATTAGCAGCCTCCTGCCGTTGTTATTGAGCTGATCTGCCTGATGCCTTCCAATTACTCCAGACCAGGTGCCAGCATCATGACCAACTCGGGCATTGAAGTCACCCAACAAGATGACTCTATCCCGAGGGGCCACTTTAGCCAGCACCTGTGACAGGAGGTCATAGAAGGCATTTGACTCATTGGCCTTGCTTGCATCCCTCCACGGATGTTCGTCTTTGGTGGGGGCATAAGTTACCATGACCACCACTCCTCGCCTGTGGTTGATGGGAAGGTGAGCCCAAAGTAGCCTGGAGCTTACAGCTTCCCACACCTCATCACCACGCTCCCACAGCCCTTCATTCTTTTATTCAAAAAAAGAGCCACACCCTGTTGTTTGGCAGTCTCCTGCCCCGTATAGAGGACTGTCCACCCCTCATGGTGGCAGGAGCCAGAGCCGGTCCACAGGACCTCCTTATTACCACAGAGATCCAGGTGGTACCGGTCCAGCTCTTGACAGAGGAGTGGCAGCCTCTCCTCCGCAGTGAGCTTTCGAACATTCCACGTGGCCACACGTAGTGTTTTTTTTGTTGTTTTTGGAGGAGCCCCGAGGGGAAGGATTCAGTCTCCTGGCTCCGCCAAATGGGGTTTGGTCAGGAGACGTCATAGACGCCTGTCCCCCCGGGGCCTCCGGCACAAGCTTATTTATAAAATGTTGTGGTCGTGGTTTAGTGGTAATTAATTGGAGGTGGAGGGGTTTCCAGCCCCTCACACCTGTCCAGAGCCCCCACTTAGCCACTGTGGTGGTTACAAACGCCATGAGGGGAAAGGCCAATCCGAATTGGCCCTCTCCCCCGGCACTGCCCACGGCAGCGTTGCCCGTCCGGCACCACAAGGAGGTAGGGGGTTGTTTTGCCGGACACCACCACCATTACCACCACTACTACCACCAACACTACCACCACCATTACACCACCACTACTACCACCACCACTAGCACCATCACCACCACCACTTCCACCACTTCCACCATTACCACCACTACTACCATACACTACCATCACTACCACCATTACCACCACTACTACGAGCAACGCTACCACCACCATTACACCACCACTACTACCACCACCACTAGCACCATCACCACCACCACTTCTACCGCCACTTCCCCCATTACCACCACCACCACCACTACTACCATACACTACCATCACTACCACCACCAATACCACCACCACCACTACTACCGTACACTACCATCACTACCATCACCACCACCATTACCAACATCACTACAATCACTGACCACCACCGCTACCACCAATACCACCACCACTACCAGGACGTTTGCGTGCTGAATGCTGGAATCTGATTCCGCGTCTCCTCCCTCTCCTCCGGCCCTCCCCCCTCACCAGCGGCCTCCCCCGGCCCGGGCCCCGGCCCCGGCCACGGCCACGGCCGCCCCCTCCGCGAGGGCTCGCTCCTCCTGGCCCATCCGGGTGCCCAAGCGCTCCGCGGACGACGCCGGAGGAGGAGCCGAGTCCCACGCGGAGCCCTCCAAGGTCGCTCGCCCGCTCCACGACGACGACGCCGGGGGGCCGGGGCCCGCGCCGGGGCCTCCCCGCCGCGACTGTCATCTTCGTCGCCCCGTGACGTTCCGGGCTCTCGAGGGGGGGCGCCGCCGCCGGGAGACTCCGGCGGCAGCGGCGCCCCCCCAGGAGAGCTCCCGTGGTGGCGGCGGCGGCAGCGGCGGCGCCCGGACGACGCCGACGCCGGGAATCGGCCCGAGGGTCGCCCCGGAGCGGGGAGACGGCGGCGGAGAGTCGGGGCCGGCGCTCGGTGCCGACGAGGCGGCGGGCAAGGAGGAGGCGGAGGAGGAGGAGGCGGAGAGACGCAGGGAGGCCGCGGTTGAACCGCGTGCGGCGTGGAAGAGACACTTCGACTTTTTGTGGCAGGGCGTGGGCAGGAGGGCGAGCAGCAGGAGGGGCGGAGGAGGAGGCGGAGCGAGAGGAGGAGGAGGGGAAGAGGAGGCCGAGGCGGTGATGAAGGCGGAGGAGGAAGAGGAGGAGGTTTTGGCCGGGCGGTCGCCTCTAAACAAGCGGCGGGAGATGGCGGCGGCGGAGGATTGCCCGGCGGGACCGAATCCCGATCCCTGCCCGGGCTCCTCTACCTGCCGCGCTCCTCCGCCTACTCCGCCTCCTCCGTCTCCTCCGTCGCCGCCGGCTCCTCTTCCGCCGCCGCCGGCGCCGGCGGTCGCGGGCAAGCGGCGCTCGGCCCCGCGTGAGGCGACGTTCCACTTCTCCTCGCTGATGCCGCGGCCGCTGGCTGAGCCGCCGCCGCCCACCGAGAGGCGCCGGGGTCGCGCCCTGGAGAAGCAGCGACAGCGACGGAAACAAATTCAGCAACAATACCGGCAGCAGAGAGCGTCGTCATCGTCGTCCAGCTGTTGGTCGTTCTCGGACGCATCATCGTCGTCGTCTTCATCATCGTCATCGCCGGAGGAGGTGGTGGAGGGGGACGAAGCGAAGGAGCGGAGGGATGACGAGGAGGAGGAGGGGGAGGTGGTGGTGGAGGGTGACGAGGTGAAGGAGCGGAGGGACGATGAGGAGGGGGAGGTGGTGGAGGATGACGAGGTGAAGGAGCGGAGGGACGACGAGGAGGAGGGGGAAGTGGTGGTGGAGGGTAACGAGGTGAAGGAGCGGAGGGATGAGGAGAAGATGGTGGTGGAGGGTGACGAGGCGAAGGGGCGGAGGGACGAAGAGGAGGAGGGGGAAGTGGTGGTGGAGGGTAACGAGGTGAAGGAGCGGAGGGATGAGGAGAAGGTGGTGGTGGAGGGTGACGAGGCGAAGGAGCGGAGGGACGAAGAGGAGGAGGTGGTGGTGGATGACGAGGTGAAGGAGCGGAGGGACGACGAGGAGGAGGAGGGGGAGGTGGTGGTGGAGGGTAACGAGGTGAAGGAGCGGAGGGACGAAGAGGAGGAGGTGGTGGTGGAGGGTGACGAGGCGAAGGAGCGGAGGGACGAGGAGGAGGAGGGGGAGGTGGTGGTGGAGGGTGACGAGGTGAAGGAGCGGACGGACGACGAGGAGGAGGAGGGGGAGGTGGTGGTGGAGGGTGACGAGGTGAAGGAGCGGAGGGACGAGGAGGAGGAGGTGGTGGAGTCTACAGGGGGTGTCCGCAGGCTGCTGCTGAAGTTTCGCGCCAGCCGCCTGCAGCCGAGCGTCGACAGAGCACGAGACGAGGAGGAGGCGGCGGACAACGAGGAGGAGGAGAACGAGGAGGAGGAGAGGAAGACGAGGAGGAGGAAGAAGAAGAAGAGGAGGAGGAGGGGACTACAGAGATCACGCAGTGCAGCCGATGATGGCGACTGCAAGTCGGGCGACGAGGAGGAGGAGGAGGAGAGGGTGGCGAGTCTCAAGAGGGTGGAGGAGTGCCGGATTCTCAAGCAGATAGACGACATCATGGCTGAGATACACCAGCTGGAGGGGAGATGCAGGGTGAGGAGGAGCAGATGAGATGTAGGGTGGTGAGGAGGGGCTGGGTGATGAGGTGTAGGGTGGTGAGGAGGGGCTGGGTGGTGAGGTGTAGGGTGGTGAGGAGGAGCAGATGAGGTATAGGGTGGTGAGGAGGGGCTGGGTGGTGAGGTGTAGGGTGGTGAGGTGGGGCTGGGTGGTGGGTCTTCCTCTGGATTTGGAAACTCGACAGATATAACATCGATTTGGATTGGATGATTTTTTTCTTTCAGCCAGATTAAAATATGAGCGTGGGGAAGTCATCTACATCATTAGACCTCCTTTGGCAGTACCAAAATATAATAATAGAGGTTTTTCCCCTTTTTTCTGGCAACAAAACTGAAACCTTTTTACAAGGATTCATATTACAGCATTAACCACAATACCTGCAGTCAAAATGCAAACAAAAAACACGCACTATGATAATATATATGTGGCATTGTCCTTGAAACCGCTTGTTCCACACCAAAGGACGGCTTTCTTGAGAGCCTCGACCCAATTGGTGCTCGACCAGAGGACGCCAAAAGGTTTCAGTTTTGTTGACACAAAAAAAGGGGAAACCCCTATGATGTGGAAGTCCTCGTTTCTGCCACTCAGTTGAGTACATCCAGCATCTTGTTTCTCCAAAAAACACGACTCTCAGTGAATGCTCTCGATGAATTTGACTTGCTTTTGTCTGAACACCCTGGCTGTGAAGTCGTATCGACGGCTGGGTGTCTGGCCGAATGAAAGTTATTATTTTTGTTTTTTCTCAGGCCAAGTTGGATTACATGTAAAGGTAATAAATAAGTCGGGGACATCCATACGCTCGAACGTACGACATGGCACCTTGAGCATATTGGTGCATGCGTCTAGGGCTTCCTGTGAACGTAGCAGACGCCTGGATGTTACAAGGGGGGGGGGGGGGATGATGTAGCGCCATTGTTGGGCTGTATGCGTATTACCACGGGAGCTGACCTGTAATAGCGGACATGCGTCAACAGAGGGTGGTGTACAGACCAGGTGGGACGAACAGGGCCCCCAGACCCCAAGATGGGGGGGGGGGGGGGGGCTGGGGGATGTTCCAGGGCCCCCTAGAGAGTCCCAGAAGGCTTGGCCAGGGGCGGAGAGACCCTGGAACGGGGAAAAAAGCCGGACCCCTGAATGGGTTTGGCGGTCCTCGTCCACCTGAAGAAGACTCTGAGCGCTACCCTGAAGACCCTGAAGCGAAGAGCCCAGTGACCCTGGCTAGGGTCGGGTTCAGACATAACCAGTGTAGGGTTTGCGCTAGAACCAGAGTAAGGGCACCGTAGTGTGGAGGGACTGCCTCCTGAGGTTATCGGCTGTGAGGGGTCGTCACCCCTCTGTGCTGTGGTTCCCTTGTTGAATAAACGTGTTGCCTCCAGCGAACCGTCTCGCCTCGTCTTGGACCCACTGCACGTGTAATCTGTGGTAATGAAACCTCGTCGCAAAAAATTAGCGGCGTGCGAAAGTGAAAGATGTTAGCGAAGTAATAATAAATGTTCATTTAAAGCTTTCGTGACTGCGAGGAATTCATATTCTTGGTTCTTTCGGTAAAGTCACCACGTAGAAGGGAAACAATAAAATAACAAAAATATATAAAACAATTAAATTTTATTGTTTTATATTTTTATTATTTTATTTTTCGGTAAAGTCGCCACGTAGAAGGGAAACAATAAAATAATAAAAATATAAAATAAAATTCTCACGACGTTTCGACTGCAACACAAGCAATCATCATCAGGTGTGAAAACCACAGCAAGAAATTTTGAAAAAAGTGGCGGGTTTTTTTAACATTAGCACCACGGAGAGCGATTTGGCAGTTTATTCAGATAGACGAGTCCATCTATGTTCGGAATAGAGGAGGGGGGAGACGAAAATAATGGAATGCGGTCTGAAAGCCACCGTAAGCGTGAACAATCAATTAAGACCCGAAATGGTTTATCAAATCTTTCCAATGATTGCTAAGCCAGAATCCATCTTCCCGGTTGAAATTGCCTCTGTGCTTGTATATGTGGATAGCCTCATGAACGAATCTCTCATGGTAGCCAGATGGCTTACAAAGAACCTCTGTCTTGGAGAAGTCAATGTCATGTGAGCCTACTGAATTATAACAATGATCTGCCACGGCCGAGGTGTTGGTCCTACCGTGTTTTAGGTATGCATTCTGTTCACGAATGCGGTCCGAGACATGGCGTTTAGTTTCTCCAATGTAACTACTACCACAGAGGCAACTTAGTTTGTAGACGCCAGGGTACTGTATGTCCGGAATCACATCTTTTACAGACGGAACCAGATCACGGATTTTATGTAATGTGTTGAATCGGACCTGGGTCTTGTGTTTATTCAAGATTTTGGAGATCTTTTTTGTGATCCCCGCAATGTAGGGTAAAGTGATGGTTTTGAAAGTCTCCTCAAGAGGGTCCTTCTTCATGGTTGGAGTGATAGCTTTGCGGATTGTGTAGTCGGAGTAACCATTAGCCTTAAGAGCTTGGTGTACGTGCTTGAGTTTACTGGCTATGTGTTCCTGGTCGGATATGCATTGGGCTCTATGGTGCAGTCTTGATGAAGGAATTCTTCTGGGATGGATGGTGGTGGGAATCCGGTTTCAGGTAAGCATCCGTATGGGTAGCTTTCCCGTAGACAGAGTGGCTCATTGAACCATCATTTTTTTACCAATTCCACTTTACAATAAAATTGTAGACACGGCACAATATTTATTTCTGAATCTTTATTTTTACCAACATTTTAAACAATATTCTCCGTTAAGGCAAAATTCTGAAAAATTGGATTTTTTACAAAGCCTTGTGAATTCACCTTGTATCTGAACAAGTTCAATTTGTGCAAATATATTTTTTCAAACGTATAAATAAAAAAGACTGCTTACAAATATCAGCTCTATGTTTTCAAGTAAATACATTTTGGGTAGTGAATAAATTATAGTCTAAATAAGCTACACATGACGAATTGTAGGCAATTATAGTTATAATCAAAGACATTTGTAAACAATCACGTGGTCCCTGTAGTCGCCGTTAGAGACAATCTGCTTGAAACAGTTTATCAACATATATGAATACATTGATTTGAATAAGCAGAGTTAATTTCCTATTTATGGCATGCCAGTTATGTGTCAGTTTTCGATATCAACATCACCTTATAAAAGAATAATATTTAAAATACGCACTGACAAGTATTCATTCGTAATTATTGACAGGCATATTAACAAAATTTAATTACTGCAGTGAAATATACTGCATCAGGTTACATCGTATTAACAAGAAGCTATTTTTAAAATACGCACCGCCTGCTTAACAGTGTATGTACAACAAACTATTGTAGTGTCATTCAAAACGAGTAGGCCATTGCATGCTGGCATCTGGGTCAAAATGTATCAAATTCTAAACATTAGCTACAAATAATAGATCATGGAGTTTAGATCGCAACACAAGCAATCGTCATCAGGTGGGACAACCACAGCAGCAAGAAGACAAAACTGCTGAAGTAGGCGCCTACTTCAGCGTATTCTTCTTGCTGTGGTTGTCCCACCTGATGACGATTGCTTGTGTTGTGATCTAAACGCCGTGGTCTGTTATGTTTCTACCCACGTGATGACTTTACCGAAATAACCCAAGAGTGTAGATTCCTGCAGTCGCGAAAGCTTAGAATCAAGATTACCTACAAACTACACAACTGAGATGACGTATCAATCATCGCCCCCTACTGACAGGCTCTTGTCCACATGCAGGCCGGTGCAGGGCCACCACCCTGTGCCACACAGGGGCAGCTGCTACTTGGGGATGCTCTTCGAGTGTCTCAGACGAGATACGACACGAAACTCCGAGTTGCCGAGGCGATAAAGCGAGCAAAGCGTAAAAGCAATTATCATGAGAACATCGTGAATGCTTGGGAGCTTATTGTCTCTCGCTCCTGGTGAGAGATTGACCCAACCCGCAGGTCCACAAAGACTGGCCGCTCTTACTCTGCAGGTTGAACCTAGGAATTGAGTGTTCAACTTCACGTTCTTGTCATTAAAGGCCTGTGACAAAGGTGCATCTATTGTAGCGACATCGTCTCTGGCTTACACATCTACCGGGTCTCCACTTGACGTTGTATTGTCTAGGATGAAGTCCACCCACACTTCCACAAACTGCTGGGAGTTGCCTTGCTCTGTCTCACAGTCAGAATTCACCCCCTGCTTGAAGTTGCCTCCATCAATATGGTCCCATTTGGGAGTTGAATCTTTATCTTCACATTTCACCTTCACTTCTTCGCTATTCACCATCACTTCTTCCCTCTTCACCATCACTTCTTCCCTCTTTACCATCACCTCTTCATATTTCACCTTGATACCTTGAAAAGTGTCCAAGCTGGGATTTTCTTCCTGTTCGTGTTTCATGAGGGATGGGCTTATAGTGGCACTTTGACTTTCACAAGCTGATTTCAGACTCCACTCCTTGCAGATCTTCTGATGCTTCCGTGTTCTCTGGTGTACTTGAAGATTTTATGAATGTGCAAACGCCTTCCTGCAGAGTGCACCTGAAGGGTTTCTCTCCCGTGTGTGTTCTCTGGTGTGTTACAAGAGGAGATGACTGTGCAAACGCCTTCCCACACACACTGCACTTGAAGGGTTTCTCTCCTGTGTGTGTTCTCTGGTGTTGTTTAACAACAGATGACCGTGAAAATGCCTTCCCACACACACTGCACCTGAAGAGTTTCTCTCCCGTGTGTGTTCTCTGGTGTACTTTAAGATGTGGTGACTGTGAAAACGCCTTCCCGCACAGAGTGCACTTGAAGGGTTTCTCTCCCGTGTGTGTTCTCAGGTGTACTTTAAGATGTGATGAATGTGCAAACATCATCCCACACAAAAAGCACCTGAAGGGTTTCTCTCCTGTGTGTATTCTCTGGTGTTTTTTAAGAACAGATGAACGTGCAAACGCCTTCCCACACACAGTGCACTTGAATGGTTTCTCTCCTGTGTGTGTTCTCTGGTGTTTTTTAAGAGCAGTTGACTGTGAAAATGCCTTCCCACACACACTGCACTTGAAAGGTTTCTCTCCCGTGTGTGTTCTCTGGTGTCTTTGCAGACTTGATGAATGTGCAAACGCCTTCCCGCACATCGTGCACCTGAAGGGTTTCACTCCCGTGTGTGTTCTCTGGTGTCTTTGCAGATTTGATGACTGTGAAAATGCCTCCCCACACACACTGCACTTGAAGGGTTTCTCTCCCGTGTGTGTTCTCTGGTGTTCTTTAAGATGTGGGGACTGTGCAAACGCCATCCCACACACACTGCACTTGAACGGTTTCTCTCCCGTGTGTGTTCTCTGGTGTGTTTGCAGATTTGATGACTGTGAAAATGCCTTCCCACACACAGTGCACTTGAAGGGTTTCTCTCCTGTGCGAGTTCTCTGGTGCTGTGTCAAATTTCCAGGCCGATCCGTGCTGTATGCACGCTGGTCGCATTGTTGACTTGTCATACCGAGCTGCGCTGACTGCATTTGCTCCATCAGACCAATTCTGCGGAGGAAGCGTCAGCGGAAGCGTCAGCTGCAGACAGAAAAAAATTAATATACACACCATCTACACGTCAGTATCGAGGCACAGAGGAATGCATATATAGTCACATGTGACTTACACGTCTATATTCATATATTCATGATGTAGTAAAAACGTTTCCCAAATTCATCACAGGGCTGTGATGGCACACAATGAGAGGGAAAATGGTTATAAACATGCCTGGAAGCCCTCATATCTTCAAAATGAATGTTAACCCAAAACTCCGAGCACACAATTTCAGCTGTCTGGCTACAAAAGGAATATTTATGAGAGCTAAATTCAGCTGACATAGCAAAGGGTGTTGAAAACAATACTATTTGTGTTAGGCAGAAATGCATAAATCAACGTTCAATCGCAACTTAGAGGTGTGAATCCAGGCTCAGATGTCCTTGAATGCTGGGGATGAACAGTTCCGACTTCAGCTGAATGTGTGTGCTGTGTTCACCTCCTGTTTACATTCATATAAAGAGTTCCAGAGGAAAACAAAAATAAACTATTGTTATAATATAACCTCCGTGTTCAACAAAGTTAATAGACGTTACTGCAAACACAAACTGTACACTGTGACTGGGTAAACAGGCGGTGGCGTGTCTAGAATCACGCCTGGCCACCTTCATCTGCTTGGCATGAATGCTTCCTCACTCCACCAAGTAATTAATCGAGGATCAACGAACATAGCCGTGGCTAACTGGAGTTTGCGTGTCTCCGTGGTGAGATGTTAACTACCTCACCTGGTATACAGGAAGTCGTGGGTTCGATCCCGACCCTGACGCCTGCTGTATATTTGGAGTTTGCGCGTCTCTCCGCTGAGCATCTTTGACCGATAGACATTGACACACGTATTCTTGTTTCTTTCGGTAAAGTTACGTAGATAGAAAATAACAATAACTGATAATACAATTCCATTAAATAAAGAGTGCTTGTGTTCAAAACGTGAGTTTTTTTGCTTTATTTACAATTTATTTTTCATTTATTTCCATTGTTATTTTTATTAAATTTTCTATCTACGTGATTTTACCGAAAGAACCAAGAATATTAATTCCTGCAGTCACCAAAGTTTTAAGTCAAAACATTCACACACGTTGACAAAGCCTCACCTTGTGTTGTTGTGGGCAGGTCGCTTCTGATAACAAGAGCGGTATAGCAGCTCAAGCGGGCTTGGCCTGGTAACAAAAGAACGAAAATAAAAACTGCGTGAATATTTACAATAAAACAAAGTGGCGAGCCGAGTAAAGACAAATTAAACTTAAGCGAGGTAATTAAAGTGAATGCAAATCAGGCGAGGGCAGGAGGCAAGGCCCTGCGTTGTAAAGTTCCAACCTGGACATCGATTCCCATGCTCGCTGCTACTCAACTGACATCCCTACGAGAGAGAGGCTCTACCTTGGTAAACAACAACAACAACCACCACCACCACAACGACCACCACAACGATGAGAATTTCTCACCTCGGATTTCAGTGCAAGCGCACACACGGCAGCTTCCTGTTACCTCGCGACAGCAGGAAGTAGTATGACGTCACTTCCCTCCTACGAGCGGCTCTCCAACTGAATAAATTATGTTAACGAGGTCGGCCCACACGTCGAGGGATGGGGGCGTCGGCGCTGAACCCGTCGCAACTCGCGACGGCTTTAACGGACACATTATGCTAATGAACCGCCAGTCACTGGGCGTAGCTTTGCCCAAATAAGGATTGCCACTGGAACGATATCGGCAGTGACCCAAGCGGAGGTGACGTCATGCTCAAGGGCGCGGTGTACGGGGGAGGGGTGAACACCTTGGTGACATGACGTCACTAGCGAGGTACACCTCCCACTGGCGATTCACGCCGATGAGGTAATGCAGAGTGGTGACGTCACAGAGTTGGAGTTTAAGTTGATTTCGATTCATTCTCCATTGCTCCCTCCCTTGGGTGTGTGAGCTCAGCAACAACGTCGACATTATTGTGTATACACCGTGTGTGTGTACACTGTGTGTGTGTACACCATGTGTCACTGTGTGTGTCACTGTGTGTCGCTGTGTCACTGAGTACCTAGTGTGGTGTAAACATCGCCACTAGGGAGACACAGGTGGTCGGGCGTGGTGCTGGCCACCCACCCCCTCGTGTACCGTTCCGGCCTTCATAGGTGCTCGCTAACAGCACTTGCCCCTACAGTCTGTTAAGGCTACACGGGGGATCTTTGTCTTTGTGTGTCACTGTGCCTGGCACAAGCGTCGTGGTGACGTCACCGTCACTTAGTGGCGAATGGCGGTTGTTGTGTCACTGTGTCACTGTGTGTGTGTCACTGTGTGTGTATATACACTGTGTGTGTACCCTGTGTGTGTACAATGTGTGTGTACACTGTGTGTGTACTCTGTGTGTGTGTGCACTGTGTGTGCACTGTGTGTGTACCCTGTGTGTGTGTACACTGCGTGTGTACACTGTGTGTCACTGTGTGTGTGTACATTGTGTATACACTGTGTGTACAGTGTGTCTACACTGTGTGTGCACTGTGTGTACATTGTGTACACTGTGTGTGCACACTGTGTGTACACTGTGTGTGTGTACACTGTGTGTGTACACTGTGTGTGTGTCCGAACCCCCGGCAAGGCCATCTACTTAATGACGAGAGAACATTCACACGAAATGTCCTTTTCAATGAAGTCTTCCAGATGTAAATTGATACAAGCTTTTAATGAGGAAATAAAATCATCTCATTCAAAACACAACACAATTCAAAGATGTTTCCTTTTAAAACTTCAAAACGGAGCATGGGGTACTTGCGTGAATGCGTCCTTCGTGTGCAAATGTTGTGACTTTCCTGGCCTGAAGGCCGTCACTGTGTTGGACCCTTATTGGTGCACAGCGTCTCAACAACAGCAGTGGGGTTTGCTTCAACCGATGGTTACAAACATCCAGACGTGAATCAGCAAGGAGCATTTCTAGTCCCAGTTAGACAAAATCTACGTCAACACGTAAGACAAAACTACAATTCGTGTTGTAGAGAATGTACCTCCTCCTATACGTGTAACTTTCAAGTGGTATGCCTTGTAACTGATGAATGATCTAAGCGTGCTCCCTATGTCAAAGACAATGAGTTGCTCCAGATGCTTCGTGAAACACAAAAGTACCCTTTCACCTGTATCACAAGAACAACGGGTCTCACCTGAGTTCTCTGTACAGGTTACTTTCAAACAGACACACTTTGTCCTAACATCACTTATTCAATGTTTGACCCTTACAGATCAAATGTTACAAGTATGCACAAAATCAAGCAAGTATTCATTCTAAATTATTGACAGGCATATTAACAAAATTGGATTATTGCAGTGAAATATACTGCATCACGTTACATTGTATTAACAAGAAACTTTAAAAAAAAAGTTGCAGTCTGCTTCACAGTGTATGTAAAACATACTATTGTGTCATTCAAAACGAGTAGGCCATTGCATGCTGGCGTCTGAGTGAAAATGTAGCAAATTCTAAACATTACCTACAAACTACACAACTGAGATGACACATCAATCATCGCCCCCTACGGACAGGCTCTTGTCCACATGCAGGCCGGTGCAGGGCCACCACCTTGTGCCACACAGGGGCAGCTCTAACTTGGGGATGCTCTTCGAGCGTGAGATGAGATATAAAACTCAGAGTTGCTGAGGCGATAAAGCAAGCACCATGTAAAAGCAATTATGATAATATAGTGAATGCTTGGGAGCTTATTGGCTCTTGCTCCTGGTTAGAGATCTACCCAACCCACGGGCCCACAAAGACTGGCCGCCCTTACTCTGCAGGATGAACCTAAGAAATGAGTGTTCAACTTAACATTCTTGTCATTAAAGGCCTGTGACAAAGGTGCATCTAATGGAGCAACATCGTCTCTGGCTTACACATCTACCGGGTCTCCACTTGACTTTGTATTGTCTATGAGCAAGTCCACCCACACCTCCACTTCCACAAACTGCTGGGAGTTGCCTCGCTCTGCCTTAGTCAGAATTCTCCTCCTGCTTTACGATGTGAAGGTCCCATTTTGGAGTTGAATCTTCATCTTCACATTTTACCTTCACTTCATCGCTCTTCACCATCACCTCTTCACATTTCATCTTCACTTCTTCGCTCTTCACCATCACTTCTTCACATTTCACCATCACCTCTTCATATTTCACCTCGATACCTTTAAAAGTGTCCAAGCTGGGATTTTCTTCCGGTTCGTGTTTCATGAGGGATGGGCTCATTGCGGCACTTTGACTTTCACAAGCTGATTTCAGACTCCACTCCTTATGGATCTTCCGATGCTTTTGTGTTCTCTGGTGTCTTCGAAAATTTGATGAATGTGCAAACGCCTTCCCACAAACACTGCACTTGAAGGGTTTCTCTCCCATGTGTGTTCTCTGGTGTGTTACAAGATTACATGAATCTGAAAACGCCTTGCCGCACAGAGTACACTTGAAGGGTTTCTCTCCTGTGTGTGTTCTCTGGTGTTTTTTAAGAGCAGATAACCATGAAAATGCCTTCCCACAAACACTGCACTGGAAAGGTTTCTCTCCCGTGTGTGTTCTCTCGTGTTTTATAAGATTACATGACTGTGTAAACGCCATCCTGCACATCGTGCACCTGAAGGGTTTCTCTCCCGTGTGTGTTCTCTGGTGGTTCTGAAAAACTGATGGCCATGCAAATGCCTTGTTATACACAGTATATTTGAAGGGTTTCTCTCCTGTGTGACTTCTCTGGTGCTGTGTCAAGTTTCCAGTCCGGTCCGTGCTGTATGCACGCTGGTCGCATTGTTGACTTGTCGTACCGAGCTGTGCTGACTGCCTTTGCTCCATCAGACCAATTCTGCAGAGGAAGCGTCAGCTGCAGACATAAAAAAAGAATATCCACACCATCTACACGTCAGGCACAGAGGAATGCACACGTGACTTACACGTCTATACTTATTAATATATTCATGATGTAGTGAAAAAGTTTCCCAAATTAATCAGATTTGATGAATCTGCAAACGCCTTCCACACAGAGTGCACCTGAAGGGTTTCTCTCCAAGGGCTGCTATGGCACACAATGAGAGGGCAAATGTCATAAATATGCCTGGAAGCATTATCTTCCAAGATGAATGTTAACTCAAAACTCCGAGCACACAATTTCGGCTGTCTGACTACAAAATGAATATTCATGAGAGCTAAATTCAGCTGACATAGCAAAGGGTGTTGAAAACAATACTATTTGTGTTTTGCAGAAATGCATGAATTAATGTTCAATCGCAACTTAGAGGTGTGAATCCAGGCTCAGATGTCCTTGAATGCTGGGATGAACAGTTCCGAATTCAGCTGCATGTGTGTGCTGTGTTCACCTCCTGTTTCCATTCTTAGTAAGAGTTCCAGAGGAAAACAAAAATAAACTATTGTTTTGATATAACCTCCGTGTTCAACAGAGTTAATAGACTTTACTGCAAACACAAACTTGACACTGTCACACACTGCCATGAGTAAACAGGTGGTGGTGTGACCAGCACCATGCCTGGCCACCTTCATCTGCTCAGCATTAATTCTTCCTCACTCCACCAAGTAATGAATCGAGGATCATCAACATAGCCGAGGCTATCCGTGTCTCTGTCTCTCTCTCCCCATGGTGAAGGAGTTCGCCTCCATACATTCAGAGTCAACAGCGGCACGCGCTTAGCGTCTTTGACCGATAGATACGTTGACGCACGTATTGTTGGTTCTTTCAGTAAAGTCACGTAGATAGAAAATAAAAATAACAGATTAAATTCAATAAGATAAAGACCACTTGTGTTGCGATCGAAACGTCGTGGGTTTTTTCTTGATTTTAAGTTTTTTATTTTTCATTTATTTTTATTATTTTATTTTCTATCTACGTGACTTTACCGAAAGAACCAAGAATATTAATTCCTGCAGTCACCAAAGTTTTAAGTCAAAACATTCACACACGTTGACAAAGCCTCACTTTGTGTTATTGTGGGCAGGTCGCTTCTGATAACAAGAGCGGTATAGCAGCTCAAGCGGGCTTGGCCTGGTGAAAAAAATAAAAACTGCGTGAATATTTACAATAAAACAAAGTTACAAAGTGGCGAGCCGGGTGAAGACAAATTAAACTTAAGCGAGATAATTAAAGTGAACGCAATCAAGCGAGGGCAGGAGGCAAGGCCCCGCGTGGCTAGGCCCCGCGTTGTAAAGTTCCAACCTGGACATCGATTCCCATGCTCGCTGCAACTCAACTGACATCCCTACGAGAGAGAGAGGCTCTACCTTGGTAAACAACAACAACCAGCACCACCACCACAACGATGAGAATTTCTCACCTCGGATTTCCGTGCAAGCGCGCACACGGCAGCTTCCTGTTGCCTCGCGACAGCAGGAAGTAGTATGACGTCACTTCCCTCCCACAAGCGGCTCTGTAACTGAATAAATTATGTTAATGACGTCGGCCCATATGTCGAGGGATGGGGGCGTGGGCGCTGAACCTGTCGCAATAAACTCGCGACGGCTTTAACGGACACATTATGTTAATGAGCCACCAGTCACTGGGCGTAGCTTTGCCCAAATAAGGATTGCCACTGGAACAATATCGGAAGTGACCCAGGCGGAGGTGACGTCACGCTCAAGAGCGCGGTGGACGGAGGTCGGGGTGAATACCTTGGGGACATGACGTCACTAGCAAGGTACACCTCCCTCTGGCGTTTCACGCCGATGAGGTAATGCAGAGTGGTGACGTCACAGAGTTGGAGTTTAAGTTGATTTAGATTCATTTTACATTGCTCCCTCCCTTGGGTGTGTGAGCTCAGCAACAACGTGGACATTATTGTGTATACACTGTGTATACACTGCGTGTGTGTACACTGTGCGTGTACACTTGTGTGTGTACACTATGTGTACACTGTGTGTGTCACTGTGTGTCGCTGTGTGTCACTGTGTCACTGTGTGTGTCACTGTGCCTGGCACAAGCGTCGTGGTGACGTCACCGCCACTTAGTGGCAAATGGCGGTTGTTCTTGTGTCACTGTGTATACTATGTGTGTGTCAGTGTCAGTGTGTGTACACTGTGTATACACTGTGTCACTGTGTGTCGCTGTGTCACTGTGTGTGTGTACACTGTGTGTGTGTATATATACATTGTGTGTGTACACTGTGTGTATATATACACTGTGTACCCTGTGTGTGTGTACACTGTGTATATACTGTATGTACACTGTGTGTACACTGTGTACTGTTTGTGTACACTGTGTATACACTGTGTGTACACTGTGTATAAACTGTGTGTGTACACTGTGTGTGTGTACACTGTGTGTGTACAATGTGTGTGTACATTGTGTGTGTACACTGTATATAGACTGTGTGTATACACTGTGTGTATACTGTGTGTGTGTACACTGTGTGTACACAATGTGTGTGTGTACACTGTTTGTGTACAGTGTGTACACTGTGTGTACAGTGTGCGTACACTGCATGTACACTGTGTGTGCATTGTGTGTACACATTGTGTGTATACACTGTGTGTGTACACTGTGTGTACACTGTGTGTGTATACACTGTGTGTGTGTACACTGTTTGTGTCCGCATTGAACCGAACCCCCGGCAAGGCCATCTACTTAATGACGAGAGACAATTCACACGAAATGTCCTTTTCAATGAAGTCTTCCAGATGTAAATTGATACAAGCTTTTAATGAAGAAATAAAATCATCTAATTCAAAACACAACACAATTCAAAGATGTTTCATTTTAAAACTTCAAAAACGAAGCATGGGGTACTTGCGTGAATGCCTCCGTGTGCAAATGTTGTGACTTTCCTGGCCTGAAGGCCGTCAATGTGTCGGACCCTTATTGGTGCACAGCGTCTCAACAACAGCAGTGGGGTTTGCTTCAACCGATAGGTACGAACATCCAGACGTCAATCAGCAAGACACATTTCTAGTCCTAGTTAGACAAAATCTACGTCAACACGTAAGACAAAACTACAATTCGTGTTGTAGAGAATGTACCTCCTCCTATACGTGTAACTTTTAAGTGGTATGCCTTGTAACTGATTAATGATCCGAGGGTGCTACCTATTTCAAAGACAATGCGTTGCTCCAGATGCTTCGTGGAACACAAAAACACCATTTGACCTGTATCACAAGAACAATGGGTCTCACCTGAGTTCTCTGTACAGGTTACTTTCAAACACACACGCACACTTTGTCCTAACATCACTTATTCAATGTTTGACCCTTATAGATCAAATGTTACAAATATGCACAAAACCAGACACGTATACATTCTAAATTATTGACAGGCATATTAACAAAATTGGATTACTGCAGTGAAATATACTGCATCACGTTACATCGTATTAACAAGAAGCTTTTAAAAAAAAGCTGCACAGTCTGCTTCACAGTGTATGTAAAACATACTATTGTGTCATTCAAAACGAGTAGGCCATTGCATGCTGGCGTCTGAGTGAAAATGTAGCAAATTCTAAACATTACCTACAAACTACACAACTGAGATGACACATCAATCATCGCCCCCTACTGACAGGCTCTTGTCCACATGCAGGCCGGTGCAGGGCCACCACCTTGTGCCACACGGGGGCAGCTGCCACTTGGGGATGCTCTTCGAGTGTTTCAGACGAGGTACGACACGAAACTCCGAGTTGCCGAGGCGATTAAACAAGCACCGTGTAAAAGCAATTATTATAACATAGTGAATGCTTGGGCGCTTATTGGCTCTTGCTCCTGGTTAGAGATCTACCCAGCCCACGGGCCCACAAAGACTGGCCACTCTTTACTCTGCAGGTTGAACTAGGAACTGATGTTCAACTTCACATTCTTGTCATTAAAGGCCTGTGACAAAGGTGCATCTATTGGAGCGACATCATCTCAAGCTTACACATCTACCGGGTCTCCACTTGACTTTGTATTGTCTTGGAGTAAGTCCACCCACACCTCCACTTCCACAAACTGCTGGGAGTTGCCTCACTCTGACTCAGTCAGAATTCTCCTCCTGCTTTACGATGTGAAGGTCCCATTTTGGAGTTGAATCTTCATCTTCACATTTCACTTTCACTTCTTCGCTCGTCACCATCACCTCTTCACATTTCACCATCACCTCTTCATATTTCACCTCGATACCTTTAAAAGTGTCCAAGCTGGGATTTTCGTCCGGTACGTGTTTCATGAGGGATGGGCTCATTGCAGCACTTTGACTTTCACAAGCTGATTTCAGACTCCACTCCTTGTGGATCTTCTGATGCTTGTGCGTTCTCTGGTGTACTTGAAGATTTAATGAATGTGCAAATGCCTTCCCGCACACACTGCACTTGAAGGGTTTCTCTCCCATATGTGTTCTCTGGTGTTTTTTAAGAGCAGATGACCGTGAAAATGCCTTCCCACACACACTGCACTTGAAGGGTTTCTCTCCCGTGTGTGTCCTCTGGTGTGTTTTAAGAGTAGATGAATCTGAAAATGCCTTCCCACACACACTGCACCTGGAGGGTTTCTCTCCCGTGTGTGTTCTCTGGTGTTTTTTAAGAGTAGATGAATCTGAAAATGTCTTCCCACACACAGTGCACTTGAAGGGTTTTTCTCCTGTGTGAGTTCTCTGGTGTGTTTTAAGAGCAAATGAATCTGAAAATGTCTTCCCACACACACTGCACTTGAAGGGTTTCTCTCCCGTGTGTGTTCTCTGGTGTCTTTGAAGATGAGATGAATCTGAAAATGCCTTCCCACACAGAGTGCACCTGAAGGGTTTCTCTCCCATGTGTGTTCTCTGGTGTTTTAAGAGCAGATGACTGTGAAAATGCCTTCCCACACACACTGCACTTGAAGGGTTTCTCTCCGTGTGTGTTCTCTGGTGTCTTTGAAGATTAGATGAATCTGAAAATGTCTTCCCACACACAGTGCACTTGAAGGGTTTCTCTCTCGTGTGTGTTCTCTGGTGTGCTTTAAGAGCTGATGACCATGAAAATGCCATCCCACACACACTGCACTTGAAGGGTTTCTCTCCCGTGTGTGTTCTCTGGTGTGTTTTAAGAGCAAATGAATCTGAAAATGTCTTCCCACACACACTGCACTTGAAGGGTTTCTCTCCCGTGTGTGTTCTCTGGTGTATTTTAAGAGTAGATGAATCTGAAAATGTCTTCCCACACACACTGCACTTGAAGGGTTTCTCTCCCGTGTGTGTTCTCTGGTGTGTTTTAAGAGCGGATGACCATGAAAATGTCTTCCCACACACACTGCACCTGAAGGGTTTCTCTCCCGCGTGTGTTCTCTGGTGTGTTTTAAGAGCAAATGAATCTGAAAATTTCTTCCCACACACAGTGCACTTGAAGGGTTTCTCTCCCGTGTGTGTTCTCTGGTGTTTTTTAAGAGTCGATGAATCTGAAAATGTCTTCCCACACACAGTGCACTTGAAGGGTTTCTCTCCTGTGTGAGTTCTCTGGTGCTGTGTCAAATTTCCAGTCCGATCCGTGCTGTATGCACGCTGGTCGCATTGTTGACTTGTCGTCCTGGCTTGCTGTGCTGAGTGCCTTTGCTCCATCAGACCAGCGTCAGCTGCACACAGAAAATAAGAATATCCACACCATCTACACGTCAGTATCAAACCATGGAAGAATGAATATATACAGTCACACGTGAGTTACACGTCTATATTCATTCATGTATTCATGACTAGCAGTACTACCCGGCTTCGCCCGGGACTTGGATCCACCACGTCCGGCCGCCTTTGTCTCCCCAGTGGCGATGTTCACACCACAACAGTTACTCGTTTGAGGCTAAGTCGACCTAGGAGAGGCCCAGAAGCGGTTCAAATAATCGTCGCCGGTGGTGGCCGTGAGTGGGAATCGAACTCGGGTTGCCGGGTTCGTAGCGCGGCATAGCGCTAACCGCTACACTACAATGCGTTACGCTTACACACACACACAGACACACACAGACACACACAGACAGACACAGACAACGCTAACCGCTATACTACAATGCGTGACGCTTCCACGTGCGAGGGTCACGTGACAGATTTGACGTCACAGCTCACTTGCCGTGCAAAAAAATAAACTAAAAGTGTATTTGTATAATGTTTGCACGGTGTACAGTCTGGAAAGTACCCACATGGCAAATTTCCAGTTTGTTGCATGTCGGGAAGTACGCTAAACATTTTGAACAGACAACACACACAATCACAACTTTGCCTTTTATATGTATTTGGAGATGCAGTGAAAAACCTTCCCAAATTCATCACGCGGTTTCAGTTTTTTGATTTTCAGTTTGATTTATTTTGGTTATAGTCCCGTGAGCCATTCGGCTCTTGAATCGGGTGCAACCACAACAAGCAAAAAAACAAAAACACGACCAAGAAAAACATCTTACAGTGACTATGTGTGACTGTGCAAACAGCACTGTCATGGCACGCAATGAGAGGGCAAATGTCATAAATATTCCTGTAAGCCCTCGCATCTTCAACATTAATGTTGCCATAGAAACGTCGTGGGGTTTTTTGCTTCATTTAAAAAAGAAAAATGATTACCTGTTATTTTTATTTTATTTTCTATCTACGTGACTTTACCGAAAGAACCAAGAATATTAATTCCTGCAGTCACCAAAGTTTTAAGTCAAAACATTCACACACGTTGACAAAGCCTCACCTTGTGTTGTTGTGGGCAGGTCGCTTCTGATAACAAGAGCGGTATAGCAGCTCAAGCGGGCTTGGCCTGCTAACAAAAGAACGAAAATAAAAACTGCGTGAATATTTACAATAAAACAAAGTTACAAAGTGGCGAGCCGGATGAAGACAAATTAAACTTAAGCGAGATAATTAAAGTAAACGCAATCAGGCGAGGGCAGGAGGCAAGGCCCCGCGTGGCTAGGCCCCGCGTTGTAAAGTTCCAACCTGGACATCGATTCCCATGCTCGCTGCTACTCAACTGACATCCCTGAGAGAGAGAGAGGCTCTACCTTGGTAAACAACAACAACAACAACCACCACCACAACGACCACCACCACCACAACGATGAGAATTTCTCAACTCGGATTTCAGTGCAAGCGCGCACACGGCAGCTTCCTGTTACCTCGCGACAGCAGGAAGTAGTATGACGTCACTTCCCTCCCACAAGCGGCTCTCCAACTGAATAAATTATGTTAATGACGTCGGCCCATATGTCGAGGGATGGGGGCGTGGGCGCTGAACCCGTCGAAATAAACTTGCGACTGCTTTAAGGGATACATTATGTTAATGAGCCACCAGTCACTGGGCGTAGCTTTGCCCAAATAAGGATTGCCACTGGACCGACATCGGCAGTGACCCAAGCGGAGGTCACGTCACGCTCAAGAGCGCGGGGGACGGGGGAGGGGTGAATACCTTGGTGACATGACGTCACTAGCGAGGTACACCTCCCCTGGCGTTTCACGCCGATGAGGTAATGCAGAGTAGTGACGTCACAGAGTTGGAGTTTAAGTTGATTTAGATTCATTTTCCATTGCTCCTTCCCTTGAGTGTGTGAGCTCAGCTACAACAACGTGGACATTATTGTGTATACACTGTGTGTGTACACTGTGTGTATGTACACTATGTGTATACACTGTGTCACTGTGTGTTGCTGTGTGTCACTGTGGGTGTCACTGTGTGTGTGTACACTGTGTATATATACACTGTTCCCTGTGTGTGTACACTGTGTGTATACTGTATGTATAGTGTGTGTGTACACTGTGTGTACAATGTGTACATTGTGTGTGTACACTGTATGTACACTGTGTGTGTACAGTGTGTATACACTGTGTGTACACTGTGTGTGTACACTGTGTGTACACTGTGTGTGTACACTGTGTGCACACTGTGTGTGTACACTGTATGTACACACACACAGTGTACACTGTGTGTGTGTACACTGTGTGTACACTGTGTGCTTGTGTACACTGTGTGTACACTGTGTGTGTGTACAGTTTGTGTCCGCATTGAACCGAACCCCCGAAAAGGCGATCTACTTAATGACGAGAGAAAATTCACACGAAATGTCCTTTTCAATGAAGTCTTCCAGATGAAAATTGATACAAGCTTTTAATGAAGAAATAAAATCATCTAATTCAAAACACAACACAATTCAAAGATGTTTCATTTTAAAACTTCAAAACGGAGCAAGGGGTGCTTGTGTGAATTCGTCCTTCGTGTGCAAATGTTGTGACTTTCCTGGCCTGAAGGCCGTCAATGTGTTGGACCCTTATTGGTGCACAGCGTCTCAACAACAGCAGTGGGGTTTGCTTCAACCGATAGGTAACATCCAGACGTCAATCACTAGGTGCATTTCTAGTCCCAGTTAGACAAAATCTACGTCAGCACGTAAGACAAAACTACAATTCGTGTTGTAGAGAATGTACCTCCTCCTATACGTGTAACCTTTAAGTGGTATACCTTGAATGATCCGAGCGTGCTACCTATTTCAAAGACAATGAGTTGCTCCAGATGCTTCGTGGAACACAAAAACACAGTTTGACCTGTATCACAAGAACAACGGGTCTCACCTGAGTTCTCTGTACAGGTTACTTTCAAACACACACACACTTTGTTCTAACATCACTGATTCAATGTTTGACCCTTATAGATCAAATGTTACAAGTATGCACAAAACCAGACAAGTATACATTCTAAATTCTTGACAGGCATATTAACAAAATGGGATTACTGCAGTGAAATATACTGCATCACGTTACATCGTATTAACAAGAAGCTTTTAAAAAAAGTTGCACATTCTGCTTCACAGTGTATGTAAAACATACTATCGTGTCATTCAAAACGAGGCCATTGCATGCTGGCGTCTGAGTGAAAATGTAGCAAATTCTAAACATTACCTACAAACTACACAACTGAGATGACACATCAATCATCGCCCCCTACTGACAGGCTCTTGTCCACATGCAGGCCGGTGCAGGGCCACCACCTTGTGCCACACAGGGGCAACTGCTACTTGTGGATGCTCTTCGAGTGTTTCAGACGAGGTACGACACAAAACTTCGAGTTGCTGAGGCGATTAAGCAAGCACCGTGCAAAAGCAATTATTATAACATAGTGAATGCTTGGGAGCTTATTGGCTCTTGCTCCTGGTTAGAGATCTACCCAACCCACGGGCCCACAAAGACTGGCCGCCCTTACTCTGCAGGATGAACCTAGGAACTCATGTTCAACGTCACATTCTTGTTATTAAAGGCCTGTGACAAAGGTGCATCTATTGGAGCAACATCGTCTCTGGCTTACACATCGACCGGGTCTCCACTTGACTTTGTATTGTCTAGGACCAAGTCCACCCACACCTCCACTTCCACAAACTGCTGGGAGTTGCCTCGCTCTGCCTCAATCAGAATTCTCCTCCTGCTTCACGTTGCTTTCATCAATGTAAAGGTCCCATTCTGGAGATGAATCTTCATCTTCACATTCTACCTTCACTTCTTCACATTTCACCTTCACCTCTTCATATTTCACCTTTATAGCTTTAAAAGTGTCCAAGCTGGGATTTTCGTCCGGTTCTTGTTTCATGAGGGATGGGCTCATTGCGGCACTTTGACTCTCACAAGCTGATTTCAGACTCCACTCCTTGCGGATCTTCTGATGCTTTTGTGTTCTCTGGTGTCTTCGAAAATTTGATGAATGTGCAAACGCCTTCCCACAAACACTGCACTTGAAGGGTTTCTCTCCCATGTGTGTTCTCTGGTGTGTTACAAGATTACATGAATCTGAAAACGCCTTGCCGCACAGAGTACACTTGAAGGGTTTCTCTCCTGTGTGTGTTCTCTGGTGTTTTTTAAGAGCAGATGACCATGAAAATGTCTTCCCACAAACACTGCACTTGAAGGGTTTCTCTCCCGTGTATGTTTTCTGGTCTTTTACAAGATATGACTGTGTAAACGCCATCCTGCACATCGTGCACCTGAAGGGTTTCTCTCCCGTGTGTGTTCCCTGGTGCCATGTCAGATTTCCAGTCCGGTCCGTGCTGTATGCACGCTGGTCGCAATGTTGACTTGTTGTACCGAGCTGCTGTGCTGACTGCCTTTGCTCCATCAGACCAATTCTGCAGAGGAAGCGTCAGCTGCAGACAGAAAAAAATAATATCCACACCATCTACACGTCAGGCACAGAGGAATGCACACGTGACTTACACGTCTATACTTATTAATATATTCATGATGTAGTGAAAAAGTTTCCCAAATTCATCAGATTTGATGAATCTGCAAACGCCTTCCACACAGAGTGCACCTGAAGGGTTTCTCTCCAAGGGCTGCTATGGCACACAATGAGAGGGAAAATGTCATTAATATGCCTGGAAGCCTTCATATCTTCAAGATGAATGTTAACCCAAAACTCTAAGCACACAATTTCGGCTGTCTGACTACAAAAGGAATATTTATGAGAGCTAAATTCAGCTGACATAGCAAAGGGTGTTGAAAACAATACTATTTGTGTTATGCAGAAATGCATAAATCAATGTTCAATCGCAACTTAGAGGTGTGAATCCAGGCTCAGATGCATGTGTGTGCTGTGTTCACCTCCTGTTTCCATTCGTATAAAGAGTTTCAGAGGAAAACAAAAATAAACTTGTTTTGATATAACCTCCGTGTTCAACAGAGTTAATAGACTTTACTGCAAACACAAACTTGACACTGTCACACACTGCCATGAGTAAACAGGTGGTGGTGTGACCAGAACCATGCCTGGCCACCTTCATCTGCTCAGCATGAATTCTTCCTCACTCCACCAAGTAATGAATCGAGGATCAATCAACATAGCCGAGGCTATCCGTGTCTCTTTCTCTCTCTCCCCATGGTGAAGGTGTTCCCCTCCACACATTCAGAGTCAACAGCGGCACGCGCTTAGTGTCTTTGACCGATAGATACGTTGACGCACGTATTGTTGGTTCTTTCAGTAAAGTCACGTAGATAGAAAATAAAAATAACAGATAAAATTTAATAAGATAAAGACCACTTGTGTTGCGATGGAAATGTCGTGGGTTTGTTGCTTCATTTTCAAATTTGTTTATTTTTCATTTAATTTATTATCTGTTATTTTTATTTCATTTTCTATCTACGTGACTTTACCGAATAAACCATGAATATTAATTCCTGCAGTCATGAAAGCTTTAAGTCAAAACATTCACACACGTTGACAAAGCCCCACCTTGTGTTGTTGTGGGCAGGTCGCTTCTGATAACAAGAGCGGTATAGCAGCTCAAGCAGGCTTGGCCTGCTAACAAAAGAAAATAAAAACTGCGTGAATATTATATTCATATTCTTAGTTCTTTCGGTAAAGTCACGTTGAAGGGAAACAATAAAATAATAAAATATATATGAAACAATAAAGATTCTCACGACGTTTCGACCATAACACAAACGGTCGTCATCAGGTGTGAATATTTACAATAAAACAAAGTTACAAAGTGGCGAGCCGGGTGAAGACAAATTAAACTTAAGCGAGATAATTAAAGTAAACGCAATCAGGCGAGGGCAGGAGGCAAGGCCCCGCGTGGCTAGGCCCCGCGTTGTAAAGTTCCAACCTGAACATCGATTCCCATCAGAGTCAGAATCAGAAAGGGTTTTATTCGCCATGTAAGTTCACACCGACACGGAATTTACTTTGGCAGGATGGTGCATACATTCAACATATAGGAATCTAAAATCTTAAATAAGTTTTAAACAAGTCTTACTATAATAAGGGTTAAAAGTCTAACGCCAAGGGGCTGAAGTAAATAAAAATTAAATAAATATCGAATATAAAATAGCTTTAAGATATAATTTAAAAATAAAAAATACAAATAGGGTAACATAGTTAATATCGGCAAGGTGTCGTTATGTAGAGCAAATGTTTAAAACAGTGTTAGCCCTTGGCCTTGTTTAACAGGCCAGCAGCAGATGGGAAGAAACTGTTTTTATGGCGTGAGGTTTTGGTCCTGATGGACTGAAGCCTTAAGCCGGAGGGGAGTAGCTGAAACAGAGAGTGTCCAGGGTGGGAGAAATCGGCCATAATCTTCCTCGCTCGCCTCATGGACCTTGTCGTGTGCAGGTCCTCGAGGGTTGGTAGATTGCAGGCAATTACCTTCTCAGCAGTGTGGATGATACGCTGCAGTCTGCTCTTGTCCTTGGCAGTGGCAGCAGCGTACCAGACGGTTATGGAGGAGGTGAGGATGGATTCAATGATCGCTGTATAGAATTGCACCATCATTGTCTTTGGCAGGTTGAATTTCTTCAGCTGCCGTAGAAAGTACATCCTCTGTTGAGCTTTCTTGGTGAGGGAGCTGATGTTCAATTCCCACTTGAGGTCCCGGGAGAGAATAGTGCCCAGGAAGCGGAAGGACTCTACAATTTTGACTGGGGAGTCTAACAGGGTGATGGGGGTGAGTGGTGCTGTATTCTTCCTGAAGTCCACAACCATCTCAACTGTCTTTAGAGCATTTAGCTCTAAGTTGTTCTGGCTACACCAGGTCACCAGATTGTCAGCTTCCCACCTATAGTCAGACTCATCCCCACCAGAGATCAGCCCAATGAGGGTGGTGTCATCCGCAAACTTCAATAGTTTGACGGACAGATGATTGGAGGTGCAGCTGTTGGTATACAGGGAGAAGAGCAGAGGGGAAAGGACGCAGCCCTGAGGAGTTCCGGTGCTGATGGACCTGGAGTCAGAGACTTGTGTTCCCAGCTTAACGCACTGCTTCCTGTCAGACAGGAAGTCTGTGATCCATTTACAGGTGGTGTATGGCACGTTCAGCTGGAAGAGCTTGTCCTGAAGCAGGGCAGGGATGATGGTGTTGAAGGCAGAGCTGAAGTCCACAAACAGGATCCTGGCGTAGGATGCTGGGGCGTCCAGATGCTGTAGGGTGAAGTGGAGGGCCATGTTAACTGCATCGTCCACAGACCTATTGGCTCTGTAGGCAAACTGAATGGGGTCCAGGAGAGGGTCTGTGATGGCTTTGAGGTGTGCCAGGACCAGGCGCTCAAAAGACTTCATTACCACAGATGTAAGGGCGACCGGTCTGTAATCATTTAGTCCTGTTGGCCTTAGCTTTTTGGGCACAGGGATGATGGTGGAGGACTTGAGACAGGTTGGTACATGGCATGTCTCCAGGGAGGTGTTAAAGATGTTGGTGAACACCGGAGACAGCTGGTCAGCGCAGTGCCTGAGGGTGGCTGGAGAGACAGAGTCCGGCCCGGCTGCTTTGCGTGGATTCTGCCTCTTGAAAGTCTATTCACTTCTCCCTCCTGAAAGGAGATAGTCGTCTCTATAGTATTGGTGGGGGATGGGGCCTCTTGGGTTGGAAGGGGTGGTTCAGGACAGTCCAATTGTCTTTCAAATCTACAGTAGAACTCGTTCAGGTCGTTGGCTAGGCGGGAGTCATTAGTGGTGTGGGGGGCTCTGGGTTTGTAGTTGGTGATCTGCCTGAGCCCTCTCCAGACAGAAGCAGCGTCGTTTGTAGAGAACTGGTGTTTTAGTCTCTCTGAGTGCAGTCATTTAGCCTCTCTCACCGCTTTGCTAAACCTGTTCTTCGACTCCTTGAATCTGTCTCTATCTCCACTCCTAAACGCTTCCTCCTTCTCCAACCTCAACCTTCTGAGCTTTGCTGAGAACCAGGGCTTATTGTTGTTAAAGTTCACCCTGGTACGTGTTGGGACACAGCAGTCCTCACAGAAGCTGATGTAGGACGTCACAGCCTCTGTGAGTTCATCCAGACTATTGGTAGCAGTCGTGAACATATCCCAGTCAGTACAGTCTAAGCACGCCCGCAAATCTTCCACAGCCTCACTGGTCCACTGTTTAGATGTCCTCACAGCAGGTTTACAGAGTTTTAGTTTCTGCCTGTATGCAGGAATCAGGTGGACCATGGCATGGTCAGAGTGTCCTAGTGCTGCTCGGGGGACGGCGTGGTAGGCTCTACTGACTGTAGTTTAGCAGTGATCCAGAGTGTTCTCTTCTCTGGTTGGGCATTTAATGAATTGTATGTATTTGGGGAGTTCGTGGCTGAGATTACCTTTGTTAAAGTCGCCAAGTACGATAACCAACGAATCTGGATTTGCTCGCTCCACACTCAGAATCTGATCGGCGAGCATGCGTTGGGCTTCTTTAACCTGAGGACAAGGCGGCAAATAAACTCCGACCAAAATGAGCGACGCGAACTCGCGAGGCGAGTAAAACGGTTTACAGGTTATAAAAATTGATTCAAGGAGTGGAGAACAATGTTGCAGAATCACTGTGACATCTACACACCAGCCACTGTTAATGTAAAAACAAATACCACCGCCTTTCGTCTTGCCGGAGAGTGCTATGTCACGATCCGATCTTACAAGATGGAAACCTGCTAGTTGTAGCGAAGTGTCCGGAATCAAATCACACAGCCATGTTTCCGTGAAGCACAATGCAGAAGCTGAAAGAAAGTCTTTGTTTTTTACCATCAGTAGCTGAAGTTCATCCATTTTGTTGTACAGTGAACGTACGTTGGAGAGGAAAAAGCTCGGAAGCACTGTTCGGATCCCGCGTCTGCGTAGCCGTACTAGAGCCCCCGACCGTTTACCCCTTGGGCGGCATTTCGTTGCTTGAGCAAAGCCTAGCGCAGCATTGACATGAATGACTACTAATTCTGCCGCTGGAAGCAGAAAAGTAGGAATTAAATCCACAGGAGTTGTTTCCCTGATATTTAAAAGTTCGTCTCTTGTTAGAGAACTCCGAAAATCTTGGCAAAACACTGAATTGACAGACAAAACAAGACAAAACAGGTCGCACCGACCGGCTGAGGCTACCATCATCAGCGCCATCTTCACACCAGCACGGGTGTGCTGAACAGCAGGACTCTCTCACCAGCACTGGTGTGTTGAACAGTAGGCCCCTCTCACCAGCATGGGAGTGGTGAACAGCAGGCCCCTCTCACCAACACGGGTGTGATGAACAGCAGGCCCCTCTCACCAACAAGGGTGTGATGAACAGCACGCCCCTCTCACCAGCACGGGTGTGATGAATAGTAGGCCTCTCTCACCAGCACGGGTATGCTGAACAGCAGGCCCCTCTCACCAGCACGGGTGTGATGAACAGCAGGCCCCTCTCACCAGCACGGGTGTGTTGAACAGCAGGCCCCTCTCACCAGCACGGGTGTGTTGAACAGCAGGCCCCTCTCACCAGCATGGGTGTGTTGAACAGCAGGCCCCTCTCACCAGCACGGGTGTGCTGAACAGTAGGCCCCTCTCACCAGCACGGGTGTGTTGAACAGCAGGCCCCTCTCACCAGCACGGGTGTGCTGAACAGTAGGCCCCTCAACACGGGTGTGCTGAACAGCAGGCCTCTCTCACCAGCACGGGTGTGCTGAACAGCAGGCCTCTCTCACCAACACGGGTGTGCTGAACAGTAGGCACCTCAACAGCAGGCCCCTCTCACCAGCACGGGTGTGCTGAACAGCAGGCCCCTCAACACGGGTGTGCTGAACAGCAGGCCTCTCTCACCAGCACGGGTGTGCTGAACAGCAGGCCTCTCTCACCAACACGGGTGTGCTGAAAAGCAGGCCCCTCAACACGGGTGTGCTGAACAGCAGGCATCTCTCACCAGCACGGGTGTGCTGAACAGCAGGCCCCTCTCACCAACACGGATGTGATGAACAGCAGGCCCCTCTCACCAGCACGGGTGTGCTGAACAGCAGGCCCCTCAACACGGGTGTGCTAAACAGCAGGCCTCTCTCACCAGCACGGGTGTGCTGAACAGCAGGCCTCTCTCACCAGCACGGGTGTGATGAACAGCAGGCCTCTCTCACCAGCACGAGTGTGTTGAACAGCAAGCCCCTCTCAAGACAAAACTGGACAAAACAGGGCGTACCAACCGGCCGAGGCTGCCATCATCGGCGCCATCATGCTCGCTGCTACTCAACTGACATCAATACGAGAGAGAGGCTCTACCTTGGTAAACAACAACAACCGCCACAACAACGACCACCACCACCACCACGATAATTTCTCACCTCGGATTTCAGTGCAAGCGCAGATCGGCAGCCTCCTGTTACCTTGCGACGTCACGCGGGTAAGCAGGTAACATGACGTCACTTCCGGGGTAAGAGACACGCCCCTCCCACAATGAGCGGCTCTGTAACTTGTATATTTAGGTGTTATGAAAATTGATGAAAATTTAATGAAATTTGAGACTTGCATAATTTATCAGAAATTATGTTAATTTGTGTAATTATGCACATAAATTAAGCTGATTCGGGAGATAATCGTATTAATTTATGCGAGTGGGCGTGGTTATAATGCGGGTCGAGCCTCGGTGACGTGAATTGTGTTATGAATTGGAATAACGCAATTAAGACCAGATGACTGTGTGTACACTGTGTGTGTGTACACTGTGTGTGTACATTGTGTGTGTACACTGTGTGTGTGTGTACACTGTGTGTGTACACTGTGCATGTGTACACTGTGTATGTACACTGTGTGTACATTGTGTGTGTGCACACTGTGTGTACACTGTGTGTGTGTACACTGTGTGTGTGTACACTATGTGTATACACTGTGTGTGTACACTGTGTGTGTACACTGTGTATAAACTGCGTGTGTACAGTGTGTGTGTACATTGTGTGTACACTGTGTGTCGCTGTGTGTCACTGTGTGTGTCACTGTGTGTGCACACTATGTGTGTTACTGTATGTCACTCTGTGTGTGTGTACACTGTGTGTATACACTGTATGTACACTGTATGTGTCTACACTGTGTGTGTGTACACTGTGCGTGTACACTTGTGTGTGTGTACACTATGTGTACACTGTGTGTGTCACTGTGTGTCGCTGTGTGTCACTGTGTCACTGTGTGTGTCACTGTGCCTGGCACAAGCGTCGTGGTGACGTCACCTCCACTTAGTGGCGAATGGCGGTTGTTGTTGTGTCACTGTGTATACTATGTGTGTCACTGTGTGTGTGTCAGTGTGTGTACACTGTGTGTGTACACTGTGTGTGTGTACACTATGTGTATACACTGTGTCACTGTGTGTCGCTGTGTCACTGTGTGTGTACACTGTGTGTGTATATATACAGTGTGTGTACACTGTGTGTGTACACTGTGTGTGTATATATACACTGTGTGTGTACCCTGTGTGTGTGTACACTGTGTATATACTGTATGTACACTGTGTGTACACTGTGTACTGTTTGTGTACACTGTGTATACACTGTGTACAGTGTGTATAAACCGTGTGTGTACACTGTGTGTGTGTACACTATGTGTGTACAATGTGTGTGTACACTGTGTATATACAGTGTGTGTACACTGTGTGTATACACTGTGTGTGTACACTGTGAGTGTGTACACTGTGTGTACGCAATGTGTGTGTACACTGTGTAGTGTGTACACTGTGTGTACAGTGTGTGTACATTGTGTGTACACTTGTGTGTGTACACTGTTTGTGTCCGCATTGAACCGAACCCCCGGCAAGGCCATCTACTTAACGACGAGAAAAAAATCACACGAAATGTCCTTTTCAATGAAGTCTTCCAGATGTAAATTGATACAAGCTTTTAATGAGGAAATAAAATCATCTCATTCAAAACACAACACAATTCAAAGATGTTTCATTTTAAAACTTCAAAACGGAGCATGGGGTACTTGCGTGAATGCGTCCTTCGTGTGCAAATGTTCTGACTTTCCTGGCCTGAAGGCCGTCAATGTGTTGGACCCTTATTGGTGCACAGCGTCTCAACAACAGCAGTGGGGTTTGCTTCAACCGATGGTTACGAACATCCAGACGTGAATCAGCAAGGAGCGTTTCTAGTCCCAGTTAGACAAAATCTACGTCAACACGTAAGACAAAACTACAATTCGTGTTGTAGAGAATGTACCTCCTCCTATACGTGTAACCTTTAAGTGGTACACCTTGTAACTGATGAATGATCCGAGCGTACTACCTATTTCAAAGACAATGAGTTGCTCCAGATGCTTCGTGGAACACAAAAACACCGTTTGACCTGTATCACAAGAACAACGGGTCTCACCTGAGTTCTCTGTACAGGTTACTTTCAAACACACACACACTTTGTCCTAACATCACTTAATCAATGTTTGACCCTTATAGATCAAATGTTACAAGTATGCACAAAACCAGACAAGTATACATTCTAAATTATTGACAGGCATATTAACAAAATTGAATTACTGCAGTGAAATATACTGCATCACGTTACATCGTATTAACAAGAAGCTTTTAAAAAAAGTTGCACAGTCTGCTTCACCGTGTATGTAAAACATACTATTGTGTCATTCAAAACGAGTAGGCCATTGCATGCTGGCGTCTGAGTGAAAATGTAGCAAATTCTAAACATTACCTACAAACTACACAACTGAGATGACACATCAATCATCGCCCCCTACTGACAGGCTCTTGTCCACATGCAGGCCGGTGCAGGGCCACCACCTTGTGCCACACAGGGGCAGCTGCTACTTGGGGATGCTCTTTGAGTGTTTCTGGCAAGGTACGACACGAAACTTCAAGTTGCTGAGGCGATTAACCAAGCACCGTGTAAAAGCAATTATTATAATTTAGGCCACTGCTATTCAGTGGCCTAAATTATGGCTCTAGATTTTGGTGTTATAATTTATTTATGTAGTTTATTGTTAAAAATCGGTCACACTCCCTATGATCACTGTTACATTGCATTTATGGCTTTTATTTTGGTGATTTCGAATTTTTTGTTTGTTTTGGCCATGTTTTGTTTATTGTAGTACGGAGTTAGACTGATGGCTTTAAACTTAGTTGTCTTGTGGTTGTTGTTGTTATTTGACTTGCATCCCACTGGGATTTTTGCACACAGCGTTGGTGTACGGTGCTATTTCAGGAATATTTTGATATTTTTGTTCCTGTATTTTCTGTTTGCACAGTCACGTAATCACTTTAAGATGTTTTCTTGTTCATGTTTTTTGTTTGTTGCGGTTGCACCCGATTCAAGAGCCGAATGGCTCACAGGGCTATACCAAATAAATGAAACTATGAACTATGCGTCGCTCAAAGACTTCACTCGAGCGCGTCGTGTTCAAGCTCGCTTTGTCTCCCTTAGGAGCTTACAAAGTGCCGCCCAATAATTTACCGTGCGTCTGCCTCTTAGACCGAGTGAATCGCTTGAACAAGTGCACATTCAGAAGCGTAAACTCTGCGAGTATCTCGTTTTAAATTTTTGATTTAAAGGTTTTGTGACTGCGGTAATTTATATTCTTAGCTCTTTCGGTAAAGTCACGTTGAAGGGAAACAATAAAATAATAAAATATATATAAAACAATAAAAATTCTCACGACGTTTCGACCTGATGACGACCGTTTGTGTTATGGTCGAAACGTCGTGAGAATTTTTATTGTTTTATATATATTTTATTGTTTCCCTTCAACGTGACTTTACCGAAAGAGTTAAGAATATCTCGTTTTATTCATAGTCCGTGTTTCCAAGGATAAAACAAATTGCACATTCTCATTACCAATACATCGACCTGGCTGGCGGTCACAGTTGCCAGGAGCCCCTTTCCCTGTCGGCTTGACATTTTTTTCAACTCAATTGTTTTTTTACACAGCTCTTGGACAGACGTGCGGCAGTGTTGGTTTATATCCTGGAAGGTGCTCTAACTTCAGGGGGTGTTTCATTGATGGGAAAAAAAACCTGAGCTGGGGCTGTAATCAATGTTGTTTTATTGATCTAGTTTAAAACAATCAGCACGAACATCGGTGCCAAACTAACACGATGTGAGGCGCTAGATTTGAAGTTTTCGTGATGTGCAAGGATTCATACTCTTTGGATTTTTTTCGGTAAAGTCGCGGAGGTAAAAAAAATAAAGTAAACCCAAGTTAAACTTTAGCAGCCGTATAGTTTACAGCAGAATACTCAGCAAGGCAACCAGTTTGTCAGCTTAACTACTGCCTCTGGTTCACGTGTGTAACGCTCTTCAACCTGCACACGGCCATCTCTCCGTCCCCCCCCAACCCCCTGCAGCATAACAGAAGGCGGCTTAACTTAGCCCCCGCCCCACGGCCCTTCTTGTCTCTCCCCCCCCCCTTAACCTGTATACAATCTCGGGTGTCACTACCACCACCATTACACCACCACTACTACCACCACCACTAGCACCATCACCACCACCACTTCCACCACTTCCACCATTACCACCACTACTACCATACACTACCATCACTACCACCACCATTACCACCACTACTACCAGCAACGCTACCACCACCATTACACCACCACTACTACCACCACTACTAGCACCATCACCACCACCACTTCTACCGCCACTTCCACCATTACCAGCACCACCACCACTACTACCATACACTACCATCACTACCATCACCACCACCATTACCAACATCACTACAATCACTGACCACCACCGCTACCACTAATAACACCACCGCTACCGGGATGTTTGCGCGCTGAATGCTGGAATCTGATCCCACGTCTCCTCCCTCTCCTCCGGCCCTCCCCCCTCACCAGCGGCCTCCCAGACGGCCTCCCCCAGCCTGGGCCCCGGCCCCGACCCCGGCCATGGCTACAGCCGCCCCCTCCATGAGGGCTCGCTCCTCCCGGCCCATCCGGGTGCCCAAGCGCTCCACGGACGACGCCGGAGGAGGAGGAGCCGAGTCCCACGCGGCGCCCTCCAAGGTCGCTCGCCCGCTCGGCGACGACGCCGGGGGGCCGTGGCCCACGCCGGGGCCTCCCCGCCGCGGCCGTCGTCTTCGTCGCCCCGTGACGTTCCGGGCTCTCGAGGGGGGGCGCCGCCGCCGGGAGACTTCGGCGGCGGCGGCGCCCCCCCAGGAGAGCTCCCGCGGCGGCGGCAGCAGCGGCGCCCGGCCGACGCCGGGAATCAGCCCGAGGGTCGCCCCGGAGCGCGGAGACGGCGGCGGAGAGTCGGGGCCGGCGCTCGGTGCTGACGAGGCGGCGGGCAAGGAGGAGGCGGAGGAGGAGGAGGCGGAGAGACGCAGGGAGGCCGCGGTTGGACCGCGTGCGGCGCGGAAGAGACACTTCGACTTTTGGTGGCAGGGCATGGGCAGGAGGGGGAGCAGCAGGAGGGGCGGAGGAGGAGGAGGCGGAGCGAGAGGAGGAGGAGGAGGGGAAGAGGAGGCCGAGGCGGCGATGAAGGCGGCGGAGGAAGAGGAGGAGGAGGTTTTGGCCGGGCGGTCTCCGCTAAGCAAGCGGCGGGAGGCGGCGGCGGATTGCCCGGTGGGACCGAATCCCGATCCCTGCCCGGGCTCCTCTACCTGCCGCGCTCCTCCGCCTCCTCCTCCTCCTCCTCCTCCTCCTCCTCCTCCTCCTCCTCCTCCTCCTCCTCCTCCGCCGCTGCCGGCGGCGGCGGTCGCGGGCAAGCGGCGGTCGACCCCGCGTGGGGCGACGTTCCACTTCTGCTCGCTGATGCCGCGGCCGCTGGCTGAGCCGCCGCCGCCCACCGAGAGGCGCCGGGGTCGCGCCCTGGAGAAGCAGCGACGGAGACAAATTCAGCAACAATACCGGCAGCAGAGAGCGTCGTCATCGTCCTCCAGCTGTTGGTCGTTCTCGGACGCATCGTCGTTGTCGTCGTCGTCTTCATCGCCGGAGGACGAGGTGGTGGTGGAGGGTGACGAGGTGAAGGAGCGGAGGGGCGAGGAGGAGGAGGTGGTGGAGTCTACGGGGGGCGTCCGCAGGCTGCTGCTGAAGTCTCGCGCCAGCCGCCTGCAGCCGAGCGTCGACAGAGCACGAGACGATGGGGAGGTGGCGGACAACGAGGAGGAGGAGAACGAGGAGGAGGAGGAGGAGAGGAAGACGAGGAGGAGGAGGAGGAGGAAGAAGAAAAAGAAGAGGAGGGGACTATGGAGATCACGCAGTGCAGTCGATGATGGCGACTACAAGTCGGGCGACGAGGTGGAGGAGAAGGAGGAGGAGAAGGAGGAGAGGGTGGCGAGTCTCAAGAGGGTGGAGGAGTGCCGGATTCTCAAGCAGATAGACGACATCATGGCTGAGAAACCCCAGCTGGAGGGGAGATGCAGGGTGAGGAGGAGGAGATGAGGTGTAGGGTGGTGAGGAGGGGCTGGGTGGTAAGGTATAGGGTGGTGAGGAGGGGCTGGGTGGTGAGATGTAGGGTGGTGAGGAGGGGCTGAGTGGTGAGGTGTAGGGTGATGAGGAGGGGCTGGGTGATGAGGTGTAGGGTGGTGAGGAGGGGCTGGGTGGTGAGGTGTAGGGTGGAGAGGAGGAGGGTGAGGAGACTACCGGGCAGCGGGTGAGGGTGTTGGGAGTGGCTCACTCAGTCATTCACTCACTCAGTCACTCACTCAGACACTCACTCAGTCACTCACTCAGTCACTCACTCAGACACTCACTCAGACACTCAGTCACTCACTCAGTCACTCACTCAGTCACTCACTCAGACACTCACTCGCTCACTCAGTCACTCACTTAGACACTCACTCAGTCACTCACTCACTCACTCGAACACTCAGTCACTCACTCAGTCACTCACTCATACACTTACTCAGTCACTCACTCAGTCACTCACTCAGACACTTACTTAGACACTCACTCAGACAGTCATTCACTCAGTCACTCACTCAGACACTCAGTCACTCACTCAGTCACTCACTCAGACACTCAGTCACTCACTTAGTCACTCACTCAGACACTCACTCAGACACTCAGTCACTCACTCAGTCACTCACTCAGACACTTACTCAGACAGTCACTCACTCAGTCACTCAGACACTCACTCAGACACTCAGTCACTCAGACACGTACTCTGACACTCAGTCACTCACTCAGACAGTCACTCAGTCACTCACTCAGACAATCAGTCACTCACTCAGTCACTCACTCAGACACTCACTCAGTCACTCACTCAGACACTCAGTCACTCACTCAGTCACTCACTCAGACACTTACTCAGACACTCAGACAGTCACTCACTCAGTCACTCACTCAGACACTCAGTCACTCAGACACGTACTCAGACACTCAGTCACTCACTCAGTCACTCAGTCACTCACTCAGACACTCAGTCACTCAGACACGTGCTCAGACACTCAGTCACTCACTCAGACAGTCACTCAGTCACTCACTCAGACAATCAGTCACTCAGACACACACTGACACACTGACACACACACACACTGACACACACTAACACACACACACTCAGACACACACTGATACACACACACACTGACAAAGCAAAAAACAAAGATCCCCCGTATAGCCTTAACAGACTGTAGGGGCAAGTGCTGTTAGCGAGCACCTACACACACTGACAAAGACAAAGACAAAGATCCCCCATATAGCCTGTAACAGACTGTAGGGGCAAGTGCTGTTAGCGAGCACCTATGAAGGCCAGAACGGTACACGAGGGGGTGGGTGGCCAGCACCACGCCCGACCGCCTTTGTCTCCCCAGTGGCAATGTTTACACACCGCACCAGGTACTCATTTGAGGCTGAGTCGACCTAGGGGAGGCCCGGGACCGGTTCAGATAATCGTCACTGGTGTTGGCCGTGAGCGGGAATCGAACCCGGGTCGCCAGGTTCATAGTGCAGCGCGCTAACCGCTACACTATCGCTCCCCTACACACACTGACACACACACTGACACACACACCATGATACACACACTGACTGGAGGAGGTGGAGCGTGGTCAACACATCTACGCCTGAAACATTTTAGAAAGAAGCGGAGAATACGGAACAACCCACCTGTTGTCCATTTCGATTTCCGTGTTGCCTCTAATCTTCAGTCTTGCTGTGTATCCACCGTCTGCTGGAGCTCACCTTCTATAGCAAGGATATCCATCATCTCCAGTTTGTGTGTCTTTAATAAATTGTCTCGGATATTTCTTGCTGCTCTCTATGTCCTTCATACATGCTGCTGCATTGACATTAAGGTTTCCGCATGGTCCATGAATCATATTTGCGGTCACTACTGCAAACAGATTTTGGGTCTTCCTCTGGATTTGGAAACTCGGCAGATATAACATCGATTTGGATTGGATGATTTTATTCTTTCAGCCAGATTAAAATATGAGCGTGGGGAAGTCATCTACATCATTAGACCACCTTTGGCGGGACCAAAATATAATAATAGGGGTTTTTCCCCTTTTTTCTGGCAACAAAACTGAAACCTTTTTACAAGGATTCATGTTACTGCATTAACCACAATACCTGCAGTCAAAATGCAAACAAAACACACGCACTATGATAATATGTGGCATTGTCCTTGAAACCGATTGGTCCACACCAAGGGACGGCTTTCTTGAGAGCCTCGACCCAATTGGTGCTCGAGCAGAGGACGCCAAAAGGTTTCAGTTTTGTTGCCAGAAAAAATGGGTAAACCCCTATGATGTGTAAGTCCTCGTTTCTGCCACTCAGTTGAGTACATCCAGCATCTTGTTTCTCCAAAAAACACGACTCTCAGTGAATGCTCTCGATGAATTTGACTTGCTTTCGTCTGAACACCCTGGCTGTGAAGTCGTATCGACGGCTGGGTGTCTGGCCGAATGAAAGTTATTGCTTTTTTTGTTTTATCTGAGGCCAAGTTGGATTACATGTAAAGGTAATAAATAAGTCGGGGACATCCCTACGCTCGAACGTATGACATGGCACCTTGAGCATATTCGTGCATGCGTCTAGGGCTTCCTGTGAACGTAGCAGACGCCTGGATGCTACAAGGGGGGGGGGGGGGGATGATGTAGTGCCATTGTTGGGCTGTATGCGTATTACCACGGGAGCTGACCTGTAATAGCGGACATGCGTCAACGGGGTGGTATACAGACCAGGTGGGACTAACAGGGCCCCCAGACCCCAAGACCGTGGGGGGGGGGGGGGGGGACGGGGCTGGGGGATGTTCCAGGGCCCCCTAGAGAGTTCCAGAAGGCTTGGCCAGGGGCGGAGAGACCCTGGAACAGGGATAAAAGCCGGACCCCTGAACGGTTTGGTGGTCCTCGTCCACCTGAAGCTCTGAAGAAGACTCTGAGCGCTACCTTGAAGACCCTGAAGACCCTGAAGCGAAGAGCCCAGTGACCCTGGCTAGGGTCGAGTTCAGACATAACCAGTGTAGGGTTAGCGCTCGAACCAGAGTAAGGGCACCGTAGTGTGGAGGGATGGCCTCCTGAGGTTATCGGCTGTGAGGAGTCGTCACCCCTCTGTGCTGTGGTTCCCTTGTTGAATAAACGTGTTGCCTCTAGCGAACCGTCTCGCCTCGTCTTGGACCCACTGCACGTGTCACCTATAGTAATGAAACCTCTTGTCGCAAAAAATTAGCGGCGTGCGAAAGTGAAAGGTGTTAACGAAGTAATAATAAATTTTGATTTAAAGCTTTCGTGACTGCGAGGAATTAATGTTCTTGGTTCTTTCGGTAAAGTCACCACCACGTAGAAGGGAAACAATAAAATAATAAAAATATAAAACAATAAAATTCTCACGACGTTTCGACTGCAACACGAGTAATCGTCATCAGGTGTGAAAACCACAGCAAGAAATTTTAAAAAAATTGGCGGGTTTTTTTAACGTTAGCACCACGGAGAGCGATTTGACAGTTTGTTCAGATGGACGAGTCCATCTAAGTTCGGAATAGAGGAGGGGGGAGACGAAAATAATGGATGCTGTCTGAAAGCCACCATAAGCGTGAACAATCAATTAAGACCCGAAATGGTTTATCAAATCTTTCCAATGATTGCTAAGCCAGAATCCATCTTCCCAGTTGAAATTGTCTCTGTATATGTGGATAGCCTCATGAATGAATCTCTCATGGTAGCCAGATGGCTTACAAACAACCTCTGTCTTGGAGAAGTCAATGTCATGTGAGCCTACTGAATTATAACAATGATCTGCCATGGCCGAGGTGTTGGTCCTACCGTGTTTCAGGTCTGCTTTGTGTTCACGAATGCGGTCCGAGACATGGCGTTTGGTTTCTCCAATGTAACTACTACCACAGAGGCAACTTAGTTTGTAGACACCAGGGTACTGTATGTCCGGAATCACATCTTTTACAGACGGAACCAGATCACGGAGTTTATGTAATGTGTTGAATCGGACCTAGATCTTGTGTTTATTCAAGATTTTGGAGATCTTTTTTGTGATCCCCGCAATGTAGGGCAAAGTGATGGTTTTGAAAGGCTCCTCAAGAGGGTCCTTCATGGTTGGAGTGATAGCTTTGCGGATTGTAGTCGGAGTGACCATTAGCCTTAAGAGCTTGGTGTACGTGCTTGAGTTCACTGGCTATGTGTTCCTAGTCGGATATGTATTGGGCTCTATGGTTTAGAGTCTTGATGAGGGAATTCTTCTGGGATGGATGGTGGTGGGAATCCGGTTTCAGCTAAGCATCCATATGGGTAGCTTTCCCGTAGACAGAGTGGCTCATTGAACCATCATTTTTTTACCAATTCCACTTTACAATAAAATTGTAGACACGGCACAATATATATTTCTGAATCTTTATTTTTACCAACATTAAAAAAAATATTCTCCGTTAAGGCAAAATTCTAAAATATTGGATTTTTTACAAAGCCTTGTGAATTCACCTTGTATCTGAACAAGTTACATTTGTGCAAATATTTTTTTCCAAACGTAAAATAAAAAAAGACATTGCTTACAAATATCAGCTCTATGTTTTCAAGTCAATACAGTTTGGGTAGTGAATAAATTAGTCTAAATAAGCTACACATGACGAATTGTAGGCAATTATAGTTATAATCAAATACATTTTTAAACAATCACGTGGTCCCTGTAGTCGCCGTTAGAGACACAATCTGCTTTAAAACAGTTTATCAACATATATGAATACATTGATTCGAATAAGCAGAGTTAATTTCCTATTTATGGCATGCCGGTTATGTGGCAGTTTTCGATATCAACATCACCTTATAAAAGAATAACATTTAAAATACGCACAGACAAGTATTCATTCGGAATTATTGACAGGCATATTAACAAAAATTACTGCAGTGAAATATACTGCATCAGGTTACATCGTATTAACAAGAAGCTATTTTTAAAATACGCACCGCCTGCTTAACAGTGTATGTACAACGTACTATTGTTGCATCATTCAAAATGAGTAGGCCGTTGCATGCTGGCGTCTGGGTCAAAATGTAGCAAATTCTAAACATTAGCTACAAATAATAGATCACGGCACTTCGATGGCAACACAAGCAATCGTCATCAGGTGGGACAAGCACAGCAGCAATAAGAAGAAACTGCTGGAGTAGGCGCCTACTACTTCAGCAGTTTCTCTTGCTGTGGTTGTCCCACCTGATGACGATTGCTTGTGTTGTGATCTAAACGCCGTGATCTGTTGTTTCTACCCACGTGGTGACTTCACTGAAAGAACTCAAGAGTGTGGATTCCTGCAGTCACGAAAGTTTTGAATCAAGATTACCTACAAACTACACAACTGAGATGACGCATCAATCATCGCCCCCTACTGACAGGCTCTTGTCCACATGCAGGCCGGTGCAGGGCCACCACCTTGTGCCACACAGGGGCAGCTGCTACTTGGGGATGCTCTTCGAGTGCTTCAGACGAGGTACAAAACTCCGAGTTGCTGAGGCGGTTAAGCAAGCACCGTGTAAATGCAATTATTATGATAAAATAGTGAATGCTTGGGGGCTTATTGTCTCTTGCTCCTGGTGAGAGATTGACCCAACCCACAGGTCCACAAAGACTGGCCGCTCTTACTCTGCAGGATGAACCTAGGAGCTGAGTGTTCAACTTCACATTCTTGTCATTAAAGGCCTGTGACAAAGGTGCATCTATTGTAGTGACATTGTCTCTGGCTTACACATCTACCGGGTCTCCACTTGACTTTGTATTGTCTAGGAAGTCCACCCACACCTCCACTTCCACAAACTGCTGGGAGTTGCCTCGCTCTGCCTCACAGTCAGAATTCTCCTCCTGCTTCACGTTGCCTCCATCGATGTGAAGGTCCCATTTTGGAGTTTCATCTTCATCTTCACATTTCACCTTCACTTCTTCACTCTTCACCATCACCTCTTCCCCCTTCACCATCACTTCTTCCCTCTTCACCATCACTTCTTCCCTCTTCACCATCACCTCTTCACATTTCACCTCGATACCTTTAAAAGTGTCCAAGCTGGGATTTTCTTCCGGTTCTTGTTTCAAGAGGGATGGGCTTGTTGTGGCACTTTGACTTTCACAAGCTGATTTCAGACTCCACTCCTTGTGGATCTTCTGATGCTTGTGTTTTCCGGTGTTCTATAAGATGTGATTGCTGTGCAAACGCCTTCCCGCACGGAGTGCACCTGAAGGGTTTCTCTCCCGTGTGTGTTCTCTGGTGTATTACAAGAGTAGATGAAAGTGTAAACGCCTTCCCACACAGAGTACACTTGAAGGGTTTCTCTCCCGTGTGTGTTCTCTGGTGTGCTACAAGAGCAGATGACTGCGCAAATGCCTTCCCACACACACTGCACTTGAAGGGTTTCTCTCCCGTGTGTGTTCTCTGGTGATCTACAAGAGCAGATGACTGTGAAAATGCCTTCACACACACACTGCACTTGAAAGGTTTCTCTCCCGTGTGTGTTCTCTGGTGTATTTTAAGAGCAGATGGCCATGCAAAAGCCTTCCCACACACACTGCACTTGAAGGGTTTCTCTCCTGTGCGAGTTCTCTGGTGCCGTGTCAAATTTCCAGTCCGATCCGTGCTGTATGCACGCTGGTCGCATTGTTGACTTGTCGTACCGAGCTGTGCCGACTGCCTTTGCTCCATCAGACCAGCGTCAGCTGCAGACAGAAAAAAATAATATCCACACCATCTACACGTCAGTATCGATGCACAGAGGAATGCATATATAGTCACATGTGACTTACACGTCTATACTTATTCATATATTCAGGATGTAGTAAAAAAGTGTCCCAAATTCATCACAGGGCTGTTATGGCACACAATGAGAGGGCAAATGGTTATACACATGCCTGGAAGCCCTCGTATCTTCAAGATGAATGTTAACCCAAAACTCCGAGCACACAATTTCGGCTGTCTGGCTACAAAAGGAATATTTATGAGAGCTAAATTCAGCTGACATAGCAAAAGGTGTTGAAAACAATACTATTTGTGTTATGCAGAAATTCATAAATTAATGTTCAATCGCAACTTAGAGGTGTCAATCCAGGCTCAGATGTCCTTAAATGCTGGGATGAACAGTTCCGACTTCAGCTGCATGTGTGTGCTGTGTTCACCTCCTGTTTCCATTCTTAGTAAGAGTTCCAGAGGAAAACCAAAATTAACTATTGTTTTGATATAATCTCCGTGTTCAATAGAGTTGATAGACTTTACTGCAAATACAAACTTTACACTGTCACACACTGGAGGTGGCGTGTCTAGAATCATGCCTGGCCACCTTCATCTGCTCAGCATTAATGCTTCCTCACTACACCAAGTAATTAATCGAGGATCAATTAACATAACCGAGGCTAACTGGTGAGATGTTAACTGCCTCACCTGGTATACAGGAAGTCGTGGGTTCGATCCCAACACTGCCGCCTGCTGTATATCTGGAGTTTGCGCGTCTTTGACCGATAAACATTGACACACGTATTCTTGGTTCTTTCTGTAAAGTTATGTAGACAGAAAATAACAATAACAGATAATACAATTACATTAAATAAAGACCACTTGTGTTGCAATCAAAACGTGGGTTTTTTTTTGCTTCATTTACTATTTTTTATTGTTATTTTTATTTCATTTTCTATCTACGTGACTTTACCGAAAGAACCAAGAATATCAATTCCTGCAGTCACCAAAGTTTTAAGTCAAAACATTCACACACATTGACAAAGCCTCACCTTGTGTTGTTGTGGGCAGGTCGCTTCTGATAACAAGAGCGGTATAGCAGCTCAAGCGGGCTTGGCCTGCTAACAAAAGAAGATAAAAACTGCGTGAATATTTACAATAAAACAAAGTTACAAAGTGGCGAGCCGGGTGAAGACAAATTAAACTTAAGCGAGATCATTAAAGTGAACGCAATCAGGCGAGGGCAGGAGGCAAGGCCCGCGTGGCTAGGCCCCGCGTTGTAAAGTTCCAACCTGGACATCGATTCCCATGCTCGCTGCTACTCAACTGACATCCCTACAAGAGAGAGCGAGGCTCTACCTTGGTAAACAACAACCACCACCACAACCACCACCACCACGATGAGAATTTCTCACCTCGGATTTCAGTGCAAGCACACACGGCAGCTTCAGTTACCTCGCGACAGCAGGAAGTAGTATGACGTCACTTCCCTCCCACGAGCGGCTCTCTTACTGAATAAATTATGTTAATGAAGCTGGACCCTACGTCGAGGGATGGGGGCGGGGGCGCTGAACCCGTCGCAATAAACTCGCGACGGCTTTAACAAACACATTATGTTAATGAGCCACCAGTCACTGGGCGTAGCTGTACCCAAATAAGGATTGCCACTGGAACGATATCGGCAGTGACCCAAGCGGAGGGTACGTCACGCACAAGAGCACGGTGGACGGGGGAGGGCTGAATACCTTGGTGACATGACGTCACTAGCGAGGTACACCTCACCCTGGCGTTTCACGCCGATGAGGTAATGCAGAGTGGTGACGTCACAGAGTTGGAGTTTAAGTTGATTTAGATTCATTTTCCATTGCTCCCTTCCTTGGGTGTGTGAGCCCAGCTACAACAACGTGGACATTATTGTGTATACACTGTGTGTGTGTACACTGTGTGTGTACAATGTGTGTGTGTACACTGTGTGTGTGTACACACTGTGTGTATACACTGTGTGTGTACACTGTGTGTATACTGTGTGTACAGTGTGTGTACACTGTGTGTACAGTGTTTACACTGTGTGTGTACACTGTGTGTATACTGTGTGTGCACACTGTGTGTGTACACTGTGTGTGTCCGCATTGAACCGAATCCCCGGCAAGGCCATCTACTTAATGACGAGAGAAAATTCACACGAAATGTCCTTTTCAATAGAGTCATCCAGATGTAAATTGATGCAAGCTTTTAATGAAGAAATAAAATCATCTAATTCAAAACACAACACAATTCAAAGATGCTTCATTTTAAAACTTCAAAACGGAGCATGGGGTACTTGCGTGAATGCGTCCTTCGTGTGCAAATGTTGTGACTTTCCTGGCCTGAAGGCCGTCAATGTGTTGGACCATTATTGGTGCACAGCGTCTCAACAACAGCAGTGGGGTTTGCTTCAACCGATGGTTACGAACATCCAGACGTGAATCAGCAAGGTGCATTTATAGTCCTAGTTAGACAAAATCTACGTCAACACGTAAGACAAAACTATAATTCGTGTTGTAGAGAATGTACCTCCTCCTATACGTGTAACTTTCAAGTGGTATGCCTTGTAACTGATGAATGATCCGGGCGTGCTCCCTATTTCAAAGACGATGAGTTGCTCCAGAGGCAGACGCTTCGTGAAACACAAAAGTACCCTTTGACCTGTATCACAAGAACAACGGGTCTCACCTGAGTTCTCTGTACAGGTTACTTCCAAACACACACACTTTGTCCTAACATCACTTATTCAATGTGTGACCCTCAGACAAAATGTTACATGTACGCGCACAGTCAGACAAGTATTAATTCTAAATCATTGACGGGCATATTAACATTGAATTACTGCAGCGAAATTGACTGCATCAGGTTACATCGCATTAACAAGAAGTTATTTTAAAAATACGCACCGCCTGCTTAACAGTGTATGTACACCGTACTATTGCAGTGTCATTCAAAACGAGTAGGCCATTGCATGCTGGCATCTGGGTCAAAATGTAGCAAATTCTAAACATTAGCTACAAATAATAGATCACGGAGTTTAGATCGCAACACAAGCAATCGTCATCAGGTGGGACAACCACAGCAGCAAGAAGACAAAACTGCTGAAATAGGCGCCTACTACTTCAGCGTCTTCTTCTTGCTGTGGTTGTCCCACCTGATGACGATTGCTTGTGTTGTGATCTAAACGCCGTGGTCTGTTATGTTTCTACCCACGTGATGACTTTACAGAAATAACGAGAGTGTGGATTCCTGCAGTCACAAAAGCTTCGAATCAAGATTGCCGACATACTACACAACCTAGATGATGCATCAATCATCGCCCCCTACTGACAGGCTCTTGCCCACATGCAGGCCGGTGCAGGGCCACCACTCCGAGCCGCACAGGGGCAGCTGGTACTTGGGGATGCTCTTCGAGCGTCTCAGAGGAGATACAAAACTCCGAGTTGCCGAGGCGATTAAGCGAGCAAAGCGTAAAAGCAATTATCATGAGAACATCGTGAATGCTTGGGAGCTTATTGGCTCTCGCTCCTGGTGAGAGATTGACCCAACCCACAGGTCCACAAAGACTGGCCACTCTTACTCTGCAGGTTGAATCTAGGAATTGAGTGTTCAACTTCAAATTCTTGTCATTAAAGGCCTGTGACAAAGGTGCATCTATTGTAGCGACATCGTCTCTGGCTTACACATCTACCGGGTCTCCACTTGACGTTGTATTGTCTAGGAGAAACTCCACCCACACTTCCACAAACTGCTGGGAGTTGCCTCGCTCTGCCTCACAGTCAGAATTCACCCCCTGCTTGACATCAATATGAAGGTCCGATTTTAGAGTTGAATCTTCATCTTCACATTTCACCTATACTTCTTCGCTATTCACCATCACTTCTTCCTTCTTCACCATCACTTCTTCCCTCTTCACCATCACCTCTTCATATTTCACCTTGATACCTTGAAAAGTGTCCAAGCTGGGATTTTCTTCCGGTTCGTGTTTCATGAGGGATGGGCTTATAGTGGCACTTTGACTTTCACAAGCTGATTTCAGACTCCACTCCTTGCAGATCTTCTGATGCGTCCGTGTTCTCTGGTGTACTTGAAGATTTTATGAATGTGCAAACGCCTTCCTGCAGAATGCACCTGAAGGGTTTCTCTCCCGTGTGTGTTCTCTGGTGTACTTCAAGATGTGATGACTGTGCAAACATCATCCCACACAGAGTGTACCTCAAGAGTTTCTCTCCTGTGTGTGTTCTCTGGTGTGTTACAAGAGCAGATGACTGTGCAAACGCCTTCCCACACACACTGCACTTGAAGGGTTTCTCTCCTGTGTGTGTTCTCTGGTGTACTTTAAGATGTGGTGACTGTGAAAACGCCTTCCCGCACAGAGTGCACTTGACGGGTTTCTCTCCCGTGTGTGTTCTCTGGTGTACTTGAAGATGTGGTGACTGTGCAAACATCATCCCGCATAAAATGCACCTGAAGGGTTTCTCTCCTGTGTGTATTTTCTGGTGTTTTTTAAGAACAGATGACAGTGAAAATGCCTTCCCACACACAGTGCACTTGAATGGTTTCTCTCCTGTGTGTGTTCTCTGGTGTTTTTTAAGAACAGTTGACTGTGAAAATGCCTTCCCACACACAGTACACTTGAAGGGTTTCTCTCCCGTGTGTGTTCTCTGGTGTTCTTTAAGAACGGATGACCGTGAAAACGCCTTCCCACACACACTGCACTTGAAAGGTTTCTCTCCTGTGTGAGTTCTCTGGTGCCGTGTGAAATCTCCAGTACGATCCGTGCTGTATGCACACCGGTCGCATTGGAGCCTTGCCCTACCGAGCTGCGCTGCGTGCATTTGCTCCATCAGACCAATTCTGCGGAGGAAGCGTCAGAGGAAGCGTCAGAGGAAGCGTCAGCTGCAGACAGAAAAAAATAATAACCACACCATCTACTCGACAGTATCGAGGCACAGAGGAATGCATATATAGTCACATGTGACTTACACGTCTATACTTATTCATATATTCATGATGTAGTGAAAAAGTGTCCCAAATTCATCACAGGGCTGTTATGGCACACAATGAGAGGGCAAATGGTAATAAACATGCCGGGAAGCCCTCGTATCTTCAAAATGAATGTTCACCCAAAACTCCGAGCACACAATTTAAGCTGTCTGGCTGCAAAAGGAATATTTATGAAAGCTCAATTCAGCTGACATAGCAGAGGGTGTTGAAAACAATACTATTTGTGTTAAGCAGAAATTCATAAATTAATGTTAAATCGCAACTTAGAGGTGTGAATCCAGGCTCAGATGTCCTTAAATGCTGGGATGAACAGTTCCGACTTCAGCTGAATGTGTGTGCTGTGTTAACTTCCTGTTTCCATTCTTACAAAGAGTTCCAGAGGAAAACAAAAGTAAACTACTGTTATGATATAACCTCCGTGTTCAACAGAGTTAATAGACGTTACTGCAAACACAAACTGTACACTGTCACCGGGTAAACAGGCGGTGGCGTGTTTAGAATCACGCCTGGCCACCTTCATCTGCTTGGCATGAATGCTTCCTCACTACACCAAGTAATTGAGGATCAACGAACATAACCGAGGCTAACTGGAGTTGGCGTGTCTCTCTCCGTGGTGAGATGTTAACTACCTCACCTGGTATACAGGAAGTCGTGGGTTCGATCCCGACCCTGATGCCTGCTGTATAGTTGGAGTTTGCGTGTCTCTCCGCTGAGCATCTTTGACCGATAGAGATTGACACACGTATTCTTGTTTCTTTCGGTAAAGTTACGTAGATAGAAAATAACAATAACAGATTATACAATTACATTAAATAAAGACCACTTGTGTTGCGATCAAAAAGTGAGTTTATTTGCTTTATTTACAATTTTTATTTATTTTCATTATGTTATTTTAATTTTATTTCCTATCTACGTGACTTTACCGAAAGAACCAAGAATATTAATTCCTGCAGTCACCAAAGTTTTAAGTCAAAACATTCACACACGTTGACAAAGCCTCACCTTGTGTTGTTGTGGGCAGGTCGCTTCTGATAACAAGAGTGGTATAGCAGCTCAAGCGGGCTTGGCCTGCTAACAAAAGAAAATAAAAACTGCGTGAATATTGACAATAAAACAAAGTTACAAAGTGGCGAGCCGGGTGAAGACAAATTAAACTTAAGCGAGATAATTAAAGTAAATGCAATCAGGCGAGGGCAGGAGGCAAGGCCCCGCGTGGCTAGGCCCCGCGTTGTAAAGTTCCAACCTGGACATCGATTCCCATGCTCGCTGCTACTCAACTGACATCCCTACGAGAGAGAGAGGCTCTACCTTGGTAAACAACAACAACCACCACCACCACAACGATGAGAATTTCTCACCTCGGATTTCAGTGCAAGCGCGCACACGGCAGCTTCCTGTTACCTCGCGACAGCAGGAAGTAGTATGACGTCACTTCCCCCCCACGAGCGGCTCTCCAACTGAATAAATTATGTTAATGAAGCCGGCCCATATGTCGAAGGATGGGGGCGTGGGCGCTGAACCCGTCGAAATAAACTCGCGACGGCTTTAACGGCAACATTATGTTAATGAGCCACCAGTCACTGGGCGTAGCTTTGCCCAAATAAGGATTGCCACTGGACCGATAACGGCAGTGACCCAAGCGGAGGTGACGTCACGCTCAAGAGCGTGGTGGACGGGGGAATACCTTGGTGACATGACGTCACTAGCGAGGTACACCTCCCCCTGGCGTTTCACGCCGATGAAGTAATGCAGGGTGGTGACGTCACAGAGCGGGATTGGAGTTCAAGTTGATTTAGATTCATTTTCCATTGCTCCCTCCCTTGGGTGCGTGAGCTCAGCAACAACAACGTGGACATTATTGTGTATACTCTGTGTGTGTGTACACTGTGTGTATACACTGTGTGTCTGTGTATACTGTGTGTGTGTGTACACTGTGTGTGTACACCGTGTGTGTGTACACTGTGTATACACTGTGTGTGTACACTGTGTGTGTGTGTACACTGTGTGTGTACACTGTGTGTGTACACTGTGTGTGTGTATACTGTGTGTGTGTGTACACTGTGTGTGTGTGTACACTGTGTGTGTGTACAGTGTGTGTGTGTACACTTCTAGATTTAAAGCTTTCGTGACTGCAAGGATCCATCCTCTTTGGTTCTATTGGGTAAAGTCACGTAGGTCAAAGACGTTGTACTGTCCCCTGACGATATCCTTGTCAGCTTCGATGTGGTCTCTTTGTTCACCAAGGTCCCAGTACCTGATACCATTGAAATAATTGAAAATTTGGTCCAACATGGACTAGACCCCGACACACCTGCACTGGTTAGGCACTGCCTCAACAATACCTACTTTACTTGGAATGGCTCCTTCTACAAACAAAATGAGGGTACCCCCATGGGATCTCCCTTATCACCAATGATAGCCAATATTTTCATGGAGAAATTTGAATCAGACGCCATCCAGACTTCCACCCTCAGACCTTCCCTGTGGAAGAGATATGTGGATGACACTTTCGTGATTTGGCCACATGGCCTCCCAGCTCTGAACCTTTTCCTACACTACATCAATTCCAAACATCCCGCCATCAAATTCACCATGGAAGTGGAGAAAGATGGCAAGCTACCATTCTTAGATGTTCTGTTTGAGAGGAGACCTGATGGCTCATTGGGGCATTCTGTCTACAGGAAACCCACCCACACAGATTCCTACTTGAAACCTGATTCCCACCACCACCCAACCCAAAAGAATTCTCTCATCAAAACTTTATACCATAGGGCTCATTGCATTTCGGACCAACACCACCTGACCAGTGAATTAAAACATGTACAACTGGTCCTCAAAAGGAATGGTTACTCTGATCGTACCATCCGCCAAGCTGTTTCTCCCTCCATACAGAAACAACCACTTGATACTCCGGTCAAAACCATCACACTACCATATATAGCAGGCATTACTAAAAAGATTTCCAAAATTCTAAACAAACACAAGATCCAGGTCCGGTTCAATACAGTACACAAAATTCGTGATCTGATCCCATCCGTGAAGGATGTCATTCCTGACTTACAGTACCCCGGGGTTTACAAATTGAGTTGTACCTGCGGTGATTGCTATATCGGGGAGACAAATTGACATGTCTCTGACCGAATTCGCGACCACAAATCAGATTTGAAACACGGCAAAACGAATTCGTTTCTGCCGTGGCTGATCACTGTTACAACGCTGTGGGGGATCACGATATCATTTTCTCCGATACCAAGGTTCTTTGCAAACCCACGGGTTTTTATCAGAGATTTGTTCACGAGGCAATTCAGATCTACAAACACAGACACAATTTCAACCGAGAAGATGGTTTCAAATTTAGCAACCATTGGAAAGATGTTCTAAATCGAACTAAACATTAAACTAATTTCAATGGTACAGTATATTTTTCAAGTAGTGGCACCCCAAACTTTCGCAGCTCTTATAAATTCCCTTTTCACACCATCAATAGGTAAACTCTCCCCCCCCCCCCCGCGCCAAACGGCAAGTCCACCGGCACGTACAACACCTCTTTTCTAAAATCGGCCAATCAAATGCTAATTTTTATGCTAATTTCTTTGTCAGGACACCTTGTTTGCTCGCACACAGTTTAAAGGTCCGCGGTCTGAGCGTGGTTGTATTTCGCTAAATTCTCCTGTTTGATTTGTACTAAGTGCCTCGGTGAATGTATATGCTCTGACTTTAACATAGCTATTTCTGTGACCAGTTACAAGCTAATCACTCAGCTATTTCAATGCTAAATTCTATGCTAATTCCTTTGTTAAGGGGTGCCTCTGCGAATGAGTATCCTTTAACTTAGCTATTTCAATGAGCCATTTCAATGCTAAATTCTATGCTAATTCCTTTGTCAAGGCGCTTTGTTTCTTCTCACACAGCTTAAAGGTCGTGATCTGCGCGTGGCTTTTTCCACTCCAGCGCTGTCCTCTAGACAGTCTCGTCCCTTCACCTGATGAAGGCCGCTTGTGTTGTGGCCAAAACATCGTGATTTTTGTTATTTAATTTTTTACCTACGTAACTTTACCCAATAGAACCAAAGAGTATGGATCCTAGCAGTCACGAAAGCTTTAAATCTAGAATAGAAATGTAATGCAATACAACAGAGTCGGCCAACATAAGAGTCAACACCCCACCTGGTTGATAACGTTCTTCCAAAGATTGCTCAATTTGAAAGAGAGACAAAACACAGACACGGAGACACATAGACAGAGAGAGATAACACAGAGACACACAGAGAGAGATACACACATACAGTGAGGGAAAAAAGTATTTGATCCCCTGCTGATTTTGTACGTTTGCCCACTGACAAAGAAATGATCAGTCTATAATTTTAATGGAAGGTTTATTTGAACAGTGAGAGACAGAATAACAACAACAAAATCCAGATAAACGCATGTCAAAAATGTTATAAATTTATTTGCATTTTAATGAGGGAAAAAAGTATTTGATCCCTCTGCAAAACATGACTTAGTACTTGGTGGCAAAACCCTTGTTGGCAATCACAGAGGTCAGACGTTTCTTGTAGTTGGCCACCATGTTTGCACACATCTCAGGAGGGATTTTGTCCCACTCCTCTTTGCAGATCTTCTCCAAGTCATTAAGGTTTCGAGGCTGACGTTTGTCAACTCGAACCTTCAGCTCCCTCCAGATTTCCTATGGGATTAAGGTCTGGAGACTGGCTAGGCCACCCCAGGACCTTAATGTGCTTCTTCTTGAGCCACTCCTGTTGCCTTGGCCGTGTGTTTTGGGTCATTGTCATGCTGGAATACCCATCCACCATCCATTTTAAATGCCCTGGCTGAGGGAAGGAGGTTCTCACCCAAAATTTGACGGTGCATGGCCCCGTCTATCGTCCCTTTGATGCGGTGAAGTTGTCCTGTCCCCTTAGCAGAAAAACACCCCAAAGCATGTTTCCACCGCCATGTTTGACGGTGGGGATGGTGTTCTTGGGGTCATAGGCAGCATTCCTCCTCCTCCAAACACGGCGAGTTGAGTCGATGCTAAAGAGCTCCATTTTGGTCTAATCCGACCAAAACACTTTCACCCAGTTGTCCTCTGAATCATTCAGATGTTCATTGGAAAACTTCAGACGGGCATGTATGTGCTTTCTTGAGCAGGGGAACCTTGCATGCGCTGCAGGACTTCAGTCCTTCACGGTGAAGTGTTATCAATTGTTTTCTTGGTGACTATGGTCCCAGCTGCCTTGAGATCATTGACAAGATCCTCCCGTGTAGTTCTGGGCTGATTCCTCACCGTTCTCATGATCATTGCAACTCCACGAGGTGAGATCTTGCATGGAGCCCCAAGCCAAAGGAGATTGACAGTTTTTCTGCGTTTCTTCCATTTGCGAATAATCGCACCAACTGTTGTCACCTTCTCACCAAGCTGCTTGGCAATGGTCTTGTAGCCCATTCCAGCCTTGTGTAGCTCTACAATCTTGTACCTGACATCCTTGGAGAGCTCTTTGGTCTTGGCCATGGTGGAGAGTTTGGGATCTGATTGATTGATTGCTTCTGTGGACAGGTGTCTTTTATACAGGTAACAAGCTGAGATTAGGAGCACTCCCTTTAAGAGTATGCTCCTAATCTCAGCTCGTTACCTGTATAAAAGACACCTGGGAGCCAGAAATCTTTCCGATTGAGAGGGGGTCAAATACTTATTTCCCTCATTAAAATGCAAATCAATTTATAACATTTTCGACATGCGTTTCTCTGGATTTTCTTGTTGTTATTCTGTCTCTCACTGTTCAAATAAACCTACCATTAAAATTATAGACTGATCATTTCCTTGTCAGTGGGCAAACGTACAAAATCAGCAGGGGATCAAATACTTTTTTTCCCTCACTGTAGGCACACAGAGAAACAACGCCTCTGTGTCGAGGCCTTAAATAGAGAGAGAGAGGCAGAGAGAGAGGGGAGGGGGTGTAGAGAAATCTGCGAGTCAATGCAAGGCCGTAGCCATGGAGTCAACATTGTGGGGGACCAAATCTACCAGGGGCTCTGGGGTCCCCCCCCCAGGAAAAAAATCTAAATTTGAAAACTAATTTCCTGACATTTCCTAAAATATTGAAAAATTTCACTAACACATGGGATGGAATGTTTGTATTATTTGATACAATAATGTATAATATTGTATTGTATTACATTGCTCTGTTTTTACTTTTTAACTTTTCTTGTTTCATAGTATGTAATGGCAGAGATTAGGGATTCATAAAGTACAACGCAATCATACAAACACAAATCTACGCATTGTTATATGAAGACAAGTCCACATTTTGTGGCCAAGGTTTAGCAAGTTGTTTTTATTAACATAGCATAGCAATTATTATTTAAAAAAATATTTTTATAGCAATAAATTGGGGGAGACATTTTGAGCATGTTTAATTATTGTGGGGGGATATGTCCCCCACCAATATATATTATAATTATTATAATATATTATAATTACGGCCTTGTGTCAATGAGAGATTTGGAACTTTGGTGACTGCAGGAAATAATAATAACACGAGTACACGCAGAGAGAGAGAAAGCACACTTATATTCTTGGTTCTTTCGGTAAAGTCACCACGTAGAAGGGGAAACAATAAAATAATTAAAATATAAAACAATAAAATTCTCACGACGTTTCGACTGCAACACAAGCAATCATCATCAGGTGTGAAAACCACAGCAAGAAACCACAGCAAGAAAATTTTCTTGCTGTGGTTTTCACACCTGATGATTGCTCGTCTTGCAGTCGAAAAGTCGTGAGAATTTTATTGTTTGATATTTTTATTATTTTATTGTTTCCCTTCTACGTGGTGGTGACTTTACCAAAAGAACAAAGAATATAAATCCCTGCAGTCAAGAAAGCTTTAAATCAAAAGCACATTTAATCAAACAAACTGAGTAAAACTTGGAAATGTAATGCAATGCAACACAGAGAGTCGGTCAACACACAATAAACGCATAGCCTGGTAGATTACTTTCTTACAAAGATTGCTCAACTAAGCGAGATAATTAAAGTAAATGCAATCAGGCGAGGGCAGGAGGCAAGGCCCCGCGTGGCTAGGCCCCACGTTGTAAAGTTCCAACCTGGACATCGATTCCCATGCTCGCTGCTACTCAACTGACATCCCTACGAGAGAGAGCGAGGCTCTACCTTGGTAAACAACAACAACAACCACCACGACCACAACAACAACCACCACCACAACCGCGATGAGAATTTCTCACCTCGGATTTCAGTTCACGCGCGGAGCGGCAGATTTCTGCCACCTCGTGACGTCACGCGGCAGCAGGAGACGACGTCACTTGCGTGGTACAAGACACTCCCCTCCCGCAGCGAGCGGGTCCTAATTTAAATAAATTATGTTAATGAGCCCGGCCCATACGTGGAGGGATGGGGCGTGGGTGCTGAAACCCGTCGCAATAAACTCGCGACGGCCTTCACGAATACATTATGTTAATGAACCGCAAGTCACCGGGCGTAGCTTTTCCCAAATAAGGATTATACTTGAACAACAAATAACGGAAGTTGACCCAGGCAAAGGTGACGTCACGCTCAAGGGCGCGGTAGACGGGGTGGGGTGAATACCTTGGTGACAAGACGTCCCTAGTGAGGTACACCTCCCCCTGGCGTTTCACACCGATGAGGTGTGCTGAGTAGTGACGTCACAGAGCGGGGTTGGAGTTTAAGTTGATTTAGATTCATTTTCCATTGCTCCCTCCCTTGAACTCAGCAACAACAACAACGTGGACATTGCATCCCACTGGGATTTTTAGCACACAGCGTTGGTGTACGGTGCTTTTTTCAGGAATATTTTGCTGTTTTTTATTCACTTTAAGATGTGTTTCTTTTTCTGTTTTCAGAGTCACACAAAGTCACTTTAAGATGTGTTTCTTGTTCGTGTTTGTGGTGGTTGCACTTGATTCAAGAGCCGAATGGCTCACAGGGGTATACCAAAAAATATATAAACTTAAATTATTGTGTACACACTGTGTGTGTGTACACACTGTGTACGTACACGCTGTGTGTGTGTGCACTGTGTGTGTACACGTACACACTGTGTGTGTACAGTGTGTGTGTACACTGTGTGTGTGTACATGTACACACTGTGTGTGTGTGTACACTGTGTGTGTGTACAGTGAATGTACACTGTGTGTGTACACTGTGTGTGTACACATACACAGTGTGTGTACACTGTGTGTGTGCACTGTGTGTGTGTGCACTGTGTGTGTGTGCACTGTGTGTGCACACTGTGTGTGTGTGTACACTGTGTGTGTACACTGTGTGTGTACACTGTGTGTGTGTACACTGTGTGTGCACTGTGTGTGTGTACACTGTGTGTGCACTGTGTGTGTGTACACTGTGTGTGTACAGTGTGTGTGTGTACACTGTGTGTGTGTACACTGTGGGGGGCACAGTCATCTCAGTCGACCAATGGGCATCTTTTCATCAATTTATTATTTTCAAATTTTCTTGTTTTTTTGTTTTCTATTTACGTGACTTTACCGAAAGAACCAAGAATGTGGTAGCACATTCTCTATTTATTGCAGAGGTTCAGGGTTAAAATCCGACAGGCACACCTGGCTACCCCAGTAACATTCACCACAATATGCGCAGTCTGCTGAACGGCAGATGTAAAACATAACGTTGTGTCATTCACAACGCACATTGCATGTTGTTGTCACGGTCAAAATTGGGTTAATTCCAAACATTATCCAGAAACCCCACAACGGAGACACGCACCCCCTGTACCAACGACGGAGTCGCAGGGACAGACGCTCGATAACGTTGGAATCGATCTGCAGACGGCCAGCAGCTCCGTGTCGCCTTATCTCGATCCCGCAATCCCAACCAGGTGAAAGTCCGCATCGAACCGAACCCCCGGCAAGGCCATTGTCTACTTAACGACGAGAGAAAATTCACACGAAATGTCGTTTTCAATGAATAAGCTTTTAATGAAGAAATACAATTATATAATTCAAGACATAATACAATTAAAAGTTGTTTCATTTTCAAACTTCAAGACGGAGCATCGGGAGCTTGCGTGGAGGCGTCGTTCGTGTGCAATTTTTTTCGTGACTTTCCTGGCCCAAGGCCGCAAATGGTTGCGGGGCGCCGCAGGCGGTCAGGTTCGCTTCAACCCTTGGTCGTGAACATCCAGACGTGAATCAGCAAGGGGCATTTCATGTCCTAGTTCGACAAAATCTACGTCATCACGTAAGACAAAACTGCAATTCGTGTTGTAGAGAATGAACCTCCTCCTCTACGTGTAACTTTTAAGCGGTGTGCCATGTAACTGATTAATGATCAGAGTGTGCTCCTTATTTCAAAGACGATGAGTTGCTCCAGAGGGAGATGCTTCCTGAAAACACAAAAATACCCTTTGACCTGTATCACAAGAACAATGAGTCTCACCCGAGTTATCGGTACAGGTTACTTCCAAAACACACACTTTGTCCAAATATCACTTATTCAATGTTTGACCCTTATAGACAAAATGTTACATGTACGCACACAATCGGACAAGTATTAATTCTAAATTATTGACAGGCATATTAACAAAATTTAATTACTGCACTGAAATATACTGCATCAGGTTACATCGCATTGACAAGAAGCTATTTAAAAAAATACGCACCGTCTGCTTAACAGTGTATGTACAACAAACTATTGTAGTGTCATTCAAAACGAGTAGGCCATTGCATGCTGGCGTCTGGGTCAAAATTTATCAAATTCTAAACATTACCTACAAACTCCACAACTAAGATGCCACATCAATCATCGCCCCCTACTGACAGGCTCTTGTCCACATGCAGGCCGGTGCAGGGCCACCACCTTGTGCCACGCAGGGGCAGCTGCTACTTGGGGATGCTCTTCAAGTGTCTGAGACGAGATACAAAACTCCGAATTGCCAGAGGCGATTAAGCAAGCACCCATATAAGTGGAATTATTAAATAATAAAAATCACGACGTTTTGGCCACAACACAAGTGGCCTTCATCAGGTGAAGGGACCGTGCTGTCATGATGGAAGGCCACGTGTGTTGTGGCCGAAACATCGTGATTTTTGTTATTTTATCTTTTTACCTACGTGACTTTGCCGAATAGAACCAAAGAGTATGGATCCTTGCAGTCACGAAAGCTTCAAATCTAGAATGTAATTATTGAAACCGAGTGAATGCTTGGGAGCTTATTGGCTCTCGCTCCTGGTTAGAGATTAACCCAACCCACAGGTCCACAAAGAATGGCCACTCTCACCATGCAGATTGAACCTAGGAACTGAGTGTTCAACTTCACATTCTTGTCATTAAAGGCCTGTGACAAAGGTGCATCCATTGGAGCGACCAGAGTGGAGTCAGCTCCGGGAGAGGCAACCACCTCGCCCCACGCTGCTCCTCCACTTCGAGGTCTGCGGAGAACTTCGCCACCACCACCAGCGTGGCGATCTTCACGGCTGTGCTCACTGTGGTTCTCCTGCTCATGCAGCCGATGGTGGAACTCCTCGGAGGATCTCGGCGTGGGGGTTCGAACATCAACGGCTCCAACGCCACCACCACCACCACCACCATAAACAACTACTCGGGACTCATGAAGGACGTCTCTCCACCGGCAGCGGTCGCCACCTGGGGACCGATGTTCACCAGCGGCCACGCAAACAGACAGGAGAGGGACGGCCCAGCCTGGCCCCCCGGGATGTCCTGGCTCATGGACAGCGCGCCGACTCCTCTCCTGCACGCTGCGGGTCAGCTGTGCAGTAGCCACAGTGAGGACATAGTGGACAGCGTGCTCCCTGCCCTGCCGCAGGCTATGGGTCAGGTGTGCAGTAGCCACAGTGAGGACATTGTGGACAGCGTGCTCCCTGCCCTACTGCAGGCTATGGGTCAGCTGTACAGCAGCTGCCAGGACATAGTGGACAGCGTGCTCCCTGCCCTAGTGCAGGCTATGGGTCAGCTGAGCGGCAGCTGCCAGGACATAGTGGACAGCGTGCTCCCTGCCCTGCTCCACGTCGTGCGTCAGCTGTACAGCGGGTGCAAGGAGGCCATCGGCTCCACCGTGCCGCTGAACACCCCGCACACCGCCGTGCGTCTCCGGCGTTTCGTACGTCGCAAAGTTGAGTGAGCCACATCCATCGTCGTCGTCATCATCATCAGCCACGGTCAATCCACTGGCGGGTAGAGACCTCCCCGTGCCGTCGCCACCTCCCACGATGCCGCTGTGCGGTGATCCACCCAGCGCCTGACACGTGGAGCGATTTCATTGCTTCATCTCCCCACTGGGCATCCTCTCGGGTGACCCCCTCGCCGCCCATCGGCATCACTCGCCCCCTTCGCGCCCTCCACTGTCACCCTCAACTCCACCCGCAGTGGTTTAAACAGCCTGGTTGGGCACTGGAACGGTATCCCGGACAGTGCCGGATTAAGCTCGTGCGGGTCCTGTGGCATATATTATAAAGGTGCCCAAAATAAAATAAAATAACACAATTATTAAAACACAAAGTTTACACATCTACCGGGTCTCCACTTGACTTTGTATTGTCTAGGAGGAAGTCCACCCACACCTCCACTTCCACAAACTGCTGGGAGTTGCCTCGCTCTGCCTCACAGTCAGAATTCACCTCCTGCTACACGTTGCCTCCATCGATGTGAAGGTCCCATTTTGGAGTTGAATCTTTATCTTCACATTTCACCTTCACTTCTTCGCTCTTTACCATCACCTCTTCACATTTCACCATCACTTCTTCCCTCTTCACCATCACTTCTTCCCTCTTCACCATCACCTCTTCATATTTCACCTCGATAACTTTAAAAGTGTCCACGCTGGGATTTTCTTCCGGTTCGTGTTTCATGAGGGATGGGCTCATGGTGGCACTTTTACTTTCACAAGCTGATTTCAGACTCCACTCCTTGTGGATCTTCTCATGCTTTTGTGTTTTCTGGTGTACTTGAAGATGTTGTTGCTGCGAAAACGCTCTCCCGCACGGAGTGCACCTGAAGGGTTTCTCTCCTGTGTGTATTCTCTGGTGTGTTACAAGAGTAGATGAATGTGCAAACGCCTTCCCACACACACTGCACTTGAAGGGTTTCTCTCCCGTGTGTGTTCTCTGGTGTTCTACAAGATTAGATGAATGTGCAAATGCCTTCCAACACACACTGCACTTGAAGGGTTTCTCTCCTGTGTGAGTTCTCTCGTGCCGTGTCATATCTCCAGTACGATCCGTGCTGTATGCACACCGGTCGCATTGGAGCCTTGTCCTACCGAGCTGCGCTGAGCGCATTTGCTCCATCAGAACAATTCTGCGGAGGAAGCGTCAGAGGAAGCGTCAGCTGCAGACAGAAAAAAATAATATCCACACCATCTACACGACAGTATCGAGGCACAGAGGAATGCATATATAGTCACATGTGACTTACACGTCTATACTTATTCATATATTCAGGATGTAGTAAAAATGTTTCCTAAATTCATCACAGGGCTGTTATGGCACACAATGAGAGGGCAAATGGTCATAAACATGCCTGGAAGCCTTCGTATCTTCAAAATGAATGTTCACCCAAAACTCCGAGCACACAATTTCAGCTGTCTGGCTACAAAAGGAATATTTCTGAGAGCTAAATTCAGCTGACATAGCAAAGGGTGTTGAAAACAATACTATTTGTGTTGTGCAGAAATTCATAAATTAATGTTCAATCGCAACTTAGAGGTGTGAATCCAGGCTCAGATGTCCTTAAATGCTGGGGATGAACAGTTCCGACTTCAGCTGCATGTGTGTGCTGTGTTCACCTCCAGTTTCCATTCTTACAAAGAGTTCCAGAGGAAAACAAAAGTAAACTACTGTTACGCTATAACCTCCGTGTTCAACAGAGTTAATAGACGTTACTAAAAAACACAAACTGTACACTGTCACTGGGTAAACAGGCGGTGGCGTGTCTAGAATCACGCCTGGCCACCTTCATCTGCTTGGCATGAATGCTTCCTCACTCCACCAAGTAATTAATCGAGGATCAATTAACATAACCGAGGCTAACTGGAGTTTGCGTGTCTCTCTCCGTGGTGAGATGTTAACTACCTCACCTGGTATACAGGAAGTCGTGGGTTCGATCCCAACACTGACGCCTGCTGTATATCTGGAGTTTGCGCGTCTTTGACCGATAGACATTGACACACGTATTCTTGGTTCTTTCAGTAAAGTTACGTAGATAGGAAATAACAATAACAGATAATAACAATAACAGATAATACAATTAAATTAAATAAAGACTACTTGTGTTGCAATCAAAACGTGGGTTTTTTTTGCTTTATTTACTATTTTTTATTGTTATTTTTATTTTATTTTCTATCTACGTGACTTTACCGAAAGAATCAAGAATATTAATTCCTGCAGTCACCAAAGTTTTAAGTCAAAACATTCACACACGTTGACAAAGCCTCACCTTGTGTTGTTGTGGGCAGGTCGCTTCTGATAACAAGAGCGGTATAGCAGCTCAAGCGGGCTTGGCCTGGTGAAAAAAATAAAAACTGCGTGAATATTTACAATAAAACAAAGTTACAAAGTGGCGAGCCGGGTGAAGACAAATTAAACTTAAGCGAGATAATTAAAGTGAATGCAATCAGGCGAGGGCAGGAGGCAAGGCCCCGCGTGGCTAGGCCCCGCGTTGTAAAGTTCCAACCTGGACATCGATTCCCATGCTCGCTGCTACTCAACTGACATCCCTACGAGAGAGAGAGAGGCTCTACCTTGATAAATAACAACAACAAAGACCACCACCTCAGATTTCAGTGCAAGCGTGGATCGGCAGCCTCCTGTTACCTCGCGACGTCACGCGGGTAACATGACGCCATTCCAGGGTAAGAGACACACCCCTCCCACGAGCGGCTCTGTAATTGAATAAGTTATGTTAATGAATCAGGGCCATATGTCGAGGGATGGGGCGTGGCTGCTGAACCCGACAGCTACTGATAATGATACTACTACTGATTATGCTACTACTGATAATTATGATACTACTACTAATGATGATACGACTGATAATGATGATACTACTACTGATTATGCTACTACTGATAATGATGATACTACTACTAATGATGATACTACTGATAATGATGATACTACTACTGATTATGCTACTACTGATAATGATGATACTACTACTAATGATGATACTACTGATAATGATACTACTACTGATGATGCTACTACTGATAATGATACTACTACTAATGATACTACTGATAATGATGATACTACTACTGATGATGCTACTACTGATAATGATACTACTACTAATGATGATACTACTGATAATGATGATACTACTACTGATTATGCTACTACTGATAATGATGATACTACTACTAATGATGATACTACTGATAATGATGATAATACTACTACTGATTATGCTACTGATAATGATGATACTACTACTAATGATGATACTACTGATAATGATGATGATACTACTACTGATTATGCTACTACTGATAATGATACTACTACTGATGATGATACTACTAATAATGATGATACTACTAATGATTATGCTACTACTGATAATGATGATACTACTACTAATGATGATACTACTGATAATGATGATCATACTACTACTGCTGATGCTCCTGCTGATAATGATACTACAACTAATGATGATACTACTGATAATGATGATAGTACTACTAATGATGATACTACTGATAATGATGATGATACTACTAATGATGATTCTACTGATAATGATGATACTACTGATTATGCTACTACTGATGATACTACTACTGATGATACTACTGATAATTATGATGATACTACTACTGATCATGCTACTACTGATAATGATGATACTACTACTAATGATGATACTACTGATAATGATGATGATACTACTACTAATGATGATACTACTGATAATGATGATGATACTACTACTGATTACGCTACTACTGATAATGATACTACTACTGATGATGATACTACTGATAATGATGATGATACTACTACTGATTATGCTACTACTGATAGTGATGATACTACTACTAATGATGATACTACTGATAATGATGATGATACTACTACTGATGATGCTACTATTTTAATTTGAAGCTTTCGTGACTGCAGGAATCCACACTCTTTGGTTCTGTCGGTAAAGTCGTCACGTGGTAGGTAGAAACATAACAGATCACGTGACGTTTCGATCGCAACACAACAAGCAATCGTCATCAAGTGGTACAACGACAGCGAGAAACAAAGTGCTGAAGTAGTGGGCGAGAGATCTGCTGTGGGACCAAGTTCTAGAGTAGGAGCCCTCGGCTGTTGTGTCTCGCTGTGGTTGTCCCACCTGATGACGATTGTTTGTGTTGCGATCGAAAAGTCACGTGATCTGTTATGTTTATACCTACCACGTGATGACTTGACCGAAAGAAGCAAAGAATGTGGATGCTACTATGACTGATGATGATGCTGCTACCACAGACTCGTCACACAGAGACTCATCACACAGAGACCCATAGACTCGTCACACAGAGACCCATAGACTCACCACACAGAAACCCAGAGACTCACCACCCAGAGACCCACAGACTCATGACACAGAGACCCATAGCCTGACCACACAGAGACCCATAGACTCACCACACAGAGACCCATAGACTCGTCACACAGAGACCCACAGACTCGCCACACAGAGACCCATAGACTCATCACACAGAGACCCATAGACTCACCACACAGAGACCCATAGACTCACCACAGAGATCCATAGACTCATCACAGAGAGACCCACAGACTCACCACACAGAGACCCATAGACTCACCACACAGAAACCCACAGACTCATCACACAGAGAAACACAGACTCACCACACAGAGACCCACAGACTCACCACACAGAGACCCATAGACTCATCACACAGAGACTCATAGACTCGTCACACAGAGAACCATAGACTCACCACACCGAGACCCACAGACTCATCACACAGAGACTCATAGACTCGTCACACAGAGACCCATAGACTCACCACACCGAGACCCACAGACTCATCACACAGAGACCCACAGACTCGTCACACAGAGACCCATAGACTCACCACACAGAGACCCATAGACTCATCACACAGAAACCCACAGACTCATCACACAGAGACCCATAGACTTATCACACAGAGACCTATAGACTCACCACACAGAGACCCACAGACTCATCACACAGAGACCCACAGACTCATCACACAGAGACCCATGGACTCATCACACAGAGACCCATAGACTCACCACACAGAGACCCATAGACTCATCACACAGAGCCCCATAGACTCACCACACAGAGACCCATAGACTCACCACAGAGACCCATAGACTCATCACACAGAGACCCATAGACTCATCACGCAGAGACCCATAGACTCATCACAGAGACCCATAAACCCAGCACAAACACACCACTCACTCACTCACCACAGTCACCACACACACCACACACACCACACACTCACCACCACCACTCACCTCCCTCACCCTCCGTGCCAGGGTCTGGTAGTTGCCAGGTCCATCTCTCAGTCCGTGGACTATCACCACAGGCCGCCTCACACCACTACTCACACCACTGCTACCACCACATCTACTACCACTAGTACCACCACCACTACCACCACCACTACTACTACCACTAGTACCACCACTACTACTACCACTACTCACACAACTACCACCACTACTACCACCACCACTACTACTTCTACCACCACTACCACCACCACTACTACTAGTACCACCACTACTACCACTAGTACTACCACTACTACTACCACCACTACCACCACTACTACCACCACTACCACCACTACTCACACCACCACTACTACTACTCACACCACCACTACCACCACCACCACTACTCATCACAAGACTCTTCATTCTACTCATCATTCCCTCACCACCTCCTTCATTCGCTCCTTCCCTCGCCACCGCTGCGAGCGAAGGAACGAACGGAAGCAACAACAACACAGCCACCACCACCACCACTCTGGCCCCTGACGTTCTCTATATTTCATTCCTTGCCTCGTTCCTCCTTGTTTCCTTCCCCCTCCCTCCTTCCTTCCCCCTCCCTCCTTCGTTCCCTCGCTCCCTCCTTCCCTCGTTCCCTCCCTCTTTCGTTCCCTCCCTCCTTCCCCTCTGCCTCCTTCCCTCCTGCTTTCGTTCCCTCCCTCCTTCCTTCCCCCTCCGTTCCCTCGTTCCTTCTTCTTTCGTTCCCTCCCTCCTTCCCCCTCCGTTCCCTCGTTCCTCCTTCTTTCGTTCCCTCCCTCCCTCCTTCCCCTCTCCCTCCTTCCCTCCTGCTTTCGTTCCCCCGTCGACTCGCTAGGAATGAAAGATAAATTATCCACGCGGAGCGAGGCGGCCGCTGTCAAAGAACAAACCGCGGAAGTCGACTCCAGGTGGGGCGGGGCTGTCGATGGCCATTGTATGACGTCATTAACACTCGAGCGGGGGCGGGGCTGTCGATGTTCATTGTATGACGTCATTAACACTCGAGCAGGGGCGGGGGTGTCGATAGTAATTGTATGACGTCAATAATCCACGCTCGGAAGGGTTGGGGTCAATGTTTATGTACGGACGTCATGACGTCATCTTTAGTAGAGGGAGTCTCAATGTTTATTGACAGGGGTCATGACGTCATGTTTAGTAGGGGAGGTGTAAATGCTCGGAGAGTCGTGACGTCATTAAGCCCGACTCAATGTGTGGACGGCCGTGACGTCATTCTAGGTAGTAGGGGAGGTGCCGCTGCTGGCTGTATAACGTCACGAAGCCATCTTGGTAAGGAGTGAGTCCCAATGTTAATTACCTTGCAGAGGCCATCCTGGTGAATCACAATGTGAATTAGCTTGGAGAGGCCATCTTGGTAAGGGGTGAGTCCCAATGTTAATTAGTTTGTAGAGGCCATTTTGGTAAGTGGTGAGTCCCCATGTTATTTACCCTGCAGAGGCCATCCTGGTGAATCACAATGTTAATTAGTTTGGAGAGGCCATCTTGGTAAGGGGTGAGTCCCAATGTTAATGAGTTTGTAGAGGCCATCTTGGTAAGTGGTGAGTCTCAATGTTAATTACCTTGCAGAGGCCATCCTGGTGAATCACAAAGTTAATTAGCTTGGAGAGGCCATCTTGGTAAGGGGTGAGTCCCAATGTTAATGAGTTAGTAGAGGCCATCTTGGTAAGTGGTGAGTCCCAATGTTATTTACCTTGCAGAGGCCATCCTGGTGAATCACAATGTTAATTAGTTTGGAGAGGCCATTTTGGTAAGGGGTGAGTCCCAATGTTAATGAGTTTGTAGAGGCCATCTTGGTAAGTGGTGAGTCCCAATGTTAATTACCTTGCAGAGGCCATCCTGGTGAATCACAATGTTAATTATCTTGGAGAGGCCATCTTAGTAAGGGGTGAGTCCCAATGTTAATTAGCTTGTAGAGACCATCTTGGTAAGGGGTGATTCCCAATGATAATTAGCTTGTAGAGGCCATCTTGGTATTTGAGTGAGTCCCAGTGTTAATTAGCTTGGAGAGGACATCTTAGTAAGGGGTGAGTCCCAATGTAATGAGTTTGTAGAGGCCATCTTGGTAAGTGGTGAGTCCCAATGTTAATTAGCTTGGAGAGGCCATCTTGGTAAGGGGTGAGTCCCAATGTTAATTAGCTTGAGAGGCCATAGATTCATCACACAAAGATCCATAGAATAACCACACAGAGACCCATAGAATCGTCACACGAAGACCCATAGAATCATCACACAGAGACCCATAGACTCATCACACAGAGACCCATAGACTCATCACACAGAGACCCATAAACTCAGCACACACACCACTCACCACACACTCACCACCCTCACCCCACACTCACCACACTCACCACCACCACTCACCTCCCTCACCCTCCGTGCCAGGGTCTGGTAGTTGCCAGGTCCATCTCTCAGTCCGTGGACTATCACCGCAGACCACCTCACACCACTACTCACACCACTACCACCACCACTACTACCACTAGTACCACTACTACTACCACCACTACTACTACCACTTGTACCACCACTACTACCACCACTACTACTACTCACACTACTACCACCACTACTACTACTCACACTACCACCACCACTGCTACTCACACTACCACCACTACTCACACTACTACCACCACTACTACCACTACTACTCACACTACTACTACTACTCACACTACCACCACCATCACTACTACTAATCACACCACCACCACTACTACTCACACTACCACCACTACTACTCACACCACCACCACTACTAATCACACTACCACCACTACTACTACTCACACCACCACCACTACTACTAATCACACCACCACTACTCACACTTCCACTACTACTAATCACACCACCACTACTACTCACACCACCACCACTACTACTCACACTACCACTACTACTACTCACACCACCACTGCTACTCACACCACCACCACCACCACTATTAATCACACTACCACTACTCACACTACATATACTACTACTACTCACACTACTACTACTCACACTACCACCACTAATCACACTACCACCACCACTACTAATCACACTACCACCACCACTACTCACACTACCACCACCACTAATCACACTACCACCACCACTACTACTCATCACACTACCACCACCACTACTCACACTACCACTGCTACTCACACCACCACCACTACTCACACCACCACCACTACTCACACTACCACCACTACTCACACTACCACCACCACTACTACTCACACTACCACAACTACTAATCACACCACCACCACTACTCACACTACTACTAATCACACCACCACTGCTACTCACACTACCACCACCACTACTCACACTACCACCACCACCACTACTCATCACAAGACTCTTCATTCTGCTCATCATTCCCTCACCACCTTCATTCGCTCCTTTTTTTTCAACTGTAATTGGTCTTTATTTGGAACACATGAAAATAAAAAGCGGGATACAATATATGCACATTTGGAAGTATAATTGTATAATGAGAAGTTGCCACATCAGGGAAGAGAGAAAGAGTGAGTTGGCTGGGCTGGTAAAGGAGGGAGGACAAAAAAAAACCCCAACAGAATATTAACCATTACGCAAGCGTGTTGTTAACAAGAGGAGACAGATACATCGATCAAAGATTTGCACCATCTTACAGGTACGTATTCCAATATTTGTGCTTTAGACAACAAATATGTACCAATGCATTCAACTCGGCCGCACAGCAAGAAGCAGACCGCCATATTTCTTGGCGTGCTGCCTCTGTACCTAGCCTGGCACAGCAGTCAACCCATGGCAGCTGCTGGGTCTGTCCCGTGACCTGTACCTAGCCTGGCACAGCAGGCAACCCATGGCAGCTGCTGGGTCTGTCCCGTAACCTGTACCTAGCTTGGCACAGCAGTCAACCCATGGCAGCTGCTGGGTCTGTCCCGTGACCTGTACCTAGCCTGGCACAGCAGTCAACCCATGGCACCTGCTGGGTCTGTCCCGTGACCTGTACCTAGCCTGGCACAGCAGTCAACCCATGGCACTTGCTGGGTCTGTCCCGTGACCTGTACCTAGCCTGGCACAGCAGTCAACCCATGGCACCTGCTGGGTCTGTCCCGTGACCTGTACCTAGCCTGGCACAGCAGTCAACCCATGGCACCTGCTGGGTCTGTTGTTGGAATCGAATCGATTCAAAGGCAATGTGCCGAGTGGGTGTTGGAATCGTATCGATTCAGAGGCAACGTGTCGGCGGGTGGGTGTTTGAATCGAATCGATTCAGAGGCAATGTGCAGGAGGGTGAATGTTGGAATCGAATCGATTCAGAGGCAATGTGCAGGCGTGGTGGGTGTTGGAATCGAAAAACGTTTATTCGTGACTACGAATCGAATCGTGCATGAAAGTTTCAATAAAGCGCGGGAACACGAACTGCCCTGAGACCCAATCAGCGGCGAGTTTTGTGTCGCAGCCAATCAGAGATAAGAATACTCCCCTCCCTCTTCGGCCCACAGCCAATCAGATACGCGCATCACCCCTCCCCCTGACCACCCCTCTCGGCCCACAATCAATCAGAGGCGAGCATTACACCTTCCCCTTACTCCCCCTCCCTCCTCGGCCCACAGCCAATCAAAGGCGAGCATAATCACCCCTCCCCTCACCTCCCTCGGCCTACAGCCAATCAGAGGCGAGTATCACCCCTCCCGCAGCCAATCGGAGGCGAGTTCAGGGGGCAAAGGTCGCGAAATTTCAGAATTTGTCGATGGCCGCCTCGAAGGCCTCCACTTAGGCTGCGACTTTAACCATTTAACTTTACCACTTTAAACATTAAAGTACAAATAAACAACGACTATACAACAGCTATACAACGACGACTAAACAACAGCACAACAACAACTTCTCCGGCGATGTCTACGATGGACGAAGTGAACTCGCGCGCCTCAGCTGCCCAAGGTTCGAGTGATTTTGAGGGCGAATTTTTTTAAAAATTTGTTTTAATTTATTTAAGTCGAAAAATGTTTTAAGTTTTTAATTTCATTTAGTCGAAATTTTTTTTAATTTGTTTTAATTTAATTGAGTCGAAAAATGTTTTAAGTTTTTAATTTAATTGAGTCGAAATTTTTTTTAATTTAAAGTCGAACATTTTTTATTTAAAGCTTTCGTGACTGCAGCCGCCCACACCTCCTGCACCACCACCACCACCCCAGCCGCCCACACCTCCTGCACCACCACCACCCCAGCCGCCCACACCTCCTGCACCACCACCACCCCAGCCGCCCACCCCTCCTGCACCACCACCACCACCCCAGCCGCCCACACCTCCTGCACCACCACCACCCCAGCCGCCCACACCTCCTGCACCACCACCCCAGCCGCCCACATCTCCTGCACCACCACCACCCCAGCCGCCCACACCTCCTGCACCACCACCACCACCCCAGCCGCCCACACCTCCTGCACCACCACCACCCCAGCCGCCCACACCTCCTGCACCACCACCACCACCCCAGCCGCCCACACCTCCTGCACCACCACCACCCCAGCCGCCCACACCTCCTGCACCACCACCCCAGCCGCCCACATCTCCTGCACCACCACCACCCCAGCCGCCCACACCTCCTGCACCACCACCACCACCCCAGCCGCCCACACCTCCTGCACCACCACCACCCCAGCCGCCCACATCTTCTGCACCACCACCACCACCACCACCCCAGCCGCCTACACCTCCTGCACCACCACCACCACCCCAGCCGCCCACACCTCCTGCACCACCACCCCAGCCGCCCACACCTCCTGCACCACCACCACCACCACCACCCCAGCCGCCCACATCTGCACCACCACCACCCCAGTCGCCCACATCTCCTGCACCACCACCACCACCCCAGCCGCCCACATCTCCTGCACCACCACCACCACCCTGGCTGCCCCCCTTAACATCACGGCCCCCCCTTCCACCGCAGCCCCGGCGGCCCCCCCCTCGCGGCCGCGGCTCGTGACGCCGGTGCGCCGCTCGGCGCGGATCCACACGGCGGGGGGGGCGGTGGGGAGGGGAGCGACCACCCCGGGGAGGGCCCTGAGGGACGGCGACACGGTTGGAGGCATTGCGGAGCTGCTGCTGGCAGCGGCCTACGCGGAGGAGGAGGAGGCGGACGAGGTGGTGGTGCAGGAGGGCGCTGCTGGCAGGGGAGGGATGGGGGGGGGAGAGGCGGCGTCACCGCACGAGGTTCCTGCTGAGGGCCAACGTGGCGCTGGGGGACAACGCCCCCCAGCAGCAGCAGCAGCTCGGGCTACTGGGGGGCTGGGCGGTGAGCGGAGTGAGATGAGTGGTGGGGTGAGCGGAGGGGTGAGTGGAGGGGTGAGCGGAGGGGTGAGCGGAGGGGTGAGTGAGATGAGTGGAGGGGTGAGCGGAGGGGTGAGTGGGTGAGTGAGATGAGTGGAGAGGTGAGTGGGGTGAGTGGAGGGGTGAGTGGGTGACTGGGTGAGTGAGATGAATGGAGGGGTGAGTGGAGGGGTGAGTGAGTGAGATGAGTGGAGGGGTGAGTGGTGGGGTGAGTGGAGGGGTGAGTGGGTGAGTGAGATGAGTGGAGGGGTGAGTGGGGTGAGTGGAGGGGTGAGTGGGATAAGTGGAGGGGTGAGTGGGTGACTGGGTGAGTGAGATGAGTGGAGGGGTGAGTGGGGTGAGTGGAGGGGTGAGTGAGATGAGTGGAGGGGTGAGCGGAGGGGTGAGTGGAGGGGTGAGTGGATGGGTGAGTGAGATGAGTGGAGGAGTGAGTGGAGGGGTGAGTGGAGGGGTGAGTGAGATGAGTGGAGGGGTGAGTGGAGGGGTGAGTGAGATGAGTGGAGGGGTGAGTGGGGTGAGTGGAGGGGTGAGTGGGGGGGTGAATGGGGTGACTGGGTGAGTGAGATGAATGGAGGGGTGAGTGAGATGAGTGGTGGGGTGAGTGGAGGGGTGACTGGGTGAGTGGGGTGAGTGGAGGAGGGGAATGTTTCTGCAGCTGGCTGATGGACTGTGATGCTGTCCACCCCCCTATCTCCCCACCCCGGAGTGCCCTACAGTGCTGCCCTTAATTGCTACTCCCAACAGAACTTGCCACAAAAGTGTGCTGAGGCTACTGGGGGTGCCTTTGTCTTTGTATAGCTGCTTGTCCTCCTCGCATCGCGTATCACCCAATAAATCAGAGGCCACGTGGTTTGCTGTGCGTTTCAAGCTTTATTATCCAGCCACTCCGAGCGTAGCTGCCGTCACTACACACGCAACGTGATGGGGGCACGGCCACGCCCACTGGTGGGGCACGGCCACGCCCACTAGTGGGGCACGGCCACGCCCACTGGTGGGGCACGGCCACGCCCACTGGTGGGCCACGGCCACGCCCACTGCTGGGGCCCCTCGGCGCGAGGGTTTCCCGACGTTCAATTGCTGATCAGGATCGGAGGTCAGAATGAAACTGATGTTTATTTCTGCATTCACAAACGATGAGGATCATCAACCTCGTCAACCTCGTCATCCTCCCCTAGGAGGGAGCTCGAGAGCGATGGGTGACAGGGTGAGCTCGGAGCGACCCCACAAACTTTCACCGCTTTTGTTCGACTCACCATTACCGCCACCATTACCGCCACCACATGGACAAACCCCGCACGCACACAACAATATTTACACGCAGCAAGACAAAGGTCCACCACCACCACCCCCCCTCTCTATCTCGCTCCCCCTACCCCATAGCTTGGAACAGAATGGCGAGCGACGTTTAGCGGCGTAGGCGGGCAGGGGGGCGCCCAGTAATCATCGCCAGCACCCGCAGCCACCTTAATCTCCCCAGTGGCGATGTTTACAATACGTACGGCGTGAAAGATGTTCGACACGCACCACATGGCCGCCACCACTACCGCCATCACTACCACCACCGCGTGTCACTGTAGACACACATACACATAGACACACACACAGACACATAGACACACGCAGACACATAGACACACATAGAGACACATAGGCACACGCAGAGACACAGACACACAGACACATACACAAACACACAAAGACAGACACATGCAGAGATACATAGACACAGACACACACAAGACACATAGACACACGCAGAGACACAGACACACGCAGAGACACAGACACACACAGAGACACATAGGCACACGCAGAGACACAGACACACACAGACACACACAGAGACACATAGACACACAGACACATAGACACACAGACACACGCAGAAACACAGACACACACAGACATACTCACAGACACAGTCACACACACATAGACACAGGCGTGTCTGTGTGTGTGTCTGCCAGGATGAGTAAAAATAAGGTGTCTGTCGACTTGGAAATAATCCCACGGGAACGCTGTCTCGAGACAGACAATAAAAGTGTTTTGAAGTTATATCCGTTGACTTGTGAACCGAATAAATCCCGTGTTCTTCACACATTGAGTCTCGTCATCGTTTTTTCTTTTCTTACCTATAAAAGGCATTTTTTTTCTGTGTGTATGTCTGTCTGTCTCTGTGTGGACGCACACTTGCTCGCGAATCATGGAGTTTAATTTTAAAAAAAGTAGCCGGGTACCACGCCGTAAGCCCCGTGGCGAGCCAGCGCCATTCCGTTTTCCCATCAGTAAACTTTAAAAGTTGTTAAATTAACAATTTAGTGCTATTTCGCATTATTTAAGTATTTCCTAAAGCTGCCCGGGGGTTGCTCCTAGCACCACAGCAAGAAAATTTGAAAAAGATTATTGCTGTGGTTTTCACACCTGATGATGATTGCTTCTTGTGTTGCAGTCGAAACGTCGTGAGAATTTTATTGTTTCATTATTTTATTGTCTCCCTTCTACGTGGTGACTTTACTGAAAGAACCAAGAATATGAATCCCTGCAGTCATGAAAGCTTTATATAAAAAAATGGAACAGATGTGTTATATTATCTTGGCTTTGTGAAACAGATAAAAAGAGGCCTTCAACATTGATTGTGCCTTGTACCGACAGTTGCTGAGTGGTCCAGTGACATCACCAGAATCCATGGTCAATCTACTGCTGGATGAGGTTCTCACAAAGCTCTCACCATCTCCCGAGATCCCGAAAAGTATTAATCCACCCAGTACCTGCAGGTGATACTCATCAGCTGATATCATCCCGTCATCTCGATGGGCATCCTATTGGCCGCATTCCATTCCTTGGCTGTCATTCCATCACTATCCTCAACCAACCATCGGCCAACATTCCATAACAGAATTAAACCAAGGGAGAGTATTTGAAAGGATGCGATTAATTCACCCACCCATGGGATACGGGTCCATAATAGCAAATCATTACAGGCGCACGGCGAATAGTAACGATGGAGACACTACAGCATGCCGTCGATTTGCGGTGCGACGATGCAATTAACTGAGCTCGATTTTTCAATTTAAAGCTTTCGTGACTGCAAGGATTCATCTTCTTTGGTTCTTTCGGTAAAGTCACCACCACGTAGAATGAGAATAAAATAATAAAATAACACAATAAAATTCTCACGACGTTTTGGCCACAACGCAAGCGGCCGTCTTCAGGTGAAAGCTCCATTGAAGCTCTCTCGTCCCGACAGTTCTGTACCTTTCACCTGAAGACGGCCGCTTGCGTTGCGGCCGAAACGTCGTTAGAATTTTATCGTGTTATTTTATTATTTTATTCTCATTCTACGTGTTGGTGACTTTACCGAAAGAACCAAAGGAGATGAGCTCGATTTCTTTTGGCAGATAAAGGCAACCGGCGCAGGCACACTAGATCCCGGGGACGTGAATAACTCCACGCGCATTCAGGGCGTCCACATTGCCCTGTCAAGAGGCTGCAGGAGAGCGGGCGAAACAAAGAGCCCTGTGCTCGCCACGCGGACGGTCGCCCAGACAAACAACAAACTTCCAGGCTTCATCTTCTTTGGTTCTTTCGGTAAAGTCACCACGTAGAATGAGAATAAAATAATAAATTAATAAAAATAAAATGACAATTAAATTCTCACGACGTTTCGGCCACAACACAAGTGGCCTTCTTCAGGTGAAAGGAACAAACCTGTCGGAACGACAGAGCTTCAATGAACATTGTGTTATTTTATTATTTTATTCTCATTCTACGTGGTGACTTTACCGAAAGAACCAAAGAAGATGAATCCTTGCAGTCACGAAAGCTTTAAATCGAAACTCTTCCAGGCTTCACGCGGGCCGGACGAGTGGCATGCAGGAAAAAAAAACCCATCACAACCATTATTAGCGCGGACGTCCAGAATAAAAAAAAACTCGTTCAAAAACCCCAAAACACGGCAACCTCCCTGGCTTTGGCGTTCCTCGGAAGACACCTGTTTCATCGACAACCGCATCAGAACACCACCAGGCCGATGCGCACCAGAATTGATACATCAGCGATTGACACGGGGACTGCGTCGCGATCGTCACGTGGACGGTTCAATCGTCGCGGGCAACCATCGCCTCGGCGCGTCGTCTCCGCGGCGTCGATACAAAAAAAACGACTTGGTGAGAGGTCAACGGCGTTTGTCCTTTTTGAAACACTCGTCCCTGCCGCGCGAGTGTGGAATTTCCACTTAGGTGTGAGAGGGCGCACCGACTGCCTGCCAGTGGTTTCACATTCAGTCCGCCAGGGGGCGAACACGAATTGGGCATCAGACAAAGCGGTGCCTTCAATAGTAGGTTCAGTTCATATTCTTAGCTCTTTCGGTAAAGTCACGTTGAAGGGAAACAATAAAATAATAAAATATATATAAAACTATAAAAATTCTCACGACGTTTCGACCGTAACACAAACGGTCGTCATCAGTTCAGTTTTATTCAATTTCAGTTTATTTTGGTATAGCCATGTGAATTCTAGATTTGAAGCTTTCGTGACTGCAAGGATCCATACTCTTTGGTTCTATTCGGTAAAGTCACGTAGGTAAAAAAATAAAACAACAAAAATCACGACGTTTCGGCCACACCTGATGAAGGTCGCTTGTGTTGTGGCCGAAACGTCGTGATTTTTGTTGTTTTATTTTTTACCTACGTGGTGACTTTACCGAATAGAACCAAAGAGTGTAGTCCTGTGAGCCATCCGGCTCTTGAATCGGAGTGCAACCACAACAAACAAAAAAACTAAAACACGAACAATAAAAACATCTTACAGTGACTTTGTGTTGACTGTGCAAAACAGAAAATCCATGGAAAAAAAAAACAGCAAAAATATTCCTGAGATAGCACCGTACACCACCAAGGCTGTGTGCAAAAAATCCCAGTGGGATGCAAGTCAAACAACAACCACAACAACAACGACCACAAAAACTTAGATTAAGGCCATCAGTACTACAACAAAACAAACATGTCCAACGAGGTTGTTGTTGTGTGTGTGTATGCAGGGGTATATTACCACTCGGGAGACAAAGGCGGCCGGGCGTGGTGCTGGCCACCCACCCCCTCGTGTGATGTGCCGGCCTTCATCGGCGCCACTCGATAACGGCACTTCCCCCTAGAGTCTGTTAATGCTGTACAAGGGATACTTGTGTGTATCTATTATGGGGGGAGTGGTGGGTGCAGTAGCGAGACAACAGCACGATATACCCCAGCGACCCCAGTTCCATTCCCGGCTACGGCTAACACGAGTGAGGGATTCTGTTCGTCCCGGTCCTGGGTCTCCCCTGGGTCTACTCGGCTTGGGGAGACAAAGGCGGCAACCGGGAATGGAGTTGGCCACGCCACCCTTCCGTGTGCCGCGCGGGCCTTGAGATTCGCCGCCCACCCAGCAGCACGTCCCACCGGCCAATCAAGTCTGGGCCTGCAGGCGGGGGAGACGCGGTGGCTATGGTAAGGGCTGACCCCGGTGTCTTGTGCGCATGGCCAGGATTTGCATATACCACGATCCAGAGGTGGAGCCAGGGGCTGACAGGGGGGGTGACATTCTGCGTGTAAGTGCACGACACTCGGTCTGGCGAACTCCGTGCAACTGCAATGTCAGAGCGTGTCGCCAACCGATGGCGTCCGGTTCAACAGCCCGACTCTCTCTAAATCATTCTTGAAATTAACATTTGTTGAATGTCACCCCGGGCTGAAAATCCTGGCTCCGCCCCTGCCACGATCGCCACCCGCCGAGCTTAAAGGTCAAGAAGGAATTGGCTGGAGGCCCTGTCAGGACGGGAAGATTGTGTAGCACGACGGGAGGGTGGGGTGGCTGTGGGGGATGGCAGGGTGCAAGTGGTCGCGTCACCGCCCCCGTTGGGTCGTCAAAGACATAATCACGTGACATTCTCTCCTGGTTTGTTTAAGTTTCATTTATTTTGGTGTAGCCCTGTGAGCCATTTGGCTCTTGAATCGGGTGCAACCGCAACAAACAAAAAACCAAAACATGAACAAGAAAACATCTTAAAGTGACTTTGTGTGACTGTGCAAACAGAAAATCCAGGAAAAAAAAAACATCAAAATATTCCTGAGATAGCACCGTACACCACCAACGCTGTGTGCTTTAATCCCAGTGGGATGCAAGTCAAACAACAACAAGAAAACTAAGATTAAGGCCATCAGTCTAACAAGGCACGCGTGTCATTGGAACACACGGGCCGTCACGGATACGCGATTGTGTTGCCGTCACGTGACACGTCCAGCACAGTCACGTTGCAGCCCCGTGTCGAGCCATTAACAAGAAAGCAACACGTCACACGATTGTGTCACTACCACACTGCCAATGCAGTAGCACCAAATAACGAGCAATTACATGCCGTAGAATCCATTGTTGTAGCGTGATCCCTGGACGAATTGCGCATTATAAATGTCAATTATTTTTTATTACAATTCCCCCATTGTAATAAGATGGTTTTTTGGGTTCTTATTTTTGTTTTTGTGTTTGTTGTGGTTGCACCCGATTCAAGAGCCGGATGGCTCACAGGGCTATACCAAAATAAACTAAACTGAACCCACGTCTACGCTCCTGGCCTTCAACACAGCGACACGAACCCTACAAGTCTTGTGGGGGGGGGGGGGGGGGGGACCTCCCTTGCAGTTTGCAGTGGCACGGCTGAGACGCTTGACTGAAAGGTACTCACTTGATGACTCCCACTAGCAAAGAAACCTCGTGTGCAATGTCTCTGAAGCATCGGGAATTAACGTAGCGTTAGCCCGGCCAACAAAAGACACAGATCCCCCCCGTGGTAATCTTTAACAGACTGTTGGGGCAAGTGCCCGTTAGCGAGCACCTCGGAAGCAGAATGTTTATTTACACTGGAGAAATCCGATGAGCTATGAAGCTCTTTTTCACAGATGTCCAGTAGGCGCACGGGGTGAGAACGTTAAAACAACACAAAGTAGAACACGTGATGGTAGTGCAAAGTACAACAATGGTCAATAAATCGCCCACACACACGCAACTAAACCATCCCCGTCCTACCAGGCAAAGCCCACTGAACTGCTATTCACTTATTTTACAGACGCGATTTGGCCTATGAGGGTCGACTGACTGAGATGACTGGCCAATGCACCGCCATTGCCCCCCACTACACACACACAGTGTGTACACACTGTGTGTGTGTGTGTACACACACAGTGTGTACACACACACACAGTATACAGAACAATGTCCACGTTGTTGTTGCTGAGTTCACGCACCCAAGGAAGGGGGCAATGGAAAATGATGCTAAATCAACTTAAACTCCATCCCCGCTCTGTGACGTCACCACTCAACATGACCTCATCGGCAAGAAGTGCCAGCGGGAGGTGTACCTCGCTAGTGACGTCATGTCACCAAGGTATTCACGCTCCCCCAACCCCGTCAACAGCGCTCTTGAGCGTGATGTCACTTCCGCTTGGGTCACTGCCGATATCAATCCAGTGGCAATCCTTATTTGGGCAAAGCTACGCCCAGTGACTGCGGTTCATAAACATAATGTATTCGTTGTGGCCGTCGAGTTCAGCAGCCACGCCCCATCCCTCGACATATGGCCAGTTAACATTAACATAATTTATTCAGTTACAGAGCCGCTCTTTACGGGAGGGGCGTGTCTCTTACCCCGGAAGTGACGTTTGTTACCTGCTTACACGCGTGACGTCACGAGGTAACAGGAGGCTGCCGATCCACGCTTGCACTGAAATCCGAGGTGAGAAATTCTCATGGTGGTGGTTGTTGTTGTTTACCAAGGTAGAGCCTCTCTCTCTCGTAGGGATGTCAGTTGAGTAGCAGCGAGCATGGGAATCGATGTCCAGGTTGGAACTTTACAACGCGGGGCCTAGCCACGCGGGGCCTTGCCTCCTGCCCTCGCCTGATTGCATTCAATTTTCGATTTAAAGCTTTCGTGACTGCAATGATTCATCTTCTTTGGTTCTTTCGGTAAAGTCACGTAGAATGATAATAAAATAATAAATTGATAAAATAAAATAACACAATAATATTCTCACGACGTTTCGGCCACAACACAAGCGGCCTTCATCAGGTGAAGGGGGCGAGACTGTCTGGTAGGACAGCGCTGGAGTGAAAGAGCCACGAAAGAGCCACGTTCAGATACGGCCTTTAAGCCTGGTGCTGAAATTTGAGGCTTAAAGGCCGTATCTGAACGTGGCTCTTTCACTCCAGCGCTGTCCTACCAGACAGTCTCGCCCCCTTCACCTGATGAAGGCCGCTTGTGTTGTGGCCGAAACGTCGTGAGAATATTGTGTTATTTTATTTTATCAATTTATTATTTTATTATCATTCTACATGACTTTACCGAAAGAACCAAAGAAGATGATTGCATTCACTTTCATTATCTCGCTTAAGTTTAATTTGTCTTCACCCGGCTCGCCACTTTGTAACTTTGTTTTATTGTAAATATTCACGCAGTTTTTATTTTCGTTCTTTTGTTACCAGGCCAAGCCCGCTTGAGCTGCTATACCGCTCTTGTTATCAGAAGCGACCTGCCCACAACAACACAAGGTGAGGCTTTGTCAACGTGTGTGAATGTTTTGACTTAAAACTTTGGTGACTGCAGGCATTAATATTCTTGGTTCTTTCGGTAAAGTCACGTAGATAGAAAATAAAATAATAAAAATAAATGAAAAATAAAAAATTTAAAATAAAGCAAAAAAACCCACGACGTTTCGATCGCAACACAAGTGGTCTTTATCTTATTAAATTTAATCTGTTATTTTTATTTTCTATCTACGTGACTTTACTGAAAGAACCAACAATACGTGCGTCAATGTATCTATCGGTCAAAGACGCTAAGCGCGTGCCGCTGTTGACTCTGAATGTGTGGAGGGGAACACCTTCACCACGGGGAGAGAGAGACAGAGACACGGATAGCCTCGGCTATGTTGATTGATCCTCGATTCATTACTTGGTGGAGTGAGGAAGAATTAATGCTGAGCAGATGAAGGTAGCCAGGCATGGTTCTGGTCACACCGCCACCTGTTTACTCATGGCAGTGTGTGACAGTGTCAAGTTTGTGTTTGCAGTAAAGTCTATTAACTATTGCACACGGAGGTTATATCAAAACAATAATTTATTTTTGTTTTCCTCTGGGACTCTTTATAAGAATGGAAACAGGAGGTGAACACAGCACACACATGCAGCTGAAGTCGGAACTGTTCATCCCAGCATTCAAGGACATCTGAGCCTGGATTCACACCTCTAACTTGCGATTGAACATTCATTTCTGCATTTCTGCATAACACAAATAGTATTGTTTTCAACACCCTTTGCTATGTCAGCTGAATTTAGCTCTCATAAATATTCATTTTGTAGTCAGACAGCCGAAATTGTGTGCTCGGAGTTTTGAGTTAACATTCATCTTGGAAGATATGAATGCTTCCAGGCATATTTATGACATTTGCCCTTTCATTGTGTGCCATAACAGCCCGTGGAGAGAAACCCTTCAGGTGCACTCTGTGCGAGAAGGCATTTGCACGTTCATCAAATCTGATGAATTTGAGAAAATTTTTCACTACATCATGAATATATTAATAAGTATAGACGTGTAAGTCACGTGTGCATTCCTCTGTGCCTGACGTGTAGATGGTGTGGATATGGCTCCCTATTGCTCAACCACGTTATGTATGCTGATGATTTGGTAATAGCTGCTCAGTCAGAGGAGGAGTTGGAGACGCTGCTGCTGGGACTGGAGCGTGCCACTAAGAGGTGGGGCCTTACCATCAGCCCCACCAAAACTAAGCACCTGCCTGGGTATTTTGTACCATCGGACACTATCACCCCCACAACTCCCAATCGGTGATGGGGCAGTTGTGGAGAGAGTGGAGAGTTTCCCATACCTGGGCAGTGTGCTTATGACTGGCTCCAGTTTAACAGCAGAGGTCTCACTCCGAATCAGTCGCGCGGCAATATCTTTTCATCGGTTGCGTAACACTGTGTGGAAGCTACCTGGTCTGTCGCTCCGCACTAAGCTTCAGGTCTTCTCGGCCACGGTCATTCCCTCCCTTCTCTACGCTTGCGAAACGTGGACCCCCCTAATGGAACACCTTCGCCGGTTAGAAACATTTAGGCTGGCCTGCCTGCGATCCATCCTGGGTTTAACCAGACTGGATTGTGTGAGGAGCTCACAAATCCTTGAAAGATCGGCAAGGTCCCATCGGTGAGCTCCTCCGGCGGGCAAGGCTGCGATGGCTGGGTCATGTAGCCCGCATGCCCAGCCACTGCATGCCGAAACAGCTTCTGTTCGGCCGGATTGAGGGGGCTAAGCGGGCGCGGCACGGGCTAGAGAAGAGATGGAGTGATGTGGTACAGGAGGACGTGGAGCTGAGTGGACTTGCCGATGACCGGTACCAGCGGTGTCAAGATCGGCCTCTGTGGAGGAGGCTCGTGAAGGACGCTACTGGGCAGTTGGAGGCAGTCGCCCTCCAACAACAACAACAACACCATCACCTCTTCAAAATGTTACATGTACGCACACAATCGGACAAGTATTAATTCTAAATTATTGACAGGCATATTAACAAAATTTAATTACTGCACTGAAATATACTGCATCAGGTTACATCGCATTGACAAGAAGCTATTTAAAAAAATACGCACCGTCTGCTTAACAGTGTATGTACAACAAACTATTGTAGTGTCATTCAAAACGAGTAGGCCATTGCATGCTGGCGTCTGGGTCAAAATTTATCAAATTCTAAACATTACCTACAAACTCCACAACTAAGATGCCACATCAATCATCGCCCCCTACTGACAGGCTCTTGTCCACATGCAGGCCGGTGCAGGGCCACCACCTTGTGCCACGCAGGGGCAGCTGCTACTTGGGGATGCTCTTCAAGTGTCTGAGACGAGATACAAAACTCCGAATTGCCAGAGGCGATTAAGCAAGCACCCATATAAGTGGAATTATTAAATAATAAAAATCACGACGTTTTGGCCACAACACAAGTGGCCTTCATCAGGTGAAGGGACCGTGCTGTCATGATGGAAGGCCACGTGTGTTGTGGCCGAAACATCGTGATTTTTGTTATTTTATCTTTTTACCTACGTGACTTTGCCGAATAGAACCAAAGAGTATGGATCCTTGCAGTCACGAAAGCTTCAAATCTAGAATGTAATTATTGAAACCGAGTGAATGCTTGGGAGCTTATTGGCTCTCGCTCCTGGTTAGAGATTAACCCAACCCACAGGTCCACAAAGAATGGCCACTCTCACCATGCAGATTGAACCTAGGAACTGAGTGTTCAACTTCACATTCTTGTCATTAAAGGCCTGTGACAAAGGTGCATCCATTGGAGCGACCAGAGTGGAGTCAGCTCCGGGAGAGGCAACCACCTCGCCCCACGCTGCTCCTCCACTTCGAGGTCTGCGGAGAACTTCGCCACCACCACCAGCATGGCGATCTTCACGGCTGTGCTCACTGTGGTTCTCCTGCTCATGCAGCCGATGGTGGAACTCCTCGGAGGATCTCGGCGTGGGGGTTCGAACATCAACGGCTCCAACGCCACCACCACCACCACCACCATAAACAACTACTCGGGACTCATGAAGGACGTCTCTCCACCGGCAGCGGTCGCCACCTGGGGACCGATGTTCACCAGCGGCCACGCAAACAGACAGGAGAGGGACGGCCCAGCCTGGCCCCCCGGGATGTCCTGGCTCATGGACAGCGCGCCGACTCTTCTCCTGCACGCTGCGGGTCAGCTGTGCAGTAGCCACAGTGAGGACATAGTGGACAGCGTGCTCCCTGCCCTGCCGCAGGCTATGGGTCAGGTGTGCAGTAGCCACAGTGAGGACATTGTGGACAGCGTGCTCCCTGCCCTACTGCAGGCTATGGGTCAGCTGTACAGCAGCTGCCAGGACATAGTGGACAGCGTGCTCCCTGCCCTAGTGCAGGCTATGGGTCAGCTGAGCGGCAGCTGCCAGGACATAGTGGACAGCGTGCTCCCTGCCCTGCTCCACGTCGTGCGTCAGCTGTACAGCGGGTGCAAGGAGGCCATCGGCTCCACCGTGCCGCTGAACACCCCGCACACCGCCGTGCGTCTCCGGCGTTTCGTACGTCGCAAAGTTGAGTGAGCCACATCCATCGTCGTCGTCATCATCATCAGCCACGGTCAATCCACTGGCGGGTAGAGACCTCCCCGTGCCGTCGCCACCTCCCACGATGCCGCTGTGCGGTGATCCACCCAGCGCCTGACACGTGGAGCGATTTCATTGCTTCATCTCCCCACTGGGCATCCTCTCGGGTGACCCCCTCGCCGCCCATCGGCATCACTCGCCCCCTTCGCGCCCTCCACTGTCACCCTCAACTCCACCCGCAGTGGTTTAAACAGCCTGGTTGGGCACTGGAACGGTATCCCGGACAGTGCCGGATTAAGCTCGTGCGGGTCCTGTGGCATATATTATAAAGGTGCCCAAAATAAAATAAAATAACACAATTATTAAAACACAAAGTTTACACATCTACCGGGTCTCCACTTGACTTTGTATTGTCTAGGAGGAAGTCCACCCACACCTCCACTTCCACAAACTGCTGGGAGTTGCCTCGCTCTGCCTCACAGTCAGAATTCACCTCCTGCTACACGTTGCCTCCATCGATGTGAAGGTCCCATTTTGGAGTTGAATCTTTATCTTCACATTTCACCTTCACTTCTTCGCTCTTTACCATCACCTCTTCACATTTCACCATCACTTCTTCCCTCTTCACCATCACTTCTTCCCTCTTCACCATCACCTCTTCATATTTCACCTCGATAATGTCCACGCTGGGATTTTCTTCCGGTTCGTGTTTCATGAGGGATGGGCTCATGGTGGCACTTTTACTTTCACAAGCTGATTTCAGACTCCACTCCTTGTGGATCTTCTCATGCTTTTGTGTTTTCTGGTGTACTTGAAGATGTTGTTGCTGCGAAAACGCTCTCCCGCACGGAGTGCACCTGAAGGGTTTCTCTCCTGTGTGTATTCTCTGGTGTGTTACAAGAGTAGATGAATGTGCAAACGCCTTCCCACACACACTGCACTTGAAGGGTTTCTCTCCCGTGTGTGTTCTCTGGTGTTCTACAAGATTAGATGAATGTGCAAATGCCTTCCAACACACACTGCACTTGAAGGGTTTCTCTCCTGTGTGAGTTCTCTCGTGCCGTGTCATATCTCCAGTACGATCCGTGCTGTATGCACACCGGTCGCATTGGAGCCTTGTCCTACCGAGCTGCGCTGAGCGCATTTGCTCCATCAGAACAATTCTGCGGAGGAAGCGTCAGAGGAAGCGTCAGCTGCAGACAGAAAAAAATAATATCCACACCATCTACACGACAGTATCGAGGCACAGAGGAATGCATATATAGTCACATGTGACTTACACGTCTATACTTATTCATATATTCAGGATGTAGTAAAAATGTTTCCTAAATTCATCACAGGGCTGTTATGGCACACAATGAGAGGGCAAATGGTCATAAACATGCCTGGAAGCCTTCGTATCTTCAAAATGAATGTTCACCCAAAACTCCGAGCACACAATTTCAGCTGTCTGGCTACAAAAGGAATATTTCTGAGAGCTAAATTCAGCTGACATAGCAAAGGGTGTTGAAAACAATACTATTTGTGTTGTGCAGAAATTCATAAATTAATGTTCAATCGCAACTTAGAGGTGTGAATCCAGGCTCAGATGTCCTTAAATGCTGGGGATGAACAGTTCCGACTTCAGCTGCATGTGTGTGCTGTGTTCACCTCCAGTTTCCATTCTTACAAAGAGTTCCAGAGGAAAACAAAAGTAAACTACTGTTACGCTATAACCTCCGTGTTCAACAGAGTTAATAGACGTTACTAAAAAACACAAACTGTACACTGTCACTGGGTAAACAGGCGGTGGCGTGTCTAGAATCACGCCTGGCCACCTTCATCTGCTTGGCATGAATGCTTCCTCACTCCACCAAGTAATTAATCGAGGATCAATTAACATAACCGAGGCTAACTGGAGTTTGCGTGTCTCTCTCCGTGGTGAGATGTTAACTACCTCACCTGGTATACAGGAAGTCGTGGGTTCGATCCCGACACTGACGCCTGCTGTATATCTGGAGTTTGCGCGTCTTTGACCGATAGACATTGACACACGTATTCTTGGTTCTTTCAGTAAAGTTACGTAGATAGGAAATAACAATAACAGATAATAACAATAACAGATAATACAATTAAATTAAATAAAGACTACTTGTGTTGCAATCAAAACGTGGGTTTTTTTTGCTTTATTTACTATTTTTTATTGTTATTTTTATTTTATTTTCTATCTACGTGACTTTACCGAAAGAATCAAGAATATTAATTCCTGCAGTCACCAAAGTTTTAAGTCAAAACATTCACACACGTTGACAAAGCCTCACCTTGTGTTGTTGTGGGCAGGTCGCTTCTGATAACAAGAGCGGTATAGCAGCTCAAGCGGGCTTGGCCTGGTGAAAAAAATAAAAACTGCGTGAATATTTACAATAAAACAAAGTTACAAAGTGGCGAGCCGGGTGAAGACAAATTAAACTTAAGCGAGATAATTAAAGTGAATGCAATCAGGCGAGGGCAGGAGGCAAGGCCCCGCGTGGCTAGGCCCCGCGTTGTAAAGTTCCAACCTGGACATCGATTCCCATGCTCGCTGCTACTCAACTGACATCCCTACGAGAGAGAGAGGCTCTACCTTGATAAATAACAACAACAAAGACCACCACCTCAGATTTCAGTGCAAGCGTGGATCGGCAGCCTCCTGTTACCTCGCGACGTCACGCGGGTAACATGACGCCATTCCAGGGTAAGAGACACACCCCTCCCACGAGCGGCTCTGTAATTGAATAAGTTATGTTAATGAATCAGGGCCATATGTCGAGGGATGGGGCGTGGCTGCTGAACCCGACAGCTACTGATAATGATACTACTACTGATTATGCTACTACTGATAATTATGATACTACTACTAATGATGATACGACTGATAATGATGATACTACTACTGATTATGCTACTACTGATAATGATGATACTACTACTAATGATGATACTACTGATAATGATGATACTACTACTGATTATGCTACTACTGATAATGATGATACTACTACTAATGATGATACTACTGATAATGATACTACTACTGATGATGCTACTACTGATAATGATACTACTACTAATGATACTACTGATAATGATGATACTACTACTGATGATGCTACTACTGATAATGATACTACTACTAATGATGATACTACTGATAATGATGATACTACTACTGATTATGCTACTACTGATAATGATGATACTACTACTAATGATGATACTACTGATAATGATGATAATACTACTACTGATTATGCTACTGATAATGATGATACTACTACTAATGATGATACTACTGATAATGATGATGATACTACTACTGATTATGCTACTACTGATAATGATACTACTACTGATGATGATACTACTAATAATGATGATACTACTAATGATTATGCTACTACTGATAATGATGATACTACTACTAATGATGATACTACTGATAATGATGATCATACTACTACTGCTGATGCTCCTGCTGATAATGATACTACAACTAATGATGATACTACTGATAATGATGATAGTACTACTAATGATGATACTACTGATAATGATGATACTACTAATGATGATTCTACTGATAATGATGATACTACTGATTATGCTACTACTGATGATACTACTACTGATGATACTACTGATAATTATGATGATACTACTACTGATCATGCTACTACTGATAATGATGATACTACTACTAATGATGATACTACTGATAATGATGATGATACTACTACTAATGATGATACTACTGATAATGATGATGATACTACTACTGATTACGCTACTACTGATAATGATACTACTACTGATGATGATACTACTGATAATGATGATGATACTACTACTGATTATGCTACTACTGATAGTGATGATACTACTACTAATGATGATACTACTGATAATGATGATGATACTACTACTGATGATGCTACTATTTTAATTTGAAGCTTTCGTGACTGCAGGAATCCACACTCTTTGGTTCTGTCGGTAAAGTCGTCACGTGGTAGGTAGAAACATAACAGATCACGTGACGTTTCGATCGCAACACAACAAGCAATCGTCATCAAGTGGTACAACGACAGCGAGAAACAAAGTGCTGAAGTAGTGGGCGAGAGATCTGCTGTGGGACCAAGTTCTAGAGTAGGAGCCCTCGGCTGTTGTGTCTCGCTGTGGTTGTCCCACCTGATGACGATTGTTTGTGTTGCGATCGAAAAGTCACGTGATCTGTTATGTTTATACCTACCACGTGATGACTTGACCGAAAGAAGCAAAGAATGTGGATGCTACTATGACTGATGATGATGCTGCTACCACAGACTCGTCACACAGAGACTCATCACACAGAGACCCATAGACTCGTCACACAGAGACCCATAGACTCACCACACAGAAACCCAGAGACTCACCACCCAGAGACCCACAGACTCATGACACAGAGACCCATAGCCTGACCACACAGAGACCCATAGACTCACCACACAGAGACCCATAGACTCGTCACACAGAGACCCACAGACTCGCCACACAGAGACCCATAGACTCATCACACAGAGACCCATAGACTCACCACACAGAGACCCATAGACTCACCACAGAGATCCATAGACTCATCACAGAGAGACCCACAGACTCACCACACAGAGACCCATAGACTCACCACACAGAAACCCACAGACTCATCACACAGAGAAACACAGACTCACCACACAGAGACCCACAGACTCACCACACAGAGACCCATAGACTCATCACACAGAGACTCATAGACTCGTCACACAGAGAACCATAGACTCACCACACCGAGACCCACAGACTCATCACACAGATACTCATAGACTCGTCACACAGAGACCCATAGACTCACCACACCGAGACCCACAGACTCATCACACAGAGACCCACAGACTCGTCACACAGAGACCCATAGACTCACCACACAGAGACCCATAGACTCATCACACAGAAACCCACAGACTCATCACACAGAGACCCATAGACTTATCACACAGAGACCTATAGACTCACCACACAGAGACCCACAGACTCATCACACAGAGACCCACAGACTCATCACACAGAGACCCATGGACTCATCACACAGAGACCCATAGACTCACCACACAGAGACCCATAGACTCATCACACAGAGCCCCATAGACTCACCACACAGAGACCCATAGACTCACCACAGAGACCCATAGACTCATCACACAGAGACCCATAGACTCATCACGCAGAGACCCATAGACTCATCACAGAGATCCATAAACCCAGCACAAACACACCACTCACTCACTCACCACAGTCACCACACACACCACACACACCACACACTCACCACCACCACTCACCTCCCTCACCCTCCGTGCCAGGGTCTGGTAGTTGCCAGGTCCATCTCTCAGTCCGTGGACTATCACCACAGGCCGCCTCACACCACTACTCACACCACTGCTACCACCACATCTACTACCACTAGTACCACCACCACTACCACCACCACTACTACTACCACTAGTACCACCACTACTACTACCACTACTCACACAACTACCACCACTACTACCACCACCACTACTACTTCTACCACCACTACCACCACCACTACTACTAGTACCACCACTACTACCACTAGTACTACCACTACTACTACCACCACTACCACCACTACTACCACCACTACCACCACTACTCACACCACCACTACTACTACTCACACCACCACTACCACCACCACCACTACTCATCACAAGACTCTTCATTCTACTCATCATTCCCTCACCACCTCCTTCATTCGCTCCTTCCCTCGCCACCGCTGCGAGCGAAGGAACGAACGGAAGCAACAACAACACAGCCACCACCACCACCACCACCACTCTGGCCCCTGACGTTCTCTCTATTTCATTCCTTGCCTCGTTCCTCCTTGTTTCCTTCCCCCTCCCTCCTTCCTTCCCCCTCCCTCCTTCGTTCCCTCGTTCCCTCCTTCCCTCGTTCCCTCCCTCTTTCGTTCCCTCCCTCCTTCCCTCCTGCTTTCGTTCCCTCCCTCCTTCCTTCCCCCTCCGTTCCCTCGTTCCTTCTTCTTTCGTTCCCTCCCTCCTTCCCCCTCCGTTCCCTCGTTCCTCCTTCTTTCGTTCCCTCCCTCCCTTCTTCCCCTCTCCCTCCTTCCCTCCTGCTTTCGTTCCCCCGTCGACTCGCTAGGAATGAAAGATAAATTATCCACGCGGAGCGAGGCGGCCGCTGTCAAAGAACAAACCGCGGAAGTCGACTCCAGGTGGGGCGGGGCTGTCGATGGCCATTGTATGACGTCATTAACACTCGAGCGGGGGCGGGGCTGTCGATGTTCATTGTATGACGTCATTAACACTCGAGCAGGGGCGGGGGTGTCGATAGTAATTGTATGACGTCAATAATCCACGCTCGGAAGGGTTGGGGTCAATGTTTATGTACGGACGTCATGACGTCATCTTTAGTAGAGGGAGTCTCAATGTTTATTGACAGGGGTCATGACGTCATGTTTAGTAGGGGAGGTGTAAATGCTCGGAGAGTCGTGACGTCATTAAGCCCGACTCAATGTGTGGACGGCCGTGACGTCATTCTAGGTAGTAGGGGAGGTGCCGCTGCTGGCTGTATAACGTCACGAAGCCATCTTGGTAAGGAGTGAGTCCCAATGTTAATTACCTTGCAGAGGCCATCCTGGTGAATCACAATGTGAATTAGCTTGGAGAGGCCATCTTGGTAAGGGGTGAGTCCCAATGTTAATTAGTTTGTAGAGGCCATTTTGGTAAGTGGTGAGTCCCCATGTTATTTACCCTGCAGAGGCCATCCTGGTGAATCACAATGTTAATTAGTTTGGAGAGGCCATCTTGGTAAGGGGTGAGTCCCAATGTTAATGAGTTTGTAGAGGCCATCTTGGTAAGTGGTGAGTCTCAATGTTAATTACCTTGCAGAGGCCATCCTGGTGAATCACAAAGTTAATTAGCTTGGAGAGGCCATCTTGGTAAGGGGTGAGTCCCAATGTTAATGAGTTAGTAGAGGCCATCTTGGTAAGTGGTGAGTCCCAATGTTATTTACCTTGCAGAGGCCATCCTGGTGAATCACAATGTTAATTAGTTTGGAGAGGCCATTTTGGTAAGGGGTGAGTCCCAATGTTAATGAGTTTGTAGAGGCCATCTTGGTAAGTGGTGAGTCCCAATGTTAATTACCTTGCAGAGGCCATCCTGGTGAATCACAATGTTAATTATCTTGGAGAGGCCATCTTAGTAAGGGGTGAGTCCCAATGTTAATTAGCTTGTAGAGACCATCTTGGTAAGGGGTGATTCCCAATGATAATTAGCTTGTAGAGGCCATCTTGGTATTTGAGTGAGTCCCAGTGTTAATTAGCTTGGAGAGGACATCTTAGTAAGGGGTGAGTCCCAATGTAATGAGTTTGTAGAGGCCATCTTGGTAAGTGGTGAGTCCCAATGTTAATTAGCTTGGAGAGGCGATCTTGGTAAGGGGTGAGTCCCAATGTTAATTAGCTTGAGAGGCCATAGATTCATCACACAAAGATCCATAGAATAACCACACAGAGACCCATAGAATCGTCACACGAAGACCCATAGAATCATCACACAGAGACCCATAGACTCATCACACAGAGACCCATAGACTCATCACACAGAGACCCATAAACTCAGCACACACACCACTCACCACACACTCACCACCCTCACCCCACACTCACCACACTCACCACCACCACTCACCTCCCTCACCCTCCGTGCCAGGGTCTGGTAGTTGCCAGGTCCATCTCTCAGTCCGTGGACTATCACCGCAGACCACCTCACACCACTACTCACACCACTACCACCACCACTACTACCACTAGTACCACTACTACTACCACCACTACTACTACCACTTGTACTACCACTACTACCACCACTACTACTACTCACACTACTACCACCACTACTACTACTCACACTACCACCACCACTGCTACTCACACTACCACCACTACTCACACTACTACCACCACTACTACCACTACTACTCACACTACTACTACTACTCACACTACCACCACCATCACTACTACTAATCACACCACCACCACTACTACTCACACTACCACTACTACTACTCACACCACCACTGCTACTCACACCACCACCACCACCACTATTAATCACACTACCACTACTCACACTACAGATACTACTACTCACACTACTACTACTCACACTACCACCACTAATCACACTACCACCACCACTACTAATCACACTACCACCACCACTACTCACACTACCACCACCACTAATCACACTACCACCACCACTACTACTCATCACACTACCACCACCACTACTCACACTACCACTGCTACTCACACCACCACCACTACTCACACCACCACCACTACTCACACTACCACCACTACTCACACTACCACCACCACTACTACTCACACTACCACAACTACTAATCACACCACCACCACTACTCACACTACTACTAATCACACCACCACTGCTACTCACACTACCACCACCACTACTCACACTACCACCACCACCACTACTCATCACAAGACTCTTCATTCTGCTCATCATTCCCTCACCACCTTCATTCGCTCCTTTTTTTTCAACTGTAATTGGTCTTTATTTGGAACACATGAAAATAAAAAGCGGGAGACAATATATGCACATTTGGAAGTATAATTGTATAATGAGAAGTTGCCACATCAGGGAAGAGAGAAAGAGTGAGTTGGCTGGGCTGGTAAAGGAGGGAGGACAAAAAAAAACCCCAACAGAATATTAACCATTACGCAAGCGTGTTGTTAACAAGAGGAGACAGATACATCGATCAAAGATTTGCACCATCTTACAGGTACGTATTCCAATATTTGTGCTTTAGACAACAAATATGTACCAATGCATTCAACTCGGCCGCACAGCAAGAAGCAGACCGCCATATTTCTTGGCGCGCTGCCTCTGTACCTAGCCTGGCACAGCAGTCAACCCATGGCAGCTGCTGGGTCTGTCCCGTGACCTGTACCTAGCCTGGCACAGCAGGCAACCCATGGCAGCTGCTGGGTCTGTCCCGTAACCTGTACCTAGCTTGGCACAGCAGTCAACCCATGGCAGCTGCTGGGTCTGTCCCGTGACCTGTACCTAGCCTGGCACAGCAGTCAACCCATGGCACCTGCTGGGTCTGTCCCGTGACCTGTACCTAGCCTGGCACAGCAGTCAACCCATGGCACTTGCTGGGTCTGTCCCGTGACCTGTACCTAGCCTGGCACAGCAGTCAACCCATGGCACCTGCTGGGTCTGTCCCGTGACCTGTACCTAGCCTGGCACAGCAGTCAACCCATGGCACCTGCTGGGTCTGTTGTTGGAATCGAATCGATTCAAAGGCAATGTGCCGAGTGGGTGTTGGAATCGTATCGATTCAGAGGCAACGTGTCGGCGGGTGGGTGTTTGAATCGAATCGATTCAGAGGCAATGTGCAGGAGGGTGAATGTTGGAATCGAATCGATTCAGAGGCAATGTGCAGGCGTGGTGGGTGTTGGAATCGAAAACGTTTATTCGTGACTACGAATCGAATCGTGCATGAAAGTTTCAATAAAGCGCGGGAACACGAACTGCCCTGAGACCCAATCAGCGGCGAGTTTTGTGTCGCAGCCAATCAGAGATAAGAATACTCCCCTCCCTCTTCGGCCCACAGCCAATCAGATACGCGCATTACACCTTCCCCTTACTCCCCCTCCCTCCTCGGCCCACAGCCAATCAAAGGCGAGCATAATCACCCCTCCCCTCACCTCCCTCGGCCTACAGCCAATCAGAGGCGAGTATCACCCCTCCCGCAGCCAATCGGAGGCGAGTTCAGGGGGCAAAGGTCGCGAAATTTCAGAATTTGTCGATGGCCGCCTCGAAGGCCTCCACTTAGGCTGCGACTTTAACCATTTAACTTTACCACTTTAAACATTAAAGTACAAATAAACAACGACTATACAACAGCTATACAACGACGACTAAACAACAGCACAACAACAACAACTTCTCCGGCGATGTCTACGATGGACGAAGTGAACTCGCGCGCCTCAGCTGCCCAAGGTTCGAGTGATTTTGAGGGCGAATTTTTTTAAAAATTTGTTTTAATTTATTTAAGTCGAAAAATGTTTTAAGTTTTTAATTTCATTTAGTCGAAATTTTTTTTAATTTGTTTTAATTTAATTGAGTCGAAAAATGTTTTAAGTTTTTAATTTAATTGAGTCGAAATTTTTTTTAATTTAAAGTCGAACATTTTTTATTTAAAGCTTTCGTGACTGCAGCCGCCCACACCTCCTGCACCACCACCACCACCCCAGCCGCCCACACCTCCTGCACCACCACCACCCCAGCCGCCCACACCTCCTGCACCACCACCACCCCAGCCGCCCACCCCTCCTGCACCACCACCACCACCCCAGCCGCCCACACCTCCTGCACCACCACCACCCCAGCCGCCCACACCTCCTGCACCACCACCCCAGCCGCCCACATCTCCTGCACCACCACCACCCCAGCCGCCCACACCTCCTGCACCACCACCACCACCCCAGCCGCCCACACCTCCTGCACCACCACCACCCCAGCCGCCCACACCTCCTGCACCACCACCACCACCCCAGCCGCCCACACCTCCTGCACCACCACCACCCCAGCCGCCCACACCTCCTGCACCACCACCCCAGCCGCCCACATCTCCTGCACCACCACCACCCCAGCCGCCCACACCTCCTGCACCACCACCACCACCCCAGCCGCCCACACCTCCTGCACCACCACCACCCCAGCCGCCCACATCTTCTGCACCACCACCACCACCACCACCCCAGCCGCTCACACCTCCTGCACCACCACCACCACCCCAGCCGCCCACACCTCCTGCACCACCACCCCAGCCGCCCACACCTCCTGCACCACCACCACCACCACCCCAGCCGCCCACACCTGCACCACCACCACCCCAGTCGCCCACATCTCCTGCACCACCACCACCACCCCAGCCGCCCACATCTCCTGCACCACCACCACCACCCTGGCTGCCCCCCTTAACATCACGGCCCCCCCTTCCACCGCAGCCCCGGCGGCCCCCCCCTCGCGGCCGCGGCTCGTGACGCCGGTGCGCCGCTCGGCGCGGATCCACACGGCGGGGGGGGCGGTGGGGAGGGGAGCGACCACCCCGGGGAGGGCCCTGAGGGACGGCGACACGGTTGGAGGCATTGCGGAGCTGCTGCTGGCAGCGGCCTACGCGGAGGAGGAGGAGGCGGACGAGGTGGTGGTGCAGGAGGGCGCTGCTGGCAGGGGAGGGATGGGGGGGGGAGAGGCGGCGTCACCGCACGAGGTTCCTGCTGAGGGCCAACGTGGCGCTGGGGGACAACGCCCCCCAGCAGCAGCAGCAGCTCGGGCTACTGGGGGGCTGGGCGGTGAGCGGAGTGAGATGAGTGGTGGGGTGAGCGGAGGGGTGAGTGGAGGGGTGAGCGGAGGGGTGAGCGGAGGGGTGAGTGAGATGAGTGGAGGGGTGAGCGGAGGGGTGAGTGGGTGAGTGAGATGAGTGGAGAGGTGAGTGGGGTGAGTGGAGGGGTGAGTGGGTGACTGGGTGAGTGAGATGAATGGAGGGGTGAGTGGAGGGGTGAGTGAGTGAGATGAGTGGAGGGGTGAGTGGTGGGGTGAGTGGAGGGGTGAGTGGGTGAGTGAGATGAGTGGAGGGGTGAGTGGGGTGAGTGGAGGGGTGAGTGAGATGAGTGGAGGGGTGAGCGGAGGGGTGAGTGGAGGGGTGAGTGAGATGAGTGGAGGAGTGAGTGGAGGGGTGAGTGGAGGGGTGAGTGAGATGAGTGGAGGGGTGAGTGGAGGGGTGAGTGAGATGAGTGGAGGGGTGAGTGGGGAGAGTGGAGGGGTGAGTGGGGGGGTGAATGGGGTGACTGGGTGAGTGAGATGAATGGAGGGGTGAGTGAGATGAGTGGTGGGGTGAGTGGAGGGGTGACTGGGTGAGTGGGGTGAGTGGAGGAGGGGAATGTTTCTGCAGCTGGCTGATGGACTGTGATGCTGTCCACCCCCCTATCTCCCCACCCCGGAGTGCCCTACAGTGCTGCCCTTAATTGCTACTCCCAACAGAACTTGCCACAAAAGTGTGCTGAGGCTACTGGGGGTGCCTTTGTCTTTGTATAGGCTGCTTGTCCTCCTCGCATCGCGTGTCACCCAATAAATCAGAGGCCACGTGGTTTGCTGTGCGTTTCAAGCTTTATTATCCAGCCACTCCGAGCGTAGCTGCCGTCACTACACACGCAACGTGATGGGGGCACGGCCACGCCCACTGGTGGGGCACGGCCACGCCCACTAGTGGGGCACGGCCACGCCCACTGGTGGGGCACGGCCACGCCCACTGGTGGGCCACGGCCACGCCCACTGCTGGGGCCCCTCGGCGCGAGGGTTTCCCGACGTTCAATTGCTGATCAGGATCGGAGGTCAGAATGAAACTGATGTTTATTTCTGCATTCACAAACGATGAGGATCATCAACCTCGTCAACCTCGTCATCCTCCCCTAGGAGGGAGCTCGAGAGCGATGGGTGACAGGGTGAGCTCGGAGCGACCCCACAAACTTTCACCGCTTTTGTTCGACTCACCATTACCGCCACCATTACCGCCACCACATGGACAAACCCCGCACGCACACAACAATATTTACACGCAGCAAGACAAAGGTCCACCACCACCACCCCCCCTCTCTATCTCGCTCCCCCTACCCCATAGCTTGGAACAGAATGGCGAGCGACGTTTAGCGGCGTAGGCGGGCAGGGGGGCGCCCAGTAATCATCGCCAGCACCCGCAGCCACCTTAATCTCCCCAGTGGCGATGTTTACAATACGTACGGCGTGAAAGATGTTCGACACGCACCACATGGCCGCCACCACTACCGCCATCACTACCGCCACCGCGTGTCACTGTAGACACACATACACATAGACACACACACAGACACATAGACACACGCAGACACATAGACACACATAGAGACACATAGGCACACGCAGAGACACAGACACACAGACACATACACAAACACACAAAGACAGACACACGCAGAGATACATAGACACAGACACACACAAGACACATAGACACACGCAGAGACACAGACACACGCAGAGACACAGACACACACAGAGACACATAGGCACACGCAGAGACACAGACACACACAGACACACACAGAGACACATAGACACACAGACACATAGACACACAGACACACGCAGAAACACAGACACACACAGACATACTCACAGACACAGTCACACACACATAGACACAGGCGTGTCTGTGTGTGTGTCTGCCAGGATGAGTAAAAATAAGGTGTCTGTCGACTTGGAAATAATCCCACGGGAACGCTGTCTCGAGACAGACAATAAAAGTGTTTTGAAGTTATATCCGTTGACTTGTGAACCGAATAAATCCCGTGTTCTTCACACATTGAGTCTCGTCATCGTTTTTTCTTTTCTTACCTATAAAAGGCATTTTTTTTCTGTGTGTATGTCTGTCTGTCTCTGTGTGGACGCACACTTGCTCGCGAATCATGGAGTTTAATTTTAAAAAAAGTAGCCGGGTACCACGCCGTAAGCCCCGTGGCGAGCCAGCGCCATTCCGTTTTCCCATCAGTAAACTTTAAAAGTTGTTAAATTAACAATTTAGTGCTATTTCGCATTATTTAAGTATTTCCTAAAGCTGCCCGGGGGTTGCTCCTAGCACCACAGCAAGAAAATTTGAAAAAGATTATTGCTGTGGTTTTCACACCTGATGATGATTGCTTCTTGTGTTGCAGTCGAAACGTCGTGAGAATTTTATTGTTTCATTATTTTATTGTCTCCCTTCTACGTGGTGACTTTACTGAAAGAACCAAGAATATGAATCCCTGCAGTCATGAAAGCTTTATATAAAAAAATGGAACAGATGTGTTATATTATCTTGGCTTTGTGAAACAGATAAAAAGAGGCCTTCAACATTGATTGTGCCTTGTACCGACAGTTGCTGAGTGGTCCAGTGACATCACCAGAATCCATGGTCAATCTACTGCTGGATGAGGTTCTCACAAAGCTCTCACCATCTCCCGAGATCCCGAAAAGTATTAATCCACCCAGTACCTGCAGGTGATACTCATCAGCTGATATCATCCCGTCATCTCGATGGGCATCCTATTGGCCGCATTCCATTCCTTGGCTGTCATTCCATCACTATCCTCAACCAACCATCGGCCAACATTCCATAACAGAATTAAACCAAGGGAGAGTATTTGAAAGGATGCGATTAATTCACCCACCCATGGGATACGGGTCCATAATAGCAAATCATTACAGGCGCACGGCGAATAGTAACGATGGAGACACTACAGCACGCCGTCGATTTGCGGTGCGACGATGCAATTAACTGAGCTCGATTTTTCAATTTAAAGCTTTCGTGACTGCAAGGATTCATCTTCTTTGGTTCTTTCGGTAAAGTCACCACCACGTAGAATGAGAATAAAATAATAAAATAACACAATAAAATTCTCACGACGTTTTGGCCACAACGCAAGCGGCCGTCTTCAGGTGAAAGCTCCATTGAAGCTCTCTCGTCCCGACAGTTCTGTACCTTTCACCTGAAGACGGCCGCTTGCGTTGCGGCCGAAACGTCGTTAGAATTTTATCGTGTTATTTTATTATTTTATTCTCATTCTACGTGTTGGTGACTTTACCGAAAGAACCAAAGGAGATGAGCTCGATTTCTTTTGGCAGATAAAGGCAACCGGCGCAGGCACACTAGATCCCGGGGACGTGAATAACTCCACGCGCATTCAGGGCGTCCACATTGCCCTGTCAAGAGGCTGCAGGAGAGCGGGCGAAACAAAGAGCCCTGTGCTCGCCACGCGGACGGTCGCCCAGACAAACAACAAACTTCCAGGCTTCATCTTCTTTGGTTCTTTCGGTAAAGTCACCACGTAGAATGAGAATAAAATAATAAATTAATAAAATAAAATGACAATTAAATTCTCACGACGTTTCGGCCACAACACAAGTGGCCTTCTTCAGGTGAAAGGAACAAACCTGTCGGAACGACAGAGCTTCAATGAACATTGTGTTATTTTATTATTTTATTCTCATTCTACGTGGTGACTTTACCGAAAGAACCAAAGAAGATGAATCCTTGCAGTCACGAAAGCTTTAAATCGAAACTCTTCCAGGCTTCACGCGGGCCGGACGAGTGGCATGCAGGAAAAAAAAAACCCATCACAACCATTATTAGCGCGGACGTCCAGAATAAAAAAAAACTCGTTCAAAAACCCCAAAACACGGCAACCTCCCTGGCTTTGGCGTTCCTCGGAAGACACCTGTTTCATCGACAACCGCATCAGAACACCACCAGGCCGATGCGCACCAGAATTGATACATCAGCGATTGACACGGGGACTGCGTCGCGATCGTCACGTGGACGGTTCAATCGTCGCGGGCAACCATCGCCTCGGCGCGTCGTCTCCGCGGCGTCGATACAAAAAAAACGACTTGGTGAGAGGTCAACGGCATTTGTCCTTTTTGAAACACTCGTCCCTGCCGCGCGAGTGTGGAATTTCCACTTAGGTGTGAGAGGGCGCACCGACTGCCTGCCAGTGGTTTCACATTCAGTCCGCCAGGGGGCGAACACGAATTGGGCATCAGACAAAGCGGTGCCTTCAATAGTAGGTTCAGTTCATATTCTTAGCTCTTTCGGTAAAGTCACGTTGAAGGGAAACAATAAAATAATAAAATATATATAAAACTATAAAAATTCTCACGACGTTTCGACCGTAACACAAACGGTCGTCATCAGTTCAGTTTTATTCAATTTCAGTTTATTTTGGTATAGCCATGTGAATTCTAGATTTGAAGCTTTCGTGACTGCAAGGATCCATACTCTTTGGTTCTATTCGGTAAAGTCACGTAGGTAAAAAAATAAAACAACAAAAATCACGACGTTTCGGCCACACCTGATGAAGGTCGCTTGTGTTGTGGCCGAAACGTCGTGATTTTTGTTGTTTTATTTTTTACCTACGTGGTGACTTTACCGAATAGAACCAAAGAGTGTAGTCCTGTGAGCCATCCGGCTCTTGAATCGGAGTGCAACCACAACAAACAAAAAAACTAAAACACGAACAATAAAAACATCTTACAGTGACTTTGTGTTGACTGTGCAAAACAGAAAATCCATGGAAAAAAAAAACAGCAAAAATATTCCTGAGATAGCACCGTACACCACCAAGGCTGTGTGCAAAAAATCCCAGTGGGATGCAAGTCAAACAACAACCACAACAACAACGACCACAAAAACTTAGATTAAGGCCATCAGTACTACAACAAAACAAACATGTCCAACGAGGTTGTTGTTGTGTGTGTGTATGCAGGGGTATATTACCACTCGGGAGACAAAGGCGGCCGGGCGTGGTGCTGGCCACCCACCCCCTCGTGTGATGTGCCGGCCTTCATCGGCGCCACTCGATAACGGCACTTCCCCCTAGAGTCTGTTAATGCTGTACAAGGGATACTTGTGTGTATCTATTATGGGGGGAGTGGTGGGTGCAGTAGCGAGACAACAGCACGATATACCCCAGCGACCCCAGTTCCATTCCCGGCTACGGCTAACACGAGTGAGGGATTCTGTTCGTCCCGGTCCTGGGTCTCCCCTGGGTCTACTCGGCTTGGGGAGACAAAGGCGGCAACCGGGAATGGAGTTGGCCACGCCACCCTTCCGTGTGCCGCGCGGGCCTTGAGATTCGCCGCCCACCCAGCAGCACGTCCCACCGGCCAATCAAGTCTGGGCCTGCAGGCGGGGGAGACGCGGTGGCTATGGTAAGGGCTGACCCCGGTGTCTTGTGCGCATGGCCAGGATTTGCATATACCACGATCCAGAGGTGGAGCCAGGGGCTGACAGGGGGGGTGACATTCTGCGTGTAAGTGCACGACACTCGGTCTGGCGAACTCCGTGCAACTGCAATGTCAGAGCGTGTCGCCAACCGATGGCGTCCGGTTCAACAGCCCGACTCTCTCTAAATCATTCTTGAAATTAACATTTGTTGAATGTCACCCCGGGCTGAAAATCCTGGCTCCGCCCCTGCCACGATCGCCACCCGCCGAGCTTAAAGGTCAAGAAGGAATTGGCTGGAGGCCCTGTCAGGACGGGAAGATTGTGTAGCACGACGGGAGGGTGGGGTGGCTGTGGGGGATGGCAGGGTGCAAGTGGTCGCGTCACCGCCCCCGTTGGGTCGTCAAAGACATAATCACGTGACATTCTCTCCTGGTTTGTTTAAGTTTCATTTATTTTGGTGTAGCCCTGTGAGCCATTTGGCTCTTGAATCGGGTGCAACCGCAACAAACAAAAAACCAAAACATGAACAAGAAAACATCTTAAAGTGACTTTGTGTGACTGTGCAAACAGAAAATCCAGGAAAAAAAAAACATCAAAATATTCCTGAGATAGCACCGTACACCACCAACGCTGTGTGCTTTAATCCCAGTGGGATGCAAGTCAAACAACAACAAGAAAACTAAGATTAAGGCCATCAGTCTAACAAGGCACGCGTGTCATTGGAACACACGGGCCGTCACGGATACGCGATTGTGTTGCCGTCACGTGACACGTCCAGCACAGTCACGTTGCAGCCCCGTGTCGAGCCATTAACAAGAAAGCAACACGTCACACGATTGTGTCACTACCACACTGCCAATGCAGTAGCACCAAATAACGAGCAATTACATGCCGTAGAATCCATTGTTGTAGCGTGATCCCTGGACGAATTGCGCATTATAAATGTCAATTATTTTTTATTACAATTCCCCCATTGTAATAAGATGGTTTTTTGGGTTCTTATTTTTGTTTTTGTGTTTGTTGTGGTTGCACCCGATTCAAGAGCCGGATGGCTCACAGGGCTATACCAAAATAAACTAAACTGAACCCACGTCTACGCTCCTGGCCTTCAACACAGCGACACGAACCCTACAAGTCTTGTGGGGGGGGGGGGGGGGGGACCTCCCTTGCAGTTTGCAGTGGCACGGCTGAGACGCTTGACTGAAAGGTACTCACTTGATGACTCCCACTAGCAAAGAAACCTCGTGTGCAATGTCTCTGAAGCATCGGGAATTAACGTAGCGTTAGCCCGGCCAACAAAAGACACAGATCCCCCCCGTGGTAATCTTTAACAGACTGTTGGGGCAAGTGCCCGTTAGCGAGCACCTCGGAAGCAGAATGTTTATTTACACTGGAGAAATCCGATGAGCTATGAAGCTCTTTTTCACAGATGTCCAGTAGGCGCACGGGGTGAGAACGTTAAAACAACACAAAGTAGAACACGTGATGGTAGTGCAAAGTACAACAATGGTCAATAAATCGCCCACACACACGCAACTAAACCATCCCCGTCCTACCAGGCAAAGCCCACTGAACTGCTATTCACTTATTTTACAGACGCGATTTGGCCTATGAGGGTCGACTGACTGAGATGACTGGCCAATGCACCGCCATTGCCCCCCACTACACACACACAGTGTGTACACACTGTGTGTGTGTGTGTACACACACAGTGTGTACACACACACACAGTATACAGAACAATGTCCACGTTGTTGTTGCTGAGTTCACGCACCCAAGGAAGGGGGCAATGGAAAATGATGCTAAATCAACTTAAACTCCATCCCCGCTCTGTGACGTCACCACTCAACATGACCTCATCGGCAAGAAGTGCCAGCGGGAGGTGTACCTCGCTAGTGACGTCATGTCACCAAGGTATTCACGCTCCCCCAACCCCGTCAACAGCGCTCTTGAGCGTGATGTCACTTCCGCTTGGGTCACTGCCGATATCAATCCAGTGGCAATCCTTATTTGGGCAAAGCTACGCCCAGTGACTGCGGTTCATAAACATAATGTATTCGTTGTGGCCGTCGAGTTCAGCAGCCACGCCCCATCCCTCGACATATGGCCAGTTAACATTAACATAATTTATTCAGTTACAGAGCCGCTCTTTACGGGAGGGGCGTGTCTCTTACCCCGGAAGTGACGTTTGTTACCTGCTTACACGCGTGACGTCACGAGGTAACAGGAGGCTGCCGATCCACGCTTGCACTGAAATCCGAGGTGAGAAATTCTCATGGTGGTGGTTGTTGTTGTTTACCAAGGTAGAGCCTCTCTCTCTCGTAGGGATGTCAGTTGAGTAGCAGCGAGCATGGGAATCGATGTCCAGGTTGGAACTTTACAACGCGGGGCCTAGCCACGCGGGGCCTTGCCTCCTGCCCTCGCCTGATTGCATTCAATTTTCGATTTAAAGCTTTCGTGACTGCAATGATTCATCTTCTTTGGTTCTTTCGGTAAAGTCACGTAGAATGATAATAAAATAATAAATTGATAAAATAAAATAACACAATAATATTCTCACGACGTTTCGGCCACAACACAAGCGGCCTTCATCAGGTGAAGGGGGCGAGACTGTCTGGTAGGACAGCGCTGGAGTGAAAGAGCCACGAAAGAGCCACGTTCAGATACGGCCTTTAAGCCTGGTGCTGAAATTTGAGGCTTAAAGGCCGTATCTGAACGTGGCTCTTTCACTCCAGCGCTGTCCTACCAGACAGTCTCGCCCCCTTCACCTGATGAAGGCCGCTTGTGTTGTGGCCGAAACGTCGTGAGAATATTGTGTTATTTTATTTTATCAATTTATTATTTTATTATCATTCTACGTGACTTTACCGAAAGAACCAAAGAAGATGATTGCATTCACTTTCATTATCTCGCTTAAGTTTAATTTGTCTTCACCCGGCTCGCCACTTTGTAACTTTGTTTTATTGTAAATATTCACGCAGTTTTTATTTTCGTTCTTTTGTTACCAGGCCAAGCCCGCTTGAGCTGCTATACCGCTCTTGTTATCAGAAGCGACCTGCCCACAACAACACAAGGTGAGGCTTTGTCAACGTGTGTGAATGTTTTGACTTAAAACTTTGGTGACTGCAGGCATTAATATTCTTGGTTCTTTCGGTAAAGTCACGTAGATAGAAAATAAAATAATAAAAATAAATGAAAAATAAATTTTTTAAAATAAAGCAAAAAAACCCACGACGTTTCGATCGCAACACAAGTGGTCTTTATCTTATTAAATTTAATCTGTTATTTTTATTTTCTATCTACGTGACTTTACTGAAAGAACCAACAATACGTGCGTCAATGTATCTATCGGTCAAAGACGCTAAGCGCGTGCCGCTGTTGACTCTGAATGTGTGGAGGGGAACACCTTCACCACGGGGAGAGAGAGACAGAGACACGGATAGCCTCGGCTATGTTGATTGATCCTCGATTCATTACTTGGTGGAGTGAGGAAGAATTAATGCTGAGCAGATGAAGGTAGCCAGGCATGGTTCTGGTCACACCGCCACCTGTTTACTCATGGCAGTGTGTGACAGTGTCAAGTTTGTGTTTGCAGTAAAGTCTATTAACTATTGCACACGGAGGTTATATCAAAACAATAATTTATTTTTGTTTTCCTCTGGGACTCTTTATAAGAATGGAAACAGGAGGTGAACACAGCACACACATGCAGCTGAAGTCGGAACTGTTCATCCCAGCATTCAAGGACATCTGAGCCTGGATTCACACCTCTAACTTGCGATTGAACATTCATTTCTGCATTTCTGCATAACACAAATAGTATTGTTTTCAACACCCTTTGCTATGTCAGCTGAATTTAGCTCTCATAAATATTCATTTTGTAGTCAGACAGCCGAAATTGTGTGCTCGGAGTTTTGAGTTAACATTCATCTTGGAAGATATGAATGCTTCCAGGCATATTTATGACATTTGCCCTTTCATTGTGTGCCATAACAGCCCGTGGAGAGAAACCCTTCAGGTGCACTCTGTGCGAGAAGGCATTTGCACGTTCATCAAATCTGATGAATTTGAGAAAATTTTTCACTACATCATGAATATATTAATAAGTATAGACGTGTAAGTCACGTGTGCATTCCTCTGTGCCTGACGTGTAGATGGTGTGGATATGGCTCCCTATTGCTCAACCACGTTATGTATGCTGATGATTTGGTAATAGCTGCTCAGTCAGAGGAGGAGTTGGAGACGCTGCTGCTGGGACTGGAGCGTGCCACTAAGAGGTGGGGCCTTACCATCAGCCCCACCAAAACTAAGCACCTGCCTGGGTATTTTGTACCATCGGACACTATCACCCCCACAACTCCCAATCGGTGATGGGGCAGTTGTGGAGAGAGTGGAGAGTTTCCCATACCTGGGCAGTGTGCTTATGACTGGCTCCAGTTTAACAGCAGAGGTCTCACTCCGAATCAGTCGCGCGGCAATATCTTTTCATCGGTTGCGTAACACTGTGTGGAAGCTACCTGGTCTGTCGCTCCGCACTAAGCTTCAGGTCTTCTCGGCCACGGTCATTCCCTCCCTTCTCTACGCTTGCGAAACGTGGACCCCCCTAATGGAACACCTTCGCCGGTTAGAAACATTTAGGCTGGCCTGCCTGCGATCCATCCTGGGTTTAACCAGACTGGATTGTGTGAGGAGCTCACAAATCCTTGAAAGATCGGCAAGGTCCCATCGGTGAGCTCCTCCGGCGGGCAAGGCTGCGATGGCTGGGTCATGTAGCCCGCATGCCCAGCCACTGCATGCCGAAACAGCTTCTGTTCGGCCGGATTGAGGGGGCTAAGCGGGCGCGGCACGGGCTAGAGAAGAGATGGAGTGATGTGGTACAGGAGGACGTGGAGCTGAGTGGACTTGCCGATGACCGGTACCAGCGGTGTCAAGATCGGCCTCTGTGGAGGAGGCTCGTGAAGGACGCTACTGGGCAGTTGGAGGCAGTCGCCCTCCAACAACAACGGAGGGCGGAGGAGCGACGCTCACAATAACGACCGGAGCGCCGGGTGGCTAAAGCACAGCGGGTTGACACAGTAGGGGGCACAGGTGGTGCATCAGCCAGTCATCTCAGTCAGTCGACCCGTGGCACCTGGGTCTGCCCCGTGACCTCCTGCCAGCGGGCGTTCGACACTTCACGTGGCCTCAGGGTGTACATTGCCTGGCACAAGCGTCGTGGTGACATCACCGCCACTTAGTGGTGAATGGCGGTTATTGTTATATGTGTTTGTCTGCGTGTGTATCTGTGTGTGTGTCTGTGTGTGTGTGTATGTATCTGCGTGTGTATCTGTGTGTGTACGTGTGTTTTGACGATGATGGCGATGTTTGTGACGGTACGGGAAGCGTGTGTGGGCCGAAGCGGCATCCAGAGGAGCGCCATGGAGAGGGGAGGGGGAGCGAGGAGAGGACGCGGCAGGGAGGAGGAAGCGAGGCGAGGGGGAGAGAGGGGGGTCGAGAGGGAGCCGAGGAGAGAGCCGGCTGCTGCGGGCGTGCGGGCCCGACAGGGGCTCATCGCAGACAGGGACCAGTGGCGGAGAGAGATGCCCGTGAGGAGGCTGGTGAACCGGTCGGTGCCCCGCGGGGAGGACGTGGAGATGGCGATGCCCAACGCGGAGAGAGCCAGGCTGCTGACGGCGTGGGTGAGACGAGCCATTGGCGAAGAGAGGACGCTCAACAGGGAGGAGGCGGGGAGAGAGAGGCTGGAGGCGGAGAGGGCTGCGTGGGACAGACAGGCAGACGCGAGGAGGCGAGTGGATAAGAGGGTCGGCGACTCGCGGCCAAGGACTGAGGCGCAGCAAGCTCGGTTTGATATTGCCGCGAGGGAGAACGAGAGGACGGTCGACAGACTGGTGGAGAGGGCGGTGGAGGCGACGAGGCGAGAGGTGGGGAGAGCGAGAGAGGGAGGCCGCCGGGACGTGGAGGGGGGGCGGCCGCAGACGGGGGCGGCGGCGGAGCAGAGACGGACGCTGCGGCAGATCGCCGCGATGCCGGGATGTTTAATTGTATTTACTTAATGTTCATTGTAAAAAAAAAAATGTTTTATCATTTCCACCGCCCTCTGCGGGACATCGACCGCTCAAACCGAAAGCGAGATAGACACAGACAGGGAGACAGAGAGAGACATGGAGAGACAGAGAGAGAGAGAGTTGGAGACGGAGAGACATGGGGAAAGAGATGGGGAGAAATAGAGAGAGAGACACAGTGACAGCGGAGACACAGAGAGACAGAGAGATACATGGCCACACAGAGAGACGGATAGGGAGAGGCATGGGGAAAGAGACGGGGAGAAATACAGAGACACAGAGACAGCGGAGACACAGAGAGACAGAGAGATACATGGCCACACAGAGAGATGGATAGGGAGAGGCATGGGGAAAGAGACGGGGAGATATACACAGAGAGACACAAAGAGACAGAGAGAGAGATGATGTTGATGATGTTGAAGATGGTGTTAATGATTTTGATGTCGATGATGTTTTGAATGTTGTTAGTGATGTTGATGATGGTGTTGATGCAAGGTAAATCAACACCCGTTCATAATAAAAATTCATCCATCCACCACTACCACTGCTGCTTGTTGCCTGCTCCTGGTGGTGCGATTCCAACCTTCTGCAGTCCGAACCAGAAATTGCCATTGGCCTGCGAGAGTGCCGAGGCGAGTGGGGGGAGTTGAACACCCGGTCAGCCTATCCCTTGGACAATAAGTTAATGCGCACTTGTTATCGGTGTGCGACTCAAGTCTCCATTTGTCACGAGTCTTAACTTTATCACAAACTCTTAGCTTAGTGCAGTACACCTTCTTGAGGTCCTTGACTCTGCAAGTGACTCGAAATATTAAGAAAAAAAATAAAATAAAACTTTCAGTGATACTTCATGTGCTTGAGCAATAACTGAACTCTTAATTGATCAGAGCTTTTGCTTCTGCAAATCTCAACTTAAGGCTGATTGCGAGTACTACTCGGAATCTGTGCAGGACTGACGAATGTGAAGTTTGTACACGGTACCTGTTATGTAGGAATTTCTACCTTGCTTCATTAATTCTCTTAGACGCATCAAAAGCTCAAAGCTCCTGCCACTTTCACGCCTCCTGAGGATTCATGGGGCCAGCCTTGGGTCATCTTTGCTTCTGGCTCCACGGACCTCCTGGCGTTTAATGTCATCAACCCCCCCCCCCCTCCCCGCTAGTATTCTCCCTCCGGAGGTCGTCCCAAAAAACTTGTGTAGATACAGGGCCACTGAATTGCCCCTTGGAATGTTTTTCAACTCATTAGAGCGAGCCCCCGGATGTGGTGTGTTTGTGTATGATGTCACAAAACAGTCCTTATAAGGGTCTCAATGCACGTTGGTGTATGACGTCACAAAGCAGTCCTTACAAGGGCCTCAATGCACGTTGGTGTATGACGTCACAAAGCAGTCCTTACAAGGGCCTCAATGCACGTTGGTGTATGACGTCACAAAGCAGTCCTTACAAGGGCCTCAATGCACGTTGGTGTATGACGTCACAAAGCAGTCCTTATAAGGGCCTCAATGCACGTTGGTTTATGACGTCACAAAGCAGTCCTTACAAGGGCCTCAATGCACGTTGGTGTATGACGTCACAAAGCAGTCCTTACAAGGGCCTCAATGCACGTTGGTGTATGACGTCACAAAGCAGTCCTTACAAGGGCCTCAATGCACGTTGGTGTATGACATCACAAAGCAGTCACGAGGCCGTCCCCCGGCGCGACAAACGAGGTTTCCTCCTCCTCCACCCCCCCCCCCCCCCCCACCGAAATCTTTGGCCTTTTCGCGGTGAGAGCGTGGAGCGGTTTGCAATTTTTGCAAAATTTGGGCACAAAGCGGCGGTAATACGACAAATCTGCAAACGTCACCCACCGACGTGGGGGTTGGCCATGTTGCGCACGCACGCAGTTTTGTTGGGGTCCGTGGCTATCCCCGGACTCGCTGACGACGCGCCCCAAGTAGCGAACCGATGTCTGCAGGAGGTGACACTTGACTGTGGTTTAAACGTAAGATTGGCCGCCCGAACTTTGAACAAACACCGTTCGCGGCCGCTGCAGCTGCTCCTGGAACGTGCGTCCGAAGACGATCACGTCGTCCAAATAAACGAGGCGCGAGTCCCATTGGAGGCCTGCTAGGACCAGCTGCGTGAGTCGCTGGAACGTGACAGGAGCCGAGTGGAGTCCCATCGGGAGACAATTAAACTGGAACAGAGCCCGAGGTGTTCTTAGCTCTTTCGGTAAAGTCACCACGTTGAAGGGAAACAATAAAATAATAAAATATATATAAAACAATAAAAATTCTCACGACGTTTCGACCATAACACAAACTGATGATGACCGTGTGCGTTATGGTCGAAACGTCGTGAGAATTTTTATTTTTATATATATTTTATTATTTTATTGTTTCCCTTCAACGTGACTTTACCGAAAGAGCTAAGAATATGAATCACTGCAGTCACGAAAGCTTTAAATCAAAATTTAGAGCCCGAGGTGTTCAGAACACAGGATTTGGTTTAGAGCTCTCATCAAGAGGCAACTGCCAACACCCCGACGACAAGTCAAGTGTGGTAGAAAACCCACACAGCCGACAGGGCATCCAATGAATCGTCCAACCGTGGGAGCGGGTGTGCATCTGCCACGGAGACCTTGTTCAATTGGCGTAAATCCGCGCGAAGCCGCAGACTCCCATCGTGTTTCTTAACGGGACCAACGTGAGCTCCCCTCGTCGACCGCAGTGGCGAACGTGGTCCTCCTCCTGACGACTGAGCCCGTGTGAATTCTGGCGTACGGAAGCGGCGTTGCCCGTGTCAATGCAGTGCTGCCATCAGGGACGTGCGGCCAAAGTGTCATATTTACCCTGACTGAAAATGTTTTGAAAATTCGCCCCGCCGCTCGCCGGATAAAATCGGAATTCTTGCAACGCAGCGCGTCCATCCATGATTCGCCCGGCTCGCTCCTCCGCTTCACCGTGGCCACGAGACATCTGTGGTCGCCTCGCCGGCCTTCCCGCGACACGCGGCCACTGCGTGGGCCAGAACGGTGCCCGCCTGGACGACCGCAGCACCCAGGCCGACGTTGAACACTCTGAACGACTACGTATGCATAGTCACACCGTTAGTGTCAGTAGCATAACTCTCAACCACTTATCAGTGCCCTACCTTATTACAGACCAACTCAGACCTTACTGATCACCCCGTGGCCCTTATAAATCTCAACGTTCATCCTATACATTATACTACACTATACACTACACAGCTGTCAACCCCTTATCGGCGCTCTGCCTTATTACAGACCAATTCAGACCTTGTCGATCACCCCGTGCCCCTTATAAATCTCAACGTTCATCCTATACATTATACTACACTATACACTACACAGCTGTCAACCCCTTATCAGTGCCCTACCTTATTACAGACCAATTCAGACCTTACTGATCACCCCGTGCCCCTTATAAATCTCAACGTTCATCCTATACATTATACTACACTATACACTACACAACTGTCAACCCTTTATCAGTGTCCTACCTTATTACAGACCAATTCAGACCTTACTGATCACCCCGTGCCCCTTATAAATCTCAACGTTAATCCTACCAAGTCCCATCACAAGGAAGAAACACAAACAAATCGACACGGATTTGTATTGTTGTTTGCCCGTATTGAAACGGCTGTACGCCCGTACGGGCCTGAGAACTCACTTTGCCTGCGCAAAGACCACGACGGGGTAAAAGCGTGATGGGCTTCTACAGCTCCGCAATAGTCGAGTGTGAATAGTCGCCTAATAGTCGCTATTGGCTATCAGAGGTTCTCCCCAACAACCAGTCAAACAACGTTTGGGCGGTCATCTTGGGTAGGGGGGTGTGTGGTGGCTTCTCCCTTACCAAGATGGCAACCCCCCTCCCACCACGAGTCACGTGGTGTTGATATTTTGTGGGTGTTTTTTTTAATTGGTCAGCTCCATTGCACGTGACATTGAACTTTATTTCATAGCCCGATTAAGGCCCATGGTAAATAGCATAGACTAGATAAGGCGCTGCTGCGTTTCAGACTATACCAAGCATAGCCCGGAAGAGGGGGAGGGGTATGAAAAGCATCAAAACTCAAGACGCGCTGAATAAATGTAGCGAATTTGTTTGATGTTTAATTATTTCATCCATAGCGAAAAGAAGCAAGAGGGGCTCGCTGGCGTTAGTGAACGGTTGGGTTTGCTGTGTACCCCCCTAAATTAAAACAATTTAAGTTTGCCGGTGGCATTCACCCCTCCCTCGCCCGCTGCCCGTGTTGGTTTCGCCCACGACCCTCTCCCTCCACCACCAAAGTGTCGCGTTTTGGCGGGAGAAGGCGGCTGTGTGTTCTGAGGAGACTAACAACCACCACCACAACATCTATAATCATAAGTATAACTACTACTATAATAACAATAACATCTACAATCGTAACTATAACACTAATAATAACATCAACAACTTACAACAGCAATAATATAAACAATTACAATAGTAATAAAAACATGAACTGCTATAATAACTAATACTGTAACATCAACAACTACTACGACTATAATAAAACAAAAACGTGAACGAGAGCGAGCGACACAACAAGAGGGCGGTGAGTGAGAGAGTGGAGCCGACCTCTCGCCCTCACAGCCTGAGGCCCACAAAGACGCGCGGGCTCTGTCAGCCTCACGCAGCCCGTCAGGGAGACTACACGGGGAGACATTTGTGTTGTGTCTGTCTGTGTGTGTGTCTGTGTGTGTCTCTGTGTCTGTGTGTGTCTGTGTGTGTGTGTGTCTCTGTGTGTGTCTCTCTGTGTGTCTCTGTGTGTCTCTGTGTGTGTGTCTCTGTGTGTGTGTCTCTGTGTGTGTGTGTGTGTCTCTGTGTGTGTGTCTCTGTGTGTGTGTCTGTGTGTCTCTGTGTGTGTCTCTGTGTGTGTCTCTCTGTGTGTGTGTCTCTGTGTGTGTCTCTGTGTGTGTGTCTCTGTGTGTGTGTCTCTGTGTGTGTGTCTCTGTGTGTCTCTGTGTGTGTGTGTCTCTGTGTGTCTCTGTGTGTGTGTGTCTCTGTGTGTGTGTGTCTCTGTGTGTGTGTCTCTGTGTGTGTCTCTGTGTGTGTGTGTAAGCCTCACGCAGCCCGTCAGGGAGACTACACGGGGAGACATTTGTGTTGTGTCTGTGTGTGTCTGTGTGTGTGTCTCTGTGTGTGTGTGTGTCTCTGTGTGTGTGTCTCTGTGTGTGTGTGTCTCTGTGTGTGTGTCTGTGTGTGTGCGTGTCTCTGTGTGTGTGTGTGTGTCTCTGTGTGTGTGTGTAAGCCTCACGCAGCCCGTCAGGGAGACTACACGGGGAGACATTTGTGTTGTGTCTGTGTGTGTCTGTGTGTGTGTCTCTGTGTGTGTGTGTGTCTCTGTGTGTGTGTCTCTGTGTGTGTGTCTGTGTGTGTGTGTGTCTCTGTGTGTGTGTCTCAGTCCGGCAAAACAACCCCCTACCTCCTCGCGGTGCCGGACGGGCAACTCTGTCGTGGACAGTGCTGTGGGGGGAGTTCCAATTTTGATTGGCTCCTCCCCTCATGGCATATGTGTCCACCACAGGGGCTAAACGGGGGCTCTGGACGGGTGCGAGGGGCTGGTAACCCCTCCACCTTCAATTAATTACCACAAAACCACGAATTAAAGTGAAATATGTAACAACTAAGCTTGTGCCGGAGGCCCCGGGGGGCCAGGCGTCTATGACGTCTCCTGGCCAAACCCCAATTGGCGGAGCCAGGAGATTGAATACCTACCCTCGGGGCTACTCCAGAAACAACGAAAAGCCACTACGGGTGGCCACGTGGAATGTTCGAACGCTCACTGCAGAGGAGAGGCTGCCACTCCTCTGTCGGGAGCTGGACCGGTACCGCCTGGATCTATGCGGCATTCAGGAGGTCCGGTGGACCGGCTCTGGCTCCTGCCACCATGAGGGGTGGACAGTCCTCTACTCGGGGCAGCAGACTGCCAAACAACAGGGTGTGGGTCTTCTTTTGAACAAAAGAATGAAGGGGGCGTGGGAGCGTGGCGGTGAGGTGTGGGAAGCTGTAAGCCCCAGGCTACTTTGGGCTCGCCTTCCCATCAACCGGAGGCGAGGAATGGTGGTCGTGGTTACTTATGCCCCCACCGAAGATGAACATCCGTGGAGGGATGCAGGCAAAGCCGATGAGTCAGATGCCTTCTATGACCTCCTGTCACAGGTGCTGGCTAAAGTGGCCCCTCGGGATAGAGTCATCATGTTGGGTGACTTCAATGCCCGAGTTGGTCATGATACTGGCACCTGGTCTGGAGTGATTGGAGGGCATGGGCCAGATCAGCTCAATAACAATGGTAGGAGGCTGCTAGATTTTTGTGCAGCCCATGGGCTTGTAATTACCAACACGCTGTTCCGGCATCGGCGCATCCACACAACATCATGGATGCATGCCGGGTCCAAGCAAGAACATCTGCTGGACTACATAGTGACGGACCAGCGAATGCGAGCCCATGTCCTTGACACCAGGACCTACCGTGGAGCTGATCTGCCCTCTGACCATCGACTAGTCATCTGTAAGATGCGCCTGCCATTCTTCCACTCCGGTGGTGGGTGTACACCCAGGACCCCATTCCAACCTAAAGTGGCCTGGTCTCAGTTATCTGATGAAAGTTGCAAGCGAGAATTTCATCATCGCTTGCGGCTGGGATTGGCATCGTCCCCGACTCCTCCTGATGTCGAGGGTAAATGGGCGAGGTTTAGGACTGTGACTCATGCAGCTGCAATGGCTGCTTTGGGTACGCGGTCCAGACCTCCCCAGACACCCTGGATGACAGAGGAGTTGTTCAGGATGGTTGAGAAAAAGCGACAGGCCCACTGTCATCGGCTACAGAATCCCACGTCAGAGAATGAGGAGGCTTACCGCAGCCTTCGCTCGGAGGTTCGGAGAGCCGTGAGGCGCTGCAAGGATGGGTGGTGGTCGCGGGTTGCTGAGGAGATGGAGTCTGCCTCAGTGGCCCGTGATCACAAATCGCTATTTAACTCCATCAAAAAAGTAACCTGCAGCGCCACACCTATTACCATCATTAGGGGAAAAAACGGTGATCCAATTTCCGACCCCCAGGAACAGGTTCGCAGATTTGCTGAGCATTTCTGTGAGGTCCTGGGGGAGGGAAAATCCCACAGCCAGGAAAACATCGTGGCACAAAGTGAGGATGACCCTGCTGAGGCTGCGGTGCCTCAAATATTGGATGAAGTCACCCCCTGTGAGTGGCTGGCTGAGGTGCCATCTGCTGAGGAAGTTTTGAAGGCGATCCGGAGTCTGAGACCAGGAAAGGCAGCGGGCAGAGATGATCTCCCAAGCGAAATGCTGAGGGAGGGTGGCGTTTGTGCACAGACTGCCCTATATGACATCATAACAACAGTCTGGACCACTGGACGGGTTCCGCAGGATTGGAAGGATGCCCTGGTGGTCCCCCTTTTTAAGAAGGGGGACCGCACAGACTGTAACAACTACAGGGGCATCTCACTCCTCAGTGTGCCGGGAAAGGTCCTGGCAAGGATTATTCAGCATCGCCTTGCCAGGCACGCTGAGGAGAGGCTTGCGGAGCCCCAATGCGGTTTCAGGAAAGGGCGGTCCTGCACAGATGCCATATTTTCTGTCCGTCTGCTACAGCAGAGGTGTAGGGAATTCCAACAAGACCTACATCTCTGCTTTATTGACCTGGTCAAGGCCTATGATACCATCAGTAGGCCTGGGCTCTGGGTCGTTCTTCGTGCTTTTGGAGTACCTGACCCTCTGCTCACGATCATTAAGGACCTTCATGATGGTGAGCGGGCCCGGGTAAAACTACGTGGCCGGGAGTCAGAGCCATTCCCTGTACACCTTGGGGTGCGACAGGGATGTCCTCTGGCTCCCACATTATTTAACATCTATTTTGACCACGTAGTTCGTGAAGCCTTCAATAGCTGTACCGGGGGAATCTCCATATGGTACAGATATAATGGGAGGCTAATCGATGCCCGGGTGCGGTCAAGGGATGGCTCCCTATTGCTCAACCACGTTATGTATGCTGATGACTTGGTAATAGCTGCTCAGTCAGAGGAGGAGTTGCAGACGCTGCTGCTGAGACTGGAGCGTGCCACTAAGAGGTGGGGCCTTACCATCAGCCCCACCAAAACTAAGCACCTGCCTGGGTATTTTGTACCATCGGACACTCCACCCCCACAACTCCCAATCGGTGATGGGGCAGTTGTGGAGAGAGTGGAGAGTTTCCCATACCTGGGCAGTGTGCTTATGACTGGCTCCAGTTTAACAGCAGAGGTCTCACTCCGAATCAGTCGAGCGGCAATATCTTTTCATCGGTTGCGTAACGCTGTGTGGAAGCTACCTGGTCTGTCGCTCCGCACTAAGCTTCAGGTCTTCTCGGCCACGGTCATTCCCTCCCTTCTCTACGCTTGCGAAACGTGGACCCCCCTAATGGAACATCTTCGCCGGTTAGAAACATTTAGGCTGACCTGCCTACGATCCATCCTGGGTTTAACCAGACTGGATTGTGTGAGGAGCTCACAAATCCTTGAAAGATCTGGGCAGGGTCCCATCGGTGAGCTCCTCCGGCAGGCAAGGCTGCGATGGCTGGGTCATGTAGCCCGCATGCCCAGCCACCGCATGCCGAAACAGCTTTTGTTTGGCCGGATTGAGGGGGCTAAGCGGGCGCGGCACGGGCTAGAGAAGAGATGGAGTGATGTGGTACAGGAGGACGTGGAGCTGAGTGGACTTGCCGATGACTGGTACCAGCGGTGTCAAGATCGGCCTCTGTGGAGGAGGCTCGTGAAGGATGCTACTGGGCAGTTGGAGGCAGTCGCCCTCCAACAACAACGGAGGGCGGAGGAGCGACGCTCACAACAGCGAGCGGAGCGCCGGGTGGCTAAAGCACAGCAGGTTGGCACAGTAGGGGGCACAGGTGGTGCATCAGCCAGTCATCTCAGTCAGTCGACCCGTGGCACCTGGGTCTGCCCCGTGACCTCCTGCCAGCGGGCGTTCGACACTTCACGTGGCCTCAGGGTGCACATAGCCTGGCACAAGCGTCGTGGTGACGTCACCGCCACTTAGTGGCGAATGGCGGTTGTTGTTGTTGTTGTTGTGTCTCTGTGTGTGTGTCTCTGTGTGTGTGTCTGTGTGTGTGCGTGTCTCTGTGTGTGTGTCTGTCTGTCTCTGTGTGTGTGTCTCTGTGTGTGTGTCTGTAAGCCTCATGCAGCCCGTTAGGGAGACTACACGGGGAGACATTTGTGTTGTGTCTGTCTCTGTGTCTCTGTGTGTGTGTCTGTGTGTGTGTGTCTCTGTGTGTGTGTGTCTCTGTGTGTGTGTCTCTGTGTGTGCGTGTCTCTGTGTGTGTCTGTTAGCCTCACGCAGCCCGTCAGGGAGACTACACGGGGAGACATTTGTGTTGTGTCTGTCTCTGTGTGTGTCTCTGTCTGTGTGTGTCTGTGTGTGTGTGTCTCTGTGTCTGTGTGTATCTGTGTGAGTCTGTGTGTGTGTGTGTCTCTGTGTGTGTGTCTATGTGTGTGGGTATGTCTCTGTGTGTGTCTCTGTCTCTGTGTGTCTGTGTGTGTGTATGTGTGTGTCTGTGTGTCTCTGTGTCTGTCAGCATCACGCAGCCCGTCAGGGAGACTACACGGGGAGACATTTGTGTTGTGTCTGTGTGTACGTGTGTGTGTGTCTGTGTGTGTGTCTCTGTGTGTCTCTGTGTGTGTGTCTCTGTGTGTGTGTCTCTTTGTGTGTGTCTCTGTGTGTGTGTCTGTGTGTGTGTCTCTGTGTGTGTGTCTCTGTGTGTGTCTCTGTGTGTGTGTGTGTCTCTGTGTGCGTGTTTCTGTGCGTGTCTCTGTGTGTGTGTCTCTGTGTGTGCGTCTGTCTCTGTGTGTGTCTGTGTGTGCGTGTCTCTGTGTGTCTCTGTGTGCGTGTCTCTGTGCGAGTCTCTGTGCGAGTGTCTCTGTGTGCGTGTTTCTGTGCGTGTCTCTGTGTGTGTGTCTCTGTGTGTGTGTCTCTGTGTGTGTGTGTCTCTGTGTGTGTGTCTCTGTGTGTGCGTGTCTCTGTGTGGCTCTGTCAGCCTCACGCAGCCTGTCAGGGAGACTACATGGGGAGACATTTGTGTTGTCTCTGTCTGTGTGTCTGTCTCTGTGTGTGTCTGTGTGTCTCTGTGTGTGTGTGTGTGTCTCTGTGTGTGTCTGTGTCTCTGTGTGTCTGTGTGTGTGTCTGTCAGCCTCACGCAGCCCGTCAGGGAGACTACACGGGGAGACATTTGTGTTGTGTCTGTGTGTATGTGTGTGTGTCTGTGTGTGTCTGTGTGTGTGTCTCTGTGTGTGTGTGTCTCTGTGTGTGTGTGTCTGTGTGTGTGTGTCTGTGTGTGTGTCTCTGTGTGTGTGTGTGTCTCTGTGTGTCTCTGTGTGTGTGTCTCTGTGTGTGTGTGTGTCTCTGTGTGTCTCTGTGTGTGTGTCTGTCTCTGTGTGTGTGTCTCTTTGTGTGTGTCTCTGTGTGTGTGTTTCTCTGTGTGTGTCTGTGTGTGTGTCTCTGTGTGTGTGTGTCTCTGTGTGTGTGTCTCTGTGTGTGTGTCTGTGTGTGTGTGTGTCTCTGTGTGCGTGTTTCTGTGTGTGTCTCTGTGTGTGTGTCTCTGTGTGTGCGTGTGTCTCTGTGTGTGTCTGTGTGTGCGTGTCTCTGTGTGTCTCTGTGTGCGCGTCTCTGTGCGAGTCTCTGTGCGAGTGTCTCTGTGTGTGTGTTTCTGTGCGTGTCTCTGTGTGTGTGTCTCTGTGTGTGCGTGTCTCTGTGTGCGTGTGTCTCTGTGCGAGTGTCTCTGTGTGTGTGTCTCTGTGCGAGTCTCTGTGCGAGTGTCTCTGTGTGCGTGTTTCTGTGCGTGTGTGTGTGTCTCTGTGTGTGCGTGTCTCTGTGTGTGTGTCTCTGTGTGCGTGTGTCTGTGTGTGTGTGTCTCTGTGTGCACCTCTGTGTGTGTCTGCCTGTGTGTGCATGTGTCTCTGTGTGTGCGTGTCTCTGTGTGCGTGTCTGCCTGTGTGTGTCTCTGTGTGCATCTTTGTTGCCTGTGTGTGTGTCTGCCTCTGTGTGTGTCTCTGTGTGTGTCTCTGTGTGTGTGTCTGTGAGCGTGTCTGTGTGTGCGACTTTGTTGCCTTGTGGGGAGCGATAGTGTAGCGGTTAGCGCGCTGCGCTATGAACCTGGCGACCCGGGTTCGATTCCCGCTCACGGCCAACACCAGTGACAATTATCTGAACCGGTCCCGGGCCTCCCCTAGGTCGACTCAGCCTCAAATGAGTACCTGGTGCGGTGTGTAAACATTGCCACTAGGGAGACAAAGGCGGTCGGGCGTGGTGCTTGCCACCCACCCCCTCGTGTACCGTTCCGGCCTTCATAGGTGCTCGCTAACAGCACTTGCCCCTGCAGTCTGTTAAGGCTATATGGGGGATCTTTGTCTTTGTTGCCTGTGTGTGTGTCTGTGCGAATGTCTCTGTGTGCGAGTGTCTCTGTGTGCGTGTCTCTGTGTGTGTCTCTGTTGCCTGTGTGCGTGTCTCTGTGTGTCTTTGTTGCCTGTGTTGGTGTCTCTGTGTGCGTCTTTGTTGCCTGTGTGTGTGTCTCTGTGCGTGTGTCTCTGTGTGTGTCTCTGTGTGTGTGTCTCTGCGTCTCTGTGTGCGTGTCTGTGTGTGTGTGTCTCTGTCCTGCACAGATGCCATATTTTCTGTCCGTCTGCTACAGCAGAGGTGTAGGGAATTCCAACAAGACCTACATCTCTGCTTTATTGACCTGGTCAAGGCCTATGATACCATCAGTAGGCCTGGGCTCTGGGTCGTTCTTCGTGCTTTTGGAGTACCTGACCCTCTGCTCACGATCATTAAGGACCTTCATGATGGTGAGCGGGCCCGGGTAAAACTACGTGGCCGGGAGTCAGAGCCATTCCCTGTACACCTTGGGGTGCGACAGGGATGTCCTCTGGCTCCCACATTATTTAACATCTATTTTGACCACGTAGTTCGTGAAGCCTTCAATAGCTGTACCGGGGGAATCTCCATATGGTACAGATATAATGGGAGGCTAATCGATGCCCGGGTGCGGTCAAGGGATGGCTCCCTATTGCTCAACCACGTTATGTATGCTGATGACTTGGTAATAGCTGCTCAGTCAGAGGAGGAGTTGGAGACGCTGCTGCTGAGACTGGAGCGTGCCACTAAGAGGTGGGGCCTTACCATCAGCCCCACCAAAACTAAGCACCTGCCTGGGTATTTTGTACCATCGGACACTCCACCCCCACAACTCCCAATCGGTGATGGGGCAGTTGTGGAGAGAGTGGAGAGTTTCCCATACCTGGGCAGTGTGCTTATGACTGGCTCCAGTTTAACAGCAGAGGTCTCACTCCGAATCAGTCGAGCGGCAATATCTTTTCATCGGTTGTGTAACGCTGTGTGGAAGCTACCTGGTCTGTCGCTCCGCACTAAGCTTCAGGTCTTCTCGGCCACGGTCATTCCCTCCCTTCTCTACGCTTGCGAAACGTGGACCCCCCTAATGGAACATCTTCGCTGGTTAGAAACATTTAGGCTGACCTGCCTACGATCCATCCTGGGTTTAACCAGACTGGATTGTGTGAGGAGCTCACAAATCCTTGAAAGATCTGGGCAGGGTCCCATCGGTGAGCTCCTCCGGCAGGCAAGGCTGCGATGGCTGGGTCATGTAGCCCGCATGCCCAGCCACCGCATGCCGAAACAGCTTTTGTTTGGCCGGATTGAGGGGGCTAAGCGGGCGCGGCACGGGCTAGAGAAGAGATGGAGTGATGTGGTACAGGAGGACGTGGAGCTGAGTGGACTTGCCGATGACTGGTACCAGCGGTGTCAAGATCGGCCTCTGTGGAGGAGGCTCGTGAATGATGCTACTGGGCAGTTGGAGGCAGTCGCCCTCCAACAACAACGGAGGGCGGAGGAGCGACGCTCACAACAGCGAGCGGAGCGCCGGGTGGCTAAAGCACAGCAGGTTGGCACAGTAGGGGGCACAGGTGGTGCATCAGCCAGTCATCTCAGTCAGTCGACCCGTGGCACCTGGGTCTGCCCCGTGACCTCCTGCCAGCGGGCGTTCGACACTTCACGTGGCCTCAGGGTGCACATAGCCTGGCACAAGCGTCGTGGTGACGTCACCGCCGCTTAGTGGCGAATGGCGGTTGTTGTTGTTGTGTGTGTCTGTGTGCGTGTCTCTGTGTGCGTGTCTCTGTGTGTGTGTCTCTGTTGCCTGTGTGCGTGTCTCTGTGTGTGTCTTTGTTGCCTGTGTGTGTGTCTCTGTGCGCGTGTCTCTGTGTGTGTCTCTGTGTGTGTGTTTCTGTGTGTGTGTTTCTGTGTGCGTGTCTCTGTGTGTGTGTTTCTGCGCGCCTGATGTCTGCGTGTGTGTCTCTGTGTGTGTCTCTGTGTATGTGTCTCTGTGTGCGTGTCTCTGTGTGTGTGTCTCTGTGTGTGTGTCTCTGTGTGTCTCTGTGTGTGTGTCTCTGTGTGCGCGCCTCTGTGCGAGTGTCTCTGTGTGCGTGTTTTTGCGCGCCTGATGTCTGCGTGTGTGTCTCTGTGTGTGTCTCTGTGTCTGTGTGTGTGTGTCTCTGTGTGTGTCTCTGTGTGCGTCTCTATGTGCGCGTCTCTGTGCGAGTGTCTCTCTGTGCGTGTTTCTGCGCGCCTGATGTATGCTTGTGTGCAGTCTCGGCCCGAGTCATGATTCCCATCGGAGCCCTGACCTCCTCCTTCTCATTGGAGGGTCACCAGGACCTCAAGATCCTTCAGCCCTGGTGGGACGTGTTGTGCGACATGCTCTCCGTGCCCATGTTCATGATCGGCATCTTTGCCGTGATGCTGCAGGTGCGTCGTTCCAACAACGCTCCAGAGAGCCCCCCCACGCACATTCATCAATGTCGCCACCTTGCTCATGGATATTGTATAACATCGCGCCACGGTGGCCGGGAGATATTGACGACCTCGCCTGGTATGTAGGAGGTCACAGGTTCCATCCCCGACCCCTGCTGCATATTCGGACTCTGCGTATGTCTCATCAGCACGGTGGCCGCGAGATGTTTACTACCTCGGCTGGCACGCAGGAGGTCGTGGGTTCCAACTCTGCGTGCGAGCTAACTCAAAGAGAGCGAATCTTGGGTCGATATGGGTTGCCCCCCCCCCCCCCCCCGTACACACCGGAAATCGCGCAAAGTGAACCACCTGCGTGGAGCGGCGTCCTCCAGGAGACCACACGGCGTCACGTGACCATGACGACCGCTCGTCATGGTCACGCGGTACCCACTTCCCCCGCCTCTGCCCAGAACATGAACGAGCGCATCCTGTGTGTGCCGGTGCCGAGTGGCTTCGACGTGGATCTGAAGGAGTGGAACGAGACCGTGCTGAGGGACCTCGTGGCCAACCCCAGGGCCCACAGGGTGAGTGAGGGTCCCCCTCGGGCCGGCTCGGCACCACCGTGCAGGGGGGGAACCGCTGGTTGCCAGCGGAAAGGCCGGCTGCGCCACCGACAGTTGCCCGAGGAATAGTGTCATGTATAGTGTAGTGTATAGTGTAATGTATAGTTCATAATAAAGGTTTTTGGGTTAGATCGCGTTTATTTATAAATGTGTCGTAACCCTCCACCACCCGACACGGCCAATCAGCAAAAAAAAAAGTGTCACGTTGACAAAAGACAAATAATTCACTTTAGCCCACCGGTGTGTTGAAGAGTGAATCCACATTTACAGTTTGAGTACTGTGACGTTTCGCTGGTTAGAGCTAATATTTACTTTTGGAACTTTGCTATTCTCAATTATTTTAGCAACCTCATGTCTAGTTATCTCTGCCTCACTATGTGGAAGGAGTCTAACTGCTGATTCTACCTCAGCAATTATCTCATCCACTGGAATTGTGCGTGGGGTAACGGCAAAAGCCTTAAGAGAGCTGCGTGTAAATAAGGATATCCAAATCCTAGCAGCTGATAAAGGCCGCACTACTGTAGTGATGTCACGAGCCGATTATGATAATAAAATTAGAAATTTACTAGAGGAAAGTACTTACATTAAAATTAAATGAGATCCAACTAATACTTTAGAACGTAAGACCACTGCAATAATTGCAAATTCATTAATCCCTAAAAATGAGCAATACCTAATTAAGCCAAGGGCCTCAAAACCACCTAGACTCTATGGGCTACCAAAGATTCATAAAATCGGCATCCCATTACGACCCATAGTCAGTACAATTGGCTCTGCCACATATCAATTAGCAAAATATATAACCAAACAAATACAGCCCTACATCGGTAAGACATCTTCATAAAAAATTCAGAACATCTTGTGAATGTGATTAAAGATATTAAACTTACTCCTGATGATATTCTGGTAAGTTTTGATGTGATTTCTCTATTCACTAAGGTTCCAGTGGACGAATCGCTTAAATTACTTGATACACTAGTAAAGAAAACCGGTTTACCAAAAGATATTCCGAAACTTGCTGGCCATTGTTTAAATAACACTTACTTCTTATGGAGAGGGGATTTCTTTAAACAAAAAGAAGGAGCAGTAATGGGTTCTCCTTTATCCCCTGCTATAGCAAATTTGTACATGGAAAACTTTGAAATAAGAGCACTTGCCTCGAGCACATAAAAACCATCCTTTTGGTTTAGATATGTGGATGACACTTTGGTTGTCTGGCCACATGGTAAAGATACACTTAATGATTTTCTAAATCATCTCAATGCACAAAACCCGGCCATCCAGTTCACCATGGAAATGGAGGTGAATAACACACTCCCATTCCTAGATATTTTGCTTGGACATGGCCTAAACGGTAAAATAACACACAGCGTTTACAGAAAGCAAACGCACACTGATGCCTATCTGAATGCAGAATCACATCATCATCCAGCTCAGAAATCCTCTCTTATCAAGACGCTCATACATCGGGCTAAAACAGTGTCAGATGGTGAGAGTCTAGTGAGAGAGATTAAACACGTTAAAGACGCACTACGACAGAATGGCTACAATAATGCTCAAATTAACAGAGCATTGAATGCCAAATCACGATCGCAAAGCAATACTGCTGAAAGCGACCAGATTGTTAAAACAATAAAAATTCCATATATCTCAGGAGTAACTGACAAATTAGCCCGTGTTTTGCAAAAGCAAAACATTACAGTAAGATTTGGTACAGTACACAATATTCAAAAACTAGTATCTTGCACTAAAGACGCATTACCTAAACTATCAACAGAAGGTGTATATCGGATTAATTGTTCATGTGGCAGCTGCTACATTGGGCAGACGGGACGTAACATCAGCGTAAGACTAAAAGAACATCAGAGAAATATTAAATTATCTCAAACACAACTGTCGGCAGTGGCAGAACATGCTTGTCAACAAGGACACTCAATTGATTTTGACAATGTTGCAGTGGTGTGTAAAACTAATTATTACTGGCAAAGACTAATTAGAGAATCCATTGAAATTGAGAGGAACAAGAATAACTTTAATCGCTCTGACAGCTACCGGCTTAGTGCGGCCTGGAAGCGTATTATTAAATAATACACATTACATTTTGATTTAAAGAATTACTAATCTACAACTCATTACTAATCATAACCAATGACTGATTACTAATCGATTATATAATTACAATACCCCCCCCCTCCGCCTCTAATCACTGCACCTGATATGAGTTAAGTGATGACGTCATCCTGCTGCTCTATATAAAACCGGGAGCAAGCGAGGGCTTTACCATTCTGGCGAATTGCCCGATGATGCTGGATGTATTTACCAGCGAAACGTCGTACTCAATCTGTAAATGTGGATTCACTCTTCAACACACCGGTGGGCTAAAGTAGTGAATTATTTGTCTTTTGTCAACGTGACACTTTTTTTTGCTGATTGGCCGTGTCGGGTGGTGGAGGGTTACGACACATTAAAATAAACGCGATCTAACCCAAAAACCTTTATTAAGAATAATATTGGTCGCGAAAGCCTACGTGTTAAACTGTAATGTATAGTGTCTATAGTAGTGTAGTGTATAGTGTAATGTATAGTGCAGTGTATATTGTAATGTACATTATAGTGTAATGTATAGTGTAGTGTAATGTATAACGTGTGGTGTAATGTATAGTGTAATGTATAGTGTAGTGTATAGTGTAGTGTAATGTATAGTGTAATGTATAGTGTAGTGAATACTATAATGTGGTGTGTAGTGTATAGTGTAATGTATAGTGTAGTGTAATATATAGTGTAGTGTATAGTGTAATGTATAGTGTAGTGTATAGTATAACGTGTGGTGTGTAGTGTATAGTGTAATGTATAGTGTAGTGTATAGTATAACGTGTGGTGTGTAGTGTATAGTGTAATGTATAGTGTAGTGTATAGTAGTGTAGTGTATAGTGTAATTTATAGTGTAGTGTATATTGTAATGTACGTGATAGTGTAATGTATAGTGTAATATATAGTGTAGTGTATAGTGTAGTGTATAGTGTAATATCCTAGTACAGCACACCAGTGTGTTGGAGAGCAAAGCCACAACATTGACGATCTTGAGTACGGTGACGTTTTGCCAGTAATTACAACCGGCATCATCAGGCGAAAGCCAGATTTGAGCCAGCTCTGTCACCCTGCAAGGGAGGGGCATGCGATATCACCGCCACGCCAGTTCACTTTGCCCTTCTGCGTGCGTTCCCACACTCGCCCAGACCGGCTTCGACCAGTACCAGTACCGGTTGATCAACCAGTTCTGCTACGACAACGCGGTGCTGTGGATCAGCAAGTACTTCCCGGACCTCGTGGTGCTGCACACGCTCGTCCTGACGGCCACCAGAAACTTCTGGTTCAGGTTCCCGTAGACGAGCTCCAAGATTGAGCACTTTGTGTCCGTGCTGGGCAAGTGCATGGATTCGCAGTGGACCACGCACGCCGTCCACGAGGCCGCGCTTGATGGGGTGGCAACAACGGCGGCGGCGTTGCGGCCGTCGCTGCCCGCCACGGCGGGGAGCTGCAGGTCAGAAGGGGGCTGACGGAGAGACGGCCCACGGCTCCTTCCTGGTTATTATTATCCCCTCTCTTGCCTTTGTCATTCCTTCCCCCCTTAAGTAAAAAAAACCTAAAAAGTTCCCCTTTCTCCCTGCAGGGGGACCCCGCGTGGGTTTGGGGCAGCGAGCCCGTTCACACATATCTCTATCCCCCTGCTTTTCATAACCGGTTTGGCTTACGGTTGGCGGTGTGCGTGTGTGTGTACGTGTGTGTGACGTGTGTGTGGGGAGCGGTAGTATAGCGGTTAGCGCGCTGCTGTGGTATGAACCTGGCGACCCGGGTTCGATTCCCGCTCACGGCTAACACCAGTGACGATTATCTGAACCGGTCCTGGGCCTCCCCTAGGTCGACTCAGCCTCAAATGAGTACCTGGTGTGGTGAATAAAAACATTGCCACTGCGGAGACAAAGGCGGTCGGGCGTCGTGCTGGCTGCCCACCCCCTCGTATACCGTTCCAGCCTTCATAGGTGCTCGCTAACAGCACTTGCCCCTACAGTCTGTTAAGGCTATACGGGGGATCTTTGTTTTGTTTTTGTGGGGAGCGGTAGTGAAGCGGTTAGCGACCTGCGCTATGAACCCGGCGACCCAGGTTCGATTCCCGCTCACGGCCAAGACCAGCGACGATTATCTGAACCAGTTCTGGGCCTCCCCTAGGTCGACTCGGTCTCAAATGAGTACCTGGTAAACATCGCCACTGGGGAGACAAAGGCGACCAGGCGTGGTGCTGGCCACCCACCCCCTCTTGTACAATTCCAGCCTTCATAAGTGCTCGCTAACAGCACTTGCCCCTACAGTCTGTTAAGGCTATACAGGGGATCTTTGTGTGCGTGTGTATGTGCGTAATGATGTGGGTGTCTGTGAGTCTGTATGGGTCTTTGTGGGTCTCTACGGGTCTCTGTGAGTCTCGATGGGTCTCTGCGGGTATCTGTGAGTCTCTATGGGTCTCTGTGGGTCTCTATGGGTCTCTGTGGGTCTCTGTGGGTCTCTGTGAGTCTCTATGGGTCTCTGAGTCTCTAAGGATCTCTGTGAGTCTCCATGGGTCTCTGTGAGTCTCTATGGGTCTCATTGAGTCTCTATGGGTCGCTGAGTCTCTATGGGTCTCTGTGAGTCTCTATGGGTCTCTGTGGGTCTCTGCGGGTCTCTGTGAGTCTCTATGGGTCTCTGAGTCTCTAAGGGTCTCTGTGAGTCTCTATGGGTCTCTGTGCTTCTCTGCGTCATGACGCGTTGCCCGATGTCCACGCAATCCCACGTACGCAGCGACCCGAGATCCGGCGAAATCCCCATGGAGAAGCTGCCTCCTGAGTCTCCGCCGGGACCGCCCCGGCCCTCCGTCCAGTTTGTCGACCCCGGCGAGCCCGCACCACCCGACCGGTCCCCCCCGGGGCAGAGCGAGGACCGGCGGACGCCATCGGATGATCGCATCCTGGACAAGAAGGAGGGCGAGCAGGCTAAGGCTCTCTTCGAGAAGGTGAAGAAACTCCGCGCTCACACGGAGGCGGGCGGCGGGCTCCACAGGATATACGTGTTGCAGACGGCGGCCCGCTTGCTGCAGGCACTGGTGGTGCTCGCGTACACCGGCTACGCCTGCCCCAATATGCGCTACCACATCCACTGCGTGGAAGGCGAGTACATCACGGGCTACGGGAACTTCTACTGCGTCCACGGGCTGTGGCGCATCTTCCGCATGATGTGGATGGCCTACGCGACCACGATGTGTGTTTACGCGCTCACCTGTGCCTACGTCGTCTACTGGGTGGTGACCTGCAGGTGAGAGGGGGGGGGGCGGCGGTGCTGCCGCAGAGCGGTTGTGTGGCACCGGATCGCCGTCTGGCAGCCTTCTGGCTTTGGCCTACGGGCTTTTCGGCGATCGTGGAGACGCGGTTAGCGCGGACGGCGACACTGCAACAAAGATCTAAACGTAACGTTTTACTATTGGCTTCGTGGGAGATCTTCCGCGTCGGGACAAGGGTCGACGGGCACTGAGTTCTCTGTGCTGGGGGGTGGGGGGGGCGCTGACACTGCAGGCTCAAGGAGTACAGCTTCGCGGAGACGCGCCAGGAGACGGGGGTGGACGACATTCCGGATGTGCGCAACGACTTCGCCTTCCTCCTGCACCTAGTGGACAAGTACGACCCCTGCTACGCATCCAAGTTCTCCGTCTTCCTGTCCGAGGTGAGGAGAAGCCGCTCGCAGAGCACGCTGTGCGCTGCACGCACGCCGTACACTGGACGGAGCCGACCGCGCTGATCTGAGATGCGGGGTTAGGACAACAAACTGTGGGTCTCTGTGTGGTGAGCGTGGTGCTGGCCACCCACCCCCTCGTGTGCCGTTCTGGCCTGGCCTGCATCGGTGCTCGCTAACAGCACTTGCCCCAACAGTCCATCGAGGCTATACGGGGGGATGTTGAGTCTTTGGGTCTCTGTCTGAGTCTATGGGCCGTGTTAGTCTATGTGTAATGACAGGGTGCCACCTGTCGGCCTGGAGGGGTAATTACAGTTATGGGCAAGTTATGTAATGACTAATTATAAGGGGGGGGGCGTATCGGTAGTAAAGGTCAAAGGCTGAGTCAGACCGCAAGCTCCGGGAACCTGCTTGAAGATTCTGGAAGGGGACGTGGCCGGAGGCGGGGCTTGGCCGCACCGGGGTGTACATGAGGGGGTCCTGAGTCCTGGCTGCGCTAAGTCAAGTAACTGTGTAGTTGGACGCCGACGATGGGGTTGTGTAGCTACGTAGAGATGTTTACATATACGTATCGTCCAGTGTGAGAATAAATAAGAAGGCCTCTACGCGATGTGTCTCGGAAGCTGCTCACTACATATGTATAACATGGGGCGGTACGGCTCATTGGGCCCTCGCTGCTGAAACAAATAAAATCCATCCACGCTTGGCTGCTGGTGCTGTTGCTGCTGCTGCAGGTGAGCGAAAATAAGCTGAGGCAGGTCAACGTGGATCAAGCGTGGACCCTGTCGCATCTGACGGGGCTGCTGGAGATCAACGCGCAGGGCGAGAGCGAGCTACGCCTCTGCAAGCTGGCAGCGGTGCCAGTGGACACATACCGCCTCACTCAGATACAGGTGCCCGTGGACACACCCATGCACCCACCCACCCACCCACCTGCTCACTCACCCACCAATTCACTCACCTAGACACCCACTTACCCACCAACTCGCCCACACACCCACCCAACCACTCTCGCACACACCCACCCACTTGCTCACTCACCCACTCGCTTGCCAACACACCCACCCATGCACACACCCACCCACACACCCACTCACTCACTCACCAACCCACTCACCCACACACCCACCCACTCACCCATACACCCACCAACTCACACACCCACTGACCCACCAACTCACCCACACACCCACCCACTCATCCAGACACCCACTTACCCACCAACTCACCCACACACCCACCCAACCACTCGCGCACACACCCACCCACTTGCTCACTCACCCACTCACTCGCCAACACACCCACCCACGCACACACCCACCCACACACCCACTCACTCACTAACCCACTCACCCACACACCCATCCACTCACCCATACACCCACCAACTCACACACCCACTCACCCACCAACTCACTCACCCACACATCCACTCGTCTACCAACTCACCCACTCGCCCAACCAACTCACCCACATACCCACTGACCCACACACCCACTCACCCACCAACTCACTCACCCTCATACCCAATCCCCCACCGAAGGTGCTGACGCTGGACTCGATGCACGGGGTGGCGCTGGGGGCGGCGGTGGTGTAGTTGGTGAACCTGCACCAACTCCGGCTGCTGAACTGCACCGTGAGCGTCGACAATCGCGCACTCGCCTTCCTCAGCGAGGAGCTGCACCAGTTGGAGGTGCATGGGTGGGTGGATGGGCGGGCGGGCGCGAGGGTGGGTCGGTCGGAGCGGTCCATTCGGCTCCACTGACCCGGCCGTGACATCACCAAAAAGTCACCTCCCCCACCAAATGTATTTAAGTCGCAGTGTCGGGGACCGATATTCACCGTTGCCGTTCGCGGCGTCCGCCCCCCCCCCGCGCCCTCTTGCAGGTGAAGTTTGCGGTCAAGGCGGAGGTCCCGGGCTGGCTGCGTGAAATGCGCCACCTGGAGGAGCTGTCCCTGGAGGGGCCCCTGACGCCCGCGCTCCTTAAGCCGCTGGGCGGCCTCAGGCGCCTGCGAAGCCTGCGCCTGACGACAAGCGTCGCCCGCCTCCCGCCCGGCCTGGCCGCCGTCGCTGGCGGCAGCCTGCGCGCGTTCGCCCTCGACAACGGCGGCGTGCGCCTCGAGTCGCCGGCGCCCCTGAGCAAGCTGCGCGGCTTGGAGACGCTGCGGCTGACGCGCTGCGGCCTGGAGCCCGCCGAGCTTCCGCGGCCCCTGCTGGCGCTGGGACGCTTGAGCGACCTCGACCTGTCCCGCAACGGCCTCCGCTCGCTGGGCGACGGCGATGACGCGTCGCTGCCGGCGGCCGCCTGGGAGCACCTCGCCGTCCTGCGCCTTTCGGACAACGCCCTCGTGAGCGTCCCACGGTTCGCGGCGGGGGCGGGGTCGCCGGCCCTGCGCTCGCTCTTCCTCGACGGGAATCTCATCGAGGGCGAGCTGCCCACGGGGCTGCTCCGCCTGCACGGCCTGCGCGTCCTCGACCTGAGCCGCAACGCCATCGCTGCCCTGCCGCCCGACGTGTGGCTGCTGACTCAGCTGAGCACCCTCCTTCTGTCGGGCAACGCCCTGCGGCGTCTGCCCGATGAGCTGTGCGAACTCAGCGGCCTGGTGGGGAGGCTGAGGAGGCTGCGCAGGTTGGAGCTGGTGGGGAACCGGCTGACGGAGCTGCCGGCCGAGCTGGGGGAGTGCGCGGAGCTGAGGCGCGGGGAGCTGGTGGTGGAGGAAGAGCTCTTCGAGTCGCTGCCCGCGCGGGTGAAGGAGGCGATGCGGGGCGAGCCCAGCAGAACGACGCAGAGCCCCTCTGGAAGCCGGGAGAGAAACGCAAGAAACTGGGAGGGAACCCCAAGACACTGAGATGCTTTTACCAGTAATTACAACCACGACCTCCTGTATATCAGGTAAGGTAGTTAACGTCTCAATTACCAAGGCGTAGACACCAATGAAGGTCCAGACGACCAGCGGACTGAGTTTGGGCCGAGTGGGTCGCACACGTCCAGTAAGTCTAGGGTGGGCCTAATAATACACGGTCTTGTGTCTGTGTTTTATTGATCGAACAGTTGGTTCATGTAGCCGCAAACTACAGTTATGCGCATTGAATAATCCGTGGCTGAAAGTCACGTGAAGTAGCTTGTCTGATAATTTGTATAATCTCCCCCTGTTCTATCTCCCCCTATTCTACAGTGAGAGTGAGTGGAGTTTGTATGATTAGGGGTTGACAGGTCTGGGTGTAGGCACTGAATAGGGATTGACAGGTCTGGGTGTAGGCACTGATAAGGGGTTGACAGGTCAGGGTTTAGGCATTGATTAGAGATTGACAGATCTGGGTGTAGGCATTGATTAGAGATTGACAGTCTGGGTGTAGGCATTGATTATAGATTGACAGGTCTGGGTGTAGGCACTGATAAGGGGTTGACAGGTCTGGGTGTAGGCATTGATTAGAGATTGACAGGTCTGGGTGTAGGCATTGATTAGAGATTTACAGGTCTGGGTGTAGGCACTGATAAGGGGTTGACAGGTCTGGGTGTAGGCATTGATTAGAGATTGACAGGTCTGGGTGTAGGCATTGATTAGAGATTGACAGGTCTGGGTGTAGGCACTGATAAGGGGTTGACAGGTCTGGGTGTAGCCATTGATTAGAGATTGTTAGGTCTGGGTGTAGGCATTGATAGGGGGTTGACAGGTCTGAGTGTAGTCACTGATAAGGGGTTGACAGGTCTGAGTGTAGTCACTGATAAGGGATCTAACACCAAAATAAATACAAAACCTGTATTAGGGGAAGCCACCGTTGACCAATTTGGACCCCCGGTTTTTTGTTTTTCTCCGTTGGCTCCAAGCGCTTGATCATAGCCCCCAGCTTTTAAGGGCGGTCCGTGAATCGCTTCTTCTCGCCGCTTCCGCCGGGATGCTCGAGAGCGTGAATGCAAACATTAAAACGCTTCCCCATCTTGACCAGGCTGTCTTTGTTTGCTGCGTCCTGTTGATTTCGTTGCCTTGGGTGTTCTGATTGTCCCTGCGAGGCCATGCCGCCAGGACCCTCCTTGAAGAGACGCGCGGCCAAAGGAGATGCTGATACACATGGACCCAGAGCTGGAAACCCAGCATCTCGATGTCTCCGTCTTAACCATTGCAAATCCCCAGAGAGACACAGCCATTATGAATCCATTGAGAAAGAGAGAGAGCGCTATTATGAATCCCCTGAGAGAGAGAGAGACAACCATTATGAATCCTCTGTGTGTGTCAGTGTGTGTCAGTTTGTGTGTGTGATTTAATCCCATCTGTAAAGGATGTGATTCCTGACATGCAATACCCTGTTGTCTAGAAACGGAGTTATGGTTGCGGCAGCAGTTATATTGGGGAAACGAAATGACATGTCTCGGACCGTGTTCGTGAACACAAGGCAGATCTGAAACACGGTAGGACCAATACCTCTGCCATTGCCGATCATTGTTTTAACGCTGTGGGCTCACACGAAATATATTTTTCCAATACGGAGTTACTCTGCAAACCTACCGGCTACCTTCAGAGATTTGCTCATGAAGCCATCCAGATATATAAACACAGACAACTTCAACCGAGAAGATGGGTACAAACTGAGCAATCATTGGAAGGACTTTATTAACCAAGTAAATTCTTAACTGACTGTGATCTTTCCCTCCTACCAGCCTATGTCAGCTGTTATTCCGACTCTCTGTGTGTCTCTCATCATGTGTACCTCTTGCTCTTAGGGGTTTTTGTTCCTGTTGCCCGGCTCTCTGACATTGGGCCATCTCACGTTGACATGCTAATCTCCCACATTTACATTTAGGTACAAATTCCTTCTCTAGCTCCACCCACTTATCAGTGGGTTGGGCCCACCAATATCCTATATAACCTCTTGTTGCAGCGGCTCTTTCTCCTACGTCAGCAGTCCGCCTGTGTTTGTTTCACACCTGAAGATGGTCGCTTGTGTTGCGATCGAAACGTCGTGATCTATTATATTTTTTCTACCTACGTGACTTTACCGAAAGAACCAAAGAATATGAATTCCTGCAGTCACGAAAGCTATAATACATGGACATGGCCGATATATAAACATAATATATAGATGATGGTTCTGTTGTTGGCGGCGTTTTAGACAATATAATACATGGACGTGGCCGATATATAGTAATAATAGATATATGATGGTTTTATTGTTGGCGGCGTTTTAGACAATATAATACATGGAAGTAGCCGATATATAGTAATAATAGATAGATGATGGTTCTGTTGTTAGCGGCGTTTTAGACAGATTTAATACATGGACATGGCCGATATATAGTAATATATATGATGGTTCCGTTGTTGGCGGCGTTTTAGACAATTTAATACATGGACATGGCCGATATATAGTAATAATGGATATATGATGGTTCTGTTGTTGGCGGCGTTTTAGACAGACAATACATGACATGGCCAATATATAGTAATAATAGATATATGATGGATCTGTTGTTGGCGGCATTTTAGACAGATAATGGTTCTGTTGTTGGCGGCGTTTTAGACATATAATACATGGAGGATGCTGAAATATAGTAATAATAGACAGATGATGGGCGGCGTTTTAGACAGATATGATACATGGACATGGCCGATATATAGTAATAATAGAAAGATGATGGTTCTGTTGTTGGCGGCGTTTTAGACAGATATAATACATGGATATGGCCGATATATAGTAATATTAGATATATGATGGTTCTGTTGTTGGCGGCGTTTTAGACAATATAATACATGAAAGTGGCCGAAATATAGTAATAATAGATAGATGATGGTTATGTTGTTGGCGGCGTTTTAGACAATATAATACATGGACGTGGCCGATATATAGTACTAATAGATAGATGATGGTTCTGTTGTTGGCGGCGTTTTAGACAGATATAATACTTGTACATGGCCGATATATAGACATAATATATAGATGATGGTTCCGTTGTTGGCGGCGTTTTAGACAGCTATAATACATGGAAGTGGCCGATATATAGTAATAATAGATAGGTGATGGTTCTGTTGTTGGCGGCGTTTTTGACAGATATAATGTATGAACATGGCCGATATATAGTAATAATAGATATATGATGGTTCTGTTGTTGGGGGCGTTTTGAACAGATAATGCATGGACGTGGCCGATATATAGTAATAATAGATATATAATGGTTCTGTTGTTGGCGGCGTTTTAGACAGATATAATACATGGACATGGCCGATATATAGTAATAATAGATAGATGATGGTTGTGTTGTTAGTGGCGTTTTAGACAGATATAATACTTGTACATGGCCGATATATAGACATAATATATAGATGATGGTTCTGTTGTTGGCGGCGTTTTAGACAGACATAATACATGGACATGGCCGATATATAGTAAAAATAGATATATGATGGATCTGTTGTTGGCGGCGTTTTAGACAGATGTAATACATGGACATGGTCGATATATAGTTATAATATATAGATGATGGTTCCGTTGTTGGCGGCGTTTTAGACAGCTATAATACATGGACATGGCCGATGTATAGACGTAATATTTAGATTATGGTTCTGTTGTTTGCGGCGGTTTAGACAGATATAATACATGGACGATGCCGATATATAGTAATATATAGATGATGGTTCTGTTGTTGGCGGCGTTTTAGACAATATAATACATGGACGTGGCCGAAATAAAGTAACAATAGATAGATGATGGTTCTGTTGTTGGCAGCGTTTTAGACAATATAATACATGGACGTGGCCGATATATGGTAATAATAGTTATATGATGGTTCTGTTGTTGGCGGCGTTTTAGACAATATAAGACATGGAACTGGCCGATTATATAGTAATAATAGATAGATGATGGTTCTGTTGTTGGCGGCATTTTAGACATATAATATATGGACATGGCCGATATATAGTAATAATAGATATATGATGGTTCTGTTGTTGGCGGCGTTTTAGAAAATATAATACGTGGACGTGGCTGATATATAGTACTAATAGATAGATGATGGTTCCGTTGTTGGCGGCGTTTTAGACAGCTATAATACATGGAAGTGGCCGATATATAGTAATAATAGATAGGTGATGGTTCTGTTGTTGGCGGCGTTTTTGACAGATATAATGTATGAACATGGCCGATATATAGTAATAATAGATATATGATGGTTCTGTTGTTGGGGGCGTTTTGAACAGATATAATGCATGGACGTGGCCGATATATAGTAATAATAGATAAATGATGGTTCTGTTGTTGGCGGCGTTTTAGACAGATATAATATATGGACATGGCCGATATATAGTAATAATAGATAGATGATGGTTGTGTTGTTAGTGGCGTTTTAGACAGATATAATACTTGTACATGGCCGATATATAGACATAATATATAGATGATGGTTCTGTTGTTGGCGGCGTTTTAGACAGACATAATACTTGTACATGGCTGATATATAGACATAATATATAGATGATGGTTCTGTTGTTGGCGGCGTTTTAGACAGATATAATACATGGACATGGTCAATATATAGTTATAATATATAGATGATGGTCCCGTTTCGGCGGCGTTTTAGACAGATATAATACATGGACATGGCCGATATATAGTAAAAATAGATATATGATGGATCTGTTGTTGGCGGCGTTTTAGACAGATATAATACATGGACATGGCCGATATATAGTAAAAATAGATATATGATGGATCTGTTGTTGGCGGCGTTTTAGACAGATGTAATACATGGACATGGTCGATATATAGTTATAATATATAGATGATGGTTCCGTTGTTGGCGGCGTTTTAGACAGATATAATACATGGACATGGCCGTTATATAGTAAAAATAGATATATGATGGATCTGTTGTTGGCGGCGTTTTAGACAGATGTAATACATGGACATGGTCGATATATAGTTATAATATATAGATGATGGTTCCGTTGTTGGCGGCGTTTTAGACAGCTATAATACATGGACATGCCCGATGTATAGACGTAATATTTAGATTATGGTTCTGTTGTTTGCGGCGGTTTAGACAGATATAATACATGGACGATGCCGATATATAGTAATATATAGATGATGGTTCTGTTGTTGGCGGCGTTTTAGACAATATAATACATGGACGTGGCCGAAATAAAGTAACAATAGATAGATGATGGTTCTGTTGTTGGCAGCGTTTTAGACAATATAATACATGGACGTGGCCGATATATGGTAATAATAGTTATATGATGGTTCTGTTGTTGGCGGCGTTTTAGACAATATAAGACATGGAACTGGCCGATTATATAGTAATAATAGATAGATGATGGTTCTGTTGTTGGCGGCATTTTAGACATATAATATATGGACATGGCCGATATATAGTAATAATAGATATATGATGGTTCTGTTGTTGGCGGCGTTTTAGAAAATATAATACGTGGACGTGGCTGATATATAGTACTAATAGATAGATGATGGTTCCGTTGTTGGCGGCGTTTTAGACAGCTATAATACATGGAAGTGGCCGATATATAGTAATAATAGATAGGTGATGGTTCTGTTGTTGGCGGCGTTTTTGACAGATATAATGTATGAACATGGCCGATATATAGTAATAATAGATATATGATGGTTCTGTTGTTGGGGGCGTTTTGAACAGATATAATGCATGGACGTGGCCGATATATAGTAATAATAGATAAATGATGGTTCTGTTGTTGGCGGCGTTTTAGACAGATATAATATATGGACATGGCCGATATATAGTAATAATAGATAGATGATGGTTGTGTTGTTAGTGGCGTTTTAGACAGATATAATACTTGTACATGGCCGATATATAGACATAATATATAGATGATGGTTCTGTTGTTGGCGGCGTTTTAGACAGACATAATACTTGTACATGGCTGATATATAGACATAATATATAGATGATGGTTCTGTTGTTGGCGGCGTTTTAGACAGATATAATACATGGACATGGTCAATATATAGTTATAATATATAGATGATGGTCCCGTTTCGGCGGCGTTTTAGACAGATATAATACATGGACATGGCCGATATATAGTAAAAATAGATATATGATGGATCTGTTGTTGGCGGCGTTTTAGACAGATATAATACATGGACATGGCCGATATATAGTAAAAATAGATATATGATGGATCTGTTGTTGGCGGCGTTTTAGACAGATGTAATACATGGACATGGTCGATATATAGTTATAATATATAGATGATGGTTCCGTTGTTGGCGGCGTTTTAGACAGATATAATACATGGACATGGCCGTTATATAGTAAAAATAGATATATGATGGATCTGTTGTTGGCGGCGTTTTAGACAGATGTAATACATGGACATGGGCGATATATAGTTATAATATATAGATGATGGTTCCGTTGTTGGCGGCGTTTTAGACAGCTATAATACATGGACATGGCCGATGTATAGACATAATATTTAGATTATGGTTCTGTTGTTTGCGGCGGTTTAGACAGATATAATACATGGACGATGCCGATATATAGTAATAATAGATAGATGATGGTTCTGTTGTTGGCGGCGTTTTAGACAATATAATACATGGACGTGGCCGAAATAAAGTAATAATAGATAGATGATGGTTCAGTTGTTGGCAGCGTTTTAGACAATATAATACATGGACGTGGCCGATATATGGTAATAATAGTTATATGATGGTTCTGTTGTTGGCGGCGTTTTAGACAATATAAGACATGGAACTGGCCGATTATATAGTAATAATAGATAGATGATGGTTCTGTTGTTGGCGGCGTTTTAGACATATAATATATGGACATGGCTGATATATAGTAATAATAGATATATGATGGTTCTGTTGTTGGGGGAGTTTTAGACAGATATAATGCATGGACGTGGCCGATATATAGTAATATTAGATATGTAATGGTTCTGTTGTTGGCAGCGTTTTAGACAGATATAATACATGGACATGGCCGATATATAGTAATAATAGATAGATGATGGTTCTGTTGTTGGTGGCGTTTTAGACAATACTATACTATATATCGGCCATGTCCATGAATTATATCTGTCTAAAACGCCGCCAACAACAGAACCATCATATATCTATTATAATTATTATATATCGGCCATGTCCTTGTATTATATCTGTCTAAAACGCCACCAACAACAGAACAATCATCTCTCTATTATTACTATATATCGGCCAAGTCCATGTATTATATCTGGTGTTTGCTGCGTCTTAGACAGATATAATACATGGGCATGGCTAAAATATAGTAATAATAGAGAGATGATGGTTCTGTTGTTTGCGGCGTTTAAGACAGATATAATACATGGACATGGACGATATATAGTAATAATAGATAGATGATGGTTCTGTTGTTGGTGGCGTTTTAGACAATACTATACTATATATCGGCCATGTCCATGAATTATATCTGTCTAAAACGCCGCCAACAACAGAACCATCATATATCTATTATAATTATTATATATCGGCCATGTCCTTGTATTATATCTGTCTAAAACGCCACCAACAACAGAACAATCATCTCTCTATTATTACTATATATCGGCCAAGTCCATGTATTATATCTGGTGTTTGCTGCGTCTTAGACAGATATAATACATGGGCATGGCTAAAATATAGTAATAATAGAGAGATGATGGTTCTGTTGTTTGCGGCGTTTAAGACAGATATAATACATGGACATGGACGATATATAGTAATAATAGATATATGATGGTTCTGTTATTGACGGCGTTTTAGACAGATATAATGCTATATTTCTAGATATCGGCCATGTCCATGTATTATATCTGTCTAAAACGCCGCCAACAATAGAACCATCATCCATCTATTATACTATATATCGGCCATGTCCATATATTATGTCTGTCTAAAACGCCGCCACCAACAGAACCATCATCTCTCTATTATTACTATATATCGGCCAAGTCCATGTATTATATCTGTTGTTTACGGCGTTTTAGACAGATATAATCCATGGATATTGCCGATATATAGTAATAATAGAGAGATGATGGTTATGTTGTTGGCGGCGTGTTAGACAGATATAATACTATATTACTATATATCGGCCATGTCCATGTATTATATCTGTCTAAAACGCAGCCAACAATAGAACCATCATCTCTCCATTATTACGATATATCGGCCATGTCCTTGTATTATATGTCTAAAACGCCACCAACAACAGAACCATATATCTATTATTACTATATATCGGCCATGTCCATATATTATATCTGTCTAAAACGCCGCCAACAACAGAACCATCATTTATCTATTATTACTATATATCGGCCATGTCCAAATATTATATCTGTCTAAAACGCCACCAACAACAGAACCATCATATATCTATTATTACTATATATCGGCCATGTCCATGTATTAAGTCCCATAGTTGTGATATTCCACCTTACTTTGAAAGCTAATCACACAGTGAGCAAAGCTTAATGAACTGAGAGATGTAATGCAATAAAGTCTTGTCAACTGATGATAATGACGATAATGATGATGGCAGCATTCCTCCCCCCCAAAACAAGCTCATATTATGTTGGAAGCTCTGAAATAGTGGTCACACATTCCACATTCTTATGGAAGGAGCAAGCATTTTTATTACATAACCACTGCTGATTTCCCATGAAATCAAACTCATTTTACCGATGAAGGATGGTTAATGGGCTGAGTTGAACCTCAGCTTAGGCTCGAACTCGCAACATTCCCATGCTTAGCTCAACGCTCCAACCTTCAGCACCACCCAGCTGGATAGGCAGTTGCTTTCACCCCAATGAATTAGGATGTACATCGCCCTGCATGATTCAGTGCTTCGTGTTAATTTGCTAATATTCACCCGGCAATGTCCTAGAAACTGCTGCAAGTTTAGAGGATTTAACAGCGACATACAGTCGGAAGTATAAAAATTGGTGATCTTGAGTTTGATTTGGACTAAAAGGTGCAAGTTTCGACTGTACTGACTTTGTTTTATTTAACCTATAAAACTCATTTTTTTTGTCTGTCTGTGTACGCTCGCTTGCGAGGGATTTGGCTCTCGGACCGCGGGGTTCGCGTGGAAATTTTTTTGCCAGGCGGCACGCCCTGGGCCCCCCGCTTGGTATAGGCTATTTCGTTTTCCCGTCCGTCGCCTTTAAAGTGTTTTAATTAACGTTTTGGTGCGATTTATCTTTATTTATTTACTTTTGCCGACCGGCTCACTGCTGCGCATGCGCGAAACGCCGTTGCCCCTGGCAATGCACAGACGCCGTCGCCGCAGGGGGGACGCCATTTCTCATTCAAAATGCAAAAATTTTACACGCGACGCTGAGGTCAATTCATCAAAGTGTCACGTCCTCTTCTGTCCCCCTCCACCCCAATGTGTGCACTTACTATTATAGGGTCGTAGATACTAAAAATATAGCGATTAAATAGGATTATTGTGGGGTGGGGGGGGGGGGGGGTAGCGGCCCAGCCCACAGCCACGGCCGGCCGGGCAATCTAGGCGAGGCCGGAGGCTTTGCACGGGACTAGGCCTCGTCACGGCAATCTGTCAGGTGAGTACTTTGTGCTATAGAGTCGATATATACTGCTACTAGCGGGGAAACATTTTAAAACGTCTGAAAACTTAAAAACTTAACATACAAATGAAAAGATAACTCATTAATTTAAAATAAAATCCGTTCAAAATAAAATCCGAGCGCGCCAAGAATCGATTATTTCAATCGCGCAAAGGAATCAAAGGTTGTAGATTCCTTTAGAATCGTCTTGAAGCGACGACGCTCGCTTGCGAGGGATTTGGCTTTCTAACCGCGGGGTTCGCGTAGAAAAATAACATTGCTGGGCGGCAAGCCCTAAGCCCCCTGCTTGGCATAGGCTATTCCGTTTTCCCATCCCTAAACTTTAAGGTAGTTTAATTAACGATTTAGTGAGATTTTTACTTATTATTTTACCGCTCAGCGCACGACAGCACACATTTGCACATGCGCAAAACGCTTATATATTCACAGCTCCATTAAAACATAAATTTAATGTTTACTAATTTGATTACTCTTAATTATTAGGTCAGATGATAGAGGTTGAGCAATGTTTTTGTTTTTTTGTTTGTTGTGGTTGCACCCGATTCAAGAGCCGAATGGCTCACAGGGCTATACCAAAATAAAAAAATAAAAAAACTGAAATAAATAAACCACGACAAGGCAAATGTCCATGGGCCCAAAAAGGGACCAACGACAAAACCCAGCAAACGGATCCTGGGACACATTGCCCGGGGCCCCGGGAGGGGGGAACCGGGGGATGACGTAACCTTCCAGAATGTTCCAGAAGGAAGGCGTGGCTAGGGCGGAGCAAGCCACGAACCAGTATATAAGCCGGACCTCTCAGAGGTCTGGCTCAGTCATCTGCAAGCTGAAGAACGAAGACCTGGGCTGAAGAGAGGACCCTGGACCCCAAGCTCTGATGTCCTTCTAAGGGCCGGAGCTCAGTGAGGCCAGTGGTCAGAACCCACGGACCGGGACGGTGGGGTCAGATAGCCTCCCCTAGGTCCCAGCCGGAGGACGATAGGGAGCGAGTTGCCCAGTGTTAGAGAGCGAGTTGCCCAGTGATAGAGAGCGAGTTGCCCAGTGATAAGGAGCGAGTTGCCCAGTGATAGGGAGCGAGTTGCCCAGTGATAGAGAGCGAGTTGCCCAGTGATAGAGAGCGAGTTGCCCAGTGATAGAGAGCGAGTTGCCCAGTGATAAGGAGCGAGTTGCCCAGTGATAGAGAGCGAGTTGCCCAGTGATAGGGAGCGGGTTGCCCAGTGATAGAGAGCGAGTTGCCCAGTGATAGGGAGCGAGTTGCTCAGTGATAGGGTGCGAGTTGCTCAGTGATAGGGAGCGAGTTGCCCAGTGATAGAGAGCGAGTTGCCCAGTGATAGAGAGCGAGTTGCCCAGTGATAAGGAGCGAGTTGCCCAGTGATAGAGAGCGAGTTGCCCAGTGATAGGGAGCGGGTTGCCCAGTGATAGAGAGCGAGTTGCCCAGTGATAGGGAGCGAGTTGCCCAGTGATAGGGAGCGAGTTGCCCAGTGATAGGGAGCGGGTTGCCCAGTGATAGGGAGCGAGTTGCCCAGTGATAGGGAGCGAGTTGCCCAGTGATAGAGAGCGAGTTGCCCACTGATAGAGAGCTAGTTGCCAGTGATAGGGAGCGAGTTGCCCAGTGATAGGGAGCGAGTTGCCCTGTGATAGGGAGCGAGTTGCTCAGTGATAGGGAGCAAGTTGCCCAGTGATAGAGAGCGAGTTGCCCAGTGACAGGGCTCATAGAGGCCATACCTCCCCAGGCATCGGGTTAAGGGACTGATACACACACTCAACACCGATAAACCCTTTGTGTTAGGGACCTTGTATAAAAGATGATACATGTGTTGCCTGATCAGAAGTTTTATTCGTCAATTTATAACCACCACAAATGTAACGGGATAATTTACCAACGTGCTGTATTGAAGTGTCATGTTTTTTTGCGTGTTTTACATATTTTTGCATCACTTAGTTTGTTTTTTTTATTAACTTTTAATACACCGCTAGTAGTTTATTTTTATTTTTTTGCAGCAACTTTTGGGTGCAAATGCCACCCATCGGGTAAAAGGGGGTGCATTGCTTTGCCAAATGCGGCACGTCAATATATAGGCACCGAGATGCTGTCGCTTAAAGTCTAAAAACGCAACCTTGGGGGGGGGAGGGGGGGGTGACTCAAGGCGCGTGCGTGCGACGATGGATTTGATTGGCTGACGCCATTCGTCGTCACAATGGACCACGTCACAACGGGCCACGTCACAACGGACACGGGCGCGCTTGAGGTCGGGGTGCGGCACGCGCGTGTTGGGAGAGGGCGCGCGTCGCTGGCCCAACAAACAAACAACCAACAAACAACAAACAAACAACAACCGCTGCTCGTTGTCGAGGTGGCGGCGACGTCCGCCACGGCGTTGTGCGCCAGACGAGGTGGCGGCCCTCCTGAGGCCGTGACGAAGGGGACAGACCCAGGTCCCGCGTGCGTGGGTCGACTCACCCAGAGCACCCAGGACAGCCATAGAGAGAGTTACCTTCGCCGACCTCCACATTAAAACCCAGACATCGATATGGGCGTTGGGGGGGGGCTAAAGTCTCTTGCAAAAAAGGATACCTGGGGGTAAGAATACAATCAAAGGCCATTTTCTCCCCGCAGCGAGAGCATTGAACAAAATGCGTGCGTCTGGAAATCGTCACGTGTTGTTATCCTGTCTTTGATGGTTGAGCATCGTCGTCATCCTCATTAATATTCCAAATGCAAGTGTGGTTATAAAATCGTTTGGGGGTCATTTTAAAGTTATCACCATTTAACGTGGGCATACAAACAGTAGCTCCCTAGGGTCGCTAAATCTACTGTACACTTTTATAAAATCTGCTAAGAATGCCGATACAACTTTCCCTCTCCCTTCTACGAGAATCGAACACTTGAAGAAACTCTTTGTGAGCGGAGAAGGGGCACCGCCCACACCACCTGCACCGCCCGCACCGCCACTTCTTCATCCGGTAACGACGCCGCTCGTCGTTGGGGCTCTGTAACGATCGTCGGGATGACGACGGCGACAGACGCACGGCCGTTCGCGGCGGCGTCCTGCATTCTCCCCCCGCCCCCTCCTCCCCGTGCGGCCGCGTTCTCGCGGACACCTCTTCTTGTTCCCTTAATCGTCGTCGTCCTCTTCCTTCACCTCTTCCGCCAGGTGTATGACACCTGGGGGTGGGGGGGGGGTAGGGGATTTCAAGAGCAACGGTGAAACTGAGGGTACCACCGGCAACACGAGTACTCATGCCGAGATGTCAACCACAGCGGTGGCCGTGAGCCCGAGATTGTTCCGAGTGGGTGAGCGAGTGAGTGAGCGAGTGCCTGAGCAAGCGAGCGAGTGGGTGAGAAAGTCCATGAGCGAGCAGGTTGAGCGATTGGGTGAGCGTGCAAGCGGGTTATCGAGTGGGTGAGTGAGCAAGCGAACGAGCGGGTGAGCGAGCAGATGAGCCAGTGGGTGAGCGAGCGGATGAGCCAGTGGGTGAGCGAGTGAGTCTCTCACCGCTGAGCTGAGCGGAAACCTTGGCGTTTTAAACAAGCGTAGAATGGCTGCCGTCGCCGGGCGCCGATGCATCCTGGGAAGGGGACGCCTCCTTCGTCGGGGAAGCGACTTTGGCTGTCGGGCGGGCGGCAGGAAACAAAACCAGAGAGCGGAGCGACGAGCGTGAGGAACGCGGAGACTCGCTTCGGCCGGGTTGGTCATCCGGAAAATATATCCCCGCTCCGGCACACCGCGTCCGGTATACCACGGAGTCGAGCGCCACCTACCGCAGTTTACCGGCGACCCGGTGAACAAATGGCGAGGCGCCAAACCCCGTGAGGGGGACCCCTGGAATACCGCGTGCCGGGTGCCGCCGACGCGCGGCCGAGCCGCCCGCGGCGGTGGCGCCGTACCGGCCTTGCTGCGCTGGCACGCCTCCGCGGCGAGGGCGCACGACATGCTGACGATGCGCTCCAGCTCCTGCACGTGCACCTCCGCCTTGCCCCGCGTCGCCTCGCAGCTCGCCGGCGACGGCGGCGGCGCCGCGTTCTGCACGCTGGCAACGCGGAGGGGGCGGGGAAATGTGACGGCGGGCGGTCGCGGCGGTGCGAAACCGGAAGGCGGCCCCGGTTAATACCGCGACGCACCGTGACGCGTGCGTGACGACGCGAGCGTGACGACGCTGTACCTGGACTTGGCGAGCATCGCCTTGATCCGCTCCGTGTTCTTCTGCCACGCCTCCATTCCCAGGGGGATCGGCGGCTCCTCGGGGTCCTCGTCCACGTGGCGCTCGGGCACCGTCACGTGGCGACGAGGGGGGGGCACCTGCGGGCCGGGGGGAGGGGGCATAACCGTGACCGGCTCGTCATCAACATCATCGCTCCCGTTATCATCGGTAAACATCGTCGTCATCGCTCGCTGTCATCGTCACCATCAAATGCCGTTGCAAACATCGTAACCATGGTCATGAATACTGACATCGTCATGGCTCTCTTTACCACTGTCATCGTCATGACAATCGTCGTCGTAACTACGGTTATCATTGCTGCCTTTGCCATCATCATATACATAATTAGCATTGCTATAATCAAAATCATTTTCTACATCACAACGCTACCATTGCCTTTATGGCTGTGATCACCAGCACCTAACAACAGACACAGAACAATGCTCAGATTTGGATCTCTCTCTCCGTGACCTCCTGCCCGGGTCCAGCTGTTTTCGCTCCTGACCTCCGACTCCTGATTGGAACCCAGGCCTCGTAAGCCCAAAATCCCAGAACTCTCAGCAGCATTTGAAACATCACCGCCAAGCGCCACATCTCTCACCATCCCAACACCCCCCCCCCACCTCTCACTCATCAACCGGATATAGCTCTCAATCCAGACCCGGATCTCTACCCACTGATCTCTAACCCTGGATCACCTCTGACCTTGGCTGTGTCTCACCTCTGACCTTGGCCGTCTCTCACCCCTGGCCCTAGTGTGTCTCACTCCTGACCCCGGCTGTGTCTCAACTCTGACCCAGGCTGTGTCCCACCCCTATGACCCTGCCATCTCACCTCCCACTTTCACCCAGGATTTGGCTGTCTCTCACCTCTGACCCTCACCGTCTCTCACCCCGAACCCCCGGCTGCATCTCACCTCTGACCCCGGATCGTAGCTGCCGTCGAGCTCCGTGCATGCGGTGCGGAGCCGCGCGATCTCCTGCGCCGGCGTCTCGGGCGCCGGCGCGTCCTGCACAGCGCGCTCCATCTCGGCGATGTCCAGGTCGTCTTGGCGCTGCCTCAACTTCGTGAGCTGCAATGACGCGGCGGCGGTGTTGGATAAGGCAGGCGGACACCACACCACCATGGCCTCATGGCCCATGGCCTCGTGGCCCAAAACCTCATGGCCCAAGGCATCGCCCACCGTCTCGCCACAGTGTCTCCCCCGCGATAAAATGCGCCACATCGGTTGACGCCAGGCCCACCGAGTGGTAATGACGCGGAAATGGCGGCACCTCAACGTAGCAACGGCGCGAAAAGCCACGGCTCGTGGAACGTGTCGACTGACTGGGATGGCCGTCCTCTCTGTGCTACTTTGTACGTGCCATGGGTTGACTGACTGAGATAGACTGGCAAATGCACCACCTGTGCCCCCCTACTGGTGCCAACAAACAAACCGTCGGGGCAAACGCTGCTAGCGAGTAGCAGCACCTATGAAGGCCGGCACGGCACACGAGGGGGTGGGCTGGCCAGCACCACGGTCGTGCCAACACACACACAGGGCACGTGCCATCTTCAACCCACACATACAGGGCACGTGCCAACCCCAACACACTCACACACCCGCGAGACGTCCACGGACGCGGGCCGTGTGGGCGACCGCGCCGCCAGGACGGTCCGGCGGTCGAGCGTCATCGCGTGGCGGCGTCGGCCCGATCCCCCCGGGGTCACCGTCGTCGCCGCGTCCCCCCCGACGCCGCTCCCGGCCGCCGCCGCCGCCGCCTTTTGATTAAGCTTGAGCCGCTCCAGTTGCTCCTCCGCGGTCATCTTGCCCCGGGCGGCACCGCCCGCGGGACCGCCCGCCGGGTACAGCGCGTCCATCGCGCTCTTGGGCCGCTCCTAGCAATGACAAAAACGATGGCCACGATGACGATGGCGGCGACGATGGTGACGATGATGACGACGGCGGTGACAAACAATGGGCGACGCTCGCAACAACGAGCAAACGGTCACAACAACGAGTGACGGTCACAACATTTGTGGCCAGGTCGCCTCTGATTGGGTGGGGGATGAGAGGGATGGGGGGGGGGTGATCGGGTGGGGGATGGGTGGGTGGGAGGATGGGAGGTTGAGGGGATGGGAGGGTGAGGGGATGGGGCATGGGGGTCCCTCTCACCCGGCTGAGCCGGGCGCCGTCTGCACGGAGGTGCACGAGGTCGGCCTGCAGCAGCAGCCGTTGCTGCTGCTGCTGCTCGTACGAGCGTCGCTGAGCGATCTGCAGGTGCAGCACCTCCAGGGACGACTCGATGCACGCCTGCGCCGCCACGCACACACGCACGTACCCACACACGTACGCAACCACGTACCCACACATGCACCCACACACGTACCCACACACGCACGCACCCACATACACACGCACGCACCCACGCACGAACCCACGTACCCATGCACACACACACACACGCACGCACACACGCACGCACAAAGATAAAGATGCCTTCCATCCACCCGGGTAGCCTTTGCAAGCTGTCGGGGCAAGTGCCGTCACGGCGAGTAGCGTCGCCACGTCCCCCCACTGCCGATGATTCCACTTCGCACAGAGCACTCATTTAAGTCCGAGTCGACCTCGGTGAGGACCAGGACTGGTTCAGATAATTGCCGTCACCGATGCAGGCCTTGAGCGGGAATTGAACTCGGGTAGATGGGGTTTCAGCGCAAGCGTGGCCCTAATCACTGCACCATCGCTCTCCAAAATCAAATAAAAGTGCCTTGACAGACTGTTGGGGCAAGTGCTGTCAGTGAGTAGCAGCAGCAGTGCCTATGAATGAGACAAAGATCCCCCATATAGCCTTAACAGACTGTTGGGGCAAGTGCTGTCAGCGAGTAGCAGCATCAGTGCGTATGAATGAGACAAAGACCCCCCGTATAGCCTTCACAGACTGATGGGGCAAGTGCTGTTAGCGAGTAGCAGCAGCAGTGCTTATGAATGAGACAAAGATCCCCCGTATAGCCTTGACAAGACTGATGGGGCAAGTGCTGTTAGCGAGTAGCAGCAGCAGCTATGAAGGCCAGCACAAGCGGGTGGGTGGTTGGTCAGCATCACGCGCGCTACAAAGACAAACATCCCCTGAGTAGCCTTAACAGACTGTTGGGGAAAGTGCTGTAAGCGAGCACCTATGAAGGCTGGCACAGCACACCACTCCCGGTCGCCTTTGTCTCCCCAGTGGCGATGTTTAATACACACCGTACCAGGTACTCATTTGAGGCCGAGTCGACCTAGGGGAGGCCCAGTACCCGGTTCAGATAATCGTCACCAGTGTTGGCCGTGAGCGGGAATCGTGAACTCACCTCCTCACTATCGTGACCTCACCATCGTGACCTCCCCTCCTCACCATCGTGAACTCACCTCCTCACCATCGTGAACTCACCTCCTCACCATCGTGACCTCACCTCCTCACCATCGTGAACTCACCTCCTCACCATCGTGAACTCACCTCCTCACCATCGTGAACTCACCTCACCATCGTGAACTCACCTCTTCACCATCGTGAACTCACCTCTTCACCATCGTGAACTCACCTCTTCACCATCGTGAACTCACCTCCTCACCATCGTGAACTTACCTTCTCGTTGCGCAGATGCCTCAGCCTGGTCTCCTGCTCGTGAAGTGTTTTGTTGAGGTCACACAGCCGCGTCAGCTTCATCTGTCGCAGCCACAACAGACAAAGATCACCCCCTGCCCAGTGGAGGCCTTGAAGAGACCGCTGGGGCAAGCGCGTCTCGCGGCCACAGGCACACACACAGACACACAGACACAACCAGACCCACAGAGACACACAGAAACACACAAAGACAAAGATCCCCCATATAGCCTTAACAGACTGTAGGGGCAAGTGCTGTTAGTGAGCACCTATGAAGGCCGGAACGGTACACGAGGGGGTGGGTGGCCAGCACCACGCCCGACCGCCTTTGTCTCCCTAGTGGCAATGTTTACAAACCACACCAGGTACTCACTTGAGGCTGAGTCGGCCTAGGGGAGGCCCGGGACCGGTTCAGATAATCGTCACTGGTGTTGGCCGTGAGCGGGAATCGAACCCAGGTCGCCAGGTTCATAGTGCAGCACGCTAACCGCTACACTATCGCTCCCCACACACAAAGACAAAGATGTGTGTGGGGAGCGATAGTGTAGCGGTTAGCGCTATCGCAGACCCACACAGATACACACAGACCCACACAGAAAGATGCAGACAGACACACGCAGACACACAACAACAACCGCCATTCACCACTAATTGGCGGTGACGTCACCACGACACTTGTGCCAGGCCATGTGCACCTTGAGGCCACGTGAAGTGTCGAACGCCCGCTGGCAGGAGGTCACGGGGCAGACCCAAGTGCCATGGGTCGACTTAGATGACTGAGATGACTGGCTGATGCACCACCTGTGCCCCCTACTAGCCAAACTGCTGTGCTTTAGCCACCCGGCGCTCCGCTCGTTGTTGTGAGCGTTGCTCCTCCGCCCTCCGTTGTTGTTGGAGGGCGACTGCCTCCAACTGCCCAGTAGCGTCCTTCACGAGCCTCCTCCACAGAGGCCGATCTTGACACCGCTGGTACCAGTAATCGGCAAGTCCACTCAGCTCCACGTCCTCCTGTACCACATCACTCCATGTCTTCTCTAGCCCGTGCCGCGCCCGTTTAGCCCCCTCGATCCGGCCGAACAAAAGCTGTTTAGGCAAGCGGTGGCTGGGCATGCGGGCTACATGACCCAGCCAACGCAGCCTTGCCTGCTGGAGGAGCTCACCAATGGGACCTTGTCCAGATCTTTCAAGGATTTGTGAGCTCCTCACACAATCCAGCCTGGTGAAACCCAGGATGGATCGTAGGCAGGCAAGCCTAAATGTTTCTAACCGGCGAAAATGTGCCATTAGGGGGGTCCACGTTTCGCAAGCATAGAGAAGGGAAGGAATGACTGTGGCCGAGAAGACCTGAAGCTTAGTGCGGAGCGACAGACCAGGTAGCTTCCACACAGCATTACGCAACCGATGAAAAGATATTGCCGCTCCACTCATTCGGAGTGAGACCTCTGCTGTTAAACTGGAGCCGGTCATAAGCACACCGCCCAGGTATGGGAAACTCTCCACTCTCTCCACAACTGCCCCATCACCGATTGGGAGTTGTGGGGGTGGAGTGTCCGATGGTACAAAATACCCAGGAAGTTTTGGTTGGGCTGATGGTAAGGCCCCACCTCTTATAGTGGCACACTCCAGATTCAGCAGCAGCGTCTCCAACTCCTCCTCTGAATGAGCAGCTATTACCAAATCATCGGCATACATAACGTGGTTGAGCAATAGGGAGCCATCCCTTGACCGCACCCGGGCATCGATCAGCCTCCCATTATATCTGTACCAAATGGAAATTCCCCCGGTACAGCTATTGAAGGCTTCATGAACTACGTGGTCAAAATAGATGTTAAATAATATGGGAGCCAGAGGACATCCCTGTCGCACCCCAAGGTGTACAGAGAATGGCTCTGACTCCCGGCCAAGTAGTTTTACCCGTGCCCGCTCACCATCATGAAGGTCCTTAATGATCGTGAGCAGAGGGTCAGGGACTCCAAAAGCACGAAGAACAACCCAGAGCCCAGGTCTACTGATGGTATCATAGGCCTTGACCAGGTCAATAAAGCAGAGATGTAGGTCTTGTTGGAATTCCCTACACCTCTGATGTAGCAGACGGACAGAAAATATGGCATCTGTGCAGGACCGCCCTTTCCTGAAACCGCACTGGGGCTCTGCAAGCCTCTCCTCAGCGTGCCTGGCAAGGCGATGTTGAATAATCCTTGCCAGGACCTTTCCTGGCACACTGAGGAGTGAGATGCCCCTGTAGTTGTTACAATCTGTGCGGCCCCCCTTCTTAAAGAGGGGGACCACCAGGGCATCCTTCCAATCTTGCGGAACCCGTACAGTGGTCCAGACTGTTGTTATGATGTCATATTGGGCAGTCTGTGCACAAACGCCACCCTCCCTCAGCATTTCGCTTGGGAGATCATCTCTGCCCGCTGTCTTTCCTGGTCTCAGACTCCGGATCGCCTTCTGTACTTCCTCAACAGATGGCACCTCAGCCAGCCACTCACAGGGGGTGACTTCTTCCAATATTTCGTGCCACGATGTTTTCATGGCTGAGGGATTTCCCATCCCCCAGGGGATTGGTGGGGGAGGTTTCATTTGTCGCTGAATATTTTTCCGCGCTTGCCAATAACACCGCGATTTCGGCGGCACGCAGCCTCAACGAGGGCGCTGGGGCGAGCGCCGCTGCAGCTGCCCGCTGCAGCGGCGCCTGCGAAGGCCGGCACTGTGGCGCACGAGCCGGGTGGGTGGGTGGCCGGCACTACCACCACCACCATGCCCGGCCGCCTTTGTCTCTCCCCCTACCCCTCCAGTGAAATTATTTTCCAACCCAGCCAGACCCGGCGGGGGGCGGCGGCGCAATCGAGCTTGCGCGACCCCGCCGTTCGTGACCCTCTCGTGACGTGGGGCGGGGGGGTAACTAAACGACGGGGTAAAGGGATAACGCGGCCTCAGCAACGCGACGTCAGGCATGCGATGGGCCCCCGAGTGGCGTAGCGGCGCAGGTGGCGTGGACCCCCCTCCACCAACCCCTTCTCTTCCTCCCTTCGTCAGCCTGGCACCTGGGCCTCACCAACGGTACGACTGCACCGCCTGCAGCACTCGCGACGTTTGCTCCCGCTGTGTGACCACTTGGGGCTCCCCCCCCCCCCCCCGCGGTCGGCCCGCCCCGCACACGCCACCGGCAGCTACGCCGCTGGGCTACTGGGGAGCTACAGGGCAGGGGGAACGGGGGGGGGGGGGCGGAGGGGGGTTGGTGTGACGGCACTTGAAGAGGTACGTGACGAGGTCCGTGACGAGGCACGGGACGAGGGGGCACCGTGCGGGTAACGAGGTGACGATGGGGCTGGGGGGCGATGGATGGGGGGCTGGGGGGGGTACTGGCTGCAACCGTGGGGACGGTGGGGGCCATGCAGGTGAGAGATGATGATGGTGGTGGTGGTGAGGATGATGGTCGTGGTGAGGATGGTGGTGAGGATGATGCTGGTGGTGGTGGTGAGGATGATGCTGGTGGTGGTGATGATGGTGGTGGTGAGGATGGTGGTGAGGTTGATGCTGGTGGTGGTGGTGAGGATGGTGGTGGTGGTGGTGGTGAGGATGCTGGTGAGGATGCTGGTGAGGATGATGCCATACTGCCTCACCTGGCTCTCAATCAAGCACAGGTTCCTTTGCAGGTGCAGTGGTGGTGCCAACGACTGAGCAGGCAGCGGGGCACGGGGGAGTCGTGGGTGGCACAGCAAAGACACGGGATGGCGAGCGCGGTGAGCGTGGCCAGGGAGTGTGGTGAGAGTGGTGGGTGGTGGTGTGTGGGAGGATGGCAGGGTGGTGTGTGTGTGTGTTTTGGGTAGTGTGTGTGTGTGTGTGAAATACGATATAAGGGGTAGAGCATGTGTTGTGAGTGGGGCATGTATTATGTGTAGGTAGCGTGTGTCTTGAGTATATAGTGCTAAGCATGTGTCTAGAGTACAGAGAATCGGGCACGTGTCTATAATATATAAAGTACTAAGCGTGTGTCTAGAGTACAGAGAATCGGGCACGTGTCTATAATATATAAAGTATTAAGCATGTGTCTTAGAGTACAGAGAATTGGGCACGTGTCTATAATATATAAAGTATTAAGCGTGTGTCTAGAGTACAGGGAATCGGGCACGTGTCTATAATATATAAAGTATTAAGCATGTGTCTTAGAGTACAGAGAATCGAGCACGTGTCTATAATATATAAAGTACTAAGCATGTGTCTAGCGCAGAGGCAGTGAATCGATCTTGCACCTCGTGTGCGTGTCGAGCACGTGGCTAGCGTGCCGCTACCGTGTCAGCCGTCCTCGTTCCGATGTGGCGCCCCATCCCCACGCCCCCCGTGACCTCCGATCCCCCAAGACCCCCGTGTGACCCTGTGACCCCATCGTGTGACCTGGAGACCCGCCTGTGACCCTCCGTGACTGTGTGTGACCCCCGTGTGACCCCCCCCGGTGGCCCCGTGACCTCCCGCGTGACCTCGTGACCCCTCCCCCCCCGTGCCGGACCTGTGACTGGTTTCTCTGCAGCTGGATGAGCAGCAGGGTCAGCTCCTCTGGCTGTGCGTAACCACCGCCATCACCGTCGTCGCTGCTATCATCATCATCGTCGTCGTCGCGTCAGCATTATCAACACCGCCATCGCCGCACAAACGGAGCAACATCGGCCGCCACCCCGTTACCATTGCACCGGCGTTGTCCACCCCGATAGCGGGATTGCCGTGGACGCACCGACCAGACGGCCACCGGGTGGCGCAGCCGTCGGGCGGGGCGAGAGCGGTTTGACTCGCCGTCGGAAGGAAAGGTCAAGAGGTCAAGAGGTCAATGTTCGTTGAACTTCTTTTGCGAAGGGTGGGGGGGCGTGGGGGTGAGCGGGAAGGGTGAGCGGCGAGGGTGAGCATGGGGGTGAGCGCGGGGGTGAGCGTGGGGGTGAGCGGCGAGGGTGAGCATGGGGGTGAGCGCGGGGGTGAGCGGCGAGGGTGAGCGGCGAGGGTGAGCGTGGGGGTGAGCGCGGGGGTGAGCAGGGAGGGTGAGTGGGGAGGGTGAGTGTGGGGGTGAGCGGGGAGGGTGAGTGGGGAGGGTGAGTGTGGGGGTGAGCAGGGAGGGTGAGTGGGGAGGGTGAGTGTGGGGGTGAGCGGCGAGGGTGAGCGGCGAGGGTGAGCGCGGGAGTGAGCGTGGGGGTGAGCGGGGAGGGTGAGCGGCGAGGGTGAGCGTGGAGGTGAGCGCGGGGGTGAGCAGGGAGGGTGAGTGGGGAGGGTGAGCATGGGGGTGAGCGGCGAGGGTGAGCGTGGGGGTGAGCGGCGTGTGTCTCACCGTGCGGCCCTGCAGGCTGGGCGGGGTGGACTGCGGGGTGGACTGCGGGGTGGACGTGTGCACCATGGACGGTGTGGGCCTCCTATCCAGCGTCTGCGTGCACTGCGAGACCATAGGGAAAGACAGCCAGACAGTCAAACATCCCGATAGACAGACAGCCCGATAGACAGACAGCCCGATAAACAGACAGCCCGATAGACAGACAGCCCGACAGACAGACAGCCTGACAGCCAGACAGTTAGACAGCCCGATAGACAGACAGCCCGATAGACAGACTGCCTGACAGACAGCCTGATAGACAGACAGCCCGATAGACAGACAGCCCGATAGACAGACAGCCCGGCAGACAGACAGCCTGACAAATAGCCAGACAGTTAGACAGCCCGATAGACAGACAGCCCAATAGACAGACAGCCCGATAGACAGACAGCCCAACAGACAGACAGCCTGACAGACAGCCAGACAGTTAGACAGCCCGATAGACAGACAGCCCGATAGACAGACAGCCTGACAGACAGCCCGATAGACAGACAGCCCGACAGACAGACAGCCTGACAGACAGCCAGACAGTTAGACAACCCGATAGACAGACAGCCCGATAGACAGACAGCCCGACAGACAGACAGCCTGACAGACAGCCAGACAGTTAGACAGCCCGATAGACAGACAGCCCAATAGACAGACAGCCCGATAGACAGAAAGCCCGACAGACAGCGCCATACGTGTGTGGGGGGGGGGGGCAGCCGTACCCGCGCTCCGTGGCCGTGGCTGAACTCGGCAGCGCGTTGCCGGCACGCCCCCGGGGCGGCCGCCGCCACGTCCACCCCCCCGGGGGCGCCCACCACCACCAGCGACTGGCGGTAGCTGGGCATGGACCTGGGCAGCGTCTGGGTGGACGCGATGCTACGGGGGAGGGAGAGGGGGGGGGAGAGGAGAGGAGAGGGGAGGAGGAGGATGGAGGGGGTCAGGGCCCGTTCCTTGCTCGAGGTTTCACAGCGACGCCTCACCGCTGCGACCCGCAGGGTTCACAGCCACGCGTGGCCATCCCCCCCATCTCGTCTCTAACCATTCTCCACCTCCTCCCCTCCACCTCCTTCCCTCCACCTCCCATCTTCACCCCCCCCCCCTCCTCCTTCACTCCCTGTCACCAATCTTTGAGCTGCTCCCCCCCCACCCCTCCTCTACCCCCCCCCCAACCGCACCCCGGCGTCTCCCTCACCTCAAGCGGTCTCTCTCGTTCTTCTCCTTCAGCGACCGCATCATCCACTGCTCCAGCTGCACCGTGGAGTCACGCGTCTGCCTCTCCAGTGCCGCCGCCCGGTGGCCCTCGCCGGCGCCGCCAGCCGCCCCGTAGCCAAACTCGTCCTGGTTGAACGCCGACAGGCTGCTGCTGCTGCTGCCGGCAAGCCCCATCCTGTCCGTGCTGTGCCGCTGCAGGCGCAGCTGCAGCTGCAGCGGCTGCTGCGGCTGCTGCGGCTGCTGCTGGTTCGGGTGACATAGAACCACGCCGGACTTCGCCGCCGCTTCCGGCCGTAAGATCGCGGCGCCGGCGGTGGGGCGATCGGCGGCCTCCGCGGTCGTTCGGCCTGGGCCCGCCGACGGGTCGAACCTCTCGTCGCCGTCCCGCCGCTCCGCGGCCGCCCCCCTCTCGCCATCGCCGTCGCGCAGCTGCCGCCGGAGCTCCTCCGCGGCCACGGCTGCCGCCGCAGCGTCGTCGTCGTCGTCCGTGCCGGCCCGCGAGCGAGCCGGCCCCTCCTCTGTCACGATCTCCACATCGCCACGAGGGCCGCCCCCCCGTTCGTCGTCGTCGTCGGAGCGCGGCGGCCTCCACCGGGCCGGCGCCGCGACATCTCCCGGCGCCCCACGGAGCCCGTCGACGAGCACCTGCCCCCCCGCCTCCTCCTCCGCCGCCGCTCGCCCGCGTGAGCGGTTGCCCCCGCCGCCGCCACCGCCGTTGCTGGACGTTGGGATCAGATCGCGTGAGACGCCGCGGTGGCTGGGAGATGTTGACTACCTCGCCTGGTACGCGGGAGGTCGTGGGTTCAATCCCGACTCTCTCTTCCGTGGGTTACGTGGATTCTTCTCCACATTTAGAATTGATATCCCAGGTTTTTTTCTTGGGTTAGATCGCGTAAATGTGTAAATGTTGTGTCGTTAAAACCCGCCACCACCCGACACAGCCAACTAGTAAGGGTTGTCATGTAAACAGAACGTGGCCAATTCGTCACTAGTACAGCACTAGTGTGTAGTGTATAATGTAGTGTATAGTGTAGTGTATAGTCGTGTAGTGTATAATGTAGTGTATAGTAGTGTAGTGTATAATGTAGTGTATAGTGTAGTGTACTAGTACAGCACACCGGTTGTGTGTTGGAGAGCCAAGCCACAACATTTAAATTCTGAATATCGTGACGCTTCGCCAGTAAATACAACCAGATTCATCAGGCGACAGCCAGATTTGTGGAGAAGTCCTCCACCTGCTACGTTCCTTATATAGAGGCGTAGATGTGGTGACCACACTTCTGCGCTCTTGCGCAAAGTGGGGGGGGGATTACTGAGTCAACCTAAGAGCCTACGCGTTAAACTGATATAAATATGGCGTTGAACCCACCAGCCAACCGACATTGAGCAAGGTTTGTCACCTAAATCGACGGTTTAGAGTGTATGGCTTGCGAGAAATGTCCACTTCGTTGAACTATCGTTTGTGGCCACGTCGCTGTGAACTCCCAGGCGGTGTACGTGCCGGGCGGTGTACACCTTGCGCCACCCTGCGCCACCCTGCGCCACCCTGTGCCACGCTACCATCCGATATTGGGAAGCCGCTGGAGCCGCTGGAGCTACGCAATTTTAAATCATCATCATCTAGATTGACAAACTAAATTCTTGAGAACTCCTCTTTGTGTATAGGTTGCTGTCCTTCCCCCACACCTCCGATTAGCACGGCTGGCTACGTACGTTGCGTTCAACGCACACGCACGCGCGCGCAAACGCACGAGGGGGGGTTGGAGGGGAGGAGGTGTCTCACCCCTGCGGGATCTCCATCTGCAGCTGCGACGCCTGCGCCATCGCCTTCATCCACACGCGCATTTCCTCCAGCGAGTCGGCGGCGAAGTAGTAGGTGCGCATGCCAGCGTGCCGCGCCTGCCACGGCACACGAGTCAAGTGGCGCCCCCCCCCCCGCCGGCTTCTCGTGCCTCTGGCTCGGAGGCCCAGCCTGTGGAGGGAGGGGGGGGGGAGAACAGAGGAGGTGGGCACGCACGCACGCGGGCAGGCAGGCACGCAGGCACGCACGCAGGTCAGCTGCATTATAACCCAGTCAGCTGCATTATAACCCAGTCAGCTGCATTATAACCCAGTCAGCTGCATTATAACCCAGTCAGCTGCATTACAACCCAGTCAGCTGCATTATAACCCAGTCAGCTGCATTATAACCCAGTCAGCTGCATTATAACCCGTCCAGCTGCATTATAACCCAGTCAGCTGCATTATAACCCGACCAGCTGCATTATAACCCAGTCAGCTGCGTTATAACCCAGTCAGCTGCATTATAACCCAGTCAGCTGGATTATAACCCAGTCAGCTGCATTATAACCCAGTCAGCTACGTTATAACCCAGTCAGCTGCATTATAATCCGGTCAGCTGCATTATAACCCGGCCGGACTTTACGTCGTGAACTCCGTCGCGATTGTATTTCCCGTTTTTGCCTGCATTGCTTTGATGCATTCGAAGTAACGGCGAAGTGTAACTTCACTGTTGCAGTTGTATTCGTCTGGCATTTAACTTATGAGATTAAAAAAAATACATACTTTGCGTGAATGCGTGTGCGTGCGCGAACACAGACATCGCACGCGTGTACACAAGTGCGTATTTGTTCGCATACAAGTGAGGCTTTCCAGAGCACCAAAATTACATCGTAAATAAATATTCATTAATGTCATCGATTCATCAATGAAAGCCCATTAAAATAGCCATTGTTATCTACTCCTCGTTTTGCCAATCCACTGCCGGATGAAGCCCTCCTCATGCCGTGTCAGCCACGGGGGTTGTTTGGCCATACTTCACCGCTCTGGAAAGCCTCGGGCCCAGCGAGTCTCCGAAACTCCATTCCTCAGGAGGGTCCCTGCCCCCCAACCTGATTGGCCAACAGCTTCCTCTCGAGTAGCTTTGCATTTTTTATTGTTTTAGCCCCGTGCGACGACGTGCAGGTCAGCTCGTCTTATAAAAAGAAAATTCGACGCGAGTATTTTCTCCTGTCGGCTTTCCCCCACGTCTTATAAGGGTTTCATTTATTTTTTAATCGACGTACGGCAACGTCAATAATTTCCGCTTTTGAAAAAAAATCGTCGCCGGTTTTTGAACTCCTTTGGAGACGAGAGAGAGCGGCATCCGCCAGCAGGATCCCACCACGGAAAGCGCCTAGGCGTGTCCGGAGAACGCCACGAGGAAGGAGGCGTCCCAGAACCACTCCCGAGATCCAACGCCCCATGGCGACCGCACGGAAATTTTTATCTGAAAAGCCGAGGAGCTGTTTTGGGCTAAAAACAAAACGCGGCAAGAACCCCCCCCCCCCGTCCATCCCCAAATCTTCGCGACCCCGAGCCCAGCCATGCGGGCGCGTACCTTTGTCCGGCGAGCGAAGCCGCCTTGCGAGCGAGCGGCTCGCGAGGTCGGAGTGAAAGGAGCGACGGTCCAACCGAGAAGACACCCAGAGAGGCACGGAGAGGAGGAAGAGGCGTTCCCAGAGTTCTCAGGGGGTCACGCGGCACGGGGGGGGGGGAACACATTGACGACGGCGACGCACGCACAAGCAGCCACGCGCATCACACCCAGTCCCCGCATCGCACCCAGTCCCCGCATCGCACCCAGACCCCCCCGCACCGTCTCACCGCACAGCGGCGGTTTCTCAAACTCGCGCGCTGTACGGGGCGTAGCAGCTGCAGCAGCCGGCTGCGGCACGGAGACCGTGCAGGAAAGGTAATTTCTGAAAGTGCACGGAGGGGGGGGGGGGCAAACTGACGTCGCCTCGGTGGCCGTGCCGTTACTACCATCTGCGTCGAAACGCAGCAAACCGCAACGCCGATCGTTAGAACAGTCTAGACGTGTGGCATGGGGTGGGGGTGATGGAGCTATCCAGAATTTCTCAACGTCCACTTTGAACGAAGCAGATGGTGCGTGGTGATTACTGCGGTTAATACCACACACACACGCACACGTTAATACCACACACGCGCGCACACACGCTAGTACGTCACACATCACGCCTTCTACGTGAGCGAGGGGACGGCGTGAGCGGCGTAGCAGGCAAGCGGTCGCACCCCCCGCACCCTCCACCCGAGGCCCCCACCCCTGCCCACCTGAGCAGGGCGTTAGTGAGCGCGCGGCAGGGAAATCCGTTAGTGGGCGGGCAGTCGAAAGTTAGCGAGCCGAAAAAAATAAATAAAAACAAACCCCCCCCCCCCCCCCCCGTGCAACGACGAGCACTCTGCACATTCACGTCATGTCGCATCCGAGAACACAAAGCACACGTGACCAGCGGCCACTTAAAACGATGGTGAATATTATTGTTGTGATGACAATCATAAAAACGAGAGTGTGCGGGCGTTCGTCAATCCGCCGCGGGATGAAAGGCTCCCCCCCCCACTGCCACCCCCCACGTGCCGCGGTCGTTGTCTCGGTGACCGTACTTCACCGCGACGGTCGGTGACGCGAGTGAGCGGCGGTGACCCGGCGCCGTGGGCCCCCCGCGTGCGAGCGGAAGGGGGCATCCCGGCACACGACGAGGGTGTGGGTGGCTGGCACCACGCCCGACCGTCTTCGTCTCCCCAGTGGTGATGTTTACACGCCGCACCGCCAGGCCCGCCCGCTAGGCCCCGCCCGCCAGGCCCGCCCGCCAGGCCCACTCGCTTGCCCACCGTACCTTGAAGGCGAACTTGCGGTTGATTTTATCGTCGGCTTCCACCGGATTCACCTGGAAGCTGGGCAGGGAGATGCTGCCCAGGACACCCTCCTCCTTGTTGTCTGCGCTCCCCCACGGCAGGGGGCCACGGGGCGGGTGGGGGGGGGCAGAGTCAGCATGGTTGGGAGGGCAGGGGGGGGGGACAGCGAGCCCGTTGCCAGGGAGCTCCCGTGGCGCGGGGCGAAACGTCGGACATCGAGGCCCCAGCGACGGCACGACGGCGGAGCGACCGGGCCCGCCCACTCGTGGCGACTCGGCTCCCGGCACGTCACAAGTAACCGGGGTAACGAGATGGTGAGGGCTCGGGTTGAGAGGTTAGGGGTCAGAGTGCACCACTCACCTTTGTAGTAGAACAGGCAGAAGTCGGACAGCACGAACCAACGCTGCTTCCACAGCTTCATCCCCGTGCTGTCCTGTGGTGCCGACAGCCACACAGCCACTGCGTTAGGACGAGACTCCTCTATGTGAGTCTATGCGTCTCTGTGTGATGAGTCTGTGGGTCTCTGTGAGTCTGTGGGTCTCTGTGTGAGTCTGTGGGTGTCTTTGAGTCTGTGGGTCTTTATGCAAGTCTGTGGGTCTCTGTGTGATGAGTCTGTGGGTCTGTGTGAGTCTGTGCATCTCTGTGTGAGTCTGTGGGTCTCTGTGTGAGTCTGTGGGTGTCTTTGAGTCTGTGGATCTTTATGCAAGTCTGTGGGTCTCTGTGTGATGAGTCTGTGGGTCTTTATGCAAGTCTGTGGGTCTCTGTATGATGAGTCTGTGGGTCTCTGTGTGAGTCTGTGGGTCTCTATGTGATGAGTCTATGCGTCTCTGTGTGATGAGTCTGTGGGTCTCTATGAGTCTGTGGATCTCTGTGTGAGTCTGTGCGTCTCTGTGTGATGAATATGTGGGTCTCTGTGAGTCTGTGGGTCTCTATGTGAGTCTATCGGTGAATCCACCCCACCTGTTTGTGAAGCCAACCCCGGATCATGACGGGCGCGTTGGGGTTCCGCCAGATGGAATGCGAGCGTTTGCCGAAGTTCTGGAGCTTCCTGGAGCCCTTGGCGTTCTGCGTCACACGCGTAACGTTCCGTCACCACCACCACACGATCGCACAAGCACGTGCAGTCCTCTTGCCGATCCACTGCCGGATGAGGGCTTCCCCAACGAGCCCCCCCCCCTCGCTGTGTTCTAACCGCCCGGCGCTGCGCTCGTCGTTCCGAGAATCGCTCCTCTGCCCTCCGCTGTTGCTGTCGGGCTGCTGCCTCCAACTGCCCAGTAGTCTCAGAGCGCACCTAGCCCGGCACCGCCCGGTAGCGTCCTTAACGAGCCTCCTCCGCAGAGGCCGATCTTCACGCCGCTGGCAACACAAGGGCCCGTCCCTTCTCACGCGCGTCCCTTGCGTCCGTTCAACCCCCCCTCTCTATCCAACAAATCGTAAGATGCCTGGGCGGGTTTGCGGTGGCCGGACACGCGGGCTACGTGACTCCAGCCAGCTTGCTCCTCGCACAATCCGGCCTGATTAAACCGTGACGGATCGTAGGTGGGGGGGGGGGGGGGGGGGCGGGGAGCCGGCCTGAATGTTTGCGTAACCGGCGCAACCGGCGCTCGGGGACAAAGAGGGTCCCCGTTGTCACAAGCGTAGAGAAGAGGAGGGGGGCGCGACCGTGGCGCGACAAGCCCCAAAGCGTCGTGCGGAGACGGGCACGGCAGGTCCCGCGCGCGCGGCGTCACGCGACCTGGTGAAAAGATAACGCCGCTCTAACGGCCTAGAGAACCGCCGGGGAGCTTCTGCTGCCAAAGCAGAGGCGGTGTGCGAGAGGCACGCCGCCCAGGTGTGGCAACTCGTCAGCCCTCTACGCGAGCGCAGCCTCGACTCGCGCAGAGCGCAGTGGGGGTCGGAGTGTCTGATGGGGCGCAGCGTAGAGGCAAACTGTGGGGGGGTGGGGGGGTTGTTCGTTTCACACGCAAGAAACTTTCGCAACCAATATTATTGTTGATAATCAAGGTTTTTGGGTCCGATCGCGTAAGTATAAATCTGTCGTAACCCTCCACCACCCGACAGCCAATTAGTAAGGGATTTATCACGTAAACAAACGCCAATTAGTTACTTATATAGTGTGGTGTATAGTGTAGTGTATAGTGTAGTGTATACTACTTCAGCCCACCGGTGTGTTGGAGAGTAAATCCACAACATTTACAATTTGAGTATGACGCTTCGCTGGTAATTACATCAACCATCAGCATTGGGTAATTTGACAGAATAGTGAAGCAATCCACCTGCTTCCGGTCTCAAATAGAACAGCAGCAGGACGACGTCATCACCCCCCCCCCCCACCGCCTCCGAGTGGCATGCTCCAGGTTCGGCAGATGAGTTAAACGACTCTCAGAGTGAGCGTCAATTACCAGATTATCAGCACACACAGAGTGGTCGACCGCGAGGGAGCCATCCCTCAACCTCACCCAGGGATGAATCGCCTGATACACACACACAGCTGTACCTACGACAGATTCCCCGTAAAGCTTTCACTGACTCTACGGGGAATCTGTCTAGTCAGCGAGTAGCACCTAAGAAGGCCGGCACTGTGGCACACGAGGGGGGTGGGTGGTCAGCGCCATGCCCGACCGCCTTTGGCTTCCCAGTGACGATGTTTACACACCGCACCAGGTACTTATTTGAGGCTGAGTCGACCTAGGGGAGGCCCAGGACCGGTTCTGATAATCGTCAGTGGTGTTGGCCGTGAGCGGGAATCTAACCCGGGTTGCCAGGTTCGTAGCGCAGTGCACTAAACCACTACACTACCGCTCCCCACACACACGCACACACACACGTGCACACATACGCACACGTACGTACAAACACGCACACGTACACACACGCGCATGCAGACGTACACACGCACGCACGCACCTTAGGCACGGGGCTGGGGGGGGCGCCCCCCCCGTCGTGCTCTCCCGTTGCCGAGTGGCCGGACATTGCGGCGGTGGCGGCGGCGGTGGCGGCGGTGGTAGCGGTGGCAGAGCTCCCGCTGGAAACGCTGACCAGGCGCGCCGGCGCCGCGTCACACACCACCAGCAGCTCCTCCTCCCCTCCTCCGTTGCCTCCGCCCAGCTGATGCTGCTGCTGATGATGGTGTTGGTGCTGCTGATGTTGCTGATGATGTTGTTGCTGTTGCGGCGGCTTCTGTTGTTGCGGTGGTTGCGACGATTCGGAAATCCTGGGGGAGACGTTGCGTTATACCGACGTCAGCAGAAACCACACGGGGGTCATCGTCGTCGTCATGTTTCAAGTTTATGCTGTGTGACAAGGCGGAGAACTCGTTTGCAAGAGTGAGCGACTGAGTGAGTGGGTGAGTCAATGAGCAATCGACCGAGTGAGTGGGTGGGTGAGTGGATGAGTGAGCGGGTCGGTGGGCGAGTGGATAGTGGGTGTATGAGTGGGTGGGTGAATGGGTGGGTGGGTGAGTGGGTGGGTGGGTGAGTGGGTGAGTAGGTGAATAGGTGAATGGGTGGGTGGGTGGGTGTGTGGGTGAGTGGGTGGGTGGGTGAGTGTGTGGGTGAGTGGGTGAGTAGGTGAATGGGTGGGTGGGTGAGTGAGTGGGTGGTTGGATGGGTGGGTGAGTGGGACTTGGATCCACCACGCGCGGCCACCTTTGTCTCCCCAGTGGCGATGTTCACACACTACAGCAGTTACTCGTTTGAGGCTGAGTCAACCTAGGGGAGGCCCAGGACCGGTTAAAATAATCGTCACCGGTGGTGGCCGTGAGCGGGAATCGAACTCGGGTCGCCGGGTTCGTAGCGCAGCGTAGCGCTAACCACTACGCTACAATGCGTTAGGCTTCCACATGCGCGGGCCATGGTGACAGATTTGACGTCACAGCTCACTTGCCGTACAAAAAAATTGATGCATTATTGAGCTCCTCCCCCCCTCCCCCTATAATGTTTGCACGGTGTACAGTCTGGAAAGTACCCACGTGGCAAATTTCAAGATTGTTGCATGTCGGGAAGTACGCTAAACATTTTGAACAGACACACACAATCACAACTTTGCCTTTTTATATATATGGAGATGATGATGCATAAGCGACAGCGTCGACAATTTACGATTGTCGACGCTACCGATGAGATCGATTGGTGCTGTGCATCACAACAACAACGATGGTTGTGGAGTGTACAACAACAAAAACAATCCTCACCTTTTGTGTTTGTCGACTTTAAACTTTAACATTATCCTCGGCCCTTCGCGTGTGGCACGACATCCAAACAAAGCAAGTTGGCGCCTCGCTTCAAACGTCCACGTGAATCGACGTCTTCATCCATCCAAAGTCATCACCTCCACCACCTCTTCTTCTGCACGATACCAGGACGGTGAAGTGTGGTCAAACACAATTCGGGCAAATCGCCTCGACGGGAGGCTCGGCTCGTTGGGATCGCTCGCGAAACGTTGTACTTCAGAGTGTAAGCTAACGTTGTGGCTCTCGCTCTCCTCGTTCTGTTGACGCTCCGTCCCCTAAACCCCTCACGACTCCGCTGTGTCGGGTGGCGGCGGGTTTCACGACACACAGCCACCACACACAAACAAACTACTTGTCAGAGGCCTCTCTTATCCAGCAGTGGATATGGCAAACAGCTCGCGCTCTGAAACGCGTCTTCGCAGCTGCTGCAGGGTCCCCCTGCGAAACGTTGACTCCTTGTCAGCCTCCCATCACCACTGTTGGTAAATCTCTCCGCAAATGTCGTCAGGTCTTGACGTTCGTCGAATCGTCGTCTTCGTCAGCGTGGTCTTCTTGCAGGACTTGTAAACACATGGCCCACATCCACACCCACATTGCGATACACAGTACACACATATACACACCCTCGTGTGTGTGTTGTGTACACGACGTGTGTGTACACGCGTGTGTGTTGATAGGTGTGTGTTGTGTACACGTGTGTATGTGTGTGTGTATACACCACGTGTGTACACGACGTGTGTGTGTACACGTTTGTGTGTGTGTACACGTGTGTGTGTACGTGTCTGTTGTGTACACGACGTGTGTGTGTGTACACGTGTGTATACAGTGCTGTATATATGTGTCTGTGTGTATAGGTGTGTACACGTGCGTATTAGTGTGTGCACGTGTGTATTAGTGTGTGTATACGCCTGAGTGTGTACACGCGCGTATTAGTGTGTGCACGCGTGTGTGTGCGTGTACACGACTATACAAGCACGCGCACACACACACGTGGGTCGGTGGTGGGGGTGGGTAGGTGGGTAGGTGGTGGGGGTGGGTAAGTGGGTGGGTGGTGGGGGTGGGTAGGTGGGTAGGTGGTGGGGGTGGGTAGGTGGGGGTGGGTGGGGGGGCCACTCCGCCTACCGCGCGCTTCATAGACGCCGCGCACTCACACACGCTGACCAACCCACCCACCACCACCACCACCTAGCCACAACCAACCCACCTACCCACCCCCACCACCTACCCATCTACCCACCCCCAACCACCTACCCACCCCCACCACCTACCCACCCCCACCACCGACCCACTACACAGCACCCACCCACCTACCCACCCCCACCACCGACGCACCCCCACCACCTACCCACCCACCCCCACCACGACCCACCTACCCACCCCCACCACCTACCCACCACCCACCCACCTACCCATCCCACTACCGACCCACATACCCACCCCCACCACCGACCCACCCACCTACCCACCACCTACCCACCCCCACCACCCACCCACCTACCCACCCCCACCCCATAGTCTTCGCTGTTACAAACTGCTTCACCACGCTGTCGCTAAACAACGCGCACTGCTACTTAAGTGGCTGTACAAAGCTACAACACCGTGCTGCTTTGTACACCATGCAGCCCCGAAACACCGCGCACTCAGAGAGGCTGACCACCCCAGTCCTCGCGATGCAGAGTCTCACGATCTGTATGTAGACTGCAGGAGGAGGAATCCGAGGAGCTATGAAGCGCTTTTCCACACACGTCCAGTAGGGGGGTCACAGGGGTCAGTAAGCGACCACAAACTTCAGCAAACTGATAACCGCGTGTTCTTACCAAAAGGCTCCACAAACGCGGCGCACTCGCTAATCGCGCTCTCCCGATTAAAAAAAATGTTTATTGCCCAGAGCATCATCCTCTGCATAGACGAAGCACACCTCTCACCCCCTCCCCCAAACGCTCCCGAAGCAACACGAAAATTCCCACTTGCCGCCATCAGCTCTGGAATTCCCTCCCGTCCCCTCTTCTCCTCATCCCCACAAGTTCTTGATGACAACGACCTCGGCTCAATTCAAGACACATCGAACCCTAACTACATTCTAACTACATTTTGACATTTGCCGATAGTTGCTGACCGCTCGTTTGACTTTTGTGCCTATGCTCAGCAACTGTTTAACAACAAAGTACCCGAAACTAACTCTTACGTATACACACACGTGTACACACACGCGTGTACACACACGTATACACACACAGGTGTACACACACACGCGTGTACACACACACGCGTGTACACACACACACGTGTGTACACACACACACGTGTACACACACGCACGCATGTACACACACACACACGTGTACACACACGCGTGTACACACACGTGTACACACACAGGTGTACACACACACGTGTAAACATACACGCGTGTACACACACACGCGTGTACACACACACGTGTACACACACGCACGCATGTACACACACACACGTGTACACACACGCGTGTACACACACACACGTGTACACACACAGGTGTATACACACGTGTAAACATACACGCGTGTACACACACACGCGTGTACACACACACGTGTACACGCCCACACGTAGACACACACGTAGACACACAACAACCGCCATTCGCCACTAAGTGGCGGTGACGTCACCACGACGCTTGTGCCAGGCCATGTGCACCTTGAGCCTGCAGTCACGGGAAGTGGGAAGGACGTCTTGGACGAGTGTGATCCTTCTACAGATGTCTCTGCATTTTTCGAAGCGATTTTTTTCTTCGGATATCTCGGGATTTTGTTTGACTCTCCAGATTTCTCAGGAGTTTCGCAGACTGTATCCAATACTTTTCAGATAGTCTCTAGATTTCCCAATATTTTTTTTTTTACCAAAGCTCTCCGATTTCCTGCAGATTTCTCTTTGCCGTACTATCTCCAGATTTCTCGATTAACAAACAAAAAAATATTCTCAAGAATTGCCAGTTACTTTTGCATCCAGATTTCACAGATTTTCGAAAGTTAATCCACAGCTGAAAAAAAACATGTAGCAGGAACGCTTAGTAAACGTCACAACGTTTATGCTCTCGTGGGGGCTGACGCCCCGCTCCCCGTGAGAGGGCGGGATGCCCCCCCCCCCAGCTGCTAAGCCCTTGTGTCAACACGGCGATCGCCCTCGAGTGGTTATTTATTAACTCGCTGGCAGCTGCAGAAACTCCGCAGCTGTACGGATACTCATTAGTTTGCGCTCTCGGTATAACCACCCAGTTTCAGTTTCATTTATTTGGTGTATAGCCCTGTGAGCCATTCGGCTCTTGAATCGGGTGCAACCGCAACAAACAAAAAACAAAAACGCGAACAAGAAAACATTTTAAAGTGACTTTGTGACTTTGTGGAAACAGAAAATCCAGGAAAAAATCCTGAAAAAGCACCGTACACCAACGCTGTGTGCAAAAATCCCATCAGTCTAACTCCGTACTACAACAAACATGGCCAAACCAAACCCACTAATTTATATCACCCACACACGGTCACAACGCGTCGACCATCAATCTTGTACCAAGGTTTTATTCCCGGCGTGAATAGTGAACCCCTGTTTATGCCCCCCCCCCCCAGCGAACACTCCACGGATCTCGCCTAGCCTCTTATTTCCCACCCTTCGCGATGTGCGACTATTCTCAGGCTAGGGCTAACGGCTAACAGGGCTGAATTGAAGCAATTGGCGGGACCCCGGGGGTCTCATCACTGCCCCGGGGTGGGAAAAACCGCGTAGCGACACGAGTCTTGCCTTACCGACAGCAAAACTAGTGGTCAATCAATTGGCCTCGTTGAGAGCTACTCGGGGAACTAAGTTTCGTAAAAAGTTGAAAAATTACATAAACACGTTAAATTCACTGCGGGCGCAGGCTCGCCTTGGCATAGAAGCTGAGGATCGATGGCTGACCGGAGGGCGGACTGAAAAATAATAAATATTGACCTGATTTTTTCGGGACCCCGGGGTCACGCCAAATGAAATTGACCAACTGAACGATCACTCACCTCGCACGGTGGAAGTTGGGGAGGACGCTGGGCAGCGAAGACTCTGCCTGGGCAATGGTTCGCAGCTGCACCCAACGGGCGTCAGGCGGACGCTGAGGGCGGCTGGGATTCAGGGCGGCTCCAGGTGAACTCTGAATTCAATTTGCTCTCTCCCTCCCCTCTTATCTTCTCAAAGCCTGTTAATTCCCGGGTGACATGATGTCATCTTGCACGTCCAATCGAGTTCTTTTTACGTGTCCCACCCATCACTACCTCTTCCTACCAACCCCCCAGTTGCTAAACCTCGATCCTCCACTCTGCTCACAGACATACACACATTCTTTGTGCTTTCAAGAAACAATACCAAGATCCCCCGTGTAGCCTGCAACAGACTGCCGGGGCAAGTGCTGTTAGAGAGCACCTATGAAGGTCGGTACGGCACACGAGCCGGTTGGGTGGCCAACACCACGCCCGGTCGCCTTTGTCTCCCCAGTGGTGATGTTTACGACACACCGCACAAGGTACTCATTTGAGGTTGAGTCTATCTAAGGGAGGACCCAGGATCGGTGCAGATAATTCGTCACTGATGTTGGCGGAATCGAACTCCGGTTGCCTGGGATCGTGGCTAAGTGTGCTAACCACTGCGCCATCACTCCCCCACATGTAAATAGACAGAGGTCCCCCGTGTAACATGTAACAGACTGTAGGGGCAAATGCTGTTAGCGAGTAGCAGCAGCAATGTCTATGAAGGAGACAAAGATCCCCCGTGTAGCCTGTAACAGACTGTGGGGGCAAGTGCTGTTAGCGAGAAGCACCTATAAAGGTCGGAACGGCACACGAGGGGGGGGGGGTAGGTGGACAGCCTTTGTTTCACACGCACACACACACCACCACTCTGTAACGTTTGCCGGTTTGAACATTTGGCTCCGCTTTTAATGCTCCTATTATTCTTCACAGAGTCTTTGAAGAAGAGCACACGCGTGTGTGGGTGTCTGTGCGTGTGGGTGTCTGTGTGTGCCCTGTGTGTGTGTGTGCGTGTGTGTCTGTGTGTGGGGAGCGATAGTGTAGCGGTTAGCGCGCTGCGCTATGAACCTGGCGACCCGGGTTCGATTCCCGCTCACGGCCAACACCAGTGACGATTATCTGAAGCGGTCCCGGGCCTCCCCTAGGTCGACTCAGCCTCAAATGAGTACCTGGTGTGGTGTGTAAACATCGCCACTAGGGAGACAAAGACGGTCGGGCGTGGTGCTGGCCACCCACCCCCTCGTGTACCGTTCCGGCCTTCATAGGTGCTCGCTAACAGCACTTGCCCCTACAGTCTGTTACAGGCTATATGGGGGATCTTTGTCTTTGTCTGTGTGTGTGTGTGTGGGGGGCCTTAGAAGAGCCACACCCTGTTGTTTGGCAGTCTGCTGCCCTGAGTAGAGAACTGTCCACCCCTCATGGTGGCAGGAGCCAGAACCGGTCCACCGGACCTCCTGAATGCAACAGAGATCCAGGCGGTACCGGTTCAGCTCCCGACAGAGGAGTGGCAGCTCTTCTCCGCAGTGAGTGTTCGAACATTCCACGTGGCCATCCATAGTGGCTTTTCCTTGTTTCTGGAGGAGCCCCGAGGATAGAGATTCAATCTCCTGGCTCTGCCAATTGGGGTTTGGCCAGGAGATGTCATAGACGCCTGTCCCCCCAGGGCCTCCGGCACAAGCTTATTAGTTACATATTTCAGTTTAACTCGTGGTTTAGTGGTAATTAATTGAAGGTGGAGGGGTTACCAGCCCCTCGCACCCGTCCAGAGCCCCCATTTAGCCACTGTGCTGGACACAGACGCCATGAGGGGAGGAGCCAATCGGAATTGCCCCCCCCCCCCACAGCACTGTCCACGACAGAGTTGCCTGTCCGGCACCGCGAGGAGATAGGGGGCGTGGGAGCGTGGCGGTGAGGTGTGGGAAGCCGTAAGCCCAAGGCTACTTTGGGCTCACCTTCCCATCAACCTTAGGTGAGGAGTGGTGGTCGTGGTTAATTATGCCCCCACCGAAGACGAACATCCGTGGAGGGATGCAGGCAAAGCCGATGAGTCAGATGCCTTCTATGACCTCCTGTCACAGGTGCTGGCTAAAGCGGTGTTAGGGTCGCCGGCCCCCGGGATCTCCCCTGCCTGCGACCCTGTCCGCGAAGTACCGACGCTCCCAGACTCTCCACTAGTGTGGGAGCTGCCGCCGCGCGACGACGAAAGGTCGTCGCGCTCCTGTTCCCCCCCCTGTGCCGTCCCCCCCCGAGTCCGGGTCTCCTGCCGGTGGGGCATCACCCTCGACCTCCCTGGGACCCGCTAGCGCTTCGCCGGCACCCAAACGCGACGCTCCCCGCCCGCGCAGTCCCACGCACCAATCACACGCGGGTAACAGGGGGTCAAAGGTCGGAGGGTAAGCGACGTCGTTCGTGCTCACTCCGACGCTTGGGGGGGTTGGTTTAAACGGGTTTAAAGGGCTATGCGATGGGCATGCGTGCGAGACGGGTATCCGCTCGCAACGCAGGAGTCCGCAGCCGACGGTTCGTAGCGCACACAATCCACGCGGCGCCGCTCCACACACGCGGCGACCACCGAGAACAGCAAGCGAACCCACGCTTCCACTCTCTTTCCACACCCTCGCAAAAACCACCACACCAGTCTGTTATGTAACGACCACCGCGACAGCAAGCGCACCCACGCTTCCGCAATAACCACACCAGTCTGTTATGTAACGACCACCGCGACAGCAAGCGCACCCACGCTTCCACAAAAACCACACCAGTCCGTTATGTAACCGCCGACGATTTATTCCACCGCGTCGGCGAGCCCTTATTTAACCGAGTCAGTCGGGATCAGCGGGGCAGGACCGATCTATCTCTCGATAGTCGGCACTACACTCTACCTGTCCTTCTCCCCTTTACCCTCTCCGGTTTTGCTCTTAAGCTAAGTCCCAACTCCCTCTCTCTCTCTCTTACTCACGGTTCGTCGTCACTGCTGTCTGGTCCTCGCGGCGCGTCGATACGTCCCACGGACGTTCGCGCGGCTGGACTCGGGAGTTGACGGGCCTGGGGTTGACTCGAGTAGCCAGAGAACCTTTTTCCTTCGCCCTGACCCGCTTTATTCTTTCTACATCAAAGGGGCTACCTGGTGCCGACTCGCGGGCCAATCAGCTCGCTGGGATCACCCGCCAATCGGTAGGCCCATCTGTACCCCAGCATCCCCCGGGCCGTTGCTTTCAGCGACGTCCGCATCTAAATTTACCTGCTCAGCGACCCTCCAGCCAGAGGGCGACCCTGCTTTCCCGCCGCTCGTGGCTCTGCCCTCCTACCTGCCTGCTGACCCGTGTGTGTTGTGTGTGCTGTCTACCCGCGGTGGCTCGGCAGCCCCGTCGTGACCATGTAATTACAACCAAAGTCACGGCGCCGCGGTGGGTGTTAGCGTCGGGGGAGACCGTCCAATTCCCTGGCTGCAGGAAACCGTGAAGATTATCCCTTTACGAGGGCTTCTGGGTGAAAACCTGTCGGCCAGGGTGTCTCCCCACGCGCTCTAATGGTGGGGGGGAGTGCGTGCGTGTGTGTTCCAGTGGGGGGGGAGGGGGGGGGTGGGGAGGTGGTGGGGTGGAGCAATGTCGGCCTCGCCGCGGCGAGATCGCAGGTGGGCCGCCCGCCGATCGGCTCCGTGGCGGCGGCATCACATAGCCCCCCGAGGTGCCAGTCCCCGTCCCGGGTTGACTGGAGCACCTCGCCTGGGCCGCGCCCACGAGGTAGCGCTGCGGGGTCCGGGGGATCCGCCCGGATCTCGTGGCTGGCCTCGGGGGAGGTGGCTCCGTCCTCGGGGTTTCCTGCAGCGGTCTCCTTCTCCACTCCAGTGGCTCCTCCGATCCCTCGGCACCTGGGGGCTGGGGGACAAACTCCGCGGCAGCGGGGTTTAAGGGGCGGCGTCCCCGCCGTCCTCTGGCGGGGCCGGGACGCCTCGGGGCTGGGGGCACGGCGGGGCCCATGTAGTGCGCGAGGCCTCCGAGCACGGGTGGCGCAGGGGCACCGGGATTTCGCGGTACTCGGGCAGCGAGGTTCTCCCCCGCCGGGGCTGCCCTCCATGGTTTTAAGCGGCGGACGTTAACCACCGTTTCTCGGCCCCTCTCTCCACCCTGGATTAGTACCGTCCAGGGAGAGATCTGCCGTACCACGGTCCAGGGGCCCCGCCAGTAGGTGGTCAGCTTCCCCACCTGTCCGGCCCCGACGCGAGGGGTGTGTAGCCACACCTTGGTACCTGTCAAGAAAAGGGGGGGCTCCACGCGGGGTCGGGTGCTCTGTTCCTGTCGCCGATGCGCGGCCTCCCCTTGCGGGTAGGCCCGGTCCCGGACCCCTCGTAGGGTCTCCATCAGATGTTCCACGGGGCGACTCCCTTCCTCCGTTTGGGGTGGAAGAATGCCGAACAGCAAGTCTGCGGGTAGACGAGACTCACGACCAAACATCATTAGGAACGGGGTTTGGCCCGTCGATGTGTGCACCGTGGTGGCGTAGGCGAACAGGGCGTAGGGGAGGTGTTCGTCCCAATCCCGTTGGTTTGCGGCCGCCATACGCTTGAGCTTTCCGGCCAGAGTCTGATTCATACGTTCAACCATACCGTTCGCCTGGGGGTGGTACGCCGTGGTTCGGTCTTTCTGGATCCCGAACTCCCGGCACAGCGCCTGAAACAACTCGGCCTCGAACTCGCTACCCTGGTCGGTAAGGACTCGCTCCGGGATCCCGTGCTTAAGTACATAGTGCTCCACGAACGCCCGGGCTACTACCAGGGCCGTTTTATCGGGGATGGCCACCGCCACGGGGTAGCGGGTGAAGTATTCCACCGCTACGAGGATATAGCGGTTGCCCCGGTGGGATTGTGGGAATGGCCCCTGGAGATCGATGCCGACCAGCTGGTTAGTCCGACTGACGCGGAACGGCCTTAGGGGTACTTGGTATCGTGCCGGTTTCGGCCCGCACTGCTGACAAGCGCGGCAGCCCTGTACCCAGGCGGCCACATCTTGCGTCAATTTGGGCCAGAGATACTGGCGACGCAGAGTCTCCCGAGTGCGACGTTCCCCGTCATGGCCCCCGAGCGGGTGGTCGTGTACCAGCCGTAGCAGCTGGGGTCGCACCTGGGCGGGAACACAGATGCACCCCGGCTGGCCGGCCTCGGTTAACTCCCGTACCACCCCGTTCTGCACACACAACCGGGCATACAAACCGCTCCAGGGCCCTGGTAGGGTGCTTTTCCCCTCCCGCAGGGCCGCTTCCACCGCCGCCAGATCCGGATCCCGCTGCTGGGTCTGCCTCAGCTGCTCGTCGCTCAGGCCCGGGAAGGCGCAGCCGACGTCCTCCTGGATCCGTCCGATCGGGGCGGGGTGGTCCACGGGGTCCCGAGTCGTGGGCCCTGCGCTCGCCGGGCGGCCGACTGGGTCCGCGCCTCCACCTGTGGGGGTCTCTGTGGCGCATACCGCACTCTCTCTCGCCGGGGGGGGGTTAGGTTCAGCGGGTTCCCGGGGGTCCGTTGCCTGTCGGCAACGTCCCCCCGTGAAGCACGGGCAGGCCTCCTCCGCCCTCGTCTCGGCACACACCGCGGGTCGCCGTGATAATGCGTCCGCGTTTGCATGCATCCGCCCCGCCCGGTATTCGATCTGCAGGTTGTACTCCTGCAGTTGCGCCAGCCATCGGGCCATCTGCCCCCGCGGTTCCTTGAAGGTGAGGAGGAACTGCAGAGCATAATGGTCCGTGCGCACTCGACATTTCCTGCCGTATAAATACGGCCGAAACTGTTTACACGCGAAGATCACAGCGTACAATTCCTGACGGGTCACACAGTAGTTCAGCTCGGCCCCGCTCAGGGTCCGGCTGGCGTACGCAATCACCCGTTCCACCCCTTCCTGCACCTGCGACAACACCGCACCCAGCCCGCTGCTGCAGGCGTCGGTGTCCAAAATAAAGTCGGTGGTAAAATCGGGGAAAGCCAGTGTGGGGGTGTGTGTGAGGTGGTCTTTGAGGGTGGTGAAGGCCGTCTGGCAGGCCTCCGTCCACTGATAGGGGTTCTTGGGGGAAGTGAGTTGGGTGAGGGGGCGTGCAATCTCGCTGAATCCCTTTACAAATCGACGGTAATAGGTGGCGAGCCCCAAGAATGACCTTATCTCCGACAGGTTTCTTGGCTGTGGCCAATCCACTACGGCGCGTACCTTGTCCGGATCGGTGCGCACCCCCGCCTCGCTGACGCGATGTCCGAGGTACCCCACCTCGCGCTGTGCGATGTAACACTTACGCGGCTTGAGCTTGAGATGAGCCGCTCGCAGTCGCTGGAACACCTCCCGTAACCTGGACCAGTGCTCAGACAGAGATCTACTGAACACGATCACATCATCCAGGTAAATCAGGCATTGCTCCCACTGCAAGCCCCGCATCACCAACTCCATCAGCCGCTGGAACGTCGCGGGCGCGTTGGTGAGCCCGAACGGGAGTACTCGAAACTTGAATAGCCCCATCGGGGTGGTGAATGCGGTTTTTGGCCGATCCTCCTCCGTCATCTCCACCTGCCAGTACCCGGACGCGAGATCGAGGGTGGAAAAATACCGCGCTCCGGCGAGGCTGTCAAAGGTGTCGTCGATGCGCGGTATGGGGAAGGCGTCGCCGAGGGTGACTGCGTTTAGTTTGCGGTAATCGACGCAAAACCGGGTTGACCCGTCCTTTTTTGTTACTAGCACCACCGGGGCAGACCAGGGGCTCGCCGAGGGCTGAATTATGTTATCGCGGAGCATGTCCCTGACCGCCTCTTTGATCTGAGCGCGTTCGGGTGCGCCCACGCGGTACGCGGGGAGTTTTATGGGTCGGGCGGCCCCGGTGTCGATTTGGTGCTTAACGAGATCTGTGCGACCCACGTCTGAATCGTGTTCGCTGAACACGTCGGCGTACTCCCGCAGTAACCCGCGTAGCTGATCGGCCTCCCCCTTGGGTAACTCTGCCCAAGGTACGTGTACCGCGTCAAGAAGGGGGACGACCTCGGCGTGGGGAGTCGGGCCGACTCGCCAGGCCAGGTCTTGTTGGTCCTCGGGGCGACCGGGGTCCTCCGCCCAGAGTGCGAATACCGAGTCGCTGGAGTGGCGCGCGTGTAGGGGGTGCACGGTGGCTACTGTGGTGCGCCGTCGTAGTATTGCTGGGGTGCCGTGGGGGTTAAACACACGCATGAACAATCGGCCCCCATCGGCGTTTACCAACGTGGCTGACCCCACAACCCCGTATCGTTTTGCCAACTCCGGGTGAGGAGTTAGCATTACCTCCCCCGATGGTCGGTGCGCGGGGTCGGTGGAGGGTGTCGCCACAGGTACCAGCATCTCGGCGAGCGGCCCGATGGTGACGGCCGTCGTCAGGGTAGCGGCCACAGGTGTGAAGCGGGGGCGATTCGGCTCCCGTCCCAGGAATGGAATCCGTTCCCCGCTGCCTTCCACGGTGGCGCACCGCTGTCGGGGCTGCACGTTGAGCCCCAGCTTTTCCAGGAGGTCGGTACCTGCGATACACTCGTGGCACAGCACACTCGAGACGTAGAACTCCTGAGTGCACACCTGGTTTCCGAGACGGACCTCGAGGGAGATCCTTCCCAGCAACCCCATCCCGGCTCCGCTCGCTGTGTGCAGCGCGCAATCCGGGGCCGGCAGGCGGCTCACGTCAACCCCGAGCACGCTGCAGTGCGCGGCGCTCACGAGTGAGGCCACGGCCCCCGTGTCCAGTAGGATCCGGGTGCGCTGCCCGTTCACCTGTCCTTCCACCAGTGACGTGGCCCCCGTGATTCCTGCCACCAGCTCCCGTAGCCAGTCGCCCGTCCTCACCGCGTCCTTGGGTGTTGTGGCCGTGACCTGTGTGGGTGTCACTTGCTTACCATTATTATTATCGTCGTTTTGTTTCGGGACCTCGGTGATTGCACCCCTAGGTGGTCCACTCTCTAGGGGGCGTTGGCGTTTAACCCTTCGGTATATCTAGCGCGGGCGATCTGTGGGCAGTCTCTCATGAGATGCCCCTGACGGCCGCACATATAACACGCCCGGGGGGGGGTGGCGGCTCCATAGTGGGCACCCTGCCCGCTCCCTCTCCCCCCCGTGCGCCGCTGCCCAGACTCTGCTTCTAGTCGGGCTACCCTCCCAGCTAGCCCTCCCAACTCGGTCTGAATCGTCTCTACCGTAGTCTGCAGCGTAGTCATATGTGCCCGTACTTGGGTTACGTTGTTGTCGATCCCCCCGATGCCCGCCTGTATCCCCGCTACCCATCCCGGGGTGGTCTCGCGGGATACCGGAGGCCCCCTTTCCCGACCCCCTACCATCCTGGTGAGCTCCTGTTCCTCCTCTTCCTCCTCGGTGGACAGACTTGCGATGGTGCGCTCCCGTCCCAGTCCTCGGAGCTGTGCGCGTTCGCTAGAAATTCTTTCACATTTGCGCGCGCGCTCGACAAGGGCATCAAAGGAGAGGCGCGTACAGTTCACGTCTGGCTGCCACCACGCCGTGCGCATTAAGTATCGCTGGATTTTCTCTGTGGCCAGCTCCTCAATCGCTTCCGTGGTGTGCCTCGGGCGTGCGATCTTTGTTAGCTCACGCACATCCTCGGCATAATCGCACAGGTCCTCGCCGGGTTGGCGACGGCGTGCCTCTAAGGCCGCTTTTGCCTCCTCCTCATCGCGCGTACCGAAGCGCAGATCAAGTCGGCGCATCAGCTCCTCTAGCTGTGTCTGCGCGCTTGCGGGTAGGGCTTCCACAAAATCGGCTGCCCGCCCATCCAGATTCATATTAAGTTGACGTAGCGTCTGCGCGTCCGTCCACCCATTAATTTCCTTAGCCCCTAGGACGTTGCGGGCAAATGCTCTCCACGAAGGTGTACCCCGGCCAGTGAATATATGCCTTATTTTCGCGTGGGGTAACGCGGGGGTTCGTACCGCTTCTGACACCATATTGTTAGGGTCGCCGGCCCCCGGGATCTCCCCTGCCTGCGACCCTGTCCGCGAAGTACCGACGCTCCCAGACTCTCCACTAGTGTGGGAGCTGCCGCCGCCGCACTCCTCCCCTGGCGGGGAAAGGTCGTCGCGCTCCTGTTCCCCCCCCTGTGCCGTCCCCCCTCGAGTCCGGGTCTCCTGCCGGTGGGGCATCACCCTCGACCTCCCTGGGACCCGCTAGCGCTTCGCCGGCACCCAAACGCGACGCTCCCCGCCCGCGCAGTCCCACGCACCAATCACACGCGGGTAACAGGGGGTCAAAGGTCGGAGGGTAAGCGACGTCGTTCGTGCTCACTCCGACGCTTGGGGGGGTTGGTTTAAACGGGTTTAAAGGGCTATGCGATGGGCATGCGTGCGAGACGGGTATCCGCTCGCAACGCAGGAGTCCGCAGCCGACGGTTCGTAGCGCACACAATCCACGCGGTGCCGCTCCACACACGCGGCGACCACCGAGAACAGCAAGCGAACCCACGCTTCCACTCTCTTTCCACACCCTCGCAAAAACCACCACACCAGTCTGTTATGTAACGACCACCGCGACAGCAAGCGCACCCACGCTTCCGCAATAACCACACCAGTCTGTTATGTAACGACCACCGCGACAGCAAGCGCACCCACGCTTCCACAAAAACCACACCAGTCCGTTATGTAACCGCCGACGATTTATTCCACCGCGTCGGCGAGCCCTTATTTAACCGAGTCAGTCGGGATCAGCGGGGCAGGACCGATCTATCTCTCGATAGTCGGCACTACACTCTACCTGTCCTTCTCCCCTTTACCCTCTCCGGTTTTGCTCTTAAGCTAAGTCCCAACTCCCTCTCTCTCTCTCTTACTCACGGTTCGTCGTCACTGCTGTCTGGTCCTCGCGGCGCGTCGATACGTCCCATGGACGTTCGCGCGGCTGGACTCGGGAGTTGACGGGCCTGGGGTTGACTCGAGTAGCCAGAGAACCTTTTTCCTTCGCCCTGACCCGCTTTATTCTTTCTACATCAAAGGGGCTACCTGGTGCCGACTCGCGGGCCAATCAGCTCGCTGGGATCACCCGCCAATCGGTAGGCCCATCTGTACCCCAGCATCCCCCGGGCCGTTGCTTTCAGCGACGTCCGCATCTAAATTTACCTGCTCAGCGACCCTCCAGCCAGAGGGCGACCCTGCTTTCCCGCCGCTCGTGGCTCTGCCCTCCTACCTGCCTGCTGACCCGTGTGTGTTGTGTGTGCTGTCTACCCGCGGTGGCTCGGCAGCCCCGTCGTGACCATGTAATTACAACCAAAGTCACGGCGCCGCGGTGGGTGTTAGCGTCGGGGGAGACCGTCCAATTCCCTGGCTGCAGGAAACCGTGAAGATTATCCCTTTACGAGGGCTTCTGGGTGAAAACCTGTCGGCCAGGGTGTCTCCCCACGCGCTCTAATGGTGGGGGGGAGTGCGTGCGTGTGTGTTCCGGTGGGGGGGGGGGGGTGGGGAGGTGGTGGGGTGGAGCAATGTCGGCCTCGCCGCGGCGAGATCGCAGGTGGGCCGCCCGCCGATCGGCTCCGTGGCGGCGGCATCACAGCGGCACCTCGGGATAGAGTCATTATGTTGGGTGACTTCAATGCCCGAGTTGGCCATGATGCTGGCACCTGGGCTGGAGTGATTGGAGGGCATGGGCCAGATAAGCTCAATAATAATGGTAGGAGGCTGCTAGATTTTTGTGCAGCCCATGGGCTTGTAATTACCAACACGCTGTTCCGGCATCGGCGCATCCACACAACGTCATGGATGCATGCCGGGTCCAAGCAAGAACATCTGCTGGACTACATAGTGACGGACCAGCGGATGCGAGCCCATGTCCTTGACACCAGGACCGACCGTGGAGCTGATCTGCCCTCTGACCATCGATTAGTCATCTGTCAGATGCGCCTACCATTCTTCCACTCCGGTGGTGGGTGTACACCCAGGACCCCATTCCAACCTAAAGTGGTCTGGTCTCAGTTATCTGATGAAAGTTGCAAGCGAGAATTTCATCATCGCGTGTGGCTGGGATTGGCATTGTCCCCGAGTCTTCCTGATGTCGAGGGTAAATGGGCGACGTTTAGGACTGTGACTCATGCAGCTGCAATGGCTGCTTTGGGTACGCGTTCCAGACCTCCCAAGAGACCCTGGCTGACAGAGGAGGTGTTCAGGATGGTTGAGAAACAGCGACAAGCCCACTGTTATTGGCAACAGAATTCCACGTCCCTCGGAGGTTCGGAGAGCCGTGAGGCGCTGCAAGGATGGGTGGTGGTCGCGGGTTGCTGAGGAGATGAAGTCTGCCTCAGTGGCCCGCGATCACAAATCTCTATTTAACTCCATCAAAAAAGTAACCTGCAGGGCCACACCTATTACCATCATTAGGGGAAAAAACGGTGATCCAATCTCCGACCCCCAGGAACAGGTTTGTAGATTTTCTGAGCATTTCTGTGAGGTCCTGGGGGAGGGAAAATGTGGGGGCTACCGTCCCCCGCCATCACTGAATTGTCGGGGCCGTTGCCTACCGACTCCCCCGTTCCACTCATACCGCTACCCCCCGGCTGCTCTGTCAGGTCCAGACTACCGACCCCTAATGCCTCGCCCCCCTGTACCTCTGCCTGGGATGTCGACCGCGTTTGCGTAGCTTAATTAGCGGCTCGTACGCTTTACGCTCGCGATGCGCTACCCTGTTGAACGGCGGCGTGTCGCGGTGAGCGCACTCGCAAAGTAAAACCCTGTCCTGCACGGGAATAAACAAGCGCGGCGCGCCCCCGTGGGATTCCCTCCCACCCACGCTCCACGCACTTAAGCAAAAACAAACACGCCTCGATTACTTTGCTCCGATTTAACGGGCTGTTTACACAGCTGCGTATTCGCGCACGCCAGGAGCTTAATTCGCTATTAGACAATCGCTCGAGTGCGCGCCCGCCACCCCGCCACCCCGTTACACAGGCGCGCAGCGTAAAGCGCTACTGTAGGCTATTGCGCAGGTACGCGAGCGCTGGGCACCACCGAAGATATTCGTGTAGGTACGCGCGCGCTGAACGATACTGTAAACGATCGTACAGGTACCGGCACTAAGCACGTTCTACTCCCTTATTCGCTGCAAACAGCCGCGTATGCGCGCGAACACAAAACACTCTGTACACACTCGTACCGGTATGCGAACACCAAACACTCCGTCTCCCTCCTCGCACTCACAGTGACCACGACACAGCTGTATCCTATTAGTGGTTTTATTCCCCGCGAGTATCAAACTAGACTGTGTGTGTCAGTACGGACCAGCAGGACACGTCTAACCTATCTCGCTACTGCCTGATACTTAATGGACCTGTCTGCCCTCTATTTTCTCTCCGAATTTCGTTCCTTTGTCTTACCTCTCTCCCTCGTACTTACGGTCCGACCTCGCAGCGATGGAGGTCGCGGATTGATGATGCTGTAAACAGAATCTGGCTGTTCTCTGTCTCACGGACGTGTGAGTAACAGTCAGGTGACGGCTCCTCGATCCCTCCCTCCTGATGATCTCCAGTCAAATAAAATAAATGGCCCCGTGCTTGCCCAAAGTGTCCCTTTTTATGCTCCTTTCAAAGCCCTCGCACCACCCGTCCGCGGTGCATCACGGGTCAGGCCGTTAATCCGCGGTGCATCACGGGTCAGGCCGTTAATCCGCAGTGCATCATTGGTAGGGTCGTTAATCCGTGGTGCATCATGGGTAGAGACGCTAGCCCGCGGTGCACCATGGGTAGAGACGCTAACCCACACTGCCCTGGTCCCCACCTGTCTGCTGGTCCGTGTGTGTCCTGGGCATCTCCTCAATGCGGTTCTCAGCGAGTTCTCCGTGGTCATTAAATTCTAAGTTAAGCCACGGTGCCGCAGTGCCAGTTGGCCTGGGGGGGGGGGGGGGGGGGTGGCGGGGGAAGTGCTGTGATGGGAGCCGGGTGGCTTCTCGGTCGCAGCAGCACAGTGACGGCCCCGGTTTCGACGGAGCGGCTTCGCTGTTGTGGCACCACACACTCTCATCCCCACAGTCCACAGTTGTAATGCGAGCTTGTGATCTTTGCAGGTCTTTCTCCGGCTCAGACCACCTTGCCTTGCACATGAAGAGTGTTGTACGTGTAGAGGCGTTACGGGAGGGTGACACGCGGTTGTGTAACGGTGGCCACAAACACGTGTAGAGGTGTTACGGGAGGGTGACACGCGGTTGTGTGACGGTGGCCACAAACACGTCCACTACGGCCACCAGCCTGGGGGACTGTGGGGACGCTGTGATCACTCCCAGCCCCACCCCTCAGTGAGCGACAGTATAAAAGGTGGGACCCGGGGAGCTGAGGTTTAGTTCGACTCAAGCAAGATGAAGAGCCAGTAAAGAACGAAGATCGACTAGCCAGACCCTGGAACTCCTTTGGCCCGCTGCCCTTCTGAGGGCCGGGCAAGGCAAGCCAGGGTGTGACCCCAGAGCCAAGAGGGCCGATGTCCTTCTGAGGGCCGGACTCGTGTGGCTGGTGGTCGGGACCTGCACCGAAGCTGGGCCAGGTCAGACAGCCTCCCGGGAGAGGACCAGGATAGAGGGAACCAGGGAGCTAGCGTGGGCTAAGGCTCGGGTAAATAAAAAAAATGACAATGATGTAACTGCAGATACAGATAAAAGAGGCTGTGAAAAAAGAACCACATTTGTACATTACAAGTTACGTGCCTAAAGTCGTGTTCTAGGATGGACCACCGGAGTGGGCTTGAGAAAGACACTCACACCGCTTTCAGGGATGGTCAAGGCTGCTGATGGAATGGTAGCCAAAGCAGAAATGACTCCCTCAAGGATTATCACCATGGACGTGGAGTAATGTGAAACGATAACGCGCAGGCATGAGATGGATGGTATTAGCACCATCGAAAGACCATGTGGAATTGTATTAGCGTGGGAATGCTTTCATTCAGCAGTGGATATTTCTGAGCTGATGGTCTCATACTTGTTAATATTGCTCTGATATGAAGTGCATGAATATGCACATATAAAACAGTCTGCCTCAGCAGCAGGCCATGCTTCCCCACCTGATGATGGACGCTTGTGTTGCGCCCGAAACGTCGTGATTTATTTGATTTTACACCTACTACGTGACTTTACCGAAATAACCAAAGAGTATGGCTCCCATAGACTTCAATGTTAAAGTCTCCCATAGACTTCAATGCTAAATTCTCCCATAGACTTCAATGTTAAAGTCTCCCATTGACTTCAATGTTAAAGTCTCCCATTGACTTCAATGTTAAAGTCTCCCATAGACTTCAATGTTAAAGGCTCCCATAGACTTCAATGTTAAAGTCTCCCATAGGCTTCAATGTTAAAGTCTCCCATAGACTTCAATGTTAAAGGCTCCCATAGACTTCAATGTTAAAGTCTCCCATAGACTTCAATGTTAAAGTCTCCCATAGACTTCAATGCTAAAGTCTCCCATAGACTTCAATGTTAAAGTCTCCCATAGACTTCAATGTTAAAGTCTCCCATAGACTTCAATGTTAAAGTCTCCCATAGACTTCAATGTTAAAGTCTCCCATAGACTTCAATGTTAAAGTCTCCCATAGACTTAAATGTTAAAGTCTCCCATAGACTTCAATGCTAAAGTCTCCCATAGACTTCAATGTTAAAGTCTCCCATAGACTTCAATGTTAAAGTCTCCCATAGACTTCAATGTTAAAGTCTCCCATAGACTTCAATGATAAAGTCTCCCATAGACTTCAATGTTAAAGTCTCCCATAGACTTCAATGTTAAAGTCTCCCATAGACTTCAATGTTAAAGTCTCCCATAGACTTCGATGCTAAAGTCTCCCATAGACTTCAATGTTAAAGTCTCCCATAGACTTCAATGTTAAAGTCTCCCATAGACTTCAATGTTAAAGTCTCCCATAGACTTCAATGTTAAAGTCTCCCATAGACTTCAATGCTAAAGTCTCCCATAGACTTCAATGTTAAAGTCTCCCATAGACTTCAATGTTAAAGTCTCCCATAGACTTCAAAGAATATGGACACAGTAACCAACCTTATTTATTCACTCTAAGCCCTGCGCAGTTTTAATGAAGGTTATACCTGATTGTAAATCAAATGCGACATCATTTAATTTCAAAGGCACAAACCAATAATGCTAATAAAACACAATGCGGGAATATAGATGAGTTCAAAATGAAAATGTGTTTTTTCTTTGCAAGCTAACTGTATGAAAAATTATATCTGTTGAAGAAATAAATTACTTACTCAAAGGATTAAATCACCTTCCATTACTCAATGTGCATCTCAGATTACTGTTTCTGTGACTAAAGACAATGCAAGTATAATCATTGCTGAGATTTGTTGCCAAGATTTGTTCCACTTGCTTGTGTACAGTATATATATTACTTTCACGTTACTGTTTAAATAGAAGGAAGACGTCGTAATGACCCAACGCCACCTATTTCACGGCGTGACTCCACAGGTGAGCCAGGTGATAGGTTTAAGTCTTCTCGACGATTGCCTTGACCTTTGCTAAGATTAGCCAAATAAGCGGATTCTTTACTCATCCATCCCTCGAAGTTGGCTGTATCACTTGGGGTAGCTAATACCCACATTAGAATGAGCCAGCACCGTTTTTAATGACAGACAGTAAAATGGAATGATGGATTGATCCATTGATATCAATATCGATTTCGCATTTAATTAAGCATGCATTGAATCGAATATGAAAACAATCGATTATTTTTATCTGAATGTTTATGCAATGGGCCCAAATTCACTACAATGTTATAAAAAACGGATAGATGATTTTATTTAAATTGCGGCAATTCATCTAATCACGAGGTGCAACTAGTGACATCATTGTTACACCTACATCAGAGAGCCACCTTGCATTTTTTGTTTCACTTAATTTGGATTCGACCAACTCTGAGAGTGAGATATAAGTAGCACATGTCAGATGACTGACACGCATTGAACTGCTCTAATGGAGCACAGGAATGTGCTGGTTAAGTGTGACCTCTTGAAGAGATGCCAGAAGATATTCTCGTGGTGTTTCTTGTGGCATCTTTACTAATTGAGACATCGATCTGCTGCCAGTAGGAATTTCCCTGCCTTGTGTATTGGCTTCGATATTACAATTCGGAACATAAATAGTTAAGCATTCAGAAAAATAGTAAAATAAAAAATACAACTGCACATTAAACATGTGCTCAGACACATTTGGCCAATCAGGGTGGAGTCTAAGGTGAAACTGGCTGTTTACTACTGGAAAATTGATTAAGTAACTGTACTCTTTGTTTTACTGTAACCATCTCTGCGTAAAAACAAATTGCATTGTCTAAGGGTATCAGCTTTCCCTGTTCCTTGGCTGTTTGCTCAAAATGTCACGGTTAGATCCGTGTTGAAACAAATAAGAGACACTGACCTTCAAAATGTCATGGTTAGATTCGTGTTTAAACAAATAAGAGACACTGATCTTCGAAATGTCACGGTTAGATCCGTGTTTAAACAAATAAGAGACACAGATCTACAAAATGTCACGGTTAGATCCGTGTTTAAACAAATAAGAGACACAGATCTTCAAAATGTCACGGTTAGATCCGTGTTTAAACAAATAAGAGACACTGACCTTCAAAATGTCACGGTTAGATCCGTGTTTAAACAAATAAGAGACACTGACCTTCAAAATGTCACGGTTAGATCCGTGTTTAAACAAATAAGAGACACTGACCTTCAAAATGTCACGGTTAGATTCGTGTTTAAACAAATAAGAGACACAGATCTTCAAAATGTCACGGTTAGATCCGTGTTTAAACAAATAAAGAGACATTGACCTTCAAAATGTCACGGTTAGATCCGTGTTTAAACAAATAAGAGACACTGACCTTCAAAATGTCACGGTTAGATCCGTGTTTAAACAAATAAGAGACACTGACCTTCAAAATGTCACGGTTAGATCCGTGTTTAAACAAATAAGAGACACAGATCTTCAAAATGTCACGGTTAGATCCGTGTTTAAACAAATAAGAGACATTGACCTTCAAAATGTCACGGTTAGATCCGTGTTTAAACAAATAAGAGACACAGATCTTCAAAATGTCACGGTTAGATCCGTGTTTAAACAAATAAGAGACACTGACCTTCAAAATGTCACGGTTAGATCCGTGTTTAAACAAATAAGAGACACTGATCTTCAAAATGTTACGGCTCGATCCGTGTTCGCGACCTGAGCTCAAAACACAAAAGACACAAGGTGATGATGATGGTGGTGATGATGGTGGTGGTGATGATGGTGGTGGTGATGATGGTTGTGATGTTGACGACGGCGGTGTTGGCGCTGACGATAGCGATGGCGGCGGCGGCGGTGGCAAGGAGCCCGCTTGTAGGCCTGCCTCACGGCTCCGTGTGTCTTGGAGGCAGCGGCAGGCCGTCAACACCGCTGCTGCCTCGTCAGTGACGACCGCACATCTCGGCCAGCGACCTGCGGCCGTGCCTGGTGGCCGCGCCCGTGGCCCTGTGCAGCGCCAGCGTGTGGCCACCGCCCTCCTCCTCCTCGCTCACGACGAAGCCGACCGCGATCGCTGCCTCTCCTCCTCCCGATCCCTCCTCTTCCGACTCTCCCGAGCAAACGTGACGAAGGGCCAAAATGATGACGACGAGGAGGGGGACGATCATGAAGATGATGGTGAGGATGATGATGATCCACGGTAGACCACGTCCCGACTCCTCCGCTTCCTCCGCTCCTCCTGCGAGTGGAGAGAGACGGCGTGGGCAGAGAGCGCGGACAGAGAGCAGAGAGAGTGGAGAGAGTGGAGAGAGAGTGTGAGTGGAGAGAGATAGAGAGGAGAGAACGTGGAGAGTGGAGAGAGAGAGAGGACAGAGTGCAGACAGATAGAGAGGAGAGAGATAGAGAGGAGAAAGAGTGGAGAGAGGAGAGAGAGAGGAAAGAGTGGAGACAGATAGAGAGGAGAGCGAGTGGAGAGAGAGAGAGTGGTGAGTGGAGAGAGAGAGAGAGTGGTGAGTGGAGACAGATAGAGAGGAGAGAGAGTGGAGAGAGAGGTGAGTGGAGAGAGATAGGAGAGAGTGGAGAGAGAGTGGTGAGTGGAGAAAGAGTGGTGAGTGGAGAGAGAGTGGAGATAGAGTGGTGAGTGGAGAGAGATACAGAGGAGAGAGAGTGGAGAGAGTGGAGAGAGAGTGGTGAGTGGAGAGAGAGTAGAGAGAGAGTGGAGAGAGATTGGAGAGAGTGGTGAGTGGAGAGAGAGTGGAGAGAGTGGAGAGAGTGGAGAGTAGAGAGAGAGTGGAGAGAGTGGAGAGAGTAGAGAGAGTGGAGAGTGTGGAGAGAGTGGAGAGAGAGTGGAGAGAGAGTGGAGAGTGTGGAGAGAGAGTGGAGAGAGAGTGGAGAGAGAGTGGAGAGTGTGGAGAGAGTGGAGAGAGAGAGAGGCGTCTCTGCTAGTGGTATGTGAGAGAGAGAGACTCAGCGTCATCGCTGAGTCTCTCTCTCTCTCCTGCCACCCCGGTTACCTTCCACTGTGACCTTGACGGATCGCGACCTCACCAGGCTCGGCACGGAGTGCGGCGAGGTGACGCACCGGGAGCGGCCGTCGCCGCCGCTCCCCCCGGACGGCCTCGCGTGCCGCGGGGCCGGCGTGGCACCGCCGGACACCGCCTCCCCGGCCTGAGGCACGCAGAGCGCCGGGAAGGCGACGGCCGTGAGGCTCCACGGAGCGTCGAGCGCTCTCTCCGCTACACCACCCCCCCCCCCCGGAACGCTCACCGACACGCGAACGCTCACCGACACGCAACGACACGCCCACACGCGTCACCGCCAAGCGGCGGTGACGTCACCGCGGCGCTCGCGCCAGGCCGTGTGCACGTCGAGGCCACCACGTGGAGTGTCGAACGCCCGCGGGCAGGAGGTCACGAGGCAGACCCAGCAGGTGCCACGGTGCCATGGGTCGACTGAGATGCCTGGCACGGTGCACCACCTGTACCCCCTACTGTGCCACTCACCTCATTCTCATCTTCGTAAATGTCACCCACCACCATCACCACCGTCACCACCGTCACCACCACCGTCACCACCACCACCGTCACCACCACCGTCACCACCACCGTCACCACCATCACCACCACCACCACCACCGTCACCAACGTCACCACCACCGTCACCACCGCCGTCTTTGTCTCCCCCGTGCTAGCGATGTTTACTACAAGTACTCATTAGAGGTTGAGTAGACCTAGGGGAGGCCCAGGACCGGTTCAGAAAATCGCTATCACTGCTGTTGGCTGTGAGCGGGAATCGAACTCAGGTGGTGGTGGTGGCACGGTGGTGGTGGCATGGTGGTGGTGGCACGGTGGTGGTGGTGGCACGCTGGTGGTGGTGGTGACGGTGGTGACGGTGGTGGTGGCACGCTGGTGGTGGTGGTGGCACGCTGGTGGTGGTGGCACGCTGGTGGTGGTGGTGGTTGTGGTGGTGGTGACACGGTGGTGGTGGCACGGTGGTGGTGGCATGGTGGTGGTGGTGGCACGGTGATGGTGGCACGGTGGTGGTGGCATGGTGGTGGTGGTGGCACGGTGATGGTGGTGGTGGTGGTGGCACGGTGGTGGTGGTGGCACGGTGGTGGTGGTGGTGGCACGCTGGTGGTGGTGGTGACGGTGGTGACGGTGGTGGTGGTGGCACGCTGGTGGTGGCACGGTGGTGGTGGCACGGTGGTGGTGGTGGCACGCTGGTGGTGGCACGGTGGTGGCGGTGGCACGCTGGTGGTGGTGGCACGGTGGTGGTGGTGGTGGTGCTGGCACGCTGGTGGTGGTGGTGGCACGGTGGTGGTGGCATGGTGGTGGTGGTGGTGGTGGCACGGTGGTGGTGGTGGTGGCACGGTGGTGTTGGTGGCACGGTGGTGGTGGTGGTGTTGGTGGTGGTGGCACGGTGGTGGTGGCTGCACGGTGGTGGTGGTGGTACGCTGGTGGTGGTGGTGGTGATCGTGACACAGCGACTGGGTACCTCTGCGCACTTGTAGTCGGGTATCCCGGACGACGAGGGCGTGACCTGGGTCGCCCCGGCCGTGACCTGGGTCGCCCCGGCCGTGACCTGGGTCGCCCCGGCCGTGACCTGGGTCGCCCTGGCCGTGACCTGGGTCGCCCCGGCCGTGACCTGGGTCGCCCCGGCCGTGACCTGGGTCGCCTCGGCGGGGCCAAGCCTCACGTCTTCCGGGTCTGGCGAGGAGGACAGACGACAACCCCCCGCTGAAATCTCGATTTGAAGCTTTCGTGACTGCAAGGATTCATCTCCTTTGGTTCTTTCGGTAAAGTCACCACCACGTAGAATGAGAATAAAATAATAAATCGATAAAATAAAATAACGCGATAAAATTCTCACGACGTTTCGGGCACGACACAAGCGGCCTTCATCAGGTGAAGGGACGAGACTGTCTGGACTGATGCTCCTGTTGTTTGTGGAGTGACTCATGCAGCTGGAGCTCCAGCGCTGTCCTCCAGACAGTCTCGTCCCTTCACCTGACGAAGGCCGCTTGCGTCGTGGCCGAAACGTCGTGAGAATTTTCATCGCGTCATTTTATTTCATCGATTTATTATTTTCATTCTCATTCCACGCGGCGGCGGCGACTTTTACCGAAAGGACCGAAGAAGACGACCGCCCACTTACTCGCGGCCAAGCGGCGCCGTCCGCTCGCGACGTCCCCCCCGAGGAGCCGCCGGCGGAGGAATCCGCAGAGTCGCGGGGCTCTCGGCGTGTCCCAGACGTCCAAATCGGGGTCGCCTCCACCTCGTCTCGTGGTGACGACGACGACGACGACGATACAACGAGGTGGAACGGGTGGCACGAGGTGGGACGGGGTGGAACGACGATACAACGAGGTGGAACGAGGTGGAACGACGATACGAGGTGGAACGGGGTGGAACGGTGTGGAACGAGGTGGAACGAGCCTTCGCGCCCACCCCCACCGGGATTCCCCCAACGCGCGACGCGCGAGAGGCGACGGTTTAGCGCGAGGAAAGTCGTCCCCAGGCGACGTGGGTTCGACGCCTGGGCCAGGGCATCTCTCCTGCCTCGTAGCAGCAACAACAACAAAACAACAACAACAAAATAACAACAACACAACAACAACAACAAAACAATAACAACACAACAACAACAAAACAACAACAACTCAAATAGTACAACACACCATTCCGTCCCGGGATGCCACCTATTGTAGATGCCACTGGTTCTTCACGTTCTGCAGATGTAGAAGCCACTGGTTCTTCACGTTCTGCAGATGTAGAAGCCACTGGTTCTTCACGTTCTGTAGATGTAGAAGCCACTGGTTCTTCATGTTCTGTAGATGTAGATGCCACTGGTTCTTCACGTTCACTAGATGTAGATGCCACTGGTTCTTCACGTTCTACAGATGTAGATGCCACTGGTTCTTCATGTTCTACAGATGTAGATGCCACTGGTTCTTCACGTTCTACAGATGTAGATGCCACTAGTTCTTCGTGTTCTGCAGATGTAGATGCTACTGGTTTTTCATGTTCTACAGATGTAGATGCCACTAGTTCTTCGTGTTCTGCAGATGTAGATGCCACTGGTTCTTCACGTTCTCCAGATGTAGATGCCACTGGTTCTTCACGTTCTGTAGATGTAGAAACCACTGGTTCTGCACGTTCTGTAGATGTAGATGCCATTGGTTATTCACGTTCTGTAGATGTAGATGCCACTGGTTCTTCACGTTCTGTAGATGTAGATGCCACTGGTTCTTCACGTTCTGTAGATGTAGAAGCCACTGGTTCTACACGTTCTGTAGATGTAGAAGCCACTGGTTCTTCACGTTCTGCAGATGTAGATGCCACTGGTTCTTCACGTTCTGTAGATGCCACTGGTCTTCACGTTCTGTAGATGTAGATGCCACTGGTTCTTCACGTTCTGTAGATGTAGATGCCACTGGTTCTTCACGTTCTGTAGATGTAGATGCCACTGGTTTTTCACGTTCTGTAGATGTTGATGCCACTGGTTCTTCACGTTCTGCAGCTATAGATGCCACTGGTTCTTCACGTTCTGTAGATGTAGATGTCACTGGTTATTCACGTTCTGCAGATGTAGATGTCACTGGTTCTTCACGTTCAGTAGATGTAGATGTCACTGGTTCTTCACGTTCTGCAGATGTAGATGTCACTGGTTCTTCACGTTCTGTAGATGTAGATGCCACTGGTTCTTCACGTTCTGTAGATGTAGATGCCACTGGTTCTTCACGTTCTGCAGCTATAGATGCCACTGGTTCTTCACGTTCTGTAGATGTAGATGTCACTGGTTCTTCACGTTCTGCAGATGTAGATGCCACTGGTTCTTCACGTTCTGTAGATGTAGATGCCACTGGTTCTTCACGTTCTGTAGATGTAGATGTCACTGGTTCTTCACGTTCTGCAGATGTAGATGCCACTGGTTCTTCACGTTCTGTAGATGTAGATACCACTGGTTCTTCACGTTCTGTAGATGTAGATGCCACTGGTTCTTCACGTTCTACAGATGTAGATGCCACTGGTTCTTCACGTTCTGTAGATGTAGAAGCCACTGGTTCTTCACGTTCTGTAGATGTAGATGCCACTGGTTCTTCACGTTCTGTAGATGTAGATGTCACTGGTTCTTCACGTTCTGCAGATGTAGATGCCACTGGTTCTTCACGTTCAGTAGATGTAGGTGACACTGGTTCTTCACGTTCTGCAGATGTAGATGCCACTGGTTCTTCACGTTCTGTAGATGTAGATGCCACTCGTTCTTCACGTTCTGCAGATGTAGATGCCACTGGTTCTTCACCTTCTTCAGATGTAGATGCCACTGGTTCTTCACGTTCTGCAGATGTAGATGCCACTGGTTCTTCGTGTTCTGCAGATGTAGATGCCACTGGTTCTTCACCTTCTGCAGATGTAGATGCCACTGGTTCTTCATGTTCTACAGGTGTAGATGCCACTGGTTCTTCACGTTCTACAGATGTAGATGCCACTGGTTCTTCACGTTCTCCAGATGTAGATGCAAGTGGTTCTTCATGTTCTGTAGATGCCACTGGATCTTCACTATCTGTAGATGTAGAAGCCAGTGGTTCTTCACGTTCTGCAGATATAGATGTCACTGGTTTTTCACGTTCTGCATGTGTAGATGCCACTGGTTGTTCACGTTCTGCAGATGTAGATGCCACTGGTTCTTCACATTCTGTTATGTAGATGCCACTGGTTCTTCACGTTCGGCAGATGTAGATGTCACTGGTTCTACACGTTCTGCAGATGTAGATGCCACTGGTTCTTCACGTTCTGCAAATGTAGATGCCACTGGTTCTTCACGTTCTTCAGATGTAGATGCCACTGGTTCTTCACGTTCTGCAGATGTAGATGCCACTGGTTCTTCGTGTTCTGCAGATGTAGATGCCACTGGTTCTTCGCGTTCTTCAGATGTAGATGCCTCTGGTTCTTCACGTTCTGTAGATGTAGATGCCACTGGTTCTTCACGTTCTGTAGATGTAGATGCCACTGGTTCTTCACGTTCTGCAGCTATAGATGCCACTGGTTCTTCACGTTCTGTAGATGTAGATGTCACTGGTTATTCACGTTCTGCAGATGTAGATGTCACTGGTTCTTCACGTTCAGTAGATGTAGATGTCACTGGTTCTTCACATTCTGCAGATGTAGATGCCACTGGTTCTTCACGTTCTGTAGATGTAGATGCCACTGGTTCTTCACGTTCTGTAGATGTAGATGCCACTGGTTCTTCACGTTCTGCAGCTATAGATGCCACTGGTTCTTCACGTTCTGTAGATGTAGATGTCACTGGTTCTTCACGTTCTGCAGATGTAGATGCCACTGGTTCTTCACGTTCAGTAGATGTAGATGTCACTGGTTCTTCACGTTCTGCAGATGTAGATGCCACTGGTTCTTCACGTTCTGTAGATGTAGATGCCACTGGTTCTTCACGTTCTGCAGATGTAGATGCCACTGGTTCTTCACCTTCTTCAGATGTAGATGCCACTGGTTCTTCACCTTCTGCAGATGTAGATGCCACTGGTTCTTCATGTTCTACAGGTGTAGATGCCACTGGTTCTTCACGTTCTACAGATGTAGATGCCACTGGTTCTTCACGTTCTGCAGATGTAGATGCCACTGGTTCTTCACGCTCTGCAGGTGTAGATGCCACTGGTTCTTCACGTTCTCCAGATGTAGATGCCAGTGGTTCTTCATGTTCTGTAAAATGCCACTGGATCTTCACTATCTGTAGATGTAGATGTCACTGGTTCTTCACGTTCTGCAGATGTAGAAGCCAGTGGTTCTTCACGTTCTGCAGATATAGATGTCACTGGTTTTTCACGTTCTGCAGGTGTAGATGCCACTGGTTGTTCACGTTCTGCAGATGTAGATGCCACTCGTTCTTCACATTCTGTAGATGTAGATGCCACTGGTTCTTCACGTTCGACAGATGTAGATGTCACTGGTTCTACATGTTCTGCAGATGTAGATGCCACTGGTTCTTCACGTTCTGCAAATGTATATGCCACTGGTTCTTCACGTTCTTCAGATGTAGATGCCACTGGTTCTTCACGTTCTGCAGATGTAGATGCCACTGGTTCTTCGTGTTCTGCAGATGTAGATGCCACTGGTTCTTCGCGTTCTTCAGATGTAGATTCCTCTGGTTCTTCACGTTCTGTAGATGTAGATGCCACTGGTTCTTCACGTTCTGTAGATGTAGATGCCACTGGTCTTCACATTCTACAGATGTAGATGCCACTGATTCTTCACATTCTGCAGATGTAGAGGCCTCTGGTTCTTCACGTTCTGTAGATGTAGATGCCACTGGTTGTTCATGTTCTACAGATGTAAAAGCCACCACCGCCATCTATTGCGTGGCGGTTGAACTTACAACTCTCGTTCCGAACAGGCAACTGGACTTACAAACAGGTTTGAGCGTCTCTCTGAACGTTCAAAAGTCAAATGTTCATAGGTAGTGGTAGTCTCTGTGTTTAATTTGACCTTAACCCAATAAGATGGTCCGTCAGGCATGTATTTTCTGTTGTGCACATCACACACATGTCTGTTGTGCACGTCACACGCATCCCTTGTGCACCGGCGTCTGCCTGGTGTCCCGTGTACTCACAATGCAGCCCCACGTGGATCGTCTCCGAGGCAAAGGCCTCGCTCCTGCCGCCCGGCATCGTGTAGTTCACCACGCAGCGGTACCCGGCTCCCACATCCTGCTCCTCCGGTTTGTAGCTCAGGACGGATGTCACGGCGAAGGTGCCGTTGGCCTCCGTCGCTACCGTCCGCGTCACTTTCACGTCTAGCCACGCGCACGCACGCAAAGACAAAGATCCCCCGTGTGGACTTCAACAGACCGTTGGGACAAGTGCTGTTAGCGAGTGGCAGCCCGGCACGACACGCGAGGGGGTGGGCGGCCAGCACCACGCCCTGCCAGCTTTGTCCCCGCGGCGCTAGCGATGTTTACTCACTGCACCACGTAATAGTATACACTACGCAATACACGGCACTATAGCAGACGTATTCACCAACAGATACATTAACCGACAGATACATTCACCAGCAGATATATTCACCATCAGATACACTAACCAACAGATATATTCACCAACAGATACATTAACCAACAGATACATTCACCAGCAGATATATTCACCGGCAGACACATTAACCAACAGATATATTCACCAGCAGATATACTTACCAGGTGATGGCAACAGGGGCAGGGAAGCCTTGTACCAGGTGATGTGGGGCTCTGGGTAAGCGTTGTGCACGAAACATTTACCAATCTGCACGAGAGGGAAACAGACCAACACACACAACAAAGAACCCCTGTATAGCCTTAACAGACTGTAGGGGCAAGTGCTGTTAGCGAGCACCTATAAAGGCCGGAACGGTACACGAGGGGGTGGGTGGCCAGCACCACGCCCGACCGCCTTTGTCTCCCTAGTGGCAATGTTTACACACCGCACCAGGTACTCATTTGAGGCTGAGTCGACCTAGGGGAGGTCCGGGACCGGTTCAGATAATCGTCACTGGTGTTGGCCGTGAGCGGGAATCGAACCCGGATCGCCAGGTTCATAGCGCAGTGCGCTAACCGCTACACTACCGCTCCTCACTCACACAGAGACACTCACACAGAGACACTCACACAGAGAGACACACATAGAGACACACAGAGACACTCACACACAGAAACACACACAGACCAACACACACAACAAAGACAAAGAACCCATGTATAGCCTTAACAGACTGTAGGGGCAAGTGCTGTTAGCGAGCACCTATGAAGGCCAGAACGGCACACGAGGGGGTGGGTGGCCAGCACCACGCCCGGTCGCCTTTGTCTCCCCGGTGCTGGCGATGTTTTTACGCACCGCACCAGGTATTTGAGGCCGAGTCGACCTAGGGGAGGCACAGGAACCGGTTCAGATCATCGTCACCGGTATTGGCCGTGAGCGGGAATCGAACCCGGGTTGCCAGGGTAGTAGCGTTATCCACGTCGGGATCGAACCCACGACCTCCTGCGTACCAGGCGAGGTAGTCAACATCCCCCTAACCAAAACTAAACCACGTTTGAATCTACGCACGAATCGGTGGCGTCTACAGCACAGCCGTTGGCGTGCGGCCGTTTTCGCGAAGGGGACGCCGTGAAGGTTAAAAAAAAGAACAACCCTTAAATGACCGTCAGCGGACGGCGCAACAGGAATTTGAAATAAAAAAATGTCAACGTATTCTAGATTTAAAGCTTTCGTGACTGCAAGGATCTCCATACTCTTTGGTTCTATTCGGTAAAGTCACCACGTAGGTAAAAAAGTAAAACAACAAAAAATCACGACGTTTCGGCCACAACACAAGCGGCCTTCATCAGGTGAAGGGATCAGGCTGTCTCGAGGACAGCGCTGGAGTGAAACACAGCCACGCTCAGACCGCGAGACAACCTGATCCCTTCACCTGATGAAGGCCGCTAGTGTTGTGGCTGAAACGTCGTGATTTTTGTCGTTTTACTTTTTTACCTACGTGGTGACTTCACCGAATAGAACCAAAGAGAATGTCAACGTAGGCCAAGGGCTCACCTCGTGGCGCTGTCCGTTGAGCAGCACGGGCCGCTTGCTCGCCGTCACGGCCACCGTGGGGGCCGCTGGAAGGGAAGCGAGGGGAGGGGCCGTCCCGTGCGTCAATTTGTCGCGGGGCCGTCATCGGCCACTTGCTCCTGAGTCCGACCTCACTCCGAAATGTGGCCGGGTAGTGCGTCATGTATAGTAGCAGCAGTGTGCACGCCGTGCAACGCGTGTGGAATCGACGGGAGTGAAGTTGGACTTACGGGCAAAATAGACTAACGAACGTGGACCCTCTGGATCCCGGCTTGTTCGTATGTGGGTAACGTTCGTAAGAAGTAACGTCGGTAAGTAGTAGAGACCACGCAAAAATGTTCGCGAGTGAGTCACTGCAGTAACGTTCGTAAGTAGAGGCGTCACGCAGTAACGTTCGTAATGTCCACTAAGGAGTCTCCGTAGCAACGTCCGTAAGTAAGGGGAGCCCTCGTAATGTCCACTAAGGAGTCTCCGTAGCAACGTCCGTAAGTAAGGGGAGTCTTCGCAATGTCCACTAAGGAGTCTCCGTAGCAACGTCCGTAAGGGGAGCCCTCGTAATGTCCACTAAGGAGTCTCCGTAGCAACATCCGTAAGTAAGGGGAGCCCTCGTAATGTCCACTAAGGAGTCTCCGTAGCAACGTCCGGAAGTAAGGGGAGTCCTCGTAATGTCCACTAAGGAGTCTCCGTAGCAATGTCCGTAAGTAAGGGGAGTCCTCGTAATGTCCACTAAGGAGTCTCCGTAGCAACGTCCGTAAGTAAGGGGGGTCCTCGTAATGTCCACTAAGGAGTCTCCGTAGCAACGTCCGTAAGTAAGGGGGGTCCTCGTAATGTCCACTAAGGAGTCTCCGTAGCAACGTCCGTAAGTAAGGGGGGTCCACGTCGTAGGGGACGTCCCCCCCCCCCCACTGCGCATCATTCTAAAGTGAGTAGCCCCGACCGTGAGCTCGCTTACAAAACAGCCGCACTCTTGTGGTCGCCTCTGCCACGCCGGCCCGCCCCGCAAACACCTGGCAGATGAAGTCTCGCTCATCCGCGACCACCGTCGCGTCCAGCGCCAGGGCGGAATCGTCGCGTTGGGCATCAATGCGGTCCGTGTAGCCGGTATCCGCGTCGGCCACGAAGCGTCGTGAGTCGCGGTACGATATCCTCACTCGCGAAGTTGTCGAAATCTGCGCCGGGGGGGGTTTTGGCGACGGCGGTCGGGCGTATGACAGCGTGGTGAGTCTATGGGTAGCAGTGGTGAGTCTATGGGTAGTGGTGAGTCTATGGGTGGCAGTGCTGAGTCTATGGGTAGTGTTGAGTCTATGGGTGGCAGTGTTGAGTCTATGGGTAGCAGTGTTGAGTCTATGGGTGGCAGTGCTGAGTCTATGGGTAGCAGTGTTGAGTCTATGGGTAGCAGTGTTGAGTCTATGGGTAGCAGTGTTGAGTCTATGGGTGGCAGTGTTGAGTCTATGGGCAGCAGTGTTGAGTCTACGGGCAGTGTTGAGTCTATGGGTAGCAGTGCTGAGTCTATGGGTGGCAGTGTTGAGTCTACGGGCAGTGTTGAGTCTATGGATAGCAGTGCTGAGTCTATGGTGCAGTGTTGAGTCTATGGTGCGGTGTTGAGTCTATGGGCAGTGTTGAGTCTATGGTGCAGTGTTGAGTCTATGGGCAGTGTTGAGTTTATGGTGCAGCGTTGAGTCTATGGTACAGTGTTGAGTCTATGGTGCGGTGTTGAGTCTATGGGTAGCAGTGTTGAGTCTATGGGTGGCAGTGTTGAGTCTATGGGTAGCAGTGTTGAGTCTATGGGTGGCAGTGTTGAGTCTATGGGTAGCAGTGTTGAGTCTATGGGTAGCAGTGTTGAGTCTATGGGTAGCAGTGTTGAGTCTATGGGTGGCAGTGCTGAGTCTTTTGCTCACCGTACGTATCCGCCCATGACAAGTGGAGGTGTGCGGGGGGGTGGGTGGGGGTGGCAGTACTCACGATGTACCACTGGGTGACCACGCCGCTAGCCACGGAGACGTTGTACGTGCAGGGGACCACCAGAGGGCGTCCCAGTTCCACCTCGACCAGCGGCCTCACGGAGATGGAGATCGCCGCATGGCCACCTGCTACGATCACCGCACGCAGACTCCTAGTGTAGTGTATAGTGTAGTGTATAGTGTAGTGTATAGTAGTGTATAATGTAGTGTATAGTGTAGTGTACAGTGTAGTGTACAGTGTAGTGTATAGTGTAGTGTATAGTGTAGTGTACAGTGTAGTGTATAGTGTAGTGTATAGTGTAGTGTATAGTGTAGTGTAGTGTGTAGTAGTGTATAGTGTAGTGTATAGTAGTGTAGTGTATAGTGTAGTGTATAGTAGTGTAGTGTATAGTAGTGTAGTGTATAGTAGTGTAGTGTATAGTAGTGTAGTGTATAGTGTAGTATACAGTAGCGATGCCCCCGCTGTGTGCTGCGGTGTGACGACGTACACGATGGCGATTATCACCTTGCAAGGAGAAGGAGGCGAGGAGGAGGAGGAGCACCACCAGACACCATGGCAACATTTGGTCGGCACCGTCCTCGCCGCAGATTGTGGAGCCGTCAAACCACCGTGGCCTTCCCGTCGCTAGTCCTAGTGTAAGTATTAAACGCGACGCATTTCACGATACAGGTCGAGCGGTCCTCCACTCATGACGGAGATGCGTTACGACGACCCTCATCGCAGGTCTAAAATATCGTTAAGTCTAAGATGGCCCTAGCCTACCCGGGAGTCTTAAAGAATGGTGAAAATTTAGCAAGACAGAGTAATTTACAGTACCGTACTGTGTAAACTATATACTGTATTGCACAGTAAAATTCAAAGTAAAAAACAAGGTAAATTCTTAGCCTACCTATGTGAACTGCAATTTCATAGAAAGTGTTTTCAGGAAACAATCCTCTGCTATAAAAACTTTTAACATGCATTAAACGTATGTATCGTAGTAACCCTAAAATGAAATCGCTAAAGCTATGTTATCATACACGCATTGAACGTATCGTAACGTATCATATTGTACTGGACTCACCAAGATTCTGTCCGTCGTCTGCACACTTGAATGATGTTAGGTTGTTGATGGCCACATTAACTTAGTTGTTGGAAGAGGAGGATGGCGATGATCAAGTTACAGTCTCGTACCTCGTAGCACGCTGCTGCGTTTGCCTGCCACGCAAAATTAAAAATATTTTGCTATTTTGTCATATTGCTATCGCCATCGTAACTGTGGTGCCACCACAGCGGAGCAACTCCGCCGGCTATACCCTCTCCTCGCACCCCCCTCCCCATCCCACGAACGCACGCACGCCCCACTAAACACCCGCATGTACCCCCGTAGGGTTGCGAGGAGGGATCACCTGGTGCGATGGGTTTTCACCCGAGGACCCCACTAGCAGGGACGTTCCACGGTTTCCCCGGACCAGGAAATTGGCCGAGCCCCCCAGACCGGATTACATGGCGCCCCCCCCCCCCCAAGAAGGGGGCATAGAGCTTTACAGGCCGGCCGCGATGAAGCATACACAGCACGGGGGGGTGGGACCTTCAGCCAGTACCCAGCGGTAGGGTAAACAGTGGGGTGGGAGGGAAAAGCCCCTAGGCAGATAAGAAGTTGACTTAAGTTGGAGGGAACGAGGGGATTATCGATGAGTCAACGGCGAGGAACGCAGGCACAGAGACAATGGGAAGGGGGGGGATGACGCGACCCCCCCCCCCCACCCAACGGCCAGAGCGCTCAAAACGTCCGTAAAGAGGATTCGATTGGATGCGCAGGATGACGTCATGTGACCCGGGGGTTAAGGGGCTTTGGAGACATAAGGGGGCCGGAGGGGCGGATTGAATCAGAGTTCTTCTGGAGCGGCGGGAGAGACCAGCCGTCCTCAGCGTCCGTTCGACGCCTGCAGGGTGGAGCTGGAAACGGTCGGCCAGAAAAAGTCCCCGAGGCGAGCATCTTCCCCAGCCCCCATCGGGCAGCTGAAGAGGTGAGTGGGTACGGGAAAGGGGGGCCTATTCAGTCAGCTCGAGCTTGGGGGATAGACGCACTCTGCGACGGGTAAGTGATAGGAGGAAGGGTGCTGGCTGGAGGGGGCCATAAACGGGGGTTCACTATTCGCTCCGGGAAATAAATCTTAGCACAGACTGACGCTGTGACGCGTGGTGCCATGTGTGCGTCTGTGAAGAGCGGTGGGAGAGCGGTCGGCGCAACGACGGTGTGTGGGTGACTTTAATCGGCATAGGCAAGACGCGCACGAACACAAATAAATAATTAATTAGAGGGACGCTTGAACGCGCCCGCGAGCGTAGCGCGTAGAGAGTAATTAATTATTGATTCCGAGCGCCGTTGGCTTGTTGACACAATGGCTTAGCAGAAGTAATTAATTAACTCTAAACAGCCGGCCAGTCAAACCATTACGTCATCCACGCGGTTAGGCCACACGGAGTGGGGGAATCACGCGGCGCCTAATCAACCCCTAGGCGGGCTGGGCCAGCCGCTAGCTATGTCGGTCCGAGAGACACAAACGCGGAGGGGACGGGGGTGGGGGAGGCAAACACCCCCCCCCCGCGCGTGGAGGGGGAGGGGGGTACCAGCCCCCACCCATTAGACGTGGCGCCCCCCCCCCCGCTCGTGGTGAGTGAGATCAGCCCCCACGTAATGGGGAGTGGGGAGGGGGGCACTAGCCCCCACATAACATCTAAATATCGTAAGTCGGACCGTCGTAAGTCGGGGACCACCTGTATAGAGACCACACACACACACAACACATTATTATTATAGAGAGACCCCCCACACACACACATATTCTACAAACAAAATGAAGGTACCCCCATGGGTTCTCCCTTATCAGTGGTACCAAATGTTTTCAATGAGAAATTTGAAACAGATGCCATCCAGCCATCCACCCTACGTCCTTCCTTGTGGAAGAGATACGTAGATGACACTTTCGTCATTTGGCCGCATGGCCTGCCAGCACTGAACCATTTTTTCAACCACATAATTTCCATACACCCATCCATCAAATTCACCATGGAAGTGGAGAATGACGATAAGCTACCATTCCTGGATGTTTTGATCGAGGAGAGGCCTGATGGCTCATTGGGACATTGCATCTGCAGGAAAGCCATCCACACGGGTTCCTTTCTAAAGCCTGATTCCCAACACCATCCGGCCCAGAAGAATTCTCCCATTAAATCACTACACTATAGGGCAACACTGCATCTCCGACCAACATCACCGAGCCAGTGAACTGGAGCACGTACACAAGGCCCTCAAGGTGAATGGATACTCAGGCCGCACAATGAACGGGACGGATGAACGAGACGAACAGGAACAGGAACGAATGGGACTAATGAACGGGACGGATGAACGGGACGAACAGGAACAGGAACGAATGTGACTAATGAACGGGACGGATGAACGAGACGAACAAACAGGAACAGGAACGAATGGGACTAATGAACGAGACGGATGAACGAGACGAACAGGAACAGGAACGAATGGGACTAATGACCGGGACGGATGAACGAGACGAACAGTAACAGGAACGAATGGGACTAATGAATGGGAGGGATGAACAGGAACAGGAACGAATCGGACTAATGAATGAGACGGATGAACAAGGTGAACAGGAACAGGAACGAATGTGACTAATGAACGGGACGGATGAACGAGACGAACAGGAACAGGAATGAATGGGACTAATGACCGGGAGGGATGAACAGGAACAGGAACGCAGCTTTGGCGACAGGCTCCGTGACATCGCGAACGCGGTGGAGGCCGCGAGCGGCGAGCGAGGACGCAGGAGGCGGAACGACGCCGCCATTGACACAAATAAACGCGCGGCGGTGGCGAGATTGGAGATTGTATCGCCGCGGTGAAAACACTACAACTACGACCGCAACAACATCGTCAACAACAACAACGTCGTCAACAACAACATCGTCAACAACATCGTCAACAACAACGTCGTCAACAACATCGTCAACAACAACGTCATCAACAACATCGTCAACAACATCAACATCGTCAACAACATCGTCAACAATGTCAACAACATCGTCGTCAACAACATCGTCAACAACATCGTCAACAACAACATCAACAACATCGTCAACAACAACATCGTCAACAACGTCAATATCGTCGTCAACAACAACATCGTCGTCAACAACAACAACATCGTCAACAACAACCAACATCGTCAACAACAACATCGTCAACAACATCATCCTCAACAACAACATCATCGTCAACAACATCGTCAACAACATCGTCAACAACGCCAACAACATCGTCAACAACCTCGTCAACAACATCGTCAACAACATCGTCAACAACAACAACATTAACATCGTCAACAACAACATCGTCAACAACGTCAACAACATCGTTGTCAACAACATCGTCAACAACAACATCGTCAACAACATCAACAACATCGTCAACAACGTCAACAACATCGTCGTCAACAACATCATCGTCAACAACAACAACATCGTCAACAACAACCAACATCGTCAACAACAACATCGTCAACAACATCCTCAACAACAACAGCAACAACATCGTCAACAACATCGTCGTCAACAACAACGTCAACAACGTCAACAACAACAACGTCAACAACAACATCGTCAACAACAACATCGTCAACAACAACCAACATCAACAACAACCAACATCAACAACATCGTCAACAACAAGAACGTCAACAACATCGTCAACGACAACATCGTCAACAACAACATTGTCAACAACATCAACAACAACATCAACAACATCAACAACATCGTCAACAACAACATCGTCAACAACATCGTCAACAACATCAACAACATCGTCGTCAACAACATCGTCAACAACATCAACAACAACATCATCAACAACAACATCAACAACATCGTCAACAACAACATCAACAACAATGTCGTCAACAACATCGTCAACAACAACGTCGTCAACAACAACATTGTCAACAACAACATCGTCGTCAACAACATCGTCAACAACATCGTCAACAACATCAACAACAACATCAACAACATCGTCAACAACATCGTCAACAACATCAACAACATCGTCAACAACATCAACAACAATGTCGTCAACAACATCGTCAACAACATCAACGACGTCGTGAGCGGCCACAGAGAGTGGCGGCGGGACGCTCGGAGCGAGCGGAATCCGAGCAGCGACAGCTGAAGATGCCCCAAGTAGCTCAAGGAGTTGGGGGGTTGGGGGGGAGCCCGGATTGATGGCAAAGGTAGGAGCTGAATCAGACGTCAAAAATATACAGCAGCAGCAGGCATTGTCAGGGTCTGGATAGAACCCACAACCTCCTGTAGACCATGCGAGGTGGTCAACATCTCATAGCCACCGTGATAATGATGAGAGACAGACTACAAATATACAGCAGCAGTAGCAGGCATCGTCAGGGTCTGAATAGAACCCACGACCTCCTGCCTACCAGGCAAGGTAGTTAACATCTCATAGCCACCATGATGATGATGAGAGACACACAGACTATAAATATACAGCAGCAGCAGGCATCGTCAGGGTCTGGCTAAAACTCACGACCTCCTGTATACCAGACGAGGTAGTCAACATCTCATAGGCACCGTGATGCTGAGAGACACAGACTACAAATATACAGCAGCAGCAGGCATAGTCATCGTCTGGATAGAACCCACGACTTCCTGTATACCAGGCGAGGTAGTTAACATCTCATAGGCACCGTGATGACAACAACCACAAGACAACTTTAGATTAAGGCCATCAGTCTAACTAACAACAAACAGTGACGAGGTGGGGGCAAAAAAATCGCAGACGTTAGCTGAATGTGTGTCGGGGGAGGGGGGTTGGGGAGAAAGTTAATGAGTTTATATTTAAACAAACTTTGTTGTAACAACTCCGCCACCACCGCCACCACCACCGCCGTGAACTTCACCGCAATGCTGAACTACACGCGACCTAAGGGACCGCGGTGATTTGCGGCTCAATGTCAGTTTCTGAGCTCCACGCGACCCCAGGAAGTGGCCGCCCCCCTCGAGGCTTGCCGCGACCTAAGGGACCGCGGTGATTTGCGGCTCAACGCGACTTGAGCGTGGACAATGAGAACCAAGCCAAAAAACGTAACTTGTATATAAATAAATATTGTTTACAAATATAAATATTTTTTTTTGTCAACGATAGAATCTAGTATTGTCACGAGTGTGACGTACGTATAGCAAGTTTAACAGTAGTCGATACGACATTGGGGAAGTGTGTTAAAATTTTAGTCCTTGCCGGTAGAGGTCAGAGGTCGCTCCGTCTCACGCTGACGACGTCCCGCGGACGTTCACGATGGGCAGCTGGAGACTGCTTCAAGCACAGCTGCTGCTGCTGCAGCTGCTTCAAGCCCAGCTGCTGCTGCTGCTGCAGCTGCTTCAAGCCCATTTTCTGCAGCTGCTGCTTCAAGCCCAGCTGCTGCTGCTGCAGCTGCCGGGCACGAGCGGTTGGCCTCCTGCAACCGGTAACGAGGCTATTCACTATTTTTATTTTATTTAAACCAGTTAAGGCGCCACACTGAGATGTTTTTTTTAAAATATATATTGTAGCTCTCTGTTTGCACCTGGCACGCCGCATCCACACGCGCACGCACGCACATGCACACACAAAGACAAAGATCCTCCGTGTAGCCTTTAACAGACTGTAGGGGCAAGTGCTGTTAGCGAGCAGCACCTGTGAAGGCCGGTAACGGTACACGAGGGGGTGGGTGGCCAGCACCACGCCCGACCGCCTTTGTCTCCCCAGTGGCGATGTTTACACACCGCACCAGGGTACTCATTTGAGGTTGAGTCGACCTAGGAGAGGCCCGGGACCGGTTCAGATAATCGTCACTGGTGTTGGCCGTGAGCGAGAATTGAACCCGGGTCGCCAGGTTCATAGCGCAGCGTAGCGCTAACCGGTACACTATCACTCCCCACACATACACACGCACACGCGTGTGCACGCACGCACACGCACGTACACACACACACGTACACACACACGTAGACACACGCACGCACGTACACACACACACGTACACACACACGCACACAAAGATCACCACCACCACGTGACGCCCTTTGACAGGCTGCCGTGGCGAGCGCCGTCCACGAGCAGCAGCAGCAGCACGTGAAGGCCGCTACTGTGGTACACGTGGTGGGTGAGCAGCACCACCACGTGAAGGCCGCTACTGTGGTACACGTGGTGGGTGAGCAGCACCACCACGTGAAGGCCGCTACTGTGGTACACGTGGTGGGCGTGGGTGAGCGGGCAGCACCACGCCCGGCCGCCTTTGTCTCCCCCAGCGGCCGTGTTCGTACACTGCATCCAGCTACGAACTAAATGCCGAGTCGACCTAGGGGCAGGCACGGGTACCGGTCGAGGTTAATCGTCGCCGATTTTGGCCGCGAGCGAGAGAGATATTCGAGCTCGTCGTCACCGGGGGTTCACGGGGACACCTCGCGATGCCCCCCACAGCCTTCGACAGGCTGTGGGGGGCAAGTGCTCGTAGCGAGCGGCACGACGTGAAGGCCGCTACGGCGTACACGAGGGGGCGTGGGTGGAGCGGGCGGGCAGCACCACCACGCCCGGCCGCCTTTGTCTCCCCCAGTTGCCAGCGATGTTTTACTACTGCACACCGCACCGGTCAAACCAAAGGGTGGAGGCCCGTGACGGGTTTAAATAATAATCGCCGCTGCTGTTGGGCTCACGTAAGCACGAATTTAGTTTGGGGTTACCGGGTTCAAAGGTCGGCGTGCTAATCGCTTGCAGTCCACCACTGACCCCGTACACTTTTTTATTGTGTGCACCTGGCACTCCGCATCCGTTACTCTATCTCGCTGCGGCTATCGGCAACTTAATCCGGGTGCATTTTTTTCTTCGATTTAAAGCTTTCGTGACTGCAAGGATTCATCATCTTCTTTGGTTCTTTCGGTAAAAGTCACCACGTAGAATGAGAATAAAATAATAAAATAACACAATAAAATTCTCACGACGTTTCGGCCACAACGCAAGCTGGCCGTCTTCAGGGTGACAGAGCTTCAATGAACGGTGTTAAGATTCGTAGCGACTTTTAAAGTGAGGCACCTTGACAAAGGGGTTTACATATCAAATAGCTGAGGGATTAGCTTGTGACTGGTCACAGGAATGGCAATGTTAAAGTCAAAACATACACATCCACAGAGGCACCTAGTATAAATCAAACAGGAGAATTTAGCATTGAAATAGCTGAGTGATTAGCTTGTGACTGGTTATAGAAATAGCTATGTTAAAGTCAAAGCCTACACATCCACAGAGGCACCTAGTACAAATCAAACAGGAGAATTTAGCATTGAAAGAGCTGAGTGATTAGCTTGTGACTGGTCACAGGAATGACTATGTTAAAGTCAAAACCTACACATCCACAGAGGCAAACTAATCCGGGTGCCTTTTCCATTCCGCCTTGCGGACTGGAAGATGTTCGGCGTGATTACGAAACGCACAAGCGCACAAACGCACGCCCGTACCACGCCGAGCTTGAGGTAACGGCTGTCAAAACCAAACAATTCAACTGCACGTGCGCTCACCAAAAGTTATTATAAAATCGAACCGACGGGTTCCCAACAATTTTCCGGGGTTCATTGACGGCGTGGCGACTATGTGACATCGTCGTTGCCACGGTTCGCGTAATTGCCGACCGCGTTTCTGGCGTGGCCGTCTGCGCCGTGCGTTCATAAGCCTCGGAGACTGCATTGATTGCAACCGGAACTAACGCCGTGCTAAGTACGAGCGCCTCAACGAATATTGGGAAATCGTCCCGTTGTGAAATTTGATGGCGTATCGCGAAAAAATATTTTGCGGCAATCCCAGTAACAACACCTTCAGTCGAAATTCGTTTAGGCTAAGCCTCGGCGCGTCCTGGGAAACCCCACAATTCTCTGCATGCTAGCTGTTTCTGTTGCAACAGCTGAATTGCCTGTGTCCACGACGGGTTTTATTTCACCCGAGTATTTACAGTGAGGGAAAAAAAAGTATTTGATCCCCTGCAGATTTTGTACGTTTGCCCACTGACAAAGAAATGATCAGTCTATAATTTTAATGGTCGGTTTTTTTGAATAGTGAGAGACAGAATAACAACAATAAAATCCGGAAAAACGCATGTCAAAAATGTTATAAATTGATTTTCATTTTTACTAGGGAAATGAGTATTTGACCCCTCTGCAAAACATGACTTAGTACTTGGTGGCAAAACCCTTGTTGGCAATCACAGAGGTCAGACGTTTCTTGTAGTTGGCCACCAGGTTTGCACACATCTCAGGAGGGATTTTGTCCCACTCCTCTTTGCAGATCTTCTCCAAGTCATTAAGGTTTCGAGGCTGACGTTTGGCAACTCGAACCTTCAGCTCCCTCCACAGATTTTCTATGGAATTAAGGTCTGGAAACTTCTTGAGCCACTCCTTTGTTGCCTTGGCCATGTGTTTTGGGTCATTGTCATGCTGGAATTCCCATCCACGACCCATTTTCAATGCCCTGGCTGAGGGAAGGAGGTTCTCACCCAAGATTTGACGGTACATGGCCCCGTCCATCGTCCCTTTGATGCAGTGAAGTTGTCCTGTCCCCTTAGCAGAAAAACACCCCCAAAGCATAATGTTTCCACATCCATGTTTGACAGTGGGGATGGTGTTCTTGGAGTCATAGGCAGCATTCCTCCTCCTCCAAACACGGCGAGTTGAGTTTATTCCAAAGAGCTCCATTTTGGTCTCATCTGACCACAACACTTTCACACAGTTGTCCTCTGAATCATTCAGATGTTCATTGGCAAACTTTCACACGGGCATGTATATGTGCTTTCTTGAGCAGGGGGACCTTGCGGGCGCTGCAGGATTTTAGTCCTTCACGGCGTAGTGTGTTACCAATTGTTTTCTTGGTGACTATGGTCCCAGCTGCCTTGAGATCATTGATGCCAGTTAAAAAGGGTAAAACCTATTACTATATCCTCCCGTGTAGTTCTGGGCTGAATCCTCACCGTTCTCATGATCATTGCAACTCCACGAGGTGAGATCTTGCACGGAGCCCCAGACCGAGGGAGATTGACAGTTCTTTTGTGTTTCTTCCATTTGCGAATAATCGCACCAACTGTTGTCACCTTCTCACCAAGTTGCTTGGCAATGGTCTTGTAGCCCATTCCAGCCTTGTGTATGTCTACAATCTTGTCCCTGACATCCTTGGAGAGCTCTTTGGTCTTGGCCATGGTGGAGAGTTTGGAATCTGATTGATTGATTGCTTCTGAGGACAGGTGTCTTTTATACAGGTAACAAGCTGAGATTAGGAGCACTCCCTTTAAGAGTGTGCTCCTAATCTCTGCTCGTTACCTGTATAAAAGACACCTGGGAGCCAGACATCTTTCTGATTGAGAGGGGGTCAAATACTTATTTCCCTCATTAAAATGCAAATCAATTTATAACATTTTTGACATGCGTTTTTCCGGATTTTGTTGTTATTCTGTCTCCCACTGTTCAAATAAACCTACCATTAAAATTATTGACTGATCATTTCTTTGTCAGTGGTCAAACGTACAAAATCAACAGGGGATCAAATGCTTTTTTTCCCTCACTGTAACCGACGTGCGACGATGAATCAGTCGATGTATGCCACACGCTAAGCTCCCGATACACATGCCACATGTGCATGTTTAAGAAACGCGATCGTTCCCTGTGGACATTCGGCTTCATCAGGCTCTGCTGCGATGCAGACGGCACCCATGTTAACATACGCCCATCAGTACACGCATGCAAACGGTGGCGGGGTGTCAACTTTCTCGCCTGGTATACAGGAGGTCGTGGGTTCGATCCCAACCCTGAGGCTTGTATACTTGGAAGCTTGCACGTTAACCCTGTGGTCATGTGGAGTTCTCGCCGGGTCCTCCAGTTTCTCCCTCCGCGTGTAGAATCAACATCACGCATTGCGAGTATTTGGACACTGCTGTGCATTTCCACATGATAAGAAACTTTCGTTGATCTGTCAATTGTGTGGCCAAGTTGCTTCGGCGAAAGAGTTTCGTGGCTCAGTGGGCCTTACCTGCTCAAATATTAAAAAAAGTTTTAATTTTTTTATTTAAAGCTTTTGTGACTGCAGGGATTAATATTCTTGGTTCTTTCGGTAAAGTCACCACATAGAAGGGAAACAATAAAATAATAAAAATATAAAACAATAAACTTCTCACGACGTTTCGACTGCAACACAAGAAGCAATCATCATCAGGTGTGAAAACCACAGCAAGAAAATTTGAAAAAAGTGGCGGTTATTTTTTTTTCAAATTTTCTTGCTGTGGTTTTCACACCTGATGATGATTGCTTGTGTTGCAGTCGAAACGTCGTGAGAATGTAATTGTTTTATATTTTTATTATTTAATTGTTTCCTTTCTACGTGGTAGTGACTTTACCGAAAGAACCAAGAATAAAAAAACCGTTTTCAGTTGATAGAATATCAACTTAGGGAGCAGCCGCGAATCCCTGACCCGACCGTTCGTTCATTCGTCTGTCCCTCGTTTTCCCTGGGCAGTCTTCCCGTGCCCGGGCAGCGTCCTCCTCATTGGCGAGGCCTCGCACCTCCTGGAGGCGAAGCAGCAGGCCGGCTCGTGGTGCCGCGACCCGCTGCAGGCCACCGACAAGGTGTACGTCATGCCGTGGACGCCGTTCCGCACCGACAGACTCGTGGAGTACGCCTCCCTCCAGGACATCCTGGCCAGGCGACCGCTCACCAACTACAAGCTGCCGCACCGCGTCGATGGCACGGGCTTCGTGGTGTACGACGGAGCTGTGTTCTTCAACAGGGTCGGTGCCCGGCGCCGGGGGGGGGGGGGGGTTCCGCGTGAGCACCAGTGGGATGATGGACGGCAGATGGCGGTAGGGGTGGTAGGGGCGGTAGGGGCGGTCGGGGCGCCCCGGTGGAGAGATGTTAACTACCTCGTTTAGAATCCACACGCTTTTAGAGTAATTGGCCGCTATTACTTTGCCACGTGAGAAGCCACTTGGTTGAGCTGTCATTTTGTGTGGCCAGCTCGCTTCTGGAAAAGAGCTGTATGGCTTGGTGGACCTTGCCTGGTACGACAGAGCCGTGATGATAATGATGATGACGATAGGGGCCGTAGGGGCGGCGCGGTGGAGAGATGTTCACTACCTCGCCTGGTATACAAGAGGCCATGGGTGAAACCACTTGGCAACGTCGCCCCTTCCCCCTACTGGCAGCGTATACCCGTCTGTGAAATGGCGCCTTCATTCGTGATGGCCCCTGCGGTTCTCAGATTGGCGCGAATACCAAATGTGTTGAATTATTAATCGTGTTCATTACCCGAAGTATAGGACGGCGGTGGGGAGAGAGCTTTTGCCAGAGGGCTGGATAGAACTTTGATTTCTCTTTCCAGGTGGGGGCACCCACACATACGCTGACACTAAACTTTTATCAGGCTAGGGACTGTTGCAATGACTGGTGGAGAGATATTTTTATTATTTTATTGTTTCCCTTCTACGTGACTTTACCAAAAGAACCAAGAATATGGTGGAGAGATGTTTACGACCTCGCCTGGTATACATAAGCTCGTGGGTTCAATCCCGACCCTGACGCCTGCTGCTGTATATTTGGAGTTTGCGTGTTCTCCTCGTGGATTTTTCCTCTGGGTCTTCCGTTTTTTTCCCTCCACGTTGAGAATCGACGTCACGCGTTCAGAGTATTTGGCTGCTGTACATTTCCACTCCGTTGAGCCATCATTTAGTGGCCAGGTCGCTTCTGAAAAAGAGCTATCCCGGCTCAGTGGTCCTGACCTGTAAAATAAAAATAGTTAATAGTTTTATAGTTTGTAGACTGAGCTCAGAACTCCAGTAAACATTGCAGTTGCTGAATGCATTAACTGGGGAGCGAGAGCCCTCCAGTTGTGAGCTGTATATACAACAACAACCGCCTTTCGCCACTAAGTGGCGGTGACGTCACCATGACGCTTGTGCCAGGCCATGTGCACCTTGAGGCCACGTGAAGTGTCGAATGCCCGCTGGCAGGAGGTCACGGGGCAGACCCAGGTGCCATGGGTCGACTGACTGAGATGACCGAGATAACCGGCTGATGCACCACCTGTGCCCCCTACTGTGCCAACTTGCTGTGTTTTAGCCACCCGGCGCTCCGCTCGTTGTTGTGAGCGTCGCTCCTCAACCCTCTGTTGTTGTTGGAGGGCGACTGCCTACAACTGCCCAGTAGCGTCCTTCACAAGCCTCCTCCACAGAGGCCGATCTTGACACCGCTGGTACCAGTCATTGGCAAGTCCACTCAGCTCCACATCCTCCTGTACCACGTCACTCCATCTCTTCTCTAGCCCGTGCTGCGCCCGTTTAGCCACCTCGATCCGGCCGAACAAAAGCGATTTGGGCATGCGGTGATTGGGCATGCGGGCTACATGGCCCAGCCAACGCAGCCTTGCCTGCCGGAGGAGCTCACCGATGGGACTTTGTCGAGATCTTTCGAGGAATTGTGAACTCCTCACACAATCCAGTCTGGTTAAACCCAGGATGGATTGTAGGCAGGCCAGCCTAAATGTTTCTAACTGGCGAAGGTGTTCCATTAGGGGTGTCCACGTTTCGCAAGCATAGAGAAGGGAGGGATTGACTGTGGCAGAGAAGACCTGAAGCTTCTTGCGGAGTGACAGACCAGGTAGCTTCCACACAGCTTTATGCAACGATGAAAAGATATTGCCGCTCGACTGATTCGGAGTGAGACCTCTGCTGTTAAACCGGAGCCTGTCATGAGCACACTGCCCAGGTATGGGAAACTCTCCACTCTCTCCACAACTGCCCCATCACCGATTGGGAGTTGTGGGGGTGGAGTGTCCGATGGTACAAAATACCCAGGCAGGTGCTTAGTTTTGGTGGGGCTGATGGTAAGGCCCCACAACTTCATGGCACACTCAAGTTTCAGCAGCAGCGCCTCCAATTTCTCCTCTGAGTGAGCTGCTATTACCAGGTCGTCGGTATACATAACTTGGTTGACCAATAGGGAGCCATCCCTTGACCGCACCCGGGCATCAATCAGCCTCCCATTCTACCTGTACCAGATGGAAATTCCTCGGGTACAGCTACTGAAGGCTTCACGAACTACGTGGTCGAAATAGATGTTAAATAATGTTGGAGCCAGGGGACATCCCTGTTGCACCCCAAGGTGTACAGGGAATGGCTCTGACTCCCGGCCACGTAGTTTTACCTGGGCCCGCTCACTATCATGAAGGTCCTTAATGATCATGAGCAGAGGCTCAGGGATTCCGAAAATACGAAGAACAACCCAGAGCCCAGGCCTATTGATGGTATCATAGGCCTTGACCAGGTCAATGGAGCAGAGATGCAGGTCTTGTTGGAATTCCCTACACTTCTGCTGTAGCACACGGGCAGAATATATGGCATCTGTTCAGGACCGCCCTTTCCTGAAACCGTATTGGAGCTCCGCCAGCCTCTCCTCAGTGTGCCTAGCAAGGCGATGTTGAATAATCCTTGAGATTCCCCTGTAGTTGTTACAGTCTGTGCGGTCCCCCTTCTTAAAGAGGGGGACCACCAGGGCATCCTTCCAATCCTGCAGAACCCATCCAGTGGTCCAGACTGTTGTTATGATGTCATGTAGGGCAGTCTGTGCACAAACGCCACAATCCCTCAGCATTTCGCTTGGGAGATCATTTCTGCCCGGTGCCTTTCCTGGTTTCAGGCTCTGGATCGCCTTCAGTACTTCCTCAATGGATGGCACATCAGCCAGCCACTCACAGGGGGTGACTTCTTCCTCCAATATTTGAGGCACCGCAGCCTCAGCAGGGTCATCCCCACTTTGTCCCATGATGTTTTCCAGGCTGAGGGATTCCCCCTCCCCCAGGACCTCACAGAAATGCTAAGCAAATCTGCAAACCTGTTCCTGGGGGTCAGAGATCGGATCACCGTTCTTTCCCCTAATGATGGTAATAGGTGTGGCGCTGCAGGTTACTTTTTTGATGGAGTTAAATAGAGATTTGTGATCGCGGGCCATTGAGGCAGACTCCATCTCCACAGCAACCCGCGACCACCACCCATCCTTGCAGTGCCTCACGGCTCTCCGAACCTCCGAGCGAAGGATGCGGTAAGCCTCCTCATTCTCCAACGTGGGATGCTGTAGCCGATGAGCGTGGGCCTGTCGCTTTTTCTCAACCATCCTGAACACCTCCTCTGTCAGCCAGGGTCTCTGGGGAGGTCTGGACCGCGTACCCAAAGCAGCCATACACACACACAAAGATAAAGATCCCCCATATAGCCTTAACAGACTGTAGGGGCAAGTGCTGTTAGCGAGCAGCTATGAAGGCCGGAACGTTACACGAGGGGGTGGGTGGCCAGCACCACGCCCGACCGCCTTTGTCTCCCCAGTGGCAATGTTTTTATCCACCGCACCAGGTACTCATTTGAGGCTGAGTCGACTTAGGGGAGGCCCAGGACCGGTTCAGATAATCGTCACCGGTGTTGGCCGTGAGAGGAAATCGAACCCGGGTCGCCGGGTTCGTAGCGCAGCGCGCTAACCGCTACACTATCATACACACATACACACACACATACACACACACACTCAGACACTCGCACTCAAACACCTTTGTACCTTCACCTCCGCTCTCCCTCACACACTGTGAGGAGCGCCCCCACGCACTTCACTTGTGCTCATCAAAGACCAAGATCCCCTGTAGAGCCTTCAACAGACTGTTGGGGCAAGCGCTGTTAGCGAGCAGCACCTATGATGGGCAGGCGCAGCGTACGAGGGGCTGGCGTGGCCATCACCACCACCACCACGCCCGGATCTTTCATGCTCACACCTTCACCCACTCATACACGCACACACACTCACACTCTCCTCTCACGCTCACCTTTCCTCTCCCCACCCCCTCTCCCTCACACACTCACTCACTCACCTCTCTCCACACACCCACCTCTCCCCACACACTCACTCACTCACCTGTCACACCCACACTCACCTCTCACACCCACACTCACTCACCTCTCACACCCACACTCACTCACCTCTCCACCACACACACACTCACTCACCTCTCACTCTCACACTCACTCACCTCTCCACCACACACACACACTCACTTAACCTCTCACACCCACACTCACCCACCTCTCCACCACACACACACTCACTCACCTCTCACACCCACACTCACCTCTCCACCACACCCACACTCACTCACCTCACCACACACTCACTCACTCACCTCTTACACTCACTCACCTCTCCACCACACACATACACACACACTCACCTCTCACACTCACCCACCTCTCCACCACACACACCCACACTCACTCACCTCTTACACCCACACTCACCTCTCCACCACACACACACACCACACTCACTCACTCACCTCTTACACCCACACTCACCTCTCCACCACACACACACCACACTCACTCACTCACCTCTTACACCCACACTCACCTCTCCACCACACACACACCACACACTCACTCACTCACCTCTTACACCCACACTCACCTCTCCACCACACACACACCACACACTCACTCACCTCACCACACACTCACTCACTCACTTAACCTCTCCCTGCCACCCACGCTGTGCGCCGTCGCAGGAGCGAACGCGCAGCGTCGTCAAGTTCGACCTGCGCACGCGCGTCAAGGGCGGCGAGGCGTTCATCCCCAACGCCAACTACCACGACACTTCGCCCTACCGCTGGGGCGGCAAGTCCGACATCGACCTGGCGGCCGACGAGCACGGCCTCTGGGTCGTCTACGCCACGGAGCAGAACCACGGGCGCATGGTGGTGAGCCGCTTAAATCCGCGCGCGATGCGCGTCGAGGCCTCCTTCGAGACGGCCTACGTCAAGCGCTCGGCCTCCGACGCCTTCATGGCGTGCGGCGTCCTCCACGTCCTGCGCTCGACTTACGAGGACGACGGCGACGGAGGGGCGGACGCCGCGGGAGGAGGAGGAGGAGGAGGAGGGGGAGGAGGGGGGACGAGCGACCGCATCGACTACGTGTACGACACCGACTCGCGGCGGGACGCTCGCGTCTCCGTCCCGTTCCCCAACCCGTTCCGGTTCATCACGTCGGTGCAGTACAACGCGCGCGACCGCGCCCTCTACGTGTGGAACAACCACCACGCGCTGCGCTACGCGCTGCGCTTCGGCACGCGGGACCCCGCTGCGGGTGAGCGGGAGGGTGTCGGTGGGGTTGGTTGTGGGTTGGGGGGAGCGGGGGGGGTGGGGTGTGGAAGAGTGGGGCGGTGGGGAGAGGTTGGATTGGAGTTTGAAAGTCCGCTTTGTCTTCTTTGGTTCTTTCGGTAAAGTCACGTAGAATGAGAATAAAATAATAAATTGATAAAATAAAATAACACAATAATATTCTCACGACGTTTCGGCCACAACACAAGCGGCCTTCATCAGGTGAAGGGACGAGACTGTCTGGTAGGACAGCGCTGGAGTGAAAAAAAGCCACGTTTAGATCACGACCTTTAAGCTGTGTCAGAAGAAACAAAGCGCCTTGACAAAGGAATTAGCATATAATTTAGCATTGAAATGGCCGAGTGATTAGCTTGTGACTGGTCACAGAAATGGCTATGTTAAAGTTAAAGCATACACATCCGCAGAGGCACCCCTTGACAAAGGAATTAGCATAGAATTTAGCATTGAAATAGCTAAGTTAAAGCATACACATCCGCAGAGGCACCCCTTGACAAAGGAATTAGCATAGAATTTAGCATTGAAATAGCTGAGTGATTAGCTTGTAACTGGTCACAGAAATGGCTATGTTGAAGTCAAGGTCTACACATCTGAGCTATTCACAGTAACTGGGTATACAATACAATGTATAATGAATACTATATAGTGAACCAATAAAAAACTAAAATATAAATTACCTTAATGTTATCAATAAACTCTATATTCTCCAATCAGCTAAGCTACCAACAATAAGTCGTTATATATCACAATGCTATATGGCGAAAAAATGGGTGGATTCTTACCCTCAACTTTAGCAACACGGATAGCTACGGGCACCGTTCAGACGGACGAGTTCATCCAAGGTCGGAACAGAGGAGGGGAGAGAGACAGCTGCGAGGCGCTATTATACTCCATGTTGTAAACCATACCATTAACCGTGGTGTGAGAGGTATTAAGAGTCAATGCTGGTGAAAGAGCTGCGGTCTGAAGGTCATCGTAAAATACAATTAATTAAGAACGGAAATGGTTTAAAACATCTTTCCAATGGTTACTAAGCCAGAATCCATCTTCTCGGTTGAAATTGTCTCTGTGCTTGTATATGTGAATGGCCTCATGAACGAATCTCTCATGGTAGCCGGTTGGTTTGCAAAGAACCTCCGTCTTGGAGAAGTCAATGTCATGTGAGCCCACTGAATTATAACAGTGATCTGCCACAGCAGAGGAGTTCGTCCTACCGTGTTTCAAGTCTGCTTTATGTTCACGGATGCGGTCCGAGATATGTCGTTTGGTTTCTCCAATGTAGCTACTACCACAGAGGCACTTTAGTTTGTGAATGCCCGGGTACTGTATGTCTGGAACAGCATCTTTTACAGATGGAACTAGATCACGGATTTTATGTATTGTGTTGAATCGGACCTGGATCTTGTGTTTATTCAGGATTTTGGAGATCTTTTTAGTGACCCCTGCAATGTAGGGTAAGGTGATGGTTTTGAGTGGCTCCACAAGAGAATCCTTCTTCATGACTGGAGTGATGGCTTTGCGGATTGTGTAGTCGGAGTAACCATTAGCCCTGAGAGCCTGGTGTACGTGCTTGAGTTCACTGGTAATGTGTTCCTGGTCGGAAATGCATTGGGCTCTATGGTATAGAGTCTTGATGAGGGAGTTCTTCTGGGATGGATGGTGGTGGGAATCCGGTTTCAAGTGAGCATCTGTATGGGTGGCTTTCCTGTAGACAGAGTGGCTCATTGAACCATCATGTCTCCTTTTTATTACGACATCCAAAAAGGGTAGTTTGCCATCTTTTTCGACCTCCATGGTAAATCTGATGGTTGGGTGTATGGAATTGATGTGGTCGCGGAATTGGTCTAGAGCAGGCTGGCCATGTGGCCAGATGACAAAGGTGTCATCCACGTACCTCTTCCATAAGGTCGGGCGTAGAGTGGCATTCTGGATGGCGTCAGTTTCAAAATTTTCCATGAATACGTTGGCTACAACCGGAGATAGGGGGGAGCCCTTTGGGGTGCCCTCAGTTTGTTTGTAGAAAGTTCCATTCCAGGTGAAGTATGTGTTGGTTAAGCAATGTCTCACCAGGGGGGGTACATCAGTGTGCAGTCCTTGATGAACCAGGTCTTCAATGATAGCGATGGTGTCAGGTACCGGGACTTTGGTGAACAAGGACACCACATCAAAACTGACAAGCAGGTCGTCTGGAGACAGGGAAATGCCTTTGATTGTCGATACCAGGTGAGTAGAATTTAGTACCGCAGAGGTGGTTTTTCCAGTGAAAGGTCACAGTATATGAGCAAGAAAACGTGCCAGTTTATAGGTGGGGGAGTTGATAGTAGAGACGATGGGACGAAGGGGTGTATCTTCTCTGTGTATCTTTGGAAGGCCATATAATCTTGGTGGTCTGGCAGCAGAGGGTTTCAACGAGAACTGTTTGGTCTCATCAATTAATGCTGTTGAATCAGAAATGATTTTGTTCGTTTTGGTAACCAGGCTGTTGGTGGGATCTCTTTTTATTTTTGTATAGCTGCCATCGTTGAGTAGTTCTTGAATTTTGTTGTTATATTCTGTTTTGTCCATGATGACAGTGGCATTGCCCTTGTCGGCTGAGAGGACGACAATATCATCCCTCTTTTTTAATTGAGATAATTCAAAACGTTCGTCTTTGCTGATGTTGCTGGGTGGCAACTTAGCGTTTTTGAGGGTTGCAGTGATTTCAGATCTTGCTACGTCTGCAGCGATGGGACTCAAGCCCTTGAGTGCAATGTCGACATGGGCAATGATATCATTAACCAGTAAGTGTCTCGGTGTGACAGCAAAGTTTAGACCTTTAGCTAAAACGGATTTCAGACCATCAGAAATGGAACTGTTACTGCGATTAATTACGACTTTGTTGACGTCTATCTTTTCGGTGTGTGGATCCGATTTTTAGCTGGAGAGGTGATTGAATTTGGAAATCAAATTGTCCCTACATTTGGTCGACATAGTGGCAGCCGAAGAGGTAGTCATATTGTCTACATGTTCCCAATCCGATGTAGACATTGTTGCTGTCAATGTTAAGTGTGATTTGTAGAGTGTCTTGTCTAACTGATCGAGTTCGGTGCGTGTAAGTCTGATTTTTTCCGAGATAAGAGCGAAGCAAGTTCTAGCTACAATTCGTTTTGCATTGAGAGAAGTTGCAACAGCAGGGGTTAGTGTAAATGCGGTTGGTATTACCTTAGAGTTGCGGCATCTCTTCAGAAAGGTGAGAGACTCGATTAGTTGAGCCTTCTTATCCCGGAGTCTGTTGAATGATCTTAAGGATGTGTGAAATCCCTCCCCGTAGAGGCGGTTAAATTTCGATTTAAAGCTTTCGTGACTGCAAGGATTCATCTTCTTTGGTTCTTTCGGTAAAGTCACGTAGAATGAGAATAAAATAATAAATTGATAAAATAAAATAACACAATAATATTCTCACGACGTTTCGGCCACAACACAAGCGGCCTTCATCAGGTGAAGGGACGAGACTGTCTGGTAGGACAGCGCTGGAGTGAAAAAAAGCCACGTTCAGATCACGACCTTTAAGCTGTGTCAGAAGAAACAAAGCGCCTTGACAAAGGAATTAGCATGTAATTTAGCATTGAAATGGCCGAGTGATTAGCTTGTGACTGGTCACAGAAATGGCTATGTTAAAGTTAAAGCATACACATCCGCAGAGGCACCCCTTGACAAAGGAATTAGCATAGAATTTAGCATTGAAATAGCTGAGTGATTAGCTTATAACTGGTCACAGAAATAGCTATGTTTAAAGTCAGAGCATACACATTCACCGAGGCACCTAGTACAAATCAAACAGGAGAATTTAGCATTGAAATAACTAGGCGAATTTAGCATTGAAATAACTGAGTGATTAGCTAGTGACTGGTCACAGAAATGGCTATGTTGAAGTCAAGGTCTACACATCTGAGCTATTCACAGTAACTGGGTATACAATACAATGTATAATGAATACTACATAGTGAACCAATAAAAAACTAAAATATAAATTACCTTAATGTTATCAATAAACTCTATATTCTCCAATCAGCTAAGCTACCAACAATGAGTCGTTATATATCACAATGCTATATGGCGAAAAAATGGGTGGATTCTTACCCTCAACTTTAGCAACACGGATAGCTACGGGCACCGTTCAGACGGACGAGTTCATCCAAGGTCGGAACAGAGGAGGGGGATAGAGACAGCTGCGAGGCACTATTATACTCCATGTTGTAAACCATACCATTAACCGTGGTGTGAGAGGTATTAAGAGTCAATGCTGGTGAAAGAGCTGCGGTCTGAAGGTCATCGTAAAATACAATTAATTAAGAACGGAAATGGTTTAAAACATCTTTCCAATGGTTACTAAGCCAGAATCCATCTTCTCGGTTGAAATTGTCTCTGTGCTTGTATATGTGAATGGCCTCATGAACGAATCTCTCATGGTAGCCGGTTGGTTTGCAAAGAACCTCCGTCTTGGAGAAGTCAATGTCATGTGAGCCCACTGAATTATAACAGTGATCTGCCATGGCAGTGGAGTTCGTCCTACCGTGTTTCAAGTCTGCTTTATGTTCACGGATGCGGTCCGAGATATGTCGTTTGGTTTCTCCAATGTAGATACTACCACAGAGGCACTTTAGTTTGTAAACGCCCGGGTACTGTATGTCTGGACCAGCATCTTTTACAGATGGAACTAGATCACGGATTTTATGTGTTGTGTTGAATCGGACCTGGATCTTGTGTTTATTTAGGATTTTGGAGATCTTTTTAGTGACCCCTGCAATGCAGGGTGAGGTGATGGTTTTGAGTGGCTCCACAAGAGAATCCTTCTTCATGACTGGAGTGATGGCTTTGCGGATTGTGTAGTCGGAGTAACCATTAGCCCTGAGAGCCTGGTGTACGTGCTTGAGTTCACTGGTAATGTGTTCCTGGTCGGAAATGCATTGGGCTCTATGGTATAGAGTCTTGATGAGGGAGTTCTTCTGGAATGGATGGTGGTGGGAATCCAGTTTCAAGTAAGCATCTGTATGGGTGGCTTTCCTGTAGACAGAGTGGCTCATTGAACCATCATGTCTCCTTTTAATTAAGACATCCAAAAAGGGTATTTTGCCATCTTTTTCGACCTCCATGGTAAATCTGATGGCTGGGTGTATGGAATTGATGTGGTCACGGAATTGGTCTAGAGCAGGCTGGCCATGTGGCCAGATGACAAAGGTGTCATCCACGTACCTCTTCCATAAGGTCGGGCGTAGAGTGGCAGTCTGGATGGCGTCAGTTTCAGTTTTTTCCATGAATACGTTGGCTACAACCGGAGATAGGGGGGAGCCCATTGGGGTGCCCTCAGTTTGTTTGTAGAAAGTTCCATTCCAGGTGAAGTATGTGTTGGTTAAGCAATGTCTCACCAGGGGGGGTACATCAGTGTGCAGTCCTTGATGAACCAGGTCTTCAATGATAGTGATGGTGTCAGGTACCGGGACTTTGGTGAACAAGGACACCACATCAAAACTGACAAGCAGGTCGTCTGGGGACAGGGAAATGCCTTTGATTGTCGATACCAGGTGAGTAGAATTTAGTACCGCAGAGGTGGTTTTTCCAGTGAAAGGTCGCAGTATATCAGCAAGAAAATGTGCCAGTTTATAGGTGGGGGAGTTGATAGTAGAGACGATGGGACGAAGGGGTGTATCTTTTTTGTGTATCTTTGGAAGGCCATATAATTCTTGGTGGTCTGGCAGCAGAGGGTTTCAACGAGAACTGTTTGGTCTCATCAATTAATGCTGTTGAATCAGAGATGATTTTGTTCGTTTTGGTAACCAGGCTGTTGGTGGGATCTCTTTTTATTTTTGTATAGCTGCCATCGTTGAGTAGTTCTTGAATTTTGTTGTTATATTCTGTTTTGTCCATGATGACAGTGGCATTGCCCTTGTCGGCTGAGATGGCGACAATATCATCCCTCTTTTTAATTGAGATAATTCAAAACGTTCGTCTTTGCTGATGTTGCTGGGTGGCAACTTAGCGTTTTTGAGGGTTGCAGCAATTTCAGATCTTGCTACGTCTGCAGCGATGGGACTCAAGCCCTTGAGTGCAACGTCGACATGGGCAATGATGTCGTTAACCGGTAAGTGTCTCGGGGTGACAGCAAAGTTTAGACCTTTAGCTAAAAGGGATTTCAGACCATCAGAAATGGAACTGTTACTGCGATTAATTACGACTTTGTTGACGTCTATCTTTTCGGTGTGTGGGTGTACCCCCCCTTGTGAGACATTGCTTAACCAACACATACTTCACCTGGAATGGAACTTTCTACAAACAAACTGAGGGCACCCCAATGGGCTCCCCCCTATCTCCAGGTGTAGCCAACGTATTCATGGAAAATTTTGAAACTGACGCCATCCAGACTGCCACTCTACGCCCGACCTTATGGAAGAGGTACGTGGATGACATCTTTGTCATCTGGCCACATGGCCAGCCTGCTCTAGACCAATTCCGCGACCACATCAATTCCATACACCCAGCCATCAGATTTACCATGGAGGTTGAAAAAGATGGCAAACTCCCCTTTTTGGATGTCTTAATTAAAAGGAGACATGATGGTTCAATGAGCCACTCTGTCTACAGGAAAGCCACACATACAGATGCTTACTTGAAACCGGATTCCCACCACCATCCATTCCAGAAGAACTCCCTCATCAAGACTCTATACCATAGAGCCCAATGCATTTCCGACCAGGAACACATTACCAGTGAACTCAAGCACGTACACCAGGCTCTCAGGGCTAATGGTTACTCCGACTACACAATCCGCAAAGCCATCACTCCAGTCATGAAGAAGGATTCTCTTGTGGAGCCACTCAAAACCATCACCTTACCCTACATTGCAGGGGTCACTAAAAAGATCCCCAAAATCCTGAATAAACACAAGATCCAGGTCCGATTCAACACAATACATAAAATCCGTGATCTGGTTCCATCTGTAAAAGATGCTGTTCCAGACATACAGTACCCGGGGGTTTACAAACTAAAGTGCCTCTGTGGTAGTAGCTACATTGGAGAAACCAAACGACATATCTCGGACCGCATCCGTGAACATAAAGCAGACTTGAAACACGGTAGGATGAACTCCTCTGCCATGGCAGATCACTGTTATAATTCAGTGGGCTCACATGACATTGACTTCTCCAAGACGGAGGTTCTTTGTAAACCAACCGGCTACCATGAGAGATTCGTTCATGAGGCCATTCACATATACAAGCACAGAGACAATTTCAACCGAGAAGATGGATTCTGGCTTAGTAACCATTGGAAAGATGTTTTAAACCATTTCCGTTCTTAATTAATTGTATTTTACGATGACCTTCAGACCGCAGCTCTTTCACCAGCATTGACTCTTAATACCTCTCACACCACGGTTAATGGTATGGTTTACAACATGGAGTATAATAGCGCCTCGCAGCTGTCTCTCTCCCCCTCCTCTGTTCCGACCTTGGATGAACTCGTCCGTCTGAACGGGGCCCGTAGCTATCCGTGTTGCTAAAGTTGAGGGTAAGAATCCACCCATTTTTTCGCCATATAGCATTGTGATATATAACGACTTATTGTTGGTAGCTTAGCTGATTGGAGAATATAGAGTTCATTGATAACATTAAGGTAATTTATATTTTAGTTTTTTATTGGTTCACTATGTAGTATTCATTATACATTGTATTGTATACCCAGTTACTGTGAATAGCTCAGATGTGTAGATCTTGACTTCAACATAGCCATTTCTGTGACCAGTCACTAGCTAATCACTCAGTTATTTCAATGCTAAATTCGCCTAGTTATTTCAATGCTAAATTCTCCCGTTTGATTTGTACTAGGTGCTTCGGTGAATGTGTATGCTCTGACTTTAAACATAGATATTTGTGTGACCAGTTACAAGCTAATCACTCAGCTATTTCAATGCTAAATTCTATGCTAATTCCTTTGTCAAGGGGTGCCTCTGCGGATGTGTATGCTTTAACTTAGCTATTTCAATGCTAAATTCTATGCTAATTCCTTTGTCAAGGGGTGCCTCTGCGGATGTGTATGCTTTAACTTTAACATAGCCATTTCTGTGACCAGTCACAAGCTAATCACTCAGCCATTTCAATGCTAAATTATATGCTAATTCCTTTGTCAAGGCGCTTTGTTTCTTCTGACACAGCTTAAAGGTCGTGATTTGAACGTGGCTTTTTTTCACTCCAGCGCTGTCCTACCAGACAGTCTCGTCCCTTCACCTTATGAAGGCCGCTTGTGTTGTGGCCGAAACGTCGTGAGAATATTATTGTGTTATTTTATTTTATCAATTTATTATTTTATTCTCATTCTACGTGACTTTACCGAAAGAACCAAAGAAGATGAATCCTTGCAGTCACGAAAGCTTTAAATCGAAATTTAACCGCCTCTACGAGGAGGGATTTCACACATCCTTAAGATCATTCAACAGACTCCGGGATAAGAAGGCTCAACTAATCGAGTCTCTCACCTTTCTGAAGAGATGCCGCGACTCTAAGGTAATACCAACCGCATTTACACTAACCTCTTCTGTTGCAACTTCTCTCAATGCAAAACGAATTCTAACTAGAACTAGCTTCGCTCTTATCTCGGAAAAAATCAGACTTACACGCACCGAACTCGATCAGTTAGACAAGACACTCTACAAATCACACTTAACATTGACAGCAACAATGTCTACATCGGATTGGGAACATGTAGACAATATGACTATCTCTTCGGCTGCCACTATGTCGACCAAATGTAGGGACAATTTGATTTCCAAATTCAAGCACCTCTCCAGCAAATAATCGGACCCACACACCGAAAAGATAGACGTCAACAAAGTCGTAATTAATCGCAGTAACAGTTCCATTTCTGATGGTCTGAAATCCGTTTTAGCTAAAGGTCTAAACTTTGCTGTCACACCGAGACACTTACCGGTTAATGATATCTTTGCCCATGTCGACGTTGCACTCAAGGGCTTGAGTCCCATCGCTGCAGACGTAGCAAGATCTGAAATCGCTGCAACCCTCAAAAACGCTAAGTTGCCACCCAGCAACATCAGCAAAGACGAACGTTTTGAATTATCTCAATTAAAAAAGAGGGATGATATTGTCGTCCTCTCAGCCGACAAGGGCAATGCCACTGTCATCATGGACAAAACAGAATATAACAACAAAATTCAAGAACTACTCAACGATGGCAGCTATACAAAAATAAAAAGAGATCCCACCAACAGCCTGGTTACCAAAACGAACAAAATCATCTCTGATTCAACAGCATTAATTGATGAGACCAAACAGTTCTCGTTGAAACCCTCTGCTGCCAGACCACCAAGATTATATGGCCTTCCAAAGATACACAAAGAAGATACACCCCTTCGTCCCATCGTCTCTACTATCAACTCCCCCACCTATAAACTGGCACGTTTTCTTGCTGATATACTGCGACCTTTCACTGGAAAAACCACCTCTGCGGGACTAAATTCTACTCACCTGGTATCGACAATCAAAGGCATTTCCCTGTCCCCAGACGACCTGCTTGTCAGTTTTGATGTGGTGTCCTTGTTCACCAAAGTCCCGGTACCTGACACCATCGCTATCATTGAAGACCTGGTTCATCAAGGACTGCACACTGATGTACCCCCCCTGGTGAGACATTGCTTAACCAACACATACTTCACCTGGAATGGAACTTTCTACAAACAAACTGAGGGCACCCCAATGGGCTCCCCCCAATCTCCGGTTGTAGCCAACGTATTCATGTAAAATTTTGAAACTGACGCCATCCAGACTGCCACTCTATGCCCGACCTTATGGGAGAGGTACGTGGATGACACCTTTGTCATCTGGCCACATGGCCAGCCTGCTCTAGACCAATTCCGCGACCACATCAATTCCATACACCCAGCCATCAGATTTACCATGGAGGTCGAAAAAGATGGCAAACTACCCTTTTTGGATGTCTTAATTAAAAGGAGACATGATGGTTCAATGAGCCACTCTGTCCAGGTCCGATTCAACACAATACACAAAATCCGTGATCTAGTTCCATCTGTAAAAGATGCTGTTCCATACATACAGTACCCGGGCGTTTACAAACTAAAGTGCCTCTGTGGTAGTAGCTACATTGAAGAAACCAAACGACATATCTCGGACCGCATCCGTGAACATAAAGCAGACTTGAAACACGGTAGGACGAACTCCTCTGCCGTGGCAGATAACTGTTATAATTCAGTGGGCTCACATGACATTGACCTCTCCAAGACGGAGGTTCTTTGCAAACCAACCGGCTACCATGAGAGATTCGTTCATGAGGCCATTCACATATACAAGCACAGAGACAATTTCAACCGAGAAGATGAATTCTGGCTTAGTAACCATTGGAAAGATGTTTTAAACCATTTCCATTCTTAAATAATTGTATTTTACGATGACCTTCAGACCGCAGCTCTTTCACCAGCATTGACTCTTAATACCTCTCACACCACGGTTAATGGTATGGTTTACAACATGGAGTATAATAGCGCCTCGCAGCTGTCTCTCTCCCCCTCCTCTGTTCCGACCTTGGATGAACTCGTCCGTCTGAACGGAGCCCGTAGCTATCCGTGTTGCTAAAGTTGAGGGTAAAAATCCACCCATATTTTCGCCATTATAAAAATATAAAAAAAACAATAAAATTCTCACGACGTTTCGACTGCAACACCAAGCAATCGTCATCAGGTGTGAAAACCAGAGCAAGAAAATGTTCTTGCTGTGGTTTTTTCTTGCTGTGGTTTTCACACCTGATGATGATTGCTTTGTGTTGCAGTCAAAACGTCGTGAGAATTTTATTGTTTTATATTTTTATTATTTTATTGTTTCTCTTCTACATGGTGGTGACTTTACCAAAAGAACCAAGAATATGAATCCCTGCAGTCACGGAAGCTTTGAATCAAACCTCCTGTGTTATTGGCAGAAAGGGCTAAAACCTATTCTTATCTTTCAATACTTTTGATACTGGCAAAACAATATTTCCCGATGGTGTAGCTGCTCACCCCCGAGATATCAAGGCTCCGATAGTACCGTTGTCCTTGTCCTGGTCACCTTTCGGCATTCTCTGGTGAGACACTGATGGGACTGGGCCATTAAGACGGCTGTCTCTGGTGCAGGCCAATACGTTTCAAAGACAGTGCATCACATACTACCAGAGCGTGATGTTTCCGTTTGCAAGTTCACCACAGATATGTGCGCGGTTATTTCGGACGTGATTGCTTGTGTGAGGTTTCGTCTGTTTTAGTGTTTGAGCATCTTAACACCTCCTGTTTTAGTGCCAGAAAGGGGTCAAGCCTATTCTTGTTTTTCACACGGTGACCGACTTTGTTCGACGGTAGCGATCGGGGCGGTACGTTGGAACTTTCTCTCGCGCCCCGCGTGGCCGACTGCGCTAATCGGAGGTGCGTGAGGAGGCCTCCTCCTTGGCTTTTGTCTCTGACGTTGCGCTCGCCAGCTGCCCCCCCCCCCCCCCCCCCCCCACGGGTCGAGCATGAGGCCAGAAAACTTTGAAGCGGCTCAAGCTTTGAGCTCTTTGGGACACCGGGGATGGCCTTCCTGAAACCGGGGAACGTTCGGCCAGTGCAGGACGTTTGGTAGCCCTGCGCCGCTGCGCTTGGGTTGTGAATGTTTGCACGTTGAACTTTTTCCGCGCCGTACGTAGCCGATCGTGCCAATAGGCGGTGTCGAATGGAGCGGCCGGCCGTCGCTGCTCTTGCCGCCGTCGACTGTGTAAATGTTAGCCGGTCGCGCCCGTGTCATCAATGCGGTCGTTTTGTTCTTTGCGTTTCCCACAATGCAGTGCACGAGATTTCGACGTCGGGGCCTTCCAGCGGAGGCGGCACCGCAAGTCCTCCGCGGAGCCGCGTGGCGACGGTTCCGCCCATCCCTGTGCAACTGCCGCAGGTGACGGTGGTGGTGACGGTGGTGGTAGCAGCAAGAGTGTTGGCAGTAGTGGTGGTGGTGGTGGTGATAGTGGTGGGGAGCGGTGGTACGGCGGTTAGCGCTACGCCGCGCTATGAACCCGGCGACCCCGAGTTCGATTCCCGCTCACGGCCAACACCGGTGACGATTATCTGAACCGGTCCTGGGACTCCTCTCCTAGGTCGACTCAGCCTCAAATAATTAGCTGGTACGGTGCGTAAAAACATCACCGCAGGCGGTCGGGCATGGTGCTGGCCACCCATCCCCTTGCGTGCCGTGCCGGCCTTCATAGCTGCTCGCGAACAGCACTTGCCCCTACAGTCTGTTAAAGGTTATACGGGGGGGTGGGGGATCTTTATATTTGTTGGCAGTGGTAGTGGCGACTGTGGTGGTGGCGTTGTTGTTGCTGATGGTAGTGGTGGTGAGCGGTGGCGGTTGGCGCACCGCACCTCCGATTAGCACGGTTGGCTCTGCACGGTTGGCGAAAGAGGTTCAACACTTGCAACGCTGCGCTCCACTCTTTAACGCCACCGCAGGACACGACCGACATGAAACCGGGAGACGCGGCGCCCGCTGACGGCGGCGAGGGCGGCACCCGCGAGCCCGCATTCTGTCCCCCCACGCTCGCCCACGCCGTCCAGTGGCCCCAGCTGCCGCCGGGCAAGACGGCGGAGAGGCCCTGTCCTGCGGGTGCCGTCGGTGAGTCCGCCCGCCCTCCGCCTCCGCCCGTCTCCCTCTGTCTCCCTCTGTCTCCGAGTCTCTATCTGCGTCTCTGTCTCTCACGTCTCCCTCTGTCTCCCTCTGTCTCTGGGTCTCTAGCTGCGTTTCTGTCTCTCACGTCTCCCTCTGTCTCCCCCTGTCTCCGAGTCTCTATCTGCGTCTCTGTCTCTCACGTCTCCCTCTGTCTCCCTCTGTCTCCGAGTCTCTATCTGTGTCTCTGTCTCTCACGTCTCCCTCTGTCTCCCCCTGTCTCCTGGTCTCTATCTGCGTCTCTGTCTCTCACGTCTCCCTCTGTCTCCCTCTGTCTCCGAGTCTCTAGCTGTGTCTCTGTCTCTCACGTCTCCCTCTGTCTCCCCCTGTCTCCTGGTCTCTAGCTGCGTCTCTGTCTCTCACGTCTCCCTCTGTCTCCCCGTGTCTCCGAGTCTCTAGCAGCGTCTCTGTCTCTCACGTCTGCCTCTGTCTCCCCGTGTCTCCGAGTCTCTATCTGCGTCTCTGTCTCTCACGTCTCTCTCTGTCTCCCCCTGTCTCCGAGTCTCTAGCTGCGTCTCTGTCTCTCACGTCTCCCTCTGTCTCCCCCTGTCTCCGAGTCTCTAGCTGTGTCTCTGTCTCTCACGTCTCCCTCTGTCTCCCCCTGTCTCCGAGTCTCTATCTGTGTCTCTGTCTCTCACGTCTCCCTCTGTCTCCCCCTGTCTCCGAGTCTCTATCTGCGTCTCTGTCTCTCACATCTCCCTCTGTCTCCCCCTGTCTCCGAGTCTCTATCTGCGTCTCTGTCTCTCACGTCTCCCTCTATCTCCGTGTCTCTGTCTCCCAAATCTTCCTCTGTATCAGTGTCTCTATCTGCGTGTCTGTTTCACATCTTCCTATCTCCATCTTTCTTTCTATTTATCTGTGTGTGTGTGTCTGTGTGTGTATCTGTGTGTGTGTCTGTGTGTGTATCTGTGTGTGTGTGTGTGTCACTGTGTGTGCGTCTGCGTGTGTATCTGTGTGTGTTTGTGTGTGTGTCTGTGTGTGTCTGTGTGTGTGACTCTGTGTGCGTCTGTGTGTGTGTCTGTGTGTGTGTCTGTGTGTGTCTGAGTGTGTGTCTGTGTGTGTGTCTGTGTGTGTGTCTGTGTGTGTGACTGTGTGTGTGTCTGTGTGTGTGTCTGTGTGTGTGTCTGTTTGTGTGTCTGTGTGTGTGTCTGTTTGTGTGTCTGTGTGTGTGTGTCTGTGTGTGTGTGTCTGTGTGTGTGTCTGTGTGTGTGTCTGTGTGTGTGTCTGTGTGTGTCTGTGTCTGTCTGTGTGTGTGTCTGTGTGTGTCTGAGTGTGTGTCTGTGTGTGTGTCTGTGTGTGTAACTGTGTGTGTGTCTGTGTGTCTGTGTGTGTGTCTGTTTGTGTGTCTGTGTGTGTGTGTCTGTTTGTGTGTCTGTATGTGTGTGTCTGTGTGTGTCTGTGTCTGTCTGTGTGTGTGTCTCTGTCTGTGTGTGTGTCTGTGTGTGTGTCTGTGTGTGTGTCTGTGTGTGTCGCTCTCTCTGCCCCCCGTCCCCTCGCTCTCCGTTTTTGCGTCTCATGCTTTTATTTCTGTAGAACTCTCTCTGTCTATCTCTCTCTACCTATCTATTTTCTCTGTCACCCTATCTCTGTATCTTTATCTCTTTGTGCCTCTCTCTCTATCTCTCTCTACCTATCTGTTTTTCTCTGTCACCCTATCTCTGTATCTTTATCTCTTTGTGCTTCTCTGTCTATCTCTCTCCGGTTGTCTATCTCCTGCTTATCTCAGTCTCTCTTTCTCTCTGTATCCACCCCCCCCTACCCATCTCCCTTTGTCTCGCTGTCTCAGTCTGTGTCTGTGCCTCCCTCCGTGCGGGGTGGGGAGCGGCGGTGCAGCGGTCAGCGCTACGCTGCGCTACGAACCCGGCGACCCGAATTTGATTCCCGCTCACGGCCACCAACAGCCAGTGACCATCATCTGAACTCGTCCCGGGCCTCCGCTTGGTCGACTCGGCCTCAAATTAGTACCTGCAGCGATTAGTAAAAAAACATCTCCACTGGGGAGACAAAGGCGGCCGGGCGTGGTGCTTGCCACCCACCCCTCTCGTGTGCCTTGACGGCCTTCATTCGTTGCTTCTCGCTAACAGCCACTTGGTGCAACGGTCTGTTAAGGTTACACGCGGGGGTCCTTTTGTCTTTGTGGAGTGTGGGAGGTGGTGAGACGTGGCTAGATGGGATGTGGGGCTCAAGCACCGCTCAGCAATGTTGCCTTGAGGATATCACGTGGGAAAACCACATCCAATCACACACATTCTCACCAATAGTGGAGTTTTTTTGGGGGGTTAGATCGTGTAAATGTATCAGTGTGTGTCCTTAAACGCGCCACCACCCGACGCAACCAACTAGTAAGGGTTGTCACGTCACTTGCCAATTCGTCACTAGTACAGCACTAGTGTGTAGTGTATAGTGTAGTGTATAGTGTCGTGTATAGTGTCGTGTATAGTAGTGTATAGTGTAGTGTATAGTGTAGTATATAGTAGTGTGTAGTGTAGTGTATAGTAGTGTAGTGTATAGTAGTGTAGTGTATAGGCTCCAGAGGATTATTTGTGTGTGTGTGTGTACTAGGGAGACAATGGTCTATGTAGGCTACAGAGGGATCTGTGTGTGTGTGTGTACTGGGGAGACAATGGTCTATGTAGGCTACAGAGGGATCTGTGTGTGTGTACTAGGGAGACAATGGTCTATGTAGGCTACAGGGGGATCTGTGTGTGTGTGTACTAGGGAGACAATGGTCTATGTAGGCTACAGAGGGATCTGTGTGTGTGTGTACTGGAGAGACAATGGTCTATGTAGGCTACAGAGGGATCTGTGTGTGTGTACTAGGGAGACAATGGTCTATGTAGGCTACAGAGGGATCTGTGTGTGTGTGTACTAGGGAGACAATGGTCTATGTAGGCTACAGAGGGATCTGTGTGTGTGTACTTAGGGAGACAGTGGTCTATGTAGGCTACAGAGGGATCTGTGTGTGTGTACTAGGGAGACAATGGTCTATGTAGGCTACAGAGGGATCTGTGTGTGTGTGTGTGTGTACTAGGGAGACAATGGTCTATGTAGGTTACAGAGGGATCTGTGTGTGGGTGTGTGTACTAGGGAGACAATGGTCTATGTAGGCTACAGAGGGATCTTTGTGTGTGTGTGTACTGGGGAGACAATGGTCTATGTAGGCTACAGAGGGATCTGTGTGTGTGTGTGTGTACTAGGGAGACAATGGCCTATGTAGGCTATAGAGGGATCTGTGTGTGTGTGTAATGGGGAGACAATGGTCTATGTAGGCTACAGAGGGATCTGTGTGTGTGTGTACTAGGGAGACAATGGTCTATGTAGGCTACAGAGGGATCTGTGTGTGTGTGTGTACTAGGGAGACAATGGTCTATGTAGGCTACAGAGGGATCTGTGTGTGTGTACTGGGGAGACAATGGTCTATGTAGGCTACAGAGGGATCTGTGTGTGTGTGTATACTAGGGAGACAATGGTGTATGTAAGCTACAGAGGGATCTGTGTGTGTGTGTGTACTGGGGAGACAATGGTCTATGTAGGTTACAGAGGGATCTGTGTGTGGGTGTGTACTTGGGAGACAATGGTCTATGTAGGCTACAGAGGGATCTGTGTGTGTGTGTGTACTAGGGAGACAATGGTCTATGTAGGCTACAGAGGGATCTGTGTGTGTGTGTGTACTAGGGAGACAATGGTCTATGTAGGCTACAGAGGGATCTGTGTGTGTGTGTACTGGGGAGACAATGGTCTATGTAGGCTACAGAGGGATCTGTGTGTGTGTCTGTGTGTGAACGCGTGCGTGTGTGGGTGTTTGTGCACACGCTGTGTGTGCGCGTGGATCAATCACGTGAGGTGGGGAGCGGCGACTCCACTGTTGGCGCACTGCGCTTCGAACCCGGCGATCTGAATTGGATTTTCCAGCCGCAGCATCGGTGGCGATTGATATCTGACCAGAGTCTTGGGCATCCCTTAGGTGAACTCAGACTAAATCGATGAATTACCTATATGTGCAAATGTGTACGATTGTGTATTGTGCGTGTAAATGTGTGTGCCTTCTTGTATATTTAAATGTGCGTGATTGGATATTGATTATGTGTGAGAGTGTGTATGTGTGATTGCATATTGATTATGTGTGAGAGTGTGTGTATGTGTGATTGCATATTGATTATGTGTGAGAGTGTGTGTATGTGTGATTGTATGTTGATTACGTGTGAGAGTGTGTGTATGTGTGATCGTATATTCGTATGTGTTGGTGGGCTATGAACCCATTGAACTGAGTTTGATTCCCGCTCGTGGCCAACATTGGTTCCGAACATACGAACCTACCCTGGGCTCCCCCGTGGTCTAGACGTTAACCACCTCGCCCGGTGGTCGTGGGTTCGATCCCAATGCTGACGCATTGCGGATTGAAGTTTGCATGTTTCTCTCCCCGTGGTCCCGTGGATTTTTCCCCGGGTCCTCCGGTTTTCCCCTCCACATTTGAGAATCGCCACGCATCGTTTGGGGCGTTTGGCCGCCGCTACAAATTCCCGCGCGGTGATCCACTTTCGCCAGAGCCGTCATTCGTTTGCCAGGTGACTCCTGAAACAAAGGGGCTGTACAGCTCAGTGGGCCTTACCCGGTGAACTGCTGCAGACGTTGTTGGCGGTAACGCGGCGCGCTTTGTAAACAGCAGCACCGGAGATGCAAAGGCGACCGGCCGCCCGCCCTATCGTGTGCCGTGCCGTCTCTCAGAGGCGTTCGCTAATGGCACTCGGCCCAGTGGCGTCTGTCAAGGGCCGCACGGGGGAACTTTGTCTCTGTGCGCGTGCACGCTTCAGGCACGGCGCTCTACACCTGCGATGCCGTCGCTGGAGCCTGGTCTGCCCGAGGGCCCGATTTGAGCAACTGCACTTCCGCCTGGGTGAACAGAATCGCGCAATGGGTGAGCCGTCAACTCCCTGCTGCCTCCTTCACTGGCCTGCCTCTCCTCCCTGCCTCACCTCCCTCCCTCCCTGCCTCTCCCTTCCCCCCATGTGAGACACCAATCGAGTCGTCATCATCGTCGTCACGGCCGTCGCAATGCCCGCAACGCCCCCCCCCACCCACCATCTCGTCTCCTCCGCTCCGTCTGTTCGGCGGTCTTCACCCCCCGCCTCGTCCGTCGCCTTCGGCTGCCGCCGTTCCGTCACGCCCGGCTGTCGCTCATCCGCCGGGCGTCGTTCCGTCACGGGGATGGCGTCCGTCAGCGAGCCCGTTCGTCCACTCCAAATCGAAATCGGACGCCTTCCGTGAATGATGAGAAAGTGAATCTTAAGAGAAGAAAAACTGTCTGAGCCGGCTAAACTATAGGGGATAGTAAACCTGATACAGCCACCGCGTTCAGCTTCACTCTGAGCTGGTGGTCTAGACAAGGCTGAGAACACCGTGACGTGCACCCGGGTGCACGTCACGGTGTTCCGTCAATCACGCTCCATGTTCCGTCAATCACGCTCCGTGCCGTGTTGTGCAGCAATGCACTGCACACCACAGGGCTCCGCTCCATGTTCCGTCAATCACGCTCCGTGCCGTGTTGTTGAGCAATGCACTGCACAACACAGGGATCCGCTCCATGTTCCGTCAAGCACGCTCCGTGCCGTGTCGTGCAGTGCACCTTGCACGCGCATCATAGAGACTCGTTACGTGCGGTCAGAGACTCCGGAGGGAGCGATGGTTGACAACCGGGACCGGTCAAACGGAAACCGGGCAGCTGGCAAACAAAGCCCGATTGCTCGTCGGCAGCAGCAGCAGCTGTTGTTGTTGTGTTGTTGTTGTGTGCGAGTCTGGAAATCGCGCGGTGTCTTTATATAATGCCACCTTCCCCCCTTACCCGCTCCCCCTCCTTTATGCCCCCCTCCCCCCCCAATCTCTTCACTCTCAGCTGCTCTGTGATGACGACGACGTTCCCCTGCTCTGTGATGACGACGTTCCCCTGCTCTGTGATGACGACGTTCCCCTGCTCTGTGATGACGACGTTCCCCTACTCTGTGATGACGACGTTCCCCTGCTCGGTGATGACGACGTTCCCCTGCTCTGTGATGATGACGTTCCCCTGCTCTGTGATGACGACGTTCCCCTGCTCTGTGATGACGACGTTCCCCTGCTCTGTGATGATGACGTTCCCCTGCTCTGTGATGACGACGTTCCCCTGCTCTGTGATGACGACGTTCCCCTGCTCTGTGATGACGACGTTCCCCTGCTCTGTGATGATGACGTTCCCCTGCTCTGTGATGACGACGTTCCCCTGCTCTGTGATGATGACGTTCCCCTGCTCTGTGATGACGACGTTCCCCTGCTCTGTGATGACGACGACGTTCCCCTGCTCTGTGATGACGACGTTCCCCTGCTCTGTGATGATGACGTTCCCCTGCTCTGTGATGATGACGAAGTTCCCCTGCTCTGTGATGATGACGACGTTCCCCTGCTCTGTGATGATGATGACGTTCCCCTGCTCTGTGATGACGACGACATTCCCCTGCTCTGTGATGACGACGTTCCCCTGCTCTGTGATGATGACGTTCCCCTGCTCTGTGATGACGACGTTCCCCTGCTCTGTGATGACGACGACGTTCCCCTGCTCTGTGATGATGACGTTCCCCTGCTCTGTGATGACGACGTTCCCCTGCTCTGTGATGACGATGTTCCCCTGCTCTGTGATGACGACGTTCCCCTGCTCTGTGATGACGACGTTCCCCTGCTCTGTGATGACGACGTTCCCCTGCTCTGTGATGATGACGATGTTCCCCTGCTCTGTGATGATGACGTTCCCCTGCTCTGTGAGGATGACGTTCCCCTGCTCTGTGATGACGACGTTCCCCTGCTCTGTGATGACGACGTTCCCCTGCTCTGTGATGATGACGACGTTCCCCTGCTCTGTGATGACGACGTTCCCCTGCTCCGTGATGACGACGTTCCCCTGCTCTGTGATGACGACGTTCCCCTGCTCTGTGATGACGACGTTCCCCTGCTCTGTGATGACGAAGTTCCCCTGCTCTGTAATGATGACGACGTTCCCCTGCTCTGTGATGATGACGTTCCCCTGCTCTGTGATGATGACGACGTTCCCCTGCTCTGTGATGATGACGACGTTCCCCTGCTCTGTGATGACGACGTTCCCCTGCTCTGTGATGACGAAGTTCCCCTGCTCTGTGATGATGACGACGTTCCCCTGCTCTGTGATGATGACGTTCCCCTGCTCTGTGATGATGACGACGTTCCCCTGCTCTGTGATGATGACGACATTCCCCTGCTCTGTGATGACGACGTTCCCCTGCTCTGTGATGATGACGACGTTCCCCTGCTCTGTGATGATGACGACGTTCCCCTGCTCTGTGATGACGACGTTCCCCTGCTCTGTGATGAAGACGTTCCCCTGCTCTGTGATGACGGGGTGGGTGGGGGGCGGTGGGGGGGCACTGGGGGAGGGGGGTTGTGAGCTTGGGGGTCGTTGTTGAATGACGAGTTGGGTGCCGTCCTCCTCCTCCCCGTACACCACCCCCCCCCCCCCCAGACGTTGGACCACTTGAGCCCCAGCTGCTCCTTCTGGAGCTACTCGTCCCACACCACGAGGGGCAACTGGTCGAGCCACGGCTGCGAGCCGCTGCCCAGCAACAGCAGCAGCGCGCACGCCGCCTGCTCCTGCGGCCACCTCAACAACTTGGCGGTGCTCGTGGCGAGGGGCCACGTCGAGGTGCCCAGAGATTCGGGAGGGGGGGGGTGATGGTGGTGCCCCTCGGCCCGCTGGTGGTGGCGGTGGTGATGGTGGTGGTAAAGTTTAGATGTAGTGGTGAGGGTGGTGAGGGTGGTGATTGGAGGTGATGGTGGTGTTGTTGGTGGTAAAGAGGTGGTGATGAGGGTGGTGATTGGAGGTGATGGTGATGATGGTGGTGGTAAAGAGGTGGTGATGAGGGTGGTGAGGGTGGTGATTGGAGGTGATGAGGGTGATGGTGGTGGTAAAGAGGTGGTGATGAGGGTGGTGATTGGAGGTGATGATGGTGATGATGGTGATGGTGGTGGTAAAGTGGTAGTAAAGAGGTGGTGATGAGGGTGGTGAGGGTGGTGATTGGAGGTGATGGTGGTGGTGATGTTGGTGGTAAAGAGGTGGTGATGAGGGTGTTGAGGGTGGTGATTGGAGGTGATGGTGGTGATGTTGGTGGTAAAGAAGTGGTGATGAGTGTGGTGAGGGTGGTGATTGGAGGTGATGGTGGTGATGGTGGTGGTGAGGGTGATGACGGTGGTGATTGGAGGTGATGATGGTGATGTTGGTGGTGGTCAAGTTTGGATGAGGAGGTGGTGGTAGTTGACTTGATAGTGGTAATGTTTATGTTGTGGGGGAGCGGTGGCCTGGCGGTTAGGGCGCTGCGCTACGAACCCAGCGACCCGAGTTCAATTCCCACTCACGACCACTAACTAATTATCTCAATCGACTCGGCCTCAAATCAGTAACTATTGCGGTGTGTAAACATCGCCACTTGGGAGACAAAGGCGGCCGGGCGTGGTGCTGGCCACCCACCCCCTCGTGTGCCGTTCCGGCCTTCATAGCTGCTAGTCGCTAACAGCACTTGCCCCTGCAGTCTGTTAAGGGCTATATTTGAAATCTCAATTGACAACTAATTTCTTTAAGCACTTTTTTCCGTTTAGTTTCCTTCCCCCGCACCCCCCACGAGCACGGCCGGCTACGGTACTTGGCCAAAGAAGTTCCCGATGCGTGCGTACGGCTGCCCACGGCACCCTCACACCCCTCCGTGTGTCCCGTGCCCGCGTATTGCCCGTGCGTGCCAGTACGGGCACCGCGCCCACGAGCTGCTGCTGCTGGTGATCACGTGGGTGGGCGTGCTGGTGTCCCTCGTGTGCCTCGCCGTGGCCACGTTCACCTTCTGCTTCTTCCGCGGCCTCCAGAGTGACCGCAACACCGTTCACAAAAACTTATGCCTCAACCTGCTACTCGCCCAGCTGCTGTTCCTTGTGGGCATCGACAAGACTCAGTACACGGTGCGCCCGCCCGCCCCCCGCTCACGTTTAGTCACTTGCTTACCACTTTCTCTATTTTGCACTCGCTCCTGAAACAAATTGTTTAACAGCTCGGGGGGGGGGGGGGGGGGCTTTGCCTGGGAAAATAAAAAAATAGTTCATTTTTGTTCATGATTTGTTTACCTTTCCTCTACTTTGCACTCCTACCGCATTGTGTTGCTTTAAGTAAACTCGCTGACACCTGTGACCCCCCCTAACCGGTGGACGTCTGTCAGAAAAGAGCTTCTTGGCTCATCGGATTCCTCCCTCCACGTCCAAATAAAGATTCAGATTCAGTGTAACGCCACCGCCGCCCGCCCGCCCGGCTGCCCCCCGCCACCGCGCCGGCTCCGCAGGTGGCGTGCCCCGTGCTGGCGGCGCTGCTGCACCTGCTCTTCCTGGCGGCGTTTGCGTGGATGTTCCTGGAGGGCGTGCAGCTCTACCTCATGCTGGTGGAGGTGTTCGAGGGGCGCCGCTCTCGCCGCAAGTACTTCTACCTCCTGGGCTACGGCCTGCCGCTCGCCGTCGTCGGGGTCTGCCTCGCCGTCGACCGCACGGGCTACGGCACCGAGCGAGCGTGAGCCCCCTGTCGTCCCTCTTCGCCGCCGGGCCGGCCGGCGCACCAGGCTTACTAACCGGAGCGCGGTGTCGCCGGTTCACGCCTGGTGTTGCCACCTGGCGCCCGGGCTTACTAACCGGTGCCCGGCCTTGCCGGCTGGCGCCCGGTCTCACCAGGTGTCCTCGCATACAACAAATGACACAAATGTCCCCCAATGTTACCAGATGGGTGCTCAAGTGCAACTGAACGGTGGCAAATGTTACCAGATGCCGGCAAATGAAACCGGATGCATGGACGCGCTATCCCGGCCTGTCAGGCTAACCAGGCGATCGTTTGTCCTCTGTTCCGCCTGCAGCTGTTGGCTCCGGACCGACAATCATTTCATCTGGAGTTTCCTTGCGCCCGTGGCCACCATCATCCTCGTGAGTTCCGTGCGTGCGCGTCGTGCCGGGGGTGGGAGATGGGCGGGCGGGTCGCCGTGTCTGCTGCTCGACATGCGCATAGCGTGACGGGTCCCGCGATGAATCTGATGCGATTCCCACGTTCGTCTTGAGCGTGAATTCCCGAAATCGTCTCGTGCCAAAATCCCGTCTCGTGCCCAAATTGCAGGCGGGCACCTCCGATTGCCACGCTAACGCCAGTACGTACGTACGTGCGTTGAACTTCTTTCCCACCGTACGTAGCCAACCGTGCTAGTCGGAGGCGCTAGCCCGCCTGCAACAGTCCGGCGCACGTGCGCGCGCGCTCTGCTTCGTGCGCGTGTCTGTTTCCCGTCCCATTTGTCCCCATGTTGATGCCTCCCTGCCGGTTCTAAAATTGTGACGTGAGCGTATCGTTGGGGGACGAGTTGCAGACGTGCCAGCAGCTTTCGTGCCTGTGGGGGTGTTTCGAGGATGCAACGTCGCTCCGTGCGGGTAGGGAACCAGAGAACCCGGAGAAAAACCCACCTTGTATACGACGAGGGGATAATGCTGCAACAACAACAAAACTCAACGCCACACGGGTGGATTCAATCCACTTGCACTCTACATCTGCAGAACGTGAAAACCACAGCAAATTTTCCTGCCGTGGTTTCCGCACTTGACGATGATTGCTTGTGTTGCGGTCGAAACGTCGTGAGAATTTTATTGTTTTGTATTTTTATTATTTTATTGTTACCCTTCTACGTGACTGTTCATGATTATTAATGAGGGGGGGCTGGTCAACGTGGAGTGACGTCACGAGCGTTACCGGCAGACATGATTATTGTAGGTAGAGGCATCCACTGATATTTACATCATTAAATTCACCCCCCTCTGATATTCGCACCTGATATGCTCAGTGACGACATCACCTCTACGCCTCCGTTTAAGACCAAAACAGCAGGAGGAATCCTCCGCAATTCTGGCTATCGCCTGACGATGGTGGCTGTTGTTGTTGTAATTACTGGCGAAACGTCACCCTGCTCGAATTGTAAATGTTGCTGTGGGTTTACTCTCGAACACACCGGTGCGCTGAACTAGCGACGAATTGTCAGGTTCTGTTTACGCGACAAAGCTTACTGATTGTCCGTGGTCGGGTGGGGGTGGTGACGGGCTTAACGACACGTAATCTAACCCAACAAAAAACAACGTCTTATGGACTTGTTGACTCGTATGCGCGGTGCGTGTGTGGTGTCACAGGTGAACTTCGTGTTCCTGCTGATGACTCTGTACAAGATGGTGCAGCATTCGGCGCCACTCAAGCCCGAGAGCATTAAGTGAGTGAGGTGGCCGGGTGTGGGGGGGGGGGGTTAGGGGGGAGAGGGGCGAGGGGGGGGTTCATCACTTAAAGCGACCGCATTTTCTGTGAGGTTCAGCCGGGACACACGGTGGGTGAAGCTGGCTGTTCCCGCGCCAGCCCACTCTTCACATTAGGGCCCTCCCTTGCCTTTTCGTTTGACCAACTGGGCCCCAGCCACCCGTGATTGCACCTGGAGTGTTCCGGTGTCGCGAGCGAATGTTGGTGGTTCTCAGCCGCGGTTGCCAATGACCCCTGCGCAAAAATGTAATTGTCGTTTAAAATTCGGGTTTCGCTTTTAACGAGCTCCGTCCAGCTCTCGGGGGACCATCGGTTCGCTTTGACCCACCGTGTAACGATCGCCCTTTGCAAGGGATTTATAAATCACGCGCCTGCTTGCATTAGTTTAAACCTTTCCCGTTCCGGTGATGTACGTAGGTGTAACGTCATCCGGTTTTTCTTCCGATTCCGTTCCCATGACCTACGTGTGTGTCGTCAAAACGAAACCGAAAGAAAAACTAAAATAAAATAACTTTATCGAGACCGTTGCTCCCACCATCCATCCCTTTGTCCATCCAATCCGTCTGACTCATCATCCAACCCGTCCCATGTAGCAAATGAGCTTTCCTGCACAGCAACAGAACTCCACGCAGTGGCGATGTCGGAGTGGGCCCTCGGTGCCCATAGATGATGCCCTCTCAAAAATGCTCGCGTTCGGTGACACCGACTGACAGCGCTGGCATTCCCACTGGCGGTGTGACTCCCGTGTCTGTGGGGCAGATGGTTTAATCGCTCCGTATGCGTTCGTCTCTCCAGCCATGCATCTGTCCGTTTGTCTGCTCGTTCATCCGGCGATCCGTCCATTTAACTGTCAGTCTGATCCACCTCCCAAAACGTCAATCTGTCTGTCCATCCATCGTGGTGGCTAGGAGATGTTAACTCCCTCGGCTGGTATACAGGAGGTCATGGGTTCGAACCCGACCCTGACATTGCCTGTTGCTGCTGCTGTATATTTGGAGCTTGAATGTTCTCCCTCTGTCTCATCATCATCATCAGCACGGTGGCTAGGAGATGTTAACTCCCTCGGCTGGTATACAGGAGGTCATGGGTTCGAACCCGACCCTGACATTGCCTGCTGCTGCTGCTGCTGTATATTTGGAGCTTGAATGTTCTCCCCGTGGTTGCGTGAATTTTTTTCTCGGGGTCCTCCGTGTCTTTTCCCTTCACATTAAGAAGCGTGTGCTTAGAGCGTTTGGCCGCTATAAATGTCTACGTTTTGCTCATGTGACAAACCTTACCAATTGGCTTGTCTTACTCATGGACTTTTAAATTTTGATTCTAATCTCACTTCTTCAGAACTGCATTTTTGTGTTTTTAGTTAGTTAGTTAGTCCTTCCCCCGCACCTCCGATGAGCACTGTTGGCTATGTACGGCGCGAACGAAGTTCAACGTTCAGAGCGAAACCTTGGATTGCGAGTAACTTGGTCTGCGAGTGTTTTGCAAGACGAGCAACACATTGTTTAAATATAAATATTCACTTGATGAACGAGCGAGGGTCTTAGCAATACGAGCGGCAGCACGTGTAGACGCTTCGTACTGCCGAGCGTCACGTGATCACAACTGACGTACGAGTGCTTTGGATTACAAACACGTTTCCGGAACGAATTGTGCTCGCAATCCCAAGGTTTTACTGTACGTCGATACGCACGTAACGTGTCGCGTGGGTCGGTAAGTTCACGACGACGACGATAATAACGACGATGACGACAACGCTACGCGATGGCAAATATTTACCACGGCGCTCGCTTTTTTGCCGGCCGTTGTTATCGTTCGTTTTTGTTCTTCCTTGCCCACAGGTCCTGCGCGCTGGGGGGCGTGGCGCTGCTGTGCCTCCTCGGCCTCACCTGGGTGTTCGGGTTCCTCTTCATCGACAAGGCCACTCTGGTCATGGCCTACCTCTTCATCATCTTCAACTCCTTCCAGGGCATGTTCATCTTCATCTTCCACTGCGCTCTGCAGATGAAGGTGCCCAACCCCCTCTTCCCGTCACGCCGTTTTTTTTTTGCTTCGACGTGGAAGTGCGCCCAGAAATCTTGACAACTCGTGAGGCCCACTGAGCTCTGTGGCTCTTTTTCAAAATCTTAAACAATTTTAAACTGGAGGCGGAATCCAAAGAGCCACAAAGCTCTTTCTCGCAGATGTCCAGTCATGGCACGGGGTCAGAGCATGACAACGCAAACTCCAAATATGCAGCAGCAGCAGCAGGCGTCGTCAAGGTCGAGATCGAACTCACGACCTCCTGTAGACCAGGCGAGGTAGTTAACATCTCATAGCCATTGTGATAATGATGAGAGAGACACAAAAAACTCCAAATATACAGCAGCAAGCGTCGTCAAGGTCTGGATAGAACTCACGACCTCCTGTATACCAGGCGAGGTAGTTAACATCTCATAGCCACCGTGATGATGATGAGAGAGACACAAAAAACTCCAAATATACAGCAGCAGCAGGCATCGTCAGGGTCTGGATCGAACCCACGACCTCCTGCGGACCAGGCGAGGTAGTTAACATCTCATAGCCACCGTGATGATGATGAGAGAGAGATGCAGACTCCAAATATACAGCAGCAGCAGCAGAAGCGTTGGCAAGGTCTGGATCGAACCCTGACCGTAACCCCTGACTCTAAAACGCAAGCTTCAACACCGTATAACCCTAACTCTAGGCCTGGCTTGAACTCTGACCCCCAACCCCTCGCCTCTTACCCGTGCAAGGTGTGCAAGGAGTACAGAAAGTGCTTGGGGCACGCCGAGTGCTGCCGAACCTGGGGCGACCACTTCTCTTACGACTCGTGGCTCTCCAGCAGCAAACGCTGCTCTTCCAACGTGCAGGTACGCACGCACGCTGCATGCACTACACACCATACACACACTACGCACACTGCAACAACAACAACAACCGCTGCTCTCCCAACGCGCAGGTACGCACGCACGCTACACGCACTACACACCATACACACACTACGCACACTGCAGCAACAACAACAACAACCGCCGTTCGCCACTAGGTGGTGGTGACGTCACCACGGCGCTTTGTGCCAGGCTTTGTGCACCTTGAGGCCACGTGAAGTGTCAAACGCCCGCCGGCAGGAGGTCACGGGGTAGACCCAGGTGCCACAGGTCGACTGACTGAGATGAGTGGCTGATGCACCACCAGCTGTACCCCCCTACTGTGCCATTTGCTGTGCTTTAGCCGCCCGGCGCTCCGCTCGTTGTTGTGAGCGTCGCTCCTCCCCCCTTCGTTGTTGTTGGAGGGCGACTGCCTCTAACTGCGAATAGTGGTTGTTGTTGTTTTGGCCCTGTTTGTTTTGGTTCATGTGTTGTATGTACAGTGCGTTGAAGTTTTTTCGCACCGTATGTATCCAACCGTACTAATCGGAGGTGCGGGGGAAGGACAACAAACTAACACAACGTGTCCGTCTGTGTGTCAGTTGGATGTCGGTTCGTGTATCGATCTCCCTAACCCTCAATTCCTCGATCCCTCTATGCACACCGGCCTACGAACCCAGTGACCTGAGTTTGATTCCTGGTCTCGGCCAACATCAGTAGCGAGTGACATCTGGGCCTCCTTTTAGCTCGACTCGGCCTCAGGCGAGTATTTGTCGCGGTGTCGTCTAAACATCGCCACTGGGGAGACGAAGGCACCGGGCGTGATGCGGGCCACCCCACCCCCATGCCGGCCTTCATAGGTGCTCGCTAACATGATAAATAGTTCACAACTTGTGGCAACCCACCGTCGTTGTTGTTGTGAAGCCGATTCACTGTTAGCAACTGCCCGACAGCGCCGGTTGCGCGCAGCTACCCGCGGCACGTCCGCTGCCCGTTTTTATTCGGCGTCTTGCGTGGATCGCTCGCCAACGGCGACGAGATCACCGGCGGTGCTGCCGAGGCAGCGATAAATTGGCGGCGTTTGTTCACTACAAGAGAGAGGTTTTGTTAAATTGCGTGTCGTTCCGAGTGGAGGGAGGGTGCGTGGCGCAACGCGTTACACGTGCGGCGATCCGACCCCCTTGAAAAATCAATCACGGCGGCTTTGCGATGATATTCTGCCCACTGTTTTTTGTCGAAACTTGTTATCAACGGAGGTGTGATTGTTGTTGTTGTTATTATTGTGAGCATTACTATGATGATATACCGTGGACTGAGTGGTTCCGGCTTGACGCATCCCACACCGATCCCGTGCGCCTACTCAAGATTGCGCTCGCACACTTTCCCCCTCCCGCCGTTGTTGATATTACTGTGAAATTGTGATTCTTGTTTAAACCTGTATTTCCTATAAACAAAAAGATAAAATTAAGCGCGCTGTCGTCGTGAATTCCCACGTGCGGTCAAGGGAGCGACGGAGAAAGATCAAGAGCTTTCCTTTGATATTAACTCCGTAATTGTGGAGAAAGATCAAGAGCTTTCCTTTGATATTAACTCCGTAATTGTGGATAACGCGTGTACAACGGAGAGTGAGGCACACACATTATAAATGTGGATTACATTCCCAACAGCATATGCGAGCGTATTATACAGTGACGTGGCAGCGATTTTGTTGGTTGTTGCGGATGTCCGGGTGTATTGCTAAGTCTAACAAAAGGGTCAGAGCCAGGGTCAGAGTTCAAGTCAGGGCTAGAGTTTAGGGTTGTGGTGTTATGGTTGGCGTTTAGGGTTAGGGTTCGAGTTGTAGTTGGTTATGGTTAAAGTAACGGTTCGTGTTGGGGTTAGAGTTAGTATCCGACTGGAGTTAGGTTTAGGGTTAATGTTAGAAACTAAACTAAATTATTTTAAATTTTGATTTAAAGCTTTCGTGACTGCAGTGATTCATATTCTTGGTTCTTTCGGTAAAGTCACGTTGAAGGGAAACAACAAAATAATAAAATACAAACAGTCATCATCAGGTGACTGATGATGACTGTTTGTGTTACAGTCGAAACGTCATGAGAATTTTATTGTTTTATATATATTTTATTATTTTGTTGTTTCCCTTCAACGTGATTTTACTGAAAGAACCAAGAACGTAATTTATTTTATTTTACCAGGTAAGGCCCACTGAGCCGTTTCAGCTCTTTCGCAGAAGAAGCCTGTCCATCACAAACGATGGTTCAACTAAGCTGCTTATCGCCTATCACGTGGACGTTTATAGCGGCAGCCAAATACCCCGTTACTTTTATTTTTTTATCTCCCCCCCAGATCGTCTGGCGACGGGCCCGAGAGACGCCGGCGCCCTGGCGATCGCGCCGCACAACGGCGTCGCCCGCGGCGGCGGCGGCGGCCACTTCCGCCTGAGCGGCCGCGACTTCGCGGCCGCTCAGGCGGCGACGCCAAGCCGAGAAGGAGGAGGACGACGAGGAGGAGGCGTCGGAGGAGGAAGGTATGCCAAAGCCGAGGGGGTGAAAGCAAGCGAGCCGACGAGGGTCGACGTCGACATCGGCGGCCGTGGCGGCGGCCGTGTTGGCAGCCCGATCCGGATCCCTCTGCCCCGGCTCGGGCGCTCCGCCGCCGCCGCCGCCGTGACAGACGGACGCGCTCGCTGGCGCGGGCTTCCCCTCCGCCCCCGCCTCCGCCCTCGGCGATCGTCGCCAGGGAGGACGTCCTCCCTCCTCCTCCTCCTACTTTCCCCTGCTCGCACCGCGCCAGGCGGCCGAGCTCTACGCTAGGCGGAGGGCGGCGGCAGGGGACGCGTAAATGTCTCGCGCTGATGATTCACCGGTGACGTTACGCAAACGACGCATTTACTAATGCAGACGTGTGTGCGTCGTTACGGGACACGTTGTACGTGATTGTACGTGAAGAATATTCAGAACGTTGGGAATAATGTCTTCTATTTATATATAATCGTTTATGTATATAATGTGCACTACCTCACTGCATTATGTCGTGTGTCCTGCATTGCGCAGTTAATATTGGTAATTGCGTACAAATGCACATTTTGCATTAACCAAGCAAGGGGTGGTAACTATTGCAAATAATGCGTAATTACGTTAAATAATTCACGTTTACAAATTCAATAAAGTACCAAATGACAGTTTGCAAATATTTGATTGATATTGATTCACTTTCAAATTCTTGAATAGACACTCATTGTATATGGTTTCATCAATATCAGAAATAAGTTTAAACTGATTGCATTGTCCAACATATTGCACGCTGATCAGATGATGCACAACTACTACGCCTTGCAATAAATCACGACCGGGGAACGGTCCGTTTGCGGCACTTCACTACGAACCTCGTGGCCTGAGTTCGAGTCCAGGTCACGGCTAACATCGGTGGCGAGGGATATCTGAACTGGCCCTGGGCTCCCACCTTCACCGACCTGCAATGTCACTCATGGGGAAATATGAATACAGTGTAATTTTAGTCTGGGCAGGCTATCGGCCATTCCGAAACTTTCATCAACCAGCAGTGTGTTTGTTTTTAAGGTCTCGGCCCTTCTGGGGCTGATCAGAAGCGTCACGCTCGCTCAACACGCGCTGCTGGCTTTGTGGTTCGCATTGTCGTGATGCGCTCCCTCAAATAAAATGATGAGGCCCTGTCAGCACAAAACAACCAGACGATGTTTTGTCACGATTTATGACCCAGAGTTCCCCCGCAACAGCACAACAAATGTTTAACCATATCAACCAGAATGGTTGGACGGTGCATGAGGGTAAATTTTATATTTTTACAAAATGTTTTGCTAAAAACGTGAAACAATAATTCACTGTGTAACGAAAAAATATATTTTTTTGGTTCCTGGGTGATGTGTTATTTTACAATTGCTTACGCCTCAAAAGTATATAAAATGGCTATTATTATTATTATTCCCCACAAACTTTGCTTTTGTGACCAGGACACAAAAGCAAAGTTAATAATCCACTCCCATTAATAACACTGTTTAACAAATTTATTATGTTCTTGTTCCTGGGTAATAAGTGTTATTTCCTAGTTGCTTATACCTCAAAAGTACAGAAAATTGCTATTATTCCACACAAACTTTGCTTTTGTGAACAGGACGGTGATATTTTGAAATGTATCTACTTTCAATGGGAAAACGTGGTGTGCATTTGTGTCATTCCTTTACATCAAGTCCTGGTCACAAAAGCAACGTTCGTTGGGCATAGAGGCCAGCAAAGCACTCAAGTTGGTTGCACAGAGGATGCCATTCTTTATATTGACGCACTGCCTCGGCGACTCATTTAAGACTGAGTCGACCTAGGAGAGGTCCCAGTCAGGTTCAGAAACCGAATACCGCCGGTGCCACGGTGGCTAGGAGATGTTGACTACCTCATCTGGTATACAGGAGGTCGTGAGTTAGACCCTGACGCCTGCTGCTGCTGTATATTTGGAGTGTACATGTCTCTCATCATCATCACGGTGGCTAGGAGATGTTGACCTGACGCCTGCTGCTGCTGCTGTATATTTGGAGTCTGCGTCTCTCTCTCATCATCATCATCACCACGGTGGCTAGGAGATGTGAATTACCTCGCCTGGTATACAGGAGGTTGTGGGTTAGACCCTGACGCCTGCTGCTGCTGTATATTTAGAGTCTGCGTGTCTCTCTCTCATCATCATCATGGTGGCTAGGAGATGCTGACTACCTCACCAGGTATACAGGAGGTCGTGAGTTAGACCCTGACGCCTGCTGCTGTATATTTGGAGTGTACATGTCTCTCTCTCATCATCACGGTGGCTAGGAGATGTGAATTACCTCGCCTGGTATACAGGAGGTTGTGAGTTAGACCCTGACGCCTGCTGCTGCACTATTTTTAGAGTGTACGTCTCTCTTTCATCATCATCATCATCATCACGGTGGCTAGGAGATGTTGACTACCTCACCTGGTATACAGGAGGTCGTGAGTTAGACCCTGACGCCTGCTGCTGCTGTATATTTGGAGTGTACATGTCTCCCTCCCCGTAGTCGCAGTGGATTTTTCTCCAGGTCTTCCGTTTTTTTCCTCCACATTGGAAATCAACGTGCGTTTAGGGTACTTTATTTGGCTGTGATACATTACCTCATTAAAATGCAAATCAACGTATACAATTTTTGAAATGCGTTTTTCTGGATTTTCTTGTTATTCTGTCTCTCACCGTTCAAATAAACCTACCATTAAAATGATAGACTGATCATTTCTTTGTCAGTGGGCAAACGTACAAAATCAGCAGAGGATCATATACTTTTGGGTGAAAGAATCAAGGAGTGAAGTTCACGATAACAAGTAACCACGGTAAGTAGCGATAGGAGGGCGATGAGGAGGTTGACCATCGGTAAGCGAGTGCCAGGAGCAACAGTGGAGAATCATGAATCACGATGATTGCTTCACACAAATAAAAACACTCAACACGCGTCACTAACCGCTGTGCGCCCTTCAAAGGAAAATATCCCGCATGAAGTCGAGGATGTCCCTTCTTGACAGCACAGAACGACTGTGACCAGTCACAAGCTAATCACTCAGCTATTTCAATGCTAAATTATCCTGTTTGATTTGTACTAGGTGCCTCTGTGGATGTGTAAGCTTTGACTTTAACATAGCTATTTCTATGACCAGTCTCAAGCTAATCACTCAGTTATTTCAATGCTAAATTATCCTGTTTGATTTGTACTAGGTGCCTCTGTGGATGTGTAGGCTTTGACTTTAACATAGCTATTTCTATGACCAGTCACAAGCTAATCACTCAGCTATTTCAATGATAAATTCTCCTGTTTGATATGTAAACCCCTTTGTCAAGGTGCCTCACTTCTCTAAACCAGCTTAAAAAGACGCTACGAATCTTAACAGCGTTCATTGAAGCTCTGTCGTCCCGACAGGTTTGTTCCTTTCACCTGAAGAAGGCCACTTGTGTTGTGGCCGAAACGTCGTGAGATTTTAATTGTGTTATTTCATTAATTTATTATTTTATTCTCATTCTACGTGGTGACTTTACCGAAAGAACCAAAGAAGATGCTTTACAAGTGCCGCGAGGTAGGAACTAGCTGACCCAGCGCCATGGCCGTGGCCACGGAGTCAACATTTGGGGGGGGCACCAAATCTTAAGAGGTCTCCCACCCCCCAGAAAAAATAAATCTAAATTTGAAAACTAATTTCCTGCCTTAAATATAAAAAAAAAAAATTCACGAACACATGGGACGGACGTTTTTATTTGTTTATTACAATAATGTCTAATAGTGGTGTTGTATTATTACATCGCTCTGTTTTTATTTATTTATTTATGCCCTTTGCTTGTTTCATCGTATGTAATGGCAGAGATTAGGGATTTAAACAGTACAACCATAACCACAATCACGTGAACTGAAATCTATGCATTGTTACATGAAGACAAGTCCAGATATCGTGGCCAAGGTTTAGCAAGTTGTAGTTTTTATTTACACGGCATAGCAATTATATATATTTTAAAAAATATTGTTTATAGCAATATATTATAATTAGTACGGCCTTGCCCTGCACACATCATTCGTGGGTCACCCTCACAGTCCAGGCACGTGGTGTTCTACGGGCGCTGTGGGCACTGATTGGCGCGGCAGGTCACGACGTCATCCTCATTAACATAACGAGCGCCGCGTGCACTTTTGGCGGGAAACTGCAGCGCGAGCGGGGAGGGGGGGAAGGGGGCGTCACGTGACGGTCGGTGGCCGTTGGCGGGAGACGCCGTTGCCAGGGCAACGCCCCCAGTCGGCAGTCGTCATGGAGTCATCGGCGCCTCAGTGAGACTCGTTATAGATTAACTTAGTAAGAGATTAACTTAGTAAGAGATTAACTTAGTTAGATATTAACTTAGTAAGAGATTAACTTAGTAAGAGATTAACTTAGTAAATATTAACTTAGTTAGAGATTAACTTAGTAAGAGATTAACTTAGTAAATATTAACTTAGTTAGAGATTAACTTAGTAAGAGATTAACTTAGTAAATATTAACTTAGTAAGAGATCAACTTAGTTACATATTAACTTAGTAAGAGTAAGAGATTAACTTAGTTAGATATTAACTTAGTAAGAGATTAACTTAGTTAGATATTAACTTAGTAAGAGATTAACTTAGTAAGAGATTAACTTAGTAAATATTAACTTAGTTAGAGATTAACTTAGTAAGAGATTAACTTAGTAAATATTAACTTAGTTAGAGATTAACTTAGTAAGATATTAACTTAGTAAGAGATTAACTTAGTAAGATATTAACTTAGTAAGAGATTAACTTAGTTAGATATTAACTTAGTTAGAGATTAACTTAGTTATATGTTAACTTAGTTAGATATTAACTTAGTTAGAGATTAACTTAGTTAGTTATTAACTTAGTAAGATATTAACTTAGTAAGAGATTAACTTAGTTAGAGATTAACTTAGTTAGAGATTAACTTAGTTAGAGATTAACTTAGTTAGAGATTAACTTAGTAAGATATTAACTTAGTTAGAGATTAACTTAGAGATTAACTTAGTAAATATTAACTTAGTTAGATATTAACTTAGTAAGATATTAACTTAGTTAGATATTAACTTAGTTAGAGATTAACTTAGTAAGATATTAACTTAGTAAGAGATTAACTTAGTAAGATATTAACTTAGTAAGATATTAACTTAGTAAGAGATTAACTTAGTAAATATTAACTTAGTTAGATATTAACTTAGTAAATATTAACTTAGTAAGAAATTAACTTAGAGATTAACTTAGTAAATATTAACTTAGTTAGATATTAACTTAGTAAGATATTAACTTAGTTAGATATTAACTTAGTTAGAGATTAACTGAGTAAGAGATTAACTTAGTAAGAGATTAACTTAGTTAGAGATTAACTTAGTTGCATATTAACTTAGTTAGATATTAACTTAGTAAGAGATTAACTTAGTAAGAGATTAACTTAGTAAGAGATTAACTTAGTAAATATTAACTTAGTTAGATATTAACTTAGTAAATATTAACTTAGTAAGAAATTAACTTAGTAATATATTAACTTAGTAAGATATTAACTTAGTAAGATATTAACTTAGTAAGATATTCACTTAGTAAGAGATTAACTTAGTTAGATATTAACTTAGTTAGATATTAACTTAGTAATATATTAACTTAGTTAGAGATTAACTTAGTAAGAGATTAACTTAGTAAGATATTTACTTAGTTAGAGATTAACTTAGTAAGAGAGTAACTTAGTTAGAGATTAACTTAGAGATTAACTTAGTAAATATTAACTTAGTTAGATATTAACTTAGTAAGATATTAACTTAGTAAGATATTAACTTAGTAAGATATTAACTTAGTAAGATATTAACTTAGTAAGATATTAACTTAGTTAGAGATTAACTTAGTTAGAGATTAACTTAGTAAGATATTAACTTAGTTAGAGATTAACTTAGTAAGATATTAACTTATTAAGATATTAACTTAGTAAGATATTAACTTAGTAAGAGATTAACTTAGTAAGATGTTAACTTAGTGATATATTAACTTAGTTAGATATTAACTTAGTAAGAGATTAACTTAGTAAGATATTAACTTAGTAAGAGATTAACTTAGTAAGAGATTAACTTAGTAAGATATTAACTTAGTAAGAGATTAACTTAGTAAGAGAGTAACTTAGTTAGAGATTAACTTAGTAAGAGATTTAACTTAGTTAGATATTAACTTAGTTAGAGATTAACTTAGTTATATATTAACTTAGTAAGATATTAACTTAGTAAGAGATTAACTTAGTTAGAGATTAACTTAGTTAGAGATTAACTTAGTAAGAGATTAACTTAGTAAGATATTTACTTAGTTAGAGATTAACTTAGTAAGAGAGTAACTTAGTTAGAGATTAACTTAGAGATTAACTTAGTAAATATTAACTTAGTTAGATATTAACTTAGTAAGATATTAACTTAGTAAGATATTAACTTAGTAAGATATTAACTTAGTAAGATATTAACTTAGTAAGATATTAACTTAGTTAGAGATTAACTTAGTTAGAGATTAACTTAGTAAGATATTAACTTAGTTAGAGATTAACTTAGTAAGATATTAACTTATTAAGATATTAACTTAGTAAGATATTAACTTAGTAAGAGATTAACTTAGTAAGATGTTAACTTAGTGATATATTAACTTAGTTAGATATTAACTTAGTAAGAGATTAACTTAGTAAGATATTAACTTAGTAAGAGATTAACTTAGTAAGAGATTAACTTAGTAAGATATTAACTTAGTAAGAGATTAACTTAGTAAGAGAGTAACTTAGTTAGAGATTAACTTAGAGATTAACTTAGTAAATATTAACTTAGTTAGATATTAACTTAGTAAGATATTAACTTAGTTAGATATTAACTTAGTTAGAGATTAACTGAGTAAGAGATTAACTTAGTAAGAGATTAACCTAGTTAGAGATTAACTTAGTTGCATATTAACTTAGTTAGATATTAACTTAGTAAGAGATTAACTTAGTAAGATATTAACTTAGTAAGAGATTAACTTAGTAAATATTAACTTAGTAAGAGATTAACTTAGTTAGAGATTAACTTAGTTAGAGATTAACTTAGTAAGAGATTAACTTAGTAAGATATTAACTTAGTTAGAGATTAACTTAGTAAGAGAGTAACTTAGTTAGAGATTAACTTAGAGATTAACTTAGTAAATATTAACTTAGTTAGATATTAACTTAGTAAGATATTAACTTAGTTAGATATTAACTTAGTTAGAGATTAACTGAGTAAGAGATTAACTTAGTAAGAGATTAACCTAGTTAGAGATTAACTTAGTTGCATATTAACTTAGTTAGATATTAACTTAGTAAGAGATTAACTTAGTAAGATATTAACTTAGTAAGAGATTAACTTAGTAAATATTAACTTAGTAAGATATTAACTTAGTAAGAGATTAACTTAGTAAGATATTAACTTAGTAAGATATTAACTTAGTAAGAGATTAACTTAGTAAATATTAACTTAGTTAGATATTAACTTAGTAAATATTAACCTAGTAAGATATTAACTTAGTAATATACTAACTTAGTAAGATATTCACTTAGTAAGAGATTAACTTAGTTAGATATTAACTTAGTTGGATATTAACTTAGTAATATATTAACTTAGTTAGAGATTAACTTAGAGATTAACTTAGTAAGAGATTAACTTAGTAAGAGATTAACTTAGTAAGATATTAACTTAGTTAGAGATTAACTTAGTAAGAGATTAACTTAAAGATTAACTTAGTAAGAGATTAACTTAGTAAGAGATTAACTTAGTTATTAACTTAGTAAGATATTAACTTAATTAGAGATTAACTTAGTAAGAGATTAACTTAGAGATTAACTTAGTAAGAGATTAACTTAGTTAGAGATTAACTTAGTTAGAGATTAACTTAGTAAGATATTAACTAAGTTAGAGATTAACTTAGTAAGATATTAACTTATTAAGAGATTAACTTAGTAAGATATTAACTTAGTAATAGATTAACTTAGAGATTAACTTAGTTAGATATTAACTTAGTAAGAGATTAACTTAGTAAGATATTAACTTAGTAAGATATTAACTTAGTAAGAGATTAACTTAGTAAGATATTAACTTAGTAAGATATTAACTTAGTAAGATATTAACTTAGTTAGAGATTAACTTAGTAAGATATTAACTTAGTTAGAGATTAACTTAGTAAGATATTAACTTATTAAGAGATTAACTTAGTAAGATATTAACTTAGTAAGAGATTAACTTAGTAAGATATTAACTTAGTAATAGATTAACTTAGAGATGAACTTAGTTAGATATTAACTTAGTAACAGATTAACTTAGTAAGATATTAACTTAGTAATAGATTAACTTAGAGATTAACTTAGTTAGATATTAACTTAGTAAGAGATTATCTTAGTAAGAGATTAACTTAGTTATAGATTAACTTAGTAAGATATTAACTTAGTAAGATATTAACTTAATAAGAGATTAACTTAGTAAGATATTAACTTAGTTAGAGATTAACTTAGTTAGAGATTAACTTAGTTATAGATATTAACTTATTTAGATATCAACTTAGTAAGAGATTAACTTAGTAAGATATTAACTTAGTTAGAGATTAACTTAGTAAGATATTAGCTTAGTTAGAGATTAACTTAGTTAGAGATTAACTTAGTAAGAGATTAACTTAGTAAGAGATTAACTTAGTTAGATATTAACTTAGTTAGATATTAACTTAGTAAGAGATTAACTTAGTAAGAGATTAACTTAGTGAGATATTAACTTAGTAATATATTAACTTAGAGATTAACTTAGTAAGATATTAACTTAGTAAGAGATTAACTTAGTAAGAGATTATCTTAGTAAGATATTAACTTAGTAATAGATTAACTTAGAGATTAACTTAGTAAGATATTAACTTAGTAAGAGATTAACTTAGTAAGATATTAACTTAGTTAGAGATTAACTTAGTAAGATATTAACTTAGCAAGAGATTAACTTAGTTAGATATTAACTTAGTAAGATATTAACTTAGTAAGATATTAACTTAGTAAGAGATTAACTTAGTAAGAGATTAACTTAGTAAGATATTAACTTAGTTAGAGATTAACTTAGTAAGATATTAACTTAGTAAGATATTAACTTAGATATTAACTTAGTAAGATATTAACTTAGTAAGATATTAACTTAGTAAGAGATTAACTTAGTAAGAGATTAACTTAGTAAGATATTAACTTAGTTAGAGATTAACTTAGTAAGATATTAACTTAGTAAGATATTAACTTAGATATTAACTTAGTAAGATATTAACTTAGTAAGAGATTAACTTAGTAAGATATTAACTTAGTAAGAGATTAACTTAGTAAGAGATTAACTTAGTAAGATATTAACTTAGTTAGAGATTAACTTAGTAAGATATTAACTTAGTAAGATATTAACTTAGATATTAACTTAGTAAGATATTAACTTAGTAAGAGATTAACTTAGTAAGATATTAACTTAGTAAGAGATTAACTTAGTAAGAGATTAACTTAGTAAGATATTAACTTAGTTAGAGATTAACTTAGTAAGATATTAACTTAGTAAGATATTAACTTAGATATTAACTTAGTAAGATATTAACTTAGTAAGAGATTAACTTAGTAAGAGATTAACTTAGTTAGATATTAACTTAGTAATATATTAACTTAGTAAGAGATTAACTTAGAGATTAACTTAGTTATAGATTAACTTAGTAAGATATTAACTTAGTTATATATTAACTTAGTTAGATATTAACTTAGTAAGAGATTAACTTAGTAAGATATTAACTTAGTAAGATATTAACTTAGTAAGAGATTAACTTAGTAAGAGATTAACTTAGTAAGATATTAACTTAGAGATTAACTTAGTAAGATATTAACTTAGTAAGATATTAACTTAGTTAGAGATTAACTTAGTAAGAGATTTACTTAGTAAGAGATTAACTTAGTAAGAGATTAACTTAGTAAATATTAACTTAGTAAGATATTAACTTAATAATAGATTAACTTAGTAAGAGATTAACTTAGTACGATATTGACTTAGTAAGAGATTAACTTAGTAAGATATTAACTTAGTTAGAGATTAACTTAGTAATAGATTAACTTAGTTAGAGATTAACTTAGTAAGATATTAACTTAGTAAGAGATTAACTTAGTAAGATATTAACTTAGTAATATATTAACTTAGTTAGATATTAACTTAGTTAGAGATTAACTTAGTTATATATTAACTTAGTTAGAGATTAACTTAGTTTTATTTTAACTCAGTTAGAGATTAACCTAGTTAGAGATTAACTTAGTAAGATATTAACTTAGTAAGATATTAACTTAGTAAGATATTAACTTAGATATTAACTTAGTAAGATATTGACTTAGATATTAACTTATTAAGATATTAACTTAGTAAGAGATTAACTTAATAAGAGATTAACTTAGAGATTAACCTCGTTAGAGATTAACCTCGTTAGAGATTCACCTAGTCAGGGATAACTTACTAACAGTTATTTCAAAGTAAATAAACAGCAATGGTTTAACACAAAGCAACATTCCGCACACGTTCAACATTCACCAGTCTGGCTCGCTTCAACCAATGCTGGTGAACTGCAAGATGGATCATTACAGGTGAAGGACATTTTTATTTAAACTTTCGTGACTGCAGCGGTCCGTATTCTAACGGTTCTTTCGGTAAAACAAAGTTAACGTACATAGAAAAAAATAATAATCCAAATAAAGCGATTAAAAATATCACGACCTTTCGGTTGCAACACAAGCGTATGACGGACCGCTTTGTGTTTGCGTATCGAAACGTCGTGATGTTTTTAATAACTTTTTTTTCGATCTACGTAGCTTAATTAAAAGATACTCTTTGGTTCTTTCGGTAAAGTCACGTAGGTATACATTTTATATAGAGTATGGATTCCTGCAGTCACGAAAGCTTCAAATCTAGATTTTACTGAAAGAACCATAGAACACAGGCAAGGACCCTATCAGATATGGGTCCTATAACCAAAGGCAACATCACCCCCTGCCGGCAAATACCTGTTTAGGTTGTTCTATGGATGTCATAGGCACGTGGAATTTCCATTTGGCTCAGGGTTGTGTTTACCTTGTGCTCCACAAGGACAAGCTGTCATGAGGGGGTCCCTTAGGCTAAAATGAAGCTGACGCTCAGATCATTTGTTACAGTGTGTGTGCAATATGAATACATTTATAATCTTTCACAACTATCGACATATGCCTTCAACTAATGTTTGTATCATGTATTTCACTGTCTAAAAACATCTAAATACGACAAAAAAACAAAGTGAAATCACGCGTCGCTATGTGCAAATGACTGCGTACAGTGTTAGCATTTTTATATTTGCATGGCACGCCTTAAGTGTACTACATTTCGAGGACAACATTTGCCCTTTGATGGGTCAAAACATGTTTTTTACATTTTAGCACCCGATTTGAAGATGGATTGTAGCCCTTGAACGTCATTGTCCCATAGTTGTGGAGTTGGGTGCTCTATGCAATGCATTTGGATTAATGTGGCTTATTTCTAGCACCTCATCTCAAACAACGCGGTGGGCATGTTTACTCTATATTATTAATCTACGTTTTACATTTAATTATTAATGAAAAACACAGTTGCGTAATATGAATATGTACAAAATACATAGCAGTAGTAATGATGGCTACTACAATAATGTACTTCATGAAGGTTGACTAGAGTACATTTTTTATCGTATTTCCCATTGCCATGACAACAAACATTTGTTGCAACATACGTATTGTGGTAGCAATGATGGTCTGCTAGCTTGCAGGGCCGTGAGAGAAAGCGGCGGCTTATTGCGGAGGCCTTTATCCAGCAGTGGATCGACCATGGCTGATGACGATCCACTGTAGTGCCCTCATCTATACGCAGAAAACGAATCGCTGGTGTGTTGCATGATGAGGTGGCCCAGACCCTTTCACACGATGCTCTATTTGAAGTTAAACATCATATTCACGTGGAGCCACATCTCCACATTCGATATAAAATGTTGCCAGTATCAAACACACCGTAATACCCGCACCTCCGATTAGCACGGTTGGCTACGTACGGGGCAGAACACGCGTACGTGTGTGTCCACACTTCTACACGAGGATAAGTGGACGGAGATAAGCATTGATATTTGGATCCACCAACAATACCCCGCATATCGGTGTGGATAAGAAGAGTTTCCAACATGCGCGTTGCTATATGTATGAGTTCCCTAACACAGAAACGGAATTCTTGTTTTGCAAGAATAATGCGAGAATAATGTGATGTTTGTTGTTGTCGTTACAGTGTTCACAAAGGCGTGGAGTCGATGGATGGCTTTGGCCAGTATTCTGGTGCGTATACCAATGACTTTCAAGGAAATCTCAAATGCGGCGATTCCTCAGAAAGTAGAGAAGCCAAAGAGAACGTTGGAGGTGAGATAATGAGACTTGGTGTATGAGTACATGTGATGGGTAGTCTCAAATGGTTTCGTTTTATTGTTGCGTAAAGCATCAGTCGCTTCACCAGCATTGGTGCAAGCAAGCTTGAAGATACTCAATGTCGAAACCAATACAGAGCTTTCCTGTGTTGTACCAATGCTGCTGATGGGATGTGCAAATCATACTTTTATATTTTTTTACGTGGAGGCGCATATATGGGAAGGGGTCATAGCTGCTTATTTATGTAGTTACCTATAGTATTCTCCACAATCGTGCTCATTATACGTTTGTGTTAACTGTACATTGCAACCTTCTTCCTAATATTCCGAAGGGACTTTTCAGATTTCTCTTTAATTGTATAATTATGTAATAATAGGGGTTTTCCCCTTTTTTCTGGCAACAAAACTGAAACCTTTTTAACAAGGATTCACGTTACTGCATAAACCACAATAATTGCAGTCAAAATGCAAACAAAAAACATACTATGATAATATATGCATTGTCCTTGAAACTGAAAACATATCTCTTTTTTTCCCCAGAAAACTCGGAAGACTTTAGTATCAGTGAAATGCGATCAGTTTCTGAAATTCGTATCCATTTTGAGATTGCCTCTTTAAAACAAAAAAATAATCGATCATATCAAGTGAGGGCCCTTGCCTGTAAGATTGGTATTTCACTCACCAGAATTGAGCTTCAACCGGACTAGACTTTGCTTTTTTGTTGTTGCATCAACGCTGCTGAAATTATTCACTCCGAGAAAGACGTGTGGCCGCTCGGATGTGTAATACATCGCCTTATTTTTTTATATTATGTGCAGGGACAGGTATGTGACAGAGGAGTATTGCATGCTTGATGTTTTTGTGCTATTTTTACTATGTTCATTTGTGAACATTCAACAAAATGTATATGAAATTAATGAGTGGACTTCCTTCAGCTGTGTTGCTTTTGAAACGAAGTAAGAACCAACCAGGTAGGCTTCAGCAGTAGAGGGATCAGCTCACAATCTCAAGGTTGTGAAATTCAAATCCTGATTGGAGGTTGACTCAGCCCATTTTCCCTCTGGGGTTAATATAAAATTATTACCACTTTGTTGGGGAAGTCAACTGGTTGTCCTATAAGAATGTGGAATTTCCACCACTGGTTCAGGGCTGTAAACAGGAGTTTAGCACCACCTCAGTGCTCATTTGAGCAGGAAATCACCGACTTTTTTGTTTACCTTGTTTACCTTAGAAGTGTCTTAGTCTGTCTTCTGGGTTCTTTCAGTAAAGTCACCCACGTAAAAGGGAAATAATAAAATAATAAAATAACACAATAATATAAAATTCTCACGACGTTTCGGCCACAACACAAGTAACCTTCTTCTGTCTTAGTCTGGTGCTCTATCATTGTGTTATCTATATATTCAGAGTGGTCCAGATGTTTTGTGACCCCCCCATTTAATTCACAAAACCTTCATATTTTTCAAATAAAGTTTCTTCAAACAGAAATGAATACACAAAGGGGGAAAATGTTACGAGTCAATTAATTGGAGGTCACAAAACATCTGGAGCACCCTTCAGAATATAAATAACAAACAATAACGTCAATGAAACCAAAATAATTAAAATACTTGCTGGATTGTGTGACATTGTGTGTTTTATGAGCAAAAATGTAGTTATGCTTTCTGAAAAAGTTGTTGAGACTCAGTGAGACTCTCATTGATAAATAAGCGTAACAACGACAATAACCCCAAACAATGCGAATGTACAATTTCCTCAATAAATGTTAGCACATGTTTGTCTTTGAATAAAGTAACAAAAGTCTCCTTTTTTAGTTATTCTCCATGGGAATTCATAATCCTAAACATATGTTATCCTAAACTTACCTTCAGCGTTGCCTTACAGACATATTTTCAAGGAGTTTCCTTTTTTTAACTCGGTTCAGTCTCGCGTCATGGATGACGTAAGTATATGGCATTTTACACTTAAACAAACGTGTAACTTACGGTTTGATTTCTATGCAGTGATACCAGTTTTGTTTTGCTCGGTACTATACATCTTCATTACTGATGGTAACTATGTCTGTGGAATGTACCAAGAGGGTTGATATTAATGGTCATTACTAAGTGAAACAATCATAAGGTTACAACGTTTAAGATTTCTAGAGGTAATCATACAGGCATATTTAACACGTAGGCTTTCGCGATCAATATTATTCACCATTCTGGCGAATTGCCCGATGATGCTGGATGTAATTACCAGCGAAACGTCGTACTCAAACTGTAAATGTTGTGGATTCACTCTTCAATACACTGGTGGGCTATAGTAGTGAACTATTTGTCTTTTGTCAACGTGACACTTTTTTGCTGATTGGCCGTGTCGGGTGGTGGAGGGTTACGACACATTTATAAATAACGCGATCTAACCCAAAAACCTTTATTATGAATACATGCATATCATGCAAGCATATGCATGCTATAATGAGGTGACTGAACAGCAGAGTGAGCGGCTCACAATCTGAAATTTGTGATTTCAAATCTAGGTTGGGGGTTAACTCACCCCATCATCCTACCAGGGTTGATATAATTGGTACCACTTTGTGGATGAGTCTGCAGTGATTACCCAATGGAGAGACAGACTCATCCCCAACTTAACACCACCTCAATGCTTAATTGTGACTAACTCTGCCGAATTGATGACACTTGCACAACTTCCAAGAGGCAATGACAGTACCTCATATGAATGCTGGATATGACTTTATACGATGTTTAACAAACTTTGTCTTACATTTTTTAAAATTAAGATTCTGTACACAAACAGACCTGTAGTGGTTTGTGCTCCAACTGGTTCTGGGAAGACTGTTATTTTTGAGCTGGCCATAATTCGACTCTTAATGGAATGCCAAGGGCCCTCCTACAATGCAAAAGTTATTTATAGTAAGTACGTCTCTTAATTGTTACATTATACATTGTTGCAATTGCCCACACGGTATTGTATTCGTACAACAGCAAGCACGCTTGATGTAGACCTGTGTGAGCATGAATGTGACGCGCACCCCCTAGTGGCCCCCGTCAAGGCACTGTGTCGGGAGAAATTCGAAGACTGGCAGAACAAGTTTGGAGCACTCGGCATTCAGTGCAAAGAGCTTACCGGAGACACGGACGTCGATGACTATTTTGAGACACAAGATGCCCAAATAATATTGACAACACCGGTAAGTGTTGAAAAAATAAATAAGCTGACAATACGCCTCCTTCACGTAGCTGTCCTTCCACATTAAAATTAAGGGTATATTTTTTAGACATCCCATCAGCCACCACACGACCTTCTGGGATCATAATAATTTCAGCAGTATTGGTTCAACACAAGCAATACTCTGGACCGGTTTTGCTTATCACTGTCTCATTAGCAGAGTCAGGCTTTGTTAAGCCTATTTTTCTGAATTGCTCGATGTGTATAGGTGAGGACCCACTCTGTTAGATATGGGTCCTAGTTTGATGCTGACCTACATAATACGGAACACAACGTAATGTCTCACCTGTGCTCAGGTTTCTCATTGGCTCCCAGTTCACACCCGCATTGAGTTTAACGTTCTCCTACTCGTGTTCAAGGCCTTCAATGGGCTTGCTGCACCTCACATCCAGGAAACGATTCAACCGTACACTTCGCAAAGTTGATTCAGCCGTACACTCCACCGGGATCTCTCATATCCACCGATAATTCCATACTCCGGTGTGGCACGCTCCCAGAGTGTGAACCTGGGGTCACGGGGCTTTTGTTTGTACATTGTAATGTTATATCTCTACTGGGCTCACTGACTTCATTTGTTTGCAGGAAAAATGGGATAGCACAACAAGACAGTGGCACGACAGGTCTCTCGTGCAGGTCGTGAGGCTGTTTCTGATTGATGAGGTAGAGTACATGACTGTATTGTTCTTGGTTTTCCTCGGCATACTTTTGTAAATACAGCGATACCCCCATTTACTCCCCCCCCCCCGCCACCTCACATATCGCAAATACGTCGTCACTTCATGGATACCGCGACCTGTTTTGCGTCGCCTCCACCCACACATACGTCGATGACAGCATCCGTCCTTTCTCGGGTCCGTCACCTCAGCCTTCGCCTCCACCTGCCCTGTAAATTGCTTCAATTGACGTCGTTTGGATATTCGCTATCGCACCTTTCAGGAACGCATCCCCGACGTAAACCGGGTTATTCCTGTGCACAGTATTGAATTTATAGGAAGCGGCCACAGTGGTGTGATGGTTAGCGCGCTGGATTTGCAATCCAATAAAGTGACATAGTTATACAGGGACTCCTTGACTTATGAGATAGACGTGTGCCTGGAAAGGTACGCGTATCTCAAAATCGCGTATGTTCAATAGCAATTTTCCCAGAAGAAATAATGGTACAGGAGGTGGTTCGGGGATTTCACTCGCACTCGCTGACGTAATCGCTTTTATTATCCTAGCCTATATCAATACAATACATGTACCCACAATATAATACTTTACATTAAAAAGAAAATCACGTAAACTCTAATTAACTTCCTATAAAATAATGAAATCCGGTATTGCTTGTTAAGACGCCGGAGTTGCGTTGCGGAGGGGATGGATGGAGGCGAGGAGGGAGACAGACTTAGAGTTAGTGAATGCCGTACAAGTATAGCGCACGAGTTATCGTACCGACATGGTTGCAGGCAACGCCGTTGGGTCGCGGTGCCAGGCTAGGGTGGCGCATCTCGTGTTGCGGATGACGATATTCCGAAAATTGCCTAGCGTATGTCAATATAAAGTCTAAATACAACGCGCACGTTATTCCAAAATGACGTACCACAAAAGCAGGTAAACCGAGGATTGCATGCATACGGTTACAGTACGTAATTTGAATATATGGTCATCGAATTGAAGTGGGAGTACCATGTGTTAATTTTTCGATCATAAAGTTGGACCCATTCAAACAACTTATAAAGAAGTTGCTGGCATTTGTGCCCAGGTGTCTGAGATGTTGGGAATTTCGTGGCAAGACAGAATACTGTAAGCAATGCAGAAGTCTGGAAGAGTACACGACAGCTCAGTACTTCAGGGTGGTTCATGCTTGCAGGATGGGGAAGGGCCGATTGCCGATACAGGCATTGTAGTGGTCTCCACGAGTTTGGACAACTCAAGGAAAATAACCTGAGACAAGATCGTGGGATACTTCGATAAAAAAAAAATCATGGAAGTTGCGTCGTGTTATGCTGTGGGTCACGGTGCAGGTACACACAGTAGGGGATGAGTCACGTGGTGCCACCTTGGAGGCTGTGGTCAGCAGAATGAAGACGCTTTATAACCTTGTCCCTCCAACCTCCACAAAGGATGCGCTTCAACCGCTGCATACCTGTGCGGGAGTACGGATCATCGCCCTGTCAGCCACCATTCCCAATATAGAAGATGTGAGTTGGCATACTTATTATACATTGTTTAAACATATACTGTATCGCTACAATCTTGATTTGAAGCTTTCGTGACTGCAGAAATCCATACACTTGGGTTCTTTCGGTGAAGTCACGTATATATAATTTGTATTTATTTTATACCTACGTGACTTGAGCGAAAGAACCAAAGAGTATATATATTGCTATAACATTGGCTAATAGCCAGGTGGCTCAGTGGTAGAGCGAGCGGCTCGCAATCAGAAGGCTGCGAGTTAAAGTCCTCGTTGGGGGTGCTAACTCGTTCCATGGTCCTTCGGGGGTAATTAAAATCAGTATCACTTTGTGGGGGAGTCAATATTGGTTCTACGGATAGACTCTCCCCCGTTATAAGAATGTAGAATGTCCACCGCTGGCTCAGGGCTGTAAACAGGATATGAGCACCGCCTCAATGCTCATTTGAGTAAAAAAATAACCTTCACGTCTACTATAAACTAGTTGCATTTAATTTGTAACATCCACTGTTAAAAGGAATTTGTGTCATCTTAATCAAGTTGCACGTGGGCAAATGCCCAGACATTTTTTTTGACTTATATATATAAAATATGGAGAGGTATGAATACCTCTCAATGCATTTAAATTAATATTTGTATATCCTCTACAAATATTGCTGAGGCATCCACCTTTCTCTTTCTAGGTTGCCGAGTGGTTGTCTGATAGGGATGGAACGGCAATCTTCGTAAAATTGGATGAAAAGCATCGGCCTGTGAAACTCCGCAAAATCGTGTTGGGATTTCCTTTCTATCGTCTACAGACTGCCTTTAAATTTGACTTGATACTCAACTACAAGCTCGCAAAAATTATACAAACATATTCTGAGCAAAAGCCAACGCTCATTGTGAGTACATGTCTTATTTGTTGTTCCAAGTCAAAATGGCATGATTAGTTTAATTGCATATTTTTTAAAATTTAAATATTTTGCATGCATAGCCCTTAAATATGGAATATGTTAAGGTGTATATGGCCTCCATTGACACATACGTAGCAAACAGGAAATGCAATGTGGACAAAAATCTCATGTGTAGCCTTAACAGACTTTTGGGGGAAGTGCTGGTGGAAGTGCTGGTAAGCGAGCACTTATGAAGACCATCATGAGCACACGAGGGGGTGGGTGGGCAGCACCACGCCGGACCGCCTTTGTTTCCCCAATGCTGATGTTTCAGTATCACAGCAGGTACTCATTTGAGGCTGAGTAGACCTAAGGAAGCCCCAGAATTAGTTGAAATATTCACCGTCGCTTTTGATCATGAGCGGGAATCGAACTCGGGTAACAGGGTTTGTAGCACGGTTCACTAATCACCACTCCCCACTTGCATATCTATAACCATGCATATACAATCACACAACGGCAATATCCCCTGTTTAGTCTTTACAAGACTCAGTTTCAGTTTTCTCAGTTTCATTTATTCGGTGTAGAGCCCTGTGAGCCATCCGGCTCTTGAATCGGGTGCAACCGCAACAAACAAAAACATGAACAAGAAAAACATGATTATTCTTAGCTCTTTCGGTAAAGTCACGTTGAAGGGAAACAATAAAATAATAGAATATATATAAAACAATAAAAATTCTCACGACGTTTCGACCATAACACAAACGGTCGTCATCAGGTGTGAAAAGCAATGGCAAGAAACATTTGAAAGAAGTGTCGGTTCGCATTAATTAATTTATTTTTGAACGGTGTTTTTATTTATAAAAAAACGTCAGCGCCACGTGCAGCGATTTGGCAGTTTATTTAGAAGGACGAGTCCATCTATGTTCTGAAAAGAGGAGGGGGGAGACGAAAAATTAATGTATGCTGTCTGAAAGCCACCGTAAGCGTGAACAATCAATTAAGACCTGAAATGGTTTATCAAATCCTTCCAATGATTGCTAAGCCAGAATTGTGTGCTCCATTTAGAAAGTGTTTCTTTCGTGGACGGTTTGGTAACGCTGGCGCGCAAGCCGTTTAGAAGAGGTGGGTGGCTCTGAAGAGAGCCTTTGGGTTGGTTGAGTGCGCGAGAGATGAAGCCGTAGAGAGTGCGGCCCTGGCGCTTGAGGGCGTAGACCACGTCCGTGGCGGTGACGGCCTCGCGCTGTCTGGGCAAGAAGCATTTAGCGAGCACCTGTAGAGGCCATACACATATACGTTTGCGCACACAAAACGTTATAAAAGTATGCATTTATACAATGAATATCACACCTAGTCAAGCGCACATATATAAATATTAAAATGGTTTAGGCCTTAGATATTTCACGTGCATTCCTTTGGAAGCAGGCATACTTTTTAATAGCGTGCATTGAAGGCACCTTGTGGTTATTCTTTTACAGTTCTGTGCGACGAGAAGAAGTGTTCAGCTGGCTGCAGCCACACTGGCTAAATATGCTAAATTCATGATTGATTTCCAGCACAGGCAGAGGTAGGCGTGGGAATTGGGCTCTACACATATTCGTGTTTCGCAAATGTTCTGTGATTAAGATATTGGTGTAAAAGTAACGGTCAAGGTGCCGCCTCAAGTTCCTTGTTCGAGCCACTGCTGGTGTTAACCTCCGCTTGAGAGAAAAAAATATGTTGAATGACTCCAATATCCACGATGATGTTGGTCGCGAAAGCCTACGTGTTAAACTGACTTCATAATTTATTTTGCAATATGAAATACGTACCGAGGCCCTTCGCTCTTATTTGCCTTAGGCCCCTCATAAGTTTAATCTGGGCCTGATCATAATGCATCTAAGGCCCAGGGAACAAGGTGATCAAGGGGAGATTGACACATGTGATTGTGAAAATTCCACACTTACACTATGGCACCAAGTCCGTCCGTAGTAATATATCACTTGAGAGAGAGATGAGCGTGCAGACACATAATCATCAGCCATGATCAATCCACTGCTGGATGAAAAGCCAACTGATATTTTTTGTTCAGTGTGCTGTGAAGATTTGTGCCGTGGAATAAAAATGCTGAGAAGCACTACTCTAGAGGGATATTGGTCTACTCTTTCACATTGACCAGACGTGTTGGAAGAGGCAGGCGTACCCACACTTTACCCCACTATGCGCGACCTACCAATTTATGTATTTATACACTGCTCGGTGGACAGGGGCAGTGTTGGGGGGGGGGGGTTAAAAGATCGCGCTCGAAGGTGGAATTGATTACAAGTCTAGCGTGCTCACCACTACACCATATATACTGGTCATTTATTGTAATTTCAGACTGCAGAAGCATGCTTCTTGCCTAAAGGATATCAAGTTGAGAGGTAAGCTTGTAAAGCCCTCACTGTTTTTAACGATGATTTAAAATAATTGCATCAAAATATCAAATTCACATTCGCGTAATTTGTTTTATTATTGTTGTAGATTTGCTGATGAAAGGAATTGCATACCATCATGCAGGGATGGAAACGTCTGATAGAAGAAACATTGAAGATGCTTTCTTGCAAGGAGAACTGCCAGTACTGTGTACGTAAAATATGAGCATATTATTTATTCATGGAGAGATTGTAAATTGATATATGTGTCCATGCATCAGGTTTGCATGTGGCTTTGTGAAATTAGTAGGGGCTGTTATGTGTGCATATTTCAAGATTACAAACCCATACTGATATCTAACAGAGTATCCTTGCCTGTAAGCATCTGGCAGTTCACCATCAATGGTTCAAGCAAACCTGACTGGTGCTGAGACACTGAACGTTGAAACTGATCCAGAGTTCTGCTTGTGTGTTGCACCAATGCCGCTGAAATTGTGGTTACTAACAGCTGCCTTGTGACCAACCGCATGTGATACATTTGCTGCCAGATACATGATGACAGTATTTTGTAGAGTTCAATATTTTTATGATGACTTATTAACTTCACCGAGTTACTTACGCTATATTTTGTGCATTGGGGCGGCAGCGCGCTTGACGCTCGTTACAGAGGTTACACAGGTTCGCATTTGGAATATGGTAATCCGTTATGGTTAATACTGCAAGTATATGAATCATAGCATACTTTGTGCCATCTGCTTAAGAGTGGACATTAATTATCCCGTGGCATGATTTGAAGAGAGTAGCCTGTTGTGTGCTGGTGTCGAGGTCCAGATTTGTAAATGTTCCCACAAAATATCCAATCAGGAAGCATATAGCAATATGGCTGTCGCCTGATGAAACTGGTTGTGATTACTGGTGAAACGTCGTACTCAGTTTGTAAATGCTGTGGCTTGGCTCTCCAACACACAACCAGTGTGCTGTACTAGTACACTACACTATACACTACATTATACACTACACTACTATACACTACACTATACACTACATTATACACTACACTACTATACACTACACTACATTATACACTACTATACACTACACTACACACTACACTACACGTTACACTAGTGCTGTACTAGTGACGAATTGGCCACGTTCTGTTTACGTGACAACCCTTACGAGTTGGCTGTGGTGGGTGGTGGCGGGTTTTAACGACACATTTATATATATCTAACCCAAAAACGTATATTATGGAACATATAGCAACATTGCCCCTACTGCGAAACTTCTGCAGAATATGTGCACACACAGCGCCTTTTTTCGTGATTGCCTTGTGATAAAAGAATGGTGCAAATACCGAATGTTTTTATTTGATTTGTCTGCAGTCTCTACAAGTACACTGGCTATGGGTGTAAACCTTCCTGCACACCTGGTCATCGTCAAATCTACCATGCACTACACTGGGGGAGGCATGGTGCAGGAATATGGGGAAACAGATATTCTACAGATGATTGGCAGGGCAGGAAGACCACAGGTAGATGCACATATTCTGACTATATTGGTTCATACATCCTTACTTTTCGGAACTAAATATCCGTTTTCAAAACTTAAATGCATTGTGCACAAATGTATTCTAGTTTATTGGATCCCATCTCTTGAAACCCATCATGTGGACAATATAGCATCTATTTTGAAGAGGTAAAGATTTCTTGCTTATTTGTGCATTGATGTTGGTGCCCATCTACTATATACAGCCCTAAGCCAGGGGTGGACCTCCTTAATTCCAATGGAATGGGAGAGTCTTTCCAAAGGACAACCAATGTTGACTTTTTCACAAAGTGATATTTATTTTATCGACCGAAAGAGGGATGATGGGCTGAGTCGACCTCTAACCGTGAGTTGAACTCACAACCTTCCCATTGCAAGATGGCCGCTCTACCTCTGAGCCACCTGGCTGCTGCTGTTGCTGCAGAGGTAGAGCGGTCTTCCGATTGCAAGATGGCCGCTCACAACCTTCCCATTGCAAGATGGCCGCTCTACCTCTGAGCCACCTGGCTGCTGCTGCTGCTGCTGCTGCAGGATGAAGTGAACTGTTGCACTATTCTTGCTCAATTATGAATGTGTCATAGCATGTTCACCATTTGTTAAAACATATACATGTGCTTTTATTTAGCAAAATAGCAAAGCGTCAATTCCAATAGGCTAACAAGCACAAGTAATAGATCATAGACGCGTGTCGCCATGCTGGAAGTGGGGAGCGGTAGTGTAGCGGTGAGCGCGCTGCGTTATAAAGCCCGACTGACGATTATCTTAACCGGACCTGGTGCTGGCCACCCACCCCCTCGTGTGCCGTGCTTGCCTTCATAGGTGTTCGCTAACGGCACTCGCCCCAACAGCCAGTTAAGGCTCTACGGGGGATCTTTGTATGTTGTAGTAGTATATACCTGTGGTAGCAAGGGTTTGTGGATTTTATTTTTTTATTTAAAGCTTTCGTGACTGCAGTAATTCATATTCTTAGCTCTTTCGGTAAAGTCACGTTGAAGGGAAACAATATATATTGTAAAGTCACGTTGAAGGGAAACAATATATATTGTTTCCCTTCAACGTGACTTTACCGAAAGGTTTGTGGATTGTGCATATTTGTGTGTCATACCCACTAGAGATGGCAGTACAGAAAGTTGGTTATGAACCCATATGTGTGAACCTGCGTGTTTCCCCCAGGAAGTTTCGTTTCCTCCTAAACACAAAACATATCCAAATAAATCAGGCAAATATTTCAATGCAGGATCCATCTGCATTTCCTGAGACTGATTAAAGATTTTCCTGCATTTAGCTCATTATTAGTATGGCTATTTATCTATTTTTTATGTGAAGTAACATACGTGATATCGTTTACAGTTTGATGTTTCAGCCACTGCGGTGATATTGACAAGAAATGAATTGAAAGAAAAATATGAACAAATGCTAAGTGGGACCCAGAAACTAGAAAGCAGGTAGGACAATAACGGCAGTTTTGTTATTATATGTATATATTGGGCATGAACATGTACATATTTGTGAACGTTATGTATAAAGTCAGCATCGGCATACACTGCCCGCTGAAGGCCTTTTTAGCCGTAAACATCCTTCACAGTCCAGTGATACAACAATCCACGTGTTCCATTACCTTGGCTACCACTCCATCGTTAGTTTTGGGCACTGGCCATCATTCCTACTCGTGACATGTCCTGCCCAAGCTTACTTATTTTTCTTCATAGCTTTAATGCCTCTAACTTGCATGTATGGTATGTCATCAAAAACAGACGCTGCTTCTTCTTGTTCATGCTTTCTCCCTCTCTTCCCTCCCCTCTCATTACCCCGATATCTTGGCCCCAGTGACTCCTCCGCCTTAAGTCTTTGATGCATAAAAATGCTGTGACAAAACAGAGGTTATGCTTCTCGGCTCCGTGCACTCAACTTCAGCTCATCACCCACAGTAACAGACACAACGTTGGTGGCTTCTGTGACCTTGCTCCGAAGTTTGAGGCCTATTTGAAAAGTGAAAAGTGAAATTCAGAAGTGATTTTTTTCACCTTCAAAGTATTGTCAGCACGACATCATGCTTGTCAAACTATTATGCAGATAATTTGGATAATGCGTCTCTTCTCTCTTGTCGATTATTGCCATGCCACCTTGTTCGTCGGCATGCCTCCTGCAAGAGTTCTCAATAGGCTGAAATTCTAGATTTGAAGCTTTCGTGATTGCAAGGATCCATACTCTTTGGTTCTATTCGGTAAAGTCACGTAGGTAAAAAATAAAACAACAAAAATCACGACGTTTCGGCCACAACACAAGCGGCCTTCATCAGGTGAAGGGATCAGGCTGTCTCGAGGACAGCGCTGAAGTGGAACACAGCCACGCTTAAAGGTCGCGGTCTGAGCGTGGCTGTGTTTCACTCCAGCGCTGTCCTCGAGACAGCCTGATCCCTTCACCTGATGAAGGACGCTTGTGTTGTGGCCGAAACGTCGTGATTTTTTGTTGTTTTATTTTTTACCTACGTGACTTTACCGAATAGAACCAAAGAGTATAATCGGCTGAAATGTTTTCACAACGCAGCTTGCCTGACTCCTGCCTATAACCGCTCCATCCGAACATATCACACATGTTCTGGAATCTCTACTTTGGCTCTTGGTGAATCTCAGAGTCGACTCTGAGATCGTGTTACTGGCCTACAAAGCACCCACCTACCTTTGGGACTTTTTGAATCCCAGTATTCTATCTCACAATCTACATTTCATGGATTCCAGTCCTCTCTGCAGCCCAAAGATGAGACAGCACTCCAAGGGCGATTGGCCCTTCTGCTGTGTGGTTCCCCATCTGTGGAATGCCCCCCCTCCCAAGCCATATTCGTGATTTTGGGCATTGTCGATGTTATTAAGTCACGATTGAAAACTGACGCCCATACTATTTCTTTGGAACACTAGACCAATTACTTAGTGCAAAGTATTAAATGTTGACATTTTCACATGTAACAGCACTTTGGTTCTTTTGAGGAGAAGTACCACATCAAAATAAACATTTATTTTGTATTATACTATCTTGTTCAGGATCTTCACAATTTCACGTTGTAATGAAAACTTTCTCAATTTATTTCAAGATACGTTCAGAATGATGTCTTTTTTTTCCTACATTTTGTGAATTTCCATCAATCAGCTTCCTCTCTGCAACTTCCATGTTCCCATTGCTATAAAGTAGCTACCGTGAATTTGTGAACACCTTCGGTCTCCTGCAGTTTGCACACGAATTTAACAGAGCACCTCAATGCGGAGATTGTACTGCACACGATCACAGATGTCAACGTGGCATTGGATTGGATCCGATCCACATTCCTGTACATTCGGGCACTCAAAAACCCAAAGTATTACAGTAAGAAATGCATTTACGATTCAAAATTAAAACATACAATATTCGCGTGATTATACTATCGCAATGTGTGCGATAGTATAATCACTAGGTTCCAATGATGCATATAAAAGGAATAACAATACACATGAGTAGGAGTATTGGAAAAGGTTGAGTTACCTATTCGTGCATTTATTTCAGAAAATTATCAAGAACATACATTTAAAATGTGTTCTTGAGTAGTATAGGTATTTTGGAAGGATGTATATACATGTGTGTCCTATTAATTTTCAAAATGTATTTGAGTGAACGACACTTATTCGAATGAAACACAAAATAACGTGATGTATATTATGTAGGTTTGTGTTGAGCGAAGACCCATATCAGACAGAGAGGGCCCTTGCCTGTAAACACCTGGCAGTTCGTATAACACGTAGGCTTTCGGGACCAATATCATCCATAATAGTTTCTTTTTAATACTGTATATAAATGTGTCGATAAACCCACCACCACCCTGATAAAGCTAGTTGTAATTACTGGCGAAAAGTCGTACTCAGTTTGTAAATGTTGTGGCTCTGCAACACATCGGTGTGCTGTACTAGTACACTACACTATACACTACACTATACACTACACTATACACTACACTATACACTACACTATACACTACACTATACACTACTATACACTACACTATACACTACACTATACACTACACTATACACTACACTATACACTACTATACACTACACTATACACTACACTATACACTACACTACTATACACTACTATACACTACTATACATTACTATACACTACACTATACACTACACTATATACTACTATACACTACACTATACACTACACTATACACTACACTATACACTACATTATACACTACACACTAGTGCTGTACTAGTGATGAATTGGCACGTTCTGTTTACGTGGCAACCCTTACTAGATGGCTGTGTCGGGTGGTGGCGGGTTTTAACGACACACATTTCTATATTTACGCGATCTCACCCAAAAAAAACTATATTATGGATCTGGCAGTTCACCTGCATTGGCTCACACAATCCTGACTTGACACTGAATTGCAAAACCGGTCCACAGTTTTGCTCGTGTTGAACCAATGCACTAAAACATTGTGTGAAACCATCTTTGGGTATTTTGAGCCATTATGCCTTGGCATAGATCAGCTATTGTAATATAAAACAGTAATTTTAGCTGTAATTACATTTCACGTTTGGGGCTTTCAAAAATATTATGAGCTGACTGGAGGAAATAACACGTTTGAATGTTCTTAAGTACAAAGGACATAATTACGGTATATTTGTAAGGAGTGAATGTTAAACATTCTGACAATTTAGAGTTCGTTCATTGACATCAAGTGTTTACATAGTTTTGACTTTGACTATGACAAGATATTCAACTGTTAAAGCCATTTTAAGTACATCTCAAGCGATGCATGAAAAGGCAGCATACTGAAAAATAAATGTACTCCGTATAAATCACTGATACAGAATTTGCCGCTGGTCTGAACAAAGAGGACATTGAGAAGCAACTTCTGCAAGGTATAGTGATATTAACATAATCTAACATCAAACTGTAATTTTACTGGAATAATAGTAGACAATTTGAAACTGAGAGAAATACAACTGCTTGCTTGTGTCTTTCATACGTTACTGTCTTCAGCCACCACGCGACAGGTCAAGACACTTCTGTCTTTGATTCTTCCCCTGGTACTGATGCTTTCCAGTCCTTGTGAATTCCCTCCCACGGTCTCACTTCTCAAGCTCTTACAACCTTGCTCAATTCAAGAAACCTGTCTACTTGTTAGAAGATGAAACACTGAGAATAAAACCCATGTATGCAGCCTCTGAAAGAGCCAGTTAGTCGATTCAAGTTGTTCCTTGTGTTTACACTACAAGCAGCATGATTTTCAATTATTTAAAATTGAGACAAATTGAACGTTGATTTGAAGCTTTGGTGACTGCAGGAATCCAGACTCGGTAGACAAAATAAAATAAAACAAAACATCGTAAATATCACGACGTTTTGATCGCAACGCAACAAGCGGTCGTCCTCGGGCAGGAAAAAAAAAATTCAGCAGTGTGAACAGCTGAACCAGCGAGAGAGCTTTCGTGACTCAGGAAGGCTACTTGTGTTGTGGCCGAAACGTCGCGATAATTTTATTGTATTATGTTTTATTTTTGTTATTGTATTTCCATTCTACGTGGTGACTTTGCCGAAAGAACCAGGAGGATGAGCTCTCTCACAGCTCTCTCGCTGGTTCAGCTGTTTCACTGATGGAGATTTTTTTCCGCCTGAGGGCGACCGCTTGTTGTGTTGCGATCGAAACTTCGTGATTTAGTATTTGTCAGTTTAATTAAATTTTTCTACCTACGTGACTTCACCGAAAGAACCAATGAGTATGAGACGCATTGATTTTTCTTTAATTGTATTTATTTAATGATCGTTATGTCAAAATAATTAAGCTGACAATATGCCTTCTTCCCATAGCTGTCTCTTCGCATAAAAAGTACAATCATTGTTTATAACATATCCAATCAGCCACACGGCCTTCTGGGAGTGAATATTTTCAGCAGCAACAAACAATCTGGACCAGTTTCGACATTCAATGTATAAGCAGTCAGGCTTGTTTAAAGCAATACTCGTGACCTGCCAGACATGAATTGGCAATGATCTACTCTGTTAGCTATGATTCTTTCAAGCAGATTTTAGATTTTAGTGGAGAGACAAATATGGGAAGGCATAATACCTGCTTAGTTAATTTGTTGTCTTGTCCACAACGACATTAATGTTTCTTTTGCATTATTTATTTCAGAACTATGCTTAGAGAGTTTGAACTCGCTGGCAGCTTACAAGCTAATTTGTATGCAGAATGGGGATATTAAGCCAACAGTAAATAATCCTTCTGCTGAAACAGCATATCATGACGTGTTTGTTCGCTTTATTTGTCACGAAAAAACATGTCATTTCACATATTCATGTTGTGTATAGCGTCCAGTCGTCAATGCAAATCGGCATCTCAGAACGTGCTGTAGAATTTGTCACGTGCACAGGTTCCTAACGGAGGCACGGGGGGGGGGACCCCCAGACAAGAATGGGGGGCAGTGAGAACCTTCGCCAACTATTGCCCGAGCCCTGGTGCTGCTTATGTTGGGATGTGTCGCCAACTCCATTAATTGATGAGTGTCTGTGCATGGAAAAACCCCCACGTGTGCAAGGGGTGGTAACTCAATATCCGTGCGTATGGATATAATGAATTTGCTGTCTGCCAATACCCCTGGCAAGCCAAGGATATGGCGATCTTGGCGACCTTGGGAAGGGAGTTTTACCAATTTGTGTTTGATCCAACAACCCTGCATTACAGGCACGATGTATAGCCGCCACCAGCACCCTGGCATTTAATTACAGTTTATTTTAACATATCATGGGACCTCCTTTGCCTTTGCTTTCATGTGTTTTGCTATTTTAACAAAAAATGGTTTGATATTGTCCAGATGTTGGTAGATTGATGGCTTACTACTACGTGGCATTTGATACCATCAAGCTGTTTGGCACAATACAGGGCTCGGAAGCCGTGCAAGACCTGGTAAGTGAGGTCACAGGGTTGGTTTCTCATTGTTCCACATCACCATCAACTTACGTTAACAAGGCTTGCTGCGGCAATGTCCCCTTACTTAGCAGACGGTCGAGACCCCTGAAAGGGTTCGTGACAACGCATTACAGGTGGTGACTGTAATGATGTTAACAGACAAGGATATGTGTGTGTATGTGACACATAGCAAACAACCACAACGACTCACAGCAGCGGATTTGACAAGCGGCTGTAAATTATCATTTTGGATGTTTGACAATAGGCCGTTAAATTTTGATTTAAAGCTTTCGTGACTGCAGTAATTCATATTCTTAGTTTTTTCGGTAAAGTCACGTTGAAGGGAAACAACAAAATAATAAAATATATATAAAACAATAAAAAAATTCTCACGACGTTTCGACCATAACTCAAACGGTCGTCTTCAGGTGTGTTGGTTTGCATAAATTTATTTTTAAACGGCGCATTTATTTATTTATAAAAACGTTAGCGCCACGCGCAACGATTTGGCAGTTTATTTAGGACTAGTCCATCTATATTCTGAAAAGAGGAGGGGGGAGACGAAATTTTTTATAATGTATGCTGTCTGAAAGCCACTGTAAGCGTGAACAATCAATTAAGACCTGAAATGGTTTATCAAATCTTTCCAATGATTGCTAAGATAGAATCCATCTTCTCGGTTGAAATTGTCTCTGTGCTTGTATATGTGGATAGCCTCATGAACGAATCTCTCATGGAAGCCAGATGGCTTACAAAGAACCTCTGTCTTGGAAAAGTCAATGGCATGTGAGCCTACTGAATTAGAACAATGATCTGCCACGGCCGAGGTGTTGGTCCTACCGTGTTTAAGGTCTGCTTTGTGTTCACGAATGCGGTCCGAGACATGGCGTTTGGTTTCTCCAATGTAACTACTACCACAGAGGCAACTTAGTTTGTAGACACCAGGGTATTGTATGTCCGGAATCACATCTTTTACAGACGGAACCAGATCACGGATTTTATGTAATGTGTTGAAACGGACCTGGATCTTGTGTTTATTCAAGATTTTGGAGATCTTTTTTGTGATCCCCGCAATGTAGGGTAAAGTGATGGTTTTGAAAGGCTCCTCAAGAGGGTTCTTCTTCATGGTTTGAGTGATAGCTTTGCGGATTGTATAGTCGGAGTAACCATTAGCCCTAAGAGCTTGGTGTACGTGCTTGAGTTCACTGCTTATGTGTTCCTGGTCGGATATGCATTGGGCTCTATGATACAGAGTCTTGATGAGAGAATTCTTCTGTGATGGATGGTGGTGGGAATCCGGTTTCAGATAAGCATCCATATGGGTAGCTTTCCTGTAGACAGAGTGGCTCATTGAACCATCAGGTCTCTTTTTAATTAGGACATCCAAAAAAGGTATCTTGCCATCTATTTCGACTTCCATGGTAAATCTGATGGCTGGGTGTATGGAATTGATGTGGTCGAAGAATTGGTCTAGAGCCTTTCAAAACCATCACTTTACCCTACATTGCGGGGATCACAAAAAAGATCTCCAAAATCTTGAATAAACACAAGATCCAGGTCCGTTTCAACACATTACATAAAATCCGTGATCTGGTTCCGTCTGTAAAAGATGTGATTCCGGACATACAATACCCTGGTGTCTACAAACTAAGTTGCCTCTGTGGTAGTAGTTACATTGGAGAAACCAAACGCCATGTCTCGGACCGCATTCGTGAACACAAAGCAGACCTTAAACACGGTAGGACCAACACCTCGGCCGTGGCAGATCATTGTTCTAATTCAGTAGGCTCACATGCCATTGACTTTTCCAAGACAGAGGTTCTTTGTAAGCCATCTGGCTTCCATGAGAGATTCGTTCATGAGGCTATCCACATATACAAGCACAGAGACAATTTCAACCGAGAAGATGGATTCTATCTTAGCAATCATTGGAAAGATTTGATAAACCATTTCAGGTCTTAATTGATTGTTCACGCTTACAGTGGCTTTCAGACAGCATACATTATAAAAATTTTTGTCTCCCCCCTCCTCTTTTCAGAATATAGATGGACTAGTCCTAAATAAACTGCCAAATCGTTGCGCGTGGCGCTAACGTTTTCATAAATAAATAAATGCGCCGTTTAAAAATAAATTTATGCAAACCAACACACCTGAAGACGACCGTTTGAGTTATGGTCGAAACGTCGTGAGAATTTTTTATTGTTTTATATATATTTTGTTGTTTCCCTTCAACGTGACTTTACCGAAAAACTAAGAATATGAATAGGCCGTTAATTATTTTGTAAGAAACAAATTAATAAACGGACTTACAATTGTGCAGATAATTGAGCAGTTTTTAGCCATGTTTGGCGATCATCATCGTTTGTATCTATACAGTACACCTTATTGGAGTAAGGATACCGTCTTATTTTAGTTTTACTTACAAAGACAGACTTTTAGTTTATTACTGCATACATCGTCGCTGACAATTCTATCAATCGGTGTGCATCTGGCACAAGGTTCAACTAACACCTACGTTTTAAGACATAATCAATGCATTGTACAGCGGCATTCAGAACCAAGTCAAAGTGATTTCCTGCTCAAATGAGCACTGAGGTTATCCATCTACCGTTGACAGCCCTGAGGCTATCGTGGAGAATCCACAATCCTATGACAGGGGTCTCTCTGCAGCGCAAACACCGTTGACTTACTAACAGAGTGCTACTCATGTTATCAAACTCGGAGGGAAGGTGGGTTGAGTCAACTCACCACCAGTATTTGAACTTGGAGCCTGCCATCTGTGAGCCACTTACACTAGTTGAGCCACCAGGTCATAACTCCCGCGTGTATTTTACAAGAAAGTATTTTTTTGCAATTAGCAATTAGCTGAATCGATACATTTTTCTCCTGATCTCTTTGAACACATTTTCGGTTTAGGACACCTTGTATTGTAAACGTTTTGGAGGTTTGTAATTGGCGTTAAATACCGATTTGTTCCTGTAATGTATGTGGGTTTAGTGTCAGGGCAGATTTGGGAGCTCACCGTGTGTCTATTGTGCAGCAGCTGTGGGATTCTGACGGAGGGTGGAATTCTTTTTCAATTCTGTGTAGTAGTAGCATCAATGATTTTGGCCATGATGATGACATCTTGATCTTTGAGCTTCTTTACAGGTGACTCTTATCTCAAGCTGTCGAGAGTATAAAGACATCACGCTCCGCGTTAATGAGAAGAAAACCCTGAACACATTGAACTTGGCGAAAAAGCACACGATACGGTAACAATCAGTGACACGTCACCAAATAACCATTAGCATCGTCGTAAAGAATGGAAGAAAAAAATAATAAGCGTACAATATGCCTCCTTCACATATCTGTCCATCCACATAAAATAATACATATATTTTACACATCCTATCAACCACGTGGAATTATGGGAGTGCATCATTTCAGCAGACTTGGTATCACACAACCAAACTCTGGACTGGTTTTATCATTCCGAGTCTCATCAGCAGTCACTTTTGTTTAAACCAATGTAGGTGAATTGCCATATGTAAATATACAATTATGCATACTGTGTATTGGTAAAGTTACATTACAATTAATTGCAATTTTTACATGGTATATTTGGCCAGTTTGAAGAATGTTAGGTATTTTTTTTAAGATCCTGTGTTAAGGTCATTACATTTTTTGGAATAAAAATCCAGAACCTACACTGGAATAATCTTGAAAGTTTCATATCAAATGTTTTATCAGTCTAAAATTTTGATTCTAATTATTTAATTTAAAAGGTTTCTCGGATAGTGAAACATCAAGTGTGAAAACATTTACATATTTGAGACAATAGTAGTTGTGAATGTATTACGTATTTAAAAATATTGTATGGATAAACGAATGGGGTTTAAGTCTGTATTAGCACATTTAAAGTGTATATTGTATATTCAGTGTGTATTAGTTATTTGGACAAACCATTATGAGTGAATCTGAATGCTTCTTTCATTTCAGATTTCCAATGTCCGGTAAAATAAAAACCAGTGAAATGAAAATAAACTGGTAAGTACAGCTATGATTTCAATGCTCCTGTTAAGATAACACATACGTACATTTGGAGTTGGTTATGAACTTTCTTTATAGTTAGCAACGCAACTTCGTGTTTAGGGTTTTAATATTCTACACATTTGCAGATTATTATCCATTTGATATCACCATACAGATGACACCTTTTAATTGGAGAGCCTTCAAGATGTATTGACACTCATTTTAACACTCGAAACTGCATCTATATTGCAAAAACAGTTTGTTCAAGTGGAGAATTAAGCTTTTGCTACACAATTGAAATTATTTTGATTTAAAGCTTTCGTGACTGCAGTAATTCATATTCTTAGCTCTTTCGGTAAAGTCACGTTGAAGGGAAACAATAAAAAATAAAAAATATATAAAACAATACAAATTCTCACGACGTTTCGACCATAACACAAACGGTCGTCATCAGGTGTGTAGGTTTGTATTGACACTCATTTGCAAACCGACACACCTAATGACGACCGTTTGTGTTAAGGTCGAAACGTCGTGAGAATTTTTATTGTTTTATATGTATTTTATTGTTTTATTGTTTCCCTTCAACGTGACTTTACCGAAAGAGCTAAGATTATAAAACATTGTTTTATATATATTATTTTATTGTTCCCCTTCAACGTGACTTTACCGAAAGAGCTAAGAATATAAAACAATGCTTTATATATTATTATTATTTAATTGTTCCCCTTCAATGTGACTTTACCGAAAGAGCTAAGAATATAAAACATTGTTTTATATATATTATTATTTTATTGTTTCCCTTCAACGTGACTTTACCGAAAGAGCTAAGAATATAAAACATTGTTTTATATATATAATTATTTTATTGTTCCCCTTCAACGTGACTTTACCGAAAGAGCTAAAAATATAAAACATTGTTTTATATATATTATTATTATTTTATTGTTTCCCTTCAACGTGACTTTACCGAAAGAGCTAAGAATATAATTGAAATGACGCGTTGTTTGTAGTCTCATTCAAGCTCAGCTGGGATGTGTACTGGTGCAAGATTTTGCATTGATGCAGGACACTGCCAAAATCTTCAGGACTGGAATCCGTCTTACAAAATGTAAGTTTAAACTGCACTATTTAAACGAATGTACATTGTTTCTGAAGTTAACGTTTAAACGCATGACAGTATTTACATCCGTTATATCTCCGTTTTGTGGTTGTAGGTCTTGCCGAATTTTTGCAGCAAAAGGATAAGCAGAATAATTTCCAGGCCGTGCTGAATGCTGTCCACCTCGCTAAATGTTTTAATGCAAAGCTTTGGGAAAATTCACCTTCCGTTTTGAAACAACTTGAAAAAATCGGTAATTATAATCTCTTTCACGTATAAGAGCAACACATACAAATCAGAAGACCCTTCAATTAAACATTACTTAACCTCAGTGTTTCTGCTGTAGGCTTCTCAATGTCCAGCGCACTGGTCAACGCTGGATTGACATCTTTTGAGAAAATTGCAAACACTCATGGACGGGAAATTGAGTTGGTGAGATAATGGGTGTAGTGTTAATCTCCACAACATGTATCTATGTTTGTGCTGGTGTTTAGCGCACTTCCCAGTACAATTATATGGTAGCTACACCGTAAATGCCATTGGCCCAGTGGCAGCGCTTGTTCCAGAAGCTCGCAGTTCGAATCTGGCAGACCGCTCTGGTTAATTATACTGCGGATTTATTCACCGTAAAATGCTCGACGCCATCTTCTTCAAAATGGACGTCACAGACCCTCCATGATGTCATGCCAAGAAGACCGTTGTGTACCGGCGTGATTGTCCAAATTAGCAAAATGTAAAAAGTAACTTGCAAATTACTCAATTGGGAAACACATTACAATCGTCACCCTTCCTTAATAATAGGAACACCCGCCAATGATGAGCGTATTTCTTGTTTGTAAACAACATTGCAACAAAACCGAATGACGTTTTGCTGACGGTGCATTCCTCCGTTGTGCAGATAGTGAACAGACACCCTCCGTTTGGGAACCAGATCAAAGAAGCCGTGCAGCATCTGCCCAAGTACCAAGTCAGAGTGGAGCAGGTGCATGAGACGGAACCCCGACTCCAATCAAAGATTTCACATTGCTAAAAACAACTAATGCACATACTCTTTGGTTCTATTCGGTAAAATCACGTAGGTAAAAAATAAAACAACAAAAATCACGACGTTTCGGCCACAACACAAGCGGCCTTTTTTTTCTTCACTCCAGCGCAGTCTTCGAGACAGGCTGGTCCCTTCACCTGATGAAGGCCGCTTGTGTTGTGGTTGAAACGTCGTGATTTTTGCTGTTTTATTTTTTTACCTACGTGACTTTACCGAATAGAACCAAAAAGTATGGATCCTTGCAGTCACGAAAGCTTCAAATCTAGAAACTAATGCACAGTCACATGGCTCGGGTGCAAATCAATTTCCCTTTAAGTGCGTTGCTACTTTCAACGTACTCAAAGCAGCAGGCTTTCAAAGGCAAACGTCAATTAGGACTTTGCCAAATACCTGTGAAACCATCCATCTATGTGGCTCAATTTCCCCGCATATAGCCCGCATACGCATATAACCCGCAGACGCATGTACCCCGGTTAAACAAAGTATGCCCACTTGAAACATTGTCGTTTCATTGTGCAAGCAATTCGAATCATTTCAAACATGTTAACGCGTGCAATTGTAGTGCGAGTGGTTTATTCAGCAGTGCTTTAGTCAAAGGTACTGGAAGTGTTGCGCAGTGAAAAAATTAAACGAGTTATGACATGTCACACGTGTAAAATATTTTAGGGATAGCCCGCATCTGCATATACCCCACGGGGTCTTGTTTTGTTTTGTAAAAAGTGGTATAACCCGCGGGTTATATGCGGGAAAATACGGAACTCGAAACAGCATGAGTCTGAAGACAAACATTAATTAGTTTTTGATAATACTGCACCTGTGAAACTATCCATGTGGCTCAGCAGTGGAGTGAGCGACCCGCCATCGGAATGTTTGCGAGTTCAAGTCGTAGCTGGGAGTTGACTCACTCCATCATCCCTCCGTGGTAGATAAAATAGGCCCCGCTTTGTGGGGAAGTCAACAGCGATTGTTTGATGGGTTATATAGAGACGCATTGTTTCCACCACTGTCTCAGGGGTTGTAAATGAGAGATGGTCACCACCTCAATGCTCATTTGAGAAAGAAAGAGTACTTGTAATGCCACCCAGTATCTTGGTACAGACGTGGTGACAACAGTGGGGCAAGTGGCCGTTGCTGTCATTTGTTAAATGTTTTTTTACTAGGTTTTAAATGAAGGAATCGACTATTTAACGTTTATCTTCACCTTAGTAATATTCAATTTAATTTAATGGCTTGGTAAGCTTTGCATATCATCAATTCAGAATGGCACTGGTTGCTTTTTTTCCAGGGTAACCGATACTACAAAGGTGTGGCTGAGGTGATAATTACAGTGATACTAAAGAACTGTGCGGACCTACAGTCTCACCGCACAGCTCCAAACAACCACTGCTGCACACTACTACTGGGCAACGCCGACAACAACCTCGTCCATCGGCAAATCATCACGTGCGCTTAAATTACACATCGCAGCAATTGTGACAAGGCCACGTGTTTTTTTCTATGTTGAATCGAACAAAATAATCGTTTTGCCTAATGATTAGAGACCCAGACATCGCACCTCCTTGCTTTGACATTCCTCAAAGACACCGGTGAACCATCGACCACATCACAACATCAAACAGGCCAACGCGCACGTCTCCTGCAGTGCGATCAGTGGCCATGCAACCCAAACTATGGACCAGACAGTAAACCACTGTGGTCTCTGCTCTCCTTCAACCGAGCAGTATAAAAACGACACAAACTCGCTCCTGAAGCTCTCGTGGTTTATCAGATCTCGACATTGGCATTCAGCCCCTGAACATACAGCAATATAAAGGAATAGAGCATGATAATTAGCATCATATAGAAGTAAATGTAACAAAATAAATAGGCAGACATTACGCCTCCTTCCTATATGTAAACAACATTGTTCCTAAAAACAAATGTAACAACATTTTAAATGCACTTGTTACTGGAATTTTTTTAAATAATAATCACCTGTTTTTGATAGGGCCTTTTACTCTGGGGTGTCTATGAGCGCTTGACGCGCAATAAGCGACTTACACCACGTCTCAGACACATTTAAATGGGCACCCCCAGTGACAACTGTCCCTGTGGACACAAGGAGATTTAGCACCTGGCCTGCAATTGGGCATAAGGTTGCCAGTAGGGGGCGATGGTTGCTGTGTGTAATTCCAATTGAGTTATTTTTTACGTATTTCTGTATTCGTATTTGTCAACGAGTCGAACTGGTCTACTCGTTTTGAATGTCAGAAATCTTTAACGTCAGTGCAACATAGCGCACATATTTAATTATTAAGACACCTGCAGTAATAGTAATTTGCGGAAACTACATATACAACCGATATGACCTTCACAGAGATTACATGCTGCTGAAAACAGGGAGTTTCATGAAGAAGATTGAAGTTGTTCGGCCGGAAAAGAGTGACGAGCTCAACGTTTACCTCCTCAGCTCTACATATGGTAAGTCTCAGGGTTGCCACCTTGTCCACAGACTACATCAGGACATATTTCTCAGTCAGCCTTGGTCAGGAGTCAGCTTCGGAGCCGCGTTCAGCTTCTTGCAGACTGCTTCATGACATAATGTATGTACGTACAGTATTCACAAGTATGGCAGCTGTTGAAATATCAAGTTTTGTACCGAATTCGAAAAAAAGGCTCTTATTGTTATTTTGGTTGCCGACCCCTGGGCAAGGTCTAACGAAACTGTGCAGTGTCCTGGAATAAATTTCAACTCAATACTGGTACCAGGTCTAGGTAAAAAATAAATTACTGGTACCCGAGCACAGATGTCAATTCCCGAACAAGTGCCAATCTTGCACACGTTACACACAAACTCTATTTCATCCATGTAGCCTCTCGTCCAATTTTACTTGTTATTTATCAAAGGTTGCAATACAATGTGGATTCGTATGACATCTAAATGCGACAGCATCTCAAGACACCGTACACAAACAGAAGGCATATTATATTCTTGGTTCTTTCGGTAAAGTCACGTAGAAGGGAAACAATAAAATAATACAAATATAAAACTATAAAATTATCACGACGTTTCGACTGCAACACAAGCAATCATCATCAGGTGTGAAAACCACAGCAAGATGATGATTGCTTGTGTTGCAGTCGAAACGTCGTGAGAATTTATTGTTTCATATTTTTATTAATTTATTGTTTCCCTTCTACGTGACTTTACCGAATAGAACCAAGAATATGAATCCCTGCAGTCACGAAAGCTTTAAATCAGAAGGCATATTTTCAAAAAAATATTTTTAGAGAGGCAGTCGGCCATAGGCAGAGGAAAAAGGAAGCTCTTGATGCTACATTTATACAAGGAGAAAGGCGTCGACAGAACTTATGACTGGGAGGAGGGAGGTCCAGATTATGGGGGCAGCAAACGAGAGTTAGCAACTTCCCAGTGAACCGAGGTTTACAGGGGGAATTTGACAGAAAACCTTGGTTGCTGGAGTGAAGAATATGTGGAGGGGAGTAGAGTGAGATGAGAGGAGAGATTTAGGCATGGGCGAGTCAATGGAGTATCTTTAGGACGGTGAGTGCTATTTTAAAATTGATCTGGGATTACATTGAGAGCCAGTGGAGGGATCTCAGTATTATGGTGATGTTTTGTTTATGGATGTGGACGAGAAGCCTGTCAGGGGCATCTTGTATCATCTGGAGTTTGAGGATGTGAGGAGATGTGAAGGTGTGGATGGCAGCTGGGGTAAGGAAATGGTGGACGTGGAAAATGTGCAGGTGGAGGTATGAGGTTCTCCAGAGTTTACAGTAGAGAGATAACTCGTGCTCAGGATCAATTACAACTGAAAGGTTTCTCACACTCTCTGTGTATTTGGCAGAAAAAAAAATGTGGTGAAGATGATTAAAGCCATCGTGGTAAGATTGTGGTTTTAATGCTTTTCCCAGTTGGTATGGATATCCATCAGAACTTCACACCATTCTACTCTAGCCCTCGCACCTCTGGGCTCTACGGGAATGGGAGGCATCAGCAGGCCCAATCCCTGCATGCTACTACCTGTGAGAAACCAAAGACGTTTGCCTCAGCAGATGCACAAGCAGCCGGCAATGGTTTGTGTCGCCTCATTTCTACATGCATTTTAGATCAATTGGTTTATTTAGACTGTATGCATTTGATCCCATGGAAGCAATTTAGAATGCAGCATCTTCATATCTACAACACTGATATAATCCTTAAATTGTGCAATTGTTCCCACCAACTCATGCTGTGACAAGTATGCAGTAATATACATAGGGGACGTTAGGTGTGGTGCATTATATTTTGTTGTGAAGTTGACCTGTACATATACAACTTTACTTCAAAGGTCATCTCTCTTGTGCTCAAGAGTTCCAAACTGACACAGCGGTGATCGACACCCCCCACTCCCCTCTTCCTTGAGACCCCGAAAATTAATATTTTATTCTCAGAGAAAATACATGAACTGCATATATTTTATACGACTTTAGGGATATATATTCTTTTCTAGATTTAAAGCTTTCGTGACTGCTAGGATCCATACTCATTGGTTCTATTGGGTAAAGTCACGTAGGTGAAAATAAAATAACAAAAAATCACGACGTTTCGGCCACAACACAAGCGGCCTTCATCAGGTGAAGGGACAAGACTCTCTGGAGGACAGCGCTGGAGTGGAAGAAGCCACGCTTAGATCACAACCTTTAAGCTGTGTGAGAAGAAAAAGACCAGGCGCCTTGACAAAGGAATTACCATATAATTTAGCATTGCAATGGCTCATTGAAATAGCTAAGTTAAAGTATACACATCCGCAGAGGTACCCCTTGACAAAGGAATTAGCGCTGGAGTGGAAGAAGCCACGCTTAGATCACGACCTTTAAGCTGTGTGAGAAGAAAAAGACCAGGCGCCTTGACAATGGCTCATTGAAATAGCTAAGTTAAAGTATACACATCCGCAGAGGTACCCCTTGACAAAGGAATTAGCGCTGGAGTGGAAGAAGCCACGCTTAGATCACGACCTTTAAGCTGTGTGAGAATAAAAAGACCAAGCGCCTTGACAAAGGAATTAGCATATAATTTAGCATTTAAATGGCTCATTGAAATAGCTAAGTTAAAGTATACACATCCGCAGAGGTACCCCTTGACAAAGGAATTATCATCGAATTTAGCATTGAAATAGCTGAGTGATTAGCTTGTAACTGGTCACAGAAATAGCTGTGTTAAAGTTAGAGCATATACATTCACCGAGGCACCTAGTACTCATCAAACAGGATAATTTAGCGAAACACAACCACGCTCAGACATCGGACCTGTGTGCGAGCAAACAAGGTGTTCTGACAAAGAAATTAGCATAAAAATTAGCATTTGATTGACGGATTTTAGGAAAGAGGTGGTGTACGTGCCGGTGGACTTGCAGTTTGGCGCGGGGAGGGGGGGGGAGTTTACCTATTGATGGTGTGAAAAGGGGGAATTTATAAGAGCTGCAAAAGTTTGGGGTACCACTACTTGAAAAATATACTGTACCATTGAAATTAGTTTAATGTTTAGTTCGATTTAGAACATCTTTCTAATGGTTGCTTAATTTGAAACCATCCTCTCGGTTGAAATTGTGTCTGTGTTTGTAGATCTGAATTGCTTCATGAACAAATCTCTGATAAAAGCCAGTGGGTTTGCAAAGAACCTTGGTATCGGAGAAAATTATATCGTGATCCCCCACAGCGTTGTAACAGTGATCAGCCACGGTAGAAGAATTCGTTTTGCCGTGTTTCAAATCTGATTTGTGCTCGCGAATTCGGTCAGAGACATGTCGCTTTGTCTCAACACAACCACGCTCAGACATCGGACCTGTGTGCGATCTGATCCCATCCGTGAAGGATGTCATTCCTGATTTACAGTACCCCGGGGTTTACAAATTGAGTTGTACCTGCGGTGATTGCTACATCGGTGAGACAAAGCGACATGTCTCTGACCGAATTCGCGAGCACAAATCAGATTTGAAACACGGCAAAACGAATTCTTCTACCGTGGCTGATCACTGTTACAACGCTGTGGGGGATCACGATATAATTTTCTCCGATACCAAGGTTCTTTGCAAACCCACTGGCTTTTATCAGAGATTTGTTCATGAAGCAATTCAGATCTACAAACACAGACACAATTTCAACCGAGAGGATGGTTTCAAATTAAGCAACCATTAGAAAGATGTTCTAAATCGAACTAAACATTAAACTAATTTCAATGGTACAGTATATTTTTCAAGTAGTGGTACCCCAAACTTTTGCAGCTCTTATAAATTCCCCCTTTTCACACCATCAATAGGTAAACTCCCCCCCCCCCCGCGCCAAACTGCAAGTCCACCGGCACGTACACCACCTCTTTCCTAAAATCCGTCAATCAAATGCTAATTTTTATGCTAATTTCTTTGTCAGAACACCTTGTTTGCTCGCACACAGGTCCGATGTCTGAGCGTGGTTGTGTTTCGCTAAATTATCCTGTTTGATGAGTACTAGGTGCCTCGGTGAATGTATATGCTCTAACTTTAACACAGCTATTCTTGTGACCAGTTACAAGCTAATCACTCAGCTATTTCAATGCTAAATTCGATGCTAATTCCTTTGTCAAGGGGTACCTCTGCAGATGTGTATACTTTAACTTAGCTATTTCAATGAGCCATTTCAATGCTAAATTATATGCTAATTCCTTTGTCAAGGCGCCTGGTCTTTTTCTTCTCACACAGCTTAAAGGTCGTGATCTAAGCGTGGCTTCTTCCACTCCAGCGCTGTCCTCCAGACAGTCTCGTCCCTTCACCTGATGAAGGCCGCTTGTGTTGTGGCCGAAACGTCGTGATTTTTTGTTATTTTATTTTCACCTACGTGACTTTACCCAATAGAACCAAAGAGTATATATATTCTTGGTTCTTTCGGTAAAGTCACGTTGAAGGGAAACAATAAAATAAAAAATACATATATAAAACAATAAAATTCTCACGACGTTTCGACTGCAACACAAGCAGTCATCATACCTGAAACACTAAAATAATTATATATATATAAAACAATACAATTCTCACGACGTTTCGACTGCAACACAAGCAGTCATCATACCTGAAACACTAAAATAATTATATATATAAAACAATAAAATTCTCACGACGTTTCGACTGCAACATAAAGCAGTCATCACACCTGATGATGGCTGCTTGTGTTGCAGTCAAAACGTCGTAAGAATTGTATTGTTTTATATATATTTTATTATTTTATTGTTTCCCTTCAACGTAACTTTACCGAAAGAACCAAGAATATGAATCACTGCAGTCACGAAATCTTTAAACCACGACTTTAGGGATCTAATTAAATCTTCAGGACTGTCTCCCCCACCCTCCTTGGAACGTTTTAAGACATGCTTCTGCACACTAGAGTGGCTTACACATCTCGACTCTTCGCTCGACCTACAATATGCTGAAAGTAATGTTCATAAACATTCAGCGTTTGATTGTATTCGTCACGTGATGTGTAATGTGTCGTTATAAAACACGTTTACAGTGAAAAAGACTTCTCTACAGAGCTCTCGTTTGTTTCTGAAGGTTACTCTGCTGGCTTGGATGATTCCAAGAGAAGCTGTCTTCACAACTGTAAAAATAAACAAATGTGTGGACACGAGTGCTGTGAGTACCTTCATCTTGATTCAACGTATTTACAAAGTTATTACTACGAGCAATTGTGATTATTTTGGGTTGCGTATCATATCGTATTTCATCAAACGAAGACCGATACACTTCTGGCCATTCACCAGCGTTGATCCAAGCAAATCTGACGTTGCTGATGAGACACTGAATGCCAAAACTGGTGCGGCGTTTTATTGTATTAAACACATTTTGCTGCAATTATGCACTCCCAGAATGGAGGTTTGACAGATGGGATGTATACAATTACTTTAATGTTCATGTGGAGGGACAGATGTGGAATGCGTGCTGTGCGCGTATTTATTTTGTTTGTAGGCTGGTAATGGAATGTGTAAAATAATGTGATTTGACACGATTCCATTCAAGACTGCATTATTTTTTGTTATCAAGCTTCTTCTGTCTCATTTGTATGGTCTGCCTCGTAGATTCTGTCTTGTGCGGTCTCATTTTGAACGTTAGCCAAAATGATACATTTGCATATAATTTTCATCAGTCATCGATCATTCTCATGCACAATTGGTTGCACGTATCATAGGCCTGCTAAATAAATAACTCGTATAGTCTTTGTTTTGCCGCTCAAATGAGCATTTGGCGATACTCATTTCCTGATGACAGCCATAGTCCAGTGGTGCTAATTCTGCATTCCTGTGGTGGGGTGAGTGATTCACAGGAGTTTGATTCTGTTGTCTTCCCCACAATATGATACAAACTTTACTGACCCTGGAGAATGTAGGCTGAGCCAACCCCCCCACTAGGATCTGAACTCGTAACCTTCCAACTGTGAGCGGCCCACCAGCAATGCGAAAGCACCTGATGAATGCAGTGTTGTCACTCAGGTCTAAGCGCCTGCGTTGTTGGTTTAACTTGTAGGCAAAGGGAATATGGCCAGGTCAACGCCGCTAACGCCCAGCACCCCGAGCGCTGACGTGCGCAGCTTCCTGAGTGAACTAAAGAGCAAGACCTTAAGTCTAACAGGCTTTCCGAGTCACAAAAGGCTCAAGGTATGAGTGAAAATGTCACGGTTAAACATCGCACATTTTGACAGCCCTCATATCTGTCACTGCACCTGTGTTCATACTGTACCTCGTTTTGTTTTGTGTAAATTGGCACGCGCGTAGCAAACTATCCGTAGCACTCTATCCGTTATAAATGCAAACATTTAGAACGGATAGAGTGTTGTACAATGAGTACCGCACCCTGTCAACATACAAATGAATACACAATGCAGTGGTGCACACCGCTCCATTGTGTGGACTGCACTCGAGATGCTGTAAGAGTTGTGCATTGTCTCATGTTGAAGTGGCTCTGGGAGCGAGAGTGCTCTAGAGGAGTCGCACAACCAAAGCTGCCACGGCTCCCCTGTGGCCTGAATTCAAAAGTGTAGCTTTAGATGACCGACGTATGAACTTATTATGCATGTTGATTCTAGTGCGCTGCTACTGCTATTGTTAATCCGGCTGTTATGACTTACGCAGCTAGCGAAGGACGCTAGGTTTAGTGATGCGTGTTGTGTGTGTGTGTGTCGCTATTGTAACCTTTTAATCACATTTGTTGGGAGAACTGTTACGTTGTTTAGGTAGCATTGTTTCAGTAAGTTTTAGAGGGGCTTGGTTTGGCCCGATTTTTTTTATTTAGTATCGATTTATACTTACATTTTTTTGATCTGTATTGTATTGTGATTGTTATTGGGATCAAACATCGAAACGGAATTTTTTTGCACTTTTTGTACGCAGCATGGACAGGGCGGTGCTTTTTCTGTAGGATTTTATTGATTATGTACGTGGTGATGTTTAGATATGTGTACAATTAATTTTAGGTGTAGCTTGTAATTTTATTGTTTGTTGCGGTTGCACCCAAACCAATAGCCGAATGGCTCACAGGGTCAATCCTCATAAATGAAACTGAAACTTTGTGCCCGTTGCGGTTTTCTCTCTAGGGATGGTGACGGATTACCACAGCCCCTTGTCTGAATGCGTTCCTTTGTAGCCTTTGCTACATTTTAAAAATATAAGCACCCATGTATCAATAAGCACCCATGCTTTGTGAAATATTCTGAGATGCATTTGTATGTATGTATGTTGAGGTTCTTTCACACCGTACAGCGAGGGAAAAAAAAGTATTTGATCCCCTGCTGATTTTGTACGTTTGCCCACTGACAAAGAAATTATCAGTCTATAATTTTAATGGTAGGTTTATTTGAACAGTGAGAGATAGAATAACAACAACAAAATCCAGAAAAACGCATGTCAAAAAATTTATTAATTGATTTGCATTTTAATGAGGGAAATAAGTATTTGACCCCTCTGCAAAACATGACTTAGTACTTGGTGGCAAAACCGTTGTTGGCAATCACAGAGGTCAGACGTTTCTTGTAGTTGGCCACCAGGTTTGCACACATCTCAGGAGGGATTTTGTCCCACTCCTCTTTGCAGATCTTCTCCAAGTCATTAAGGTTTCGAGGCTGACGTTTGGCAACTCGAACCTTCAGCTCCCTCCACAGATTTTCTATGGGATTAAGGTCTGGAGACTGGCTAGGCCACTCCAGGACCTTAATGTGCTTCTTCTTGAGCCACTCCTTTGTTGCCTTGGCCGTGTGTTTTGGGTCATTGTCATGCTGGAATACCCATCAACGACCCATTTTCAATGCCCTGGCTGAGGGAAGGAGGTTCTCACCCAAGATTTGACGGTACATGGCCCCGTCCATCGTCCCTTTGATGTGGTGAAGTTGTCCGGTCCCCTTATCAGAAAAACACCCCCAAAGAATAATGTTTCCACCTCCATGTTTGACGGTGGGGATGGTGTTCTTGGGGTCATAGGCAGCATTCCTCCTCCAAACATGGCGAGTTGAGTTGATGCCAAAGAGCTCCATTTTGGTCTCATCTGACCACAACACTTTCACCCAGTTGTCCTCTGAATCATTCAGATGTTCATTGGCAAACTTCAGACGGGCATGTATATGTGCTTTCTTGAGCAGGGGGACCTTGCGGGCGCTGCAGGATTTCAGTCCTTCACGGCGTAGTGTGTTACCAAGTGTTTTTTTGGTGACTATGGTCCCAGCTGCCTTGAGATCATTGACAAGATCCTCCCGTGTAGTTCTGGGCTGACCCCTCCCGTTCTCATGATCATTGCAACTTCACGAGTTGAGATCTTGCATGGAGCCCCAGGCCGAGGGAGATTGACAGTTCTTTTGTGTTTCTTCCATTTGCGAATAATCGCACCAACTGTTGTCACCTTCTCACCAAGCTGCTTGGCAATGGTCTTGTAGCCCATTCCAGCCTTGTGTAGGTCTACAATCTTGTCCCTGACATCCTTGGAGAGCTCTTTGGTCTTGGCCATGGTGGAGAGTTTGGAATCTGATTGATTGATTGCTTCTGTGGACAGGTATCTTTTATACAGGTAACACGCTGAGATTAGGAGCACTCCCTTTAAGAGTGTGCTCCTAATCTCAGCTTGTTACCTGTATTAAAGACACCTGGGAGCCAGAAATCTTTCTGATTGAGAGGGGGTCAAATACTTATTTCCCTCATTAAAATGCAAATCAATTTATAACATTTTTGACATGCGTTTTTCTGGATTTTTCTTGTTATTCTTTCTCTCACTGTTCAAGCAAACCTACCATTAAAATTATCGACTGATCATTTCTTTGTTAGTGGGCAAACGTACAAAATCAGCAGGGGATCAAATGCTTTTTTCCCTCACTGTACGTAGCCAACCGTGCCATATCGGAGGTGCGGGGGAAGGACAACAAACTAAACACGAAAATCAGTTTAAAAAATAATTAGTTTTCAATTTAGATTTAAAAGTGCATCAGGATTAAACGTGGCATTATTGACTTGATTTCATTAGTAACAGGCCATTTTTTATAATAATTGTCATGTTATACAAAACAAAACGTTTCAGATTGTATTTGCGTTCAGCACGATAATTGTCAACCCTTGATATACCTTAAGCATGTTGTGAGCATCCTGTCGTGTCTTGTGTTGAGTACATTCATCATAGGTTTGCTCTGTAAAGGGGGGAATCGCAGTGAATTTATCCAAGTTTGCTCACGTCCCTAAGCCTCAGTGTGGACTGCATGATGACAGGTACGTTTGACGGTAAATTAAGTGTGCTGAAAATTAAAAATGCAACAGTGATGAATACTTTTGATTTAAAGCTTTCGTGACTGCAGGGATTCATATTTTTGGTTATTTCGGTAAAGTCATTTGATTGTTTTATATTTTTATTATTTTATTGCTTCCCTATTGTTTCACAACGTTTCGACTGCAACACAAGCAATCATCATCAGGTGTGAAAACCACAGCAATCATCATCAGGTGTGAAAACCACAGATTTGTGGTTTTCACACCTGATGATGATTGGTGTGAAAACCACAGATTTGTGGTTTTCACACCTGATGATGATTGCTTGTGTTGCAGTCAAAACGTCGTGAGAATTTTATTGTTTTATATTTTTATTTTTTAATTGTTCCCCTTCTACGTGGTGACTTTACCGAAAGAACCAAGAATATGGTGATTAATACATTAATTATGCTGAGTCATACAGTGTTAAGGTGTGTTGTACTTGTATAGCCATGGCAAAGCTTGATATTTTAAACGTGTTTGTCTTATTGCAGATGCAGTGGCCCTTCTGAGCTCCTGTCTCCACAAGGCCAGTTGGGTAATTTGGTTATGTCTGTAGATAATAGCTATATACTCAACTTAAAATGCTACACTTGTCATTTTGATAACTCTGTGTCGTCTGAGCTCTTAACCTCCTAATGCAATGACTACAATTAACTGCAACGTTTGATTTTAAAATAAGCGATGCAGGAGAGACTATGTGTCTCTTTGCCCATCTCTCTCTGGGCCCTTTGGTCGAGTGTCTGTCCCACGAGACATGCTTCATCATGCCCTTCATGTCTTATCTATCTCTCTGTCCCTTCCGCTTCCAAAGTGTAAAATCTTGGAGTATCAAAGGCCACCCTGATTTTCTTGTAATCATGCATCTTTTTTCACCTTGCGATACAGAACAATAATAAGGCACTGTTGTATTTATATGTTTATAACCCTACATTTTAATTGTGCAAACCAGGATCCAAATTAAAGGAGATAATGAAAAGATGGAGGCTTAAAATACCTGTAATCAAAAAAGTCAGAATAATTGTCTTGCTCAAATGAGCATTGTTGCACACTGCTGTTTATAGCCCTGATCCAGCGGCGGGATTTCACCTTTCCGACGGCAGGGGGAGACCCTATGCATAAGACAACCACCGATTAATTGTTCTCACACACACTGGTACTTACAGACCACGCAGGGTTGATGGGCAGAGTCATTCCCAAATGAGGATTTAAATTTGTAATCTTCCAATTTGCAAGCATTCGATCTCGTGCTGAGCCACAATGTCGGATAGCTTTAAAATGCGGCCATGGACTCTAAAAAGAGCTCAACATAATTCGCTTGGGAATGTATTATAATAGATGATAAAATCAATTAAAATGTAATTCCTTGATTTCTTTTCCAGATAAAAAATGTCAAAAGTACAAGGCCAAGCATATTAAGCTGTTTCCGACATACGGGGTAGCCCAAAAGTTAGAGTGATTTCATTTAATGTAACACTGGCATTAAAAAAATGTGTTTATTCTTTAAGGTAATATTTTATCTATTATTATTAATACCTATTTTCTTCTGCCCCTGGGGTCACCTCGACAAAGAACCCGAATTGAATTGAGACAAAATAATTGATGAATGTTCAAAGATTACACCTGCAGTCAAAATAGTCCTTAATTAATTTCAAAAGAGAATTCAAGCAACCATTAATGTCAATGGGAGTCAGTTTGAACGTTTGTTAAAATAAATAAAAATAACCCGATGTGGTTTGTAAAAAATAAGTATAATAACTCTTTGTGCCCTTACTTTTGGGCTGCTACTGTATATTTATGCACTCTGGATAGGGATAAACATTTAACATGGCACAATATACATCAAGAAGCTTTGTAATACCGCTCTCTATGAAACGTGGTGTGTGCAGCTGTGTTTGCTGGTGACAAGAGTGTGGATCATCGCACGTCGGGGTCAACAGAGTCACCAAGTGGAGTGGCCAAACTCCGATCTCCCGTGAGCGTCACTGATGTTCCAGTTCCAGCATTTCGAAATCAAGACGACAGTGGGTCTGTCTCCCAGATCACCTTTCACACAACACACATTCAACATGCAAACGTTATTCAGTGAAATCATCCAAAATGCACCAGGTCTTACCAGTCCAAAGCTAATCAGGTTTAAGTCTGATTAAGCATTCAATGGGTGGTCATCGGGACTTGCCAGATGTTGATAGCTTGGACTATGATCTGGGTTGTCTCCGAGTTTTCCAGTTTTCTACAACATGCTAACTTTCTCATGAATGGAAATGGCCAAACATCCCAAACCAAGATCTTCTGGAAACACAGTCTTAGGAGTCAGTGAGGTTTTCCTGGAAAATTAAATAGCTTGATCTTTAAGAGAGTAATGCAAGTTATGGGTCGAAATAAGCAACAGCCAATCAGAATATTCTGGTTGATACTGGTTTACTAGTATCAAGTCGATACCAGATGACAGGTATGGACTAGAATACCTATTTAAACAGTTCACAGAATTAGCCTGACTTCATCCTGATTACAGTGTGGCATTTAGGCAAGATGGGAGGGCCCATTGGGTGTGGCCGGCCTGGTGGAATCGCAAATGAAATGTTGAATTTTAGCCTCCTTGACGATCACAGCGATGCCGATGCCTATGGAGTGCATTTCAATGGCATTACTGGCCAGCTGGTTTCATGGTCTACTACGGCAGGGGTGGGGAACCTTTTTATCTGCCAAGGGCCATTTGGATATTTATATAACGTCATTCGTGTAATATATAAACAAATTAATTGGTGATAGTTAATAGTACAAAGGTAGATTGCCAATACTACTAAATAGGCCACATTCTGGTTGTGCAGAGTCGACAAGAGGCATGGCAACCATAGGAAGAGACCTTATGACAGATGCTCAGGACTGGATGGGCAGTGGAGTCGCCAGGAGCAGCGTGATCAAGCTGTTCCCCCGTGTGTCACACAAGCCAATGAACCTTTGCCAACACATCCTGAGCAGGTAAAATTGCATCACAGACTTAACATGAAAATGTAAATACTACATTTAATATGCACGTTTGGTAAGAATATGATAAACCACGATCGCATGCACGGTTTAAGGTTTAGTTCCAAAGAAAGCATTGCAATTATGATTATTCATAGAATTTAACAACAGTTACCTCCTTATCACTGTTCTTTATCTGCTGTGACTACTCTTCGCTTGAACCTCACCCATTGAACTCTACACATAAAATAATAGGGTTTTCCCCTTTTTTCTGGCAACAAAACTGAAACCTTTTTACAAGGATTCATGTCTGCATTAACCACAATACCTGCAGTCAAAATGCAAACAAAACACATACTATGATAATATGATGCATTGTCCTTGAAACTGATTGGTCCACACCAAGGGACGGCTTTCTTTTGAGCCTCGACCCAATTGGTTCTCGACCAGATGACATCAAAAGGCTCAAAAGAAAGCCGTCCCTTGATGTGGACCAATCAGTTTCAAGGACAATGCATATATTATCATAGTATGTTTTTTGTTTGCATTTTGACTGCAGGTATTGTGGTTAATGCAGACATGAATCCTCGTAAAAAGGTTTCAGTTTTGTTGCCAGAAAAAATGGGAAAAACCCTATTATTACATTTTGGTACTGGCAAAGGAGGTCTAAGGATGTAGATGCTCTACACACATGTTGAGCGCTCGGTTTACTGAACTGTTTCATCTCATCTACGCTCTGCATGCGCTAACCACAACAACTCCCTCTTTGCTTCTTTCTTCTTCCCTCGCTTGGAGAAGTCTGGTGGTATCAACGGCTGTCGCCACGATGACATCTTGTGTTTTGACACGATTGTGATTGGAGGGCGATGTTTAAGTGCTTACTCTTTTTTTTACATCTCAGGTGGCATGCGGTGAGAAATCCTACGGTGATTCCAAAAGCCGCATGTTTCTTTCTCCAAGCTCCACTAGGTGAGACAAATCGGTGCTTTCAACAACGGGCCCAAACACCAGTGCAGTATTATCGTATTTAACGTTCTTATACAGTGCCTGCCCCAGCGGTAGTGGGTGTTTTTTCCCCCGCTTGTTGTAAAGGTCCCGGGGTTAGAATCTAGCAGACTGTCCTGGATATTACTGCCGGGCAATGAACTGCTAAGTACGACACGCCGTCTGCTTCGAAGAGGATGCTAGAAGAGCCCGTGGCATTGTTTTAAGATGAGTTGGCCATTGCTTGCCAGAGTCAAATTTGCAAATGACAGTCCTGCACTATTGTACGCCGTATATTGAAAGGTTGAATTTCCTACGGGGGTAAGAAGTGAAACACTTAGTGACAGTGCTGTCGTACGAGTGCGTAACAGGGAGTTCATTGAATCTTCAAACAGTGATTGTACTCGGTTGTCAAGAAATTGCCATCCGCCACAGTCGGTTCGTGACCTTGTGCAATGTGTGTCAATAGTGAGGAAGGGAATCAAGGCATAGTTTATACATTCCAAATGTTAGGATTTATTGTATTCTAGATCGGGTTATTGTTCTTCTTTCTATCATCGTGAAGCATGTTTAAAGAATCCGTCCGCGTTGGTGTCCTATAAAAAAAATATTTAGGAAATTGCACGTGAGAGAAAATGGATCAGAACAACCCGCCCTCCCATATTAAACATGAGCAACCCTCACAAGTCCAGTCATGAAGCTGGGTGTAATTACCAGCGAAGCGTCACAGTACGCAATTTGTAAATGTTGTGCATTTATCAATGGTATGGGTTTCTTGGGTTAGATCGCAAAAATGTAAATGTGTCGTTAAACCCGCCACCACCCGACACAGCCAACTAGTAAGGTTTGTCACGTAAACAGAACGTGCCAATTCGTTACTAGTACAGCACGCCGGTGTGTTGCAGAGCAAATCCACAACATTAACAATCTGAGTACGACGTTTCGCCAATGTTCGCGACCAGCATCATCAGGCGACAGCCAGATTTGTTCTGTCCTCCTGTCTCCACAAATCTGGCTATCGCCTGATGATGCTGGTTGTAATTACTGGCGAAACGTCGTACTCAGTTTGTAAATGTTGTGGGTTTACTCCACAACACACCCGGTGTGCTGTGCAGGTAACGAGTTGGCATGTTCTGTTCAGATGTCATAGTTTTCATAGTTTCATAATTTCATTATTTGGTATAGCCCTGTGAGCCATTCGGCTCTTGAATCGGGTGCAACCGCAACAAACAAAAAACATGAACAAGAAAACATCTTGAAGTGACTTTGTGCATGTGCAAACAGAAAATCCAGGAAAAAACATCAAAATATTCCTGAAATAGCACTGCACACCAACGCTGTGTGCAAAAATCCCAGTGGGATGCAAGTCAAACAAAAACAAGAAAACTTAGATTAGGGCATCAGTCTAACTCCGTACTACAATAAACAAAAACATTACCAAACCCAAAAACTTTTACAAATCACCAAAATAAAGCCATAAATGCAATGTAACAGTGATCATAGGAACTGTGACCGAATTTTTAACAATAAACTACATAAATAACATGTAACACCAAACCCTAGAGCCACAGCTATGTCGGGTGGTGGCGGGTTTAACCACACATTTATATTTGCGCGATATAACCCCCCCTCCAAAAAAACCTTACTAGTACAGCACGTTGATGTAACGGAGAGCAAATCCACAACATTTTTAATCTGAGCACGACGTTTCGCCAGTGATTACAACCAGCATCATCAGGCGGACGGCCAGATCTGTGCATTTACTCTGCAACACACCGGTGGGCTTAAGTATGAACTAATTGGCACGTCTTGTTTACGTGACAAACCTTACTAATTGGCTGTGTTGGGTGGTGGTGGGATAACGACACATTTATGCGATCTAACCCAAACAAAAACCTTTCTACTGTATTCATAGCAATTGGCGCCCCCTATTGGAGTGATGTATTTTTTGACCGATGTTTTCCTGGGTTAATAAGTATAGTGACTATAGTCTATATGGTGAATAATATGGCCTACTGTGAGGGTTTTTTAAAATTGACGCACTAATTGTAATGCTGGTCGTTGTTGTTCGACATTTTAGCGTACAACAAACGGAGGACGCTGAGGATGCTATGAAGAACTTTCTGAAAATATTTAGAGGGATTTTCTGAGTTGGTAAATCGATTTTGAAACGTCTGACCGAGGTGTTCTAGCAAAATTGCGTCACTTATATTCTTTACGGATGGTCTTCATCATAACAGCAATTTCCTTGCCTGCAACACAACTTGTATAAGTTAATGTTTTTTTTTTATAATGTAGTTTATCTAATAAAAACATTTCACGGTTGGTGTTGCATATCTAATCCTCTGATCGTATTACCAGTTTCAGTAAATGGTCAAGAGATGTAATGTTCCACAGTTGTGAAAATAAAGTCAAAGTTTCAAAATACTTTTGAGCGCCGAACGACGCCTCTGAAAGGTTTTTAGCCAGCGGAAGGACAAAGAAAATCCTTCTGTGATAGCGGAGGCGGCGGGGAGGGGGGACTGTGGACACAGCTCCTGTATGGGATGGAGAGTTTCTCCAGCGACCTAGGGGAAGAGGAGACGAGGCCACATGGTGGGAGACTGTGACGCAGATCTGAGAGAGGTCGCTGTTGTACAGCAGCAGCAGCGGTAGCAGCTGCGGGGATTGACGGGAGGGTAGAACGCGTTGGAACCTGTGCCAGGCTAGGTGCAGGAGGTCACGGGACAGACCCAGCAGGTGACATTAGTTGACTCACCGAGATGACTGGCAGATGCACCACTGTGCCAGGCTAGGTGCAGGAGGTCACGGGACAGGGCCAGCAAGTCACATTAGTTGACTCACCGAGATGACTGGCAGATGCACCACTGTGCCAGGCTAGGTGCAGGAGGTCACGGGACAGGCCCAGCAGGTGGCATTAGTTGACTGACCGAGATGACTGGCAGATGCACCACTGTGCCAGGCTAGGTGCAGGAGGTCACGGGACAGACCCAGCAGGTGACATTAGTTGATTCTTTAGCACCCATGCAGAACTGCCATAAAGTGGCGGTGACGTGACCACAGCGCTTGTGCCAGGTTAGGTGCACTTAAAGTGCACACTTTGAGGCCACGTGAAGTATCGAAGGCTCTCTGCGAGCCGGTCACGGGACAGACTAACCGAGATGACTGGCTGTTTCACCACCTGTGCTCCCCATTGTGCCAACTCGCTGTATTTTATCCGCCCAGTGCAACGCTCGTTGTTGTGAGCGTCGCTTCTCCAACCACTGCTGTTGTTGGGAGGGCGACTGCCTCTACTGCCCAGTAGCGTTCTTCAGGAAACTCCTCCACAGAGCCCAAGCTTGGCACCGCTGGTCGGCAAGTCCACTCAGCTCCAAATACTCCTGTGCCGCATCAGTCCATCCCTTCTCATAGTTTCATAGTTTCATTTATTTGGTATAGCCCTGTGAGCCATTCGGCTCTTGAATCGGGTGCAACGCAAACAAACAAAAAAACATGAACAAGAAAACATCTTAAAGTAACTTTGTGCATGTGCAAACAGAAAATCCAGGAAAAAAACATCAAAATATTCCTGAAATAGCACCGTACACCAACGCTGTGTGCAAAAATCCCATTGGGATGCAAGTCAAACAACAACAAGAAAACTAAGAATAAGGCCATCAGTCTAACTCCGTACTACAATAAACAAAAACATGGTCAAACCAAAAAACTTTTAGAAATCACCAAAATAAAGCCATAAATGCAATGTAACAGTGATCATAGGAACTGTGACCGAATTTTTAACAATAAACTACATAAACAACCATGTAACACCAAACCCTAGAGCCACAGCTGGCTGCATGAGTTACTCCACAAACAACAGGAGCATCGGTCGGAGTATCAAATTTTTCAATGCACCTTTAAGATCAGCACGCTAAATCACAAAAAAGATAATACTTTTTTCTTCTTTGGTTCTTTCGGTAAAGTCACGTAGAATGAGAGTAAAATAATAAATTGATCAAATAAAATAACACAATAATATTCTCACGACGTTTCGGCCACAACACAAGCGGCCTTCATCAGGTGAAGGGAGCGAGACTGTCTGGTAGGACAGCGCTGGAGTGAGAGAGCCACGTTCAGATCACGGCTTTTAAGCTGTGTGAGAGGAACAAAGAGCCTTGACGAAGGGATTAGCATAAAATTTAGCATTGGAATGGCTGAATGATTAGCTTGTGACTGGTCACAGAAATAGCTATGTTAAAAGTTAAAGCATACACATCCGCAGAGGCACCCATTGTTAAAAGGAATTAGCATAGAATTTAGCATTGAAATAGCTAAATTAAGGCATACACATCCGCAGAGGCACCCCTTGATAATGGGATTAGCATAGAATTTAGCATTGAAATGGCTGAGTGATTCGCTTGTAACTGCTACAGAAATAGTTACGTTGAAGTCAGAGCATACACATTCACCGAGGCACTTAGTACAAATCAAACAGGAGAATTTAGCATTGAAATAACTAGGCGAATTTAGCATTGAAATAACTGGGTGATTTGCTAGTGACTGGTCACAGAAATGACTACACATCTGAGCTATTCACAGTACTATATAGTGAACCAATAAAAACTAAAATATAAATTACCTTCATGTTATCAATAAACTCTATATTCTCCAATCAGCTAAGCTACCAACCATAAGTCGTTATATATCACAATGCTATATGGCGAAAAAATGGGTGGATTCTTACCCTCAAATTTCCGTACCACGGATAGCTACGGGCCCCGTTCAGACGGACGAGTTCGTCCATGGTCGGAACAGAGGAGGGGGAGAGAGACAGCTGCGAAGCCCTAGTATACTCCATGTTGTAAACCATACCATTAACCGTGGTGTGAGAGGTATTAAGAGGCAATGCTGGCGAAAGAGCTGCGGTCTGAAGGTCATCGTAAAATTACAATTAATTAAGAACAGAAATGATTTAACACATCTTTCCAGTGGTTACTAAGCCTGAATCCATCTTCTCGGTTGAAATTGTCTCTGTGCTTGTATATGTGAATGGCCTCATGAACGAATCTCTCATGGTAGCCAGTTGGTTTGCAAAGAACCTCCGTCTTGGAGAAGTCAATGTCATGTGAGCCCACTGAATTGTAACAGTGATCTGCCACGGCAGAGGAGTTCGTCTTACCGTGTTTCAAGTCTGCTTTATGTTCGCGGATGCGGTCCGAGATATGTCTTTTGGTTTCTCCAATGTAGCTACTACCACAGAGGCACTTTAGTTTGTAAACGCCCGGGTACTGTATGTCTGGAAGAGCATCTTTTACAGATGGAACTAAATCACGGATTTTGTGTACTGTGTTGAATCGGACCTGGATCTTGTGTTTATTCAGGATTTTGGAGATCTTTTTAGTGACCCCTGCAATGTAGGGTAAGGTGATGGTTTTGAGTGGCTCCACAAGAGGATCCTTCTTCATGACTGGAGTGATGGCTTTGCGGATTGTGTAGTCGGAGTAGCCATTAGCCCTGAGAGCCTGGTGTACGTGCTTGAGTTCACTGGTAATGTGTTCCTGGTCGGAAATGCATTGGGCTCTATTTACCATGGAGGTCGAAAAAGATGACAAACTACCCTTTCTGGATGTCTTAATTAAAAGGAGACATGATGGTTCAATGAGCCACTCTGTCTACAGGAAAGCTACCCATACAGATGCTTACTTGAAACCGGATTCCCACCACCATCCATCCCAGAAGAACTGCCTCATCAAGACTCTATACCATAGAGCCCAATGCATTTCCGACCAGGAACACATTACCAGTGAACTCAAGCACGTACACCAGGCTCTCAGGGCTAATGGCTACTCCGACTACACAATCCGCAAAGCCATCACTCCAGTCATGAAGAAGGATCCTCTTGTGGAGCCACTCAAAACCATCACCTTACCCTACATTGCAGGGGTCACTAAAAAGATCTCCAAAATCCTGAATAAACACAAGATCCAGGTCCGATTCAACACAGTACACAAAATCCGTGATTTAGTTCCATCTGTAAAAGATGCTCTTCCAGACATACAGTACCCGGGCGTTTACAAACTAAAGTGCCTCTGTGGTAGTAGCTACATTGGAGAAACCAAAAGACATATCTCGGACCGCATCCGCGAACATAAAGCAGACTTGAAACACGGTAAGACGAACTCCTCTGCCGTGGCAGATCACTGTTACAATTCAGTGGGCTCACATGACATTGACTTCTCCAAGACGGAGGTTCTTTGCAAACCAACTGGCTACCATGAGAGATTCGTTCATGAGGCCATTCACATATACAAGCACAGAGACAATTTCAACCGAGAAGATGGATTCAGGCTTAGTAACCACTGGAAAGATGTGTTAAATCATTTCTGTTCTTAATTAATTGTAATTTTACGATGACCTTCAGACCGCAGCTCTTTCGCCAGCATTGCCTCTTAATATCTCTCACACCACGGTTAATGGTATGGTTTACAACATGGAGTATACTAGGGCTTCGCAGCTGTCTCTCTCCCCCTCCTCTGTTCCGACCATGGACGAACTCGTCCATCTGAACGGGGCCCGTAGCTATCCGTGGTACGGAAATTTGAGGGTAAGAATCCACCCATTTTTTCGCCATATAGCATTGTGATATATAACGACTTATGGTTGGTAGCTTAGCTGATTGGAGAATATAGAGTTTATTGATAACATGAAGGTAATTTATATTTTAGTTTTTATTGGTTCACTATATAGTACTGTGAATAGCTCAGATGTGTAGTCATTTCTGTGACCAGTCACTAGCAAATCACCCAGTTATTTCAATGCTAAATTCGCCTAGTTATTTCAATGCTAAATTCTCCTGTTTGATTTGTACTAAGTGCCTCGGTGAATGTGTATGCTCTGACTTCAACGTAACTATTTCTGTAGCAGTTACAAGCGAATCACTCAGCCATTTCAATGCTAAATTCTATGCTAATCCCATTATCAAGGGGTGCCTCTGCGGATGTGTATGCCTTAATTTAGCTATTTCAATGCTAAATTCTATGCTAATTCCTTTTAACAATGGGTGCCTCTGCGGATGTGTATGCTTTAACTTTTAACATAGCTATTTCTGTGACCAGTCACAAGCTAATCATTCAGCCATTTCAATGCTACATTTTATACTAATCCCTTCGTCAAGGCTCTTTGTTCCTCTCACACAGCTTAAAAGCCGTGATCTGAACGTGGCTCTCTCACTCCAGCGCTGTCCTACCAGACAGTCTCGCTCCCTTCACCTGATGAAGGCCGCTTGTGTTGTGGCCGAAACGTCGTGAGAATATTATTGTGTTATTTTATTTTATCAATTTATTATTTCATTCTCATTCTACGTGACTTTACCGAAAGAACCAAAGAAGATGAATCATTGCAGTCACGAAAGCTTTAAATCGAAAGATAATACTTTGCAGCGGTCATCCGGAGCGAAACATTTTATTTTATTTTAGGCCACTGAATAGCAGTGGCAAGCTAGGGGTGTACAACTCCTCTAGAGCAGTTTTGAGTGAATATCTCATAGGTAGCGATTCAAGTTGCAGTTTATTGGCAATAGCATTCCAGACCCTGGGGGCATCAATAGCAAAGGCCCTTCCTCCGGGTTTTTGTACTGGCAATAGGGAATGTGAAGCCGGTAGATGAGCAAAGACCCGAGGTCAAAATTTGTTCAAATGTGTTCTTTGAAACAGAGAGGAGATACAGCAGCAGGCAGTCTGCGGGTTGTTTGGTTCTCCAGCTCATGGTGCGAACCCCTCGCCCACAACAGGGGGGGAAGGGAGGGGAATGAGAAGGGAGGAGCCGGAAGTGAGGGGGGGCGGGGTCTGAAGTGAGGGGCGAGGGGGGGGCGGAGGTGAGGGAGGTGACGGGGGAGAGGAGGGCCGGAAGCGAGGGGGGGAGGGTAGGAAGGGCGGAAGCGAGGGGGGAGGGGCATAAGTGAGGGGAGGGCCCGGGGGGAGGGTCCAAAGAGAGGACGAAAGAGGGGCCGGATGTGGAGGGGGGCCGGATGTGGGGGAGGGGCGGATGTGGAGGGGGGCCGGATGTGGGGGAGGGGCGGATGTGGAGGGGGTGAAGTGAGGGGGAAGGGCTGGAAGTGAGGGGGAGGGGCTGGAAGGTGGCGTCCTAGCTAGGTGCTGTCCCTGTCTCTCATCTCTCTGCGTCATCTCCCAGCTGCTCGGGACGTCTCCTGGGCTCCCGGGTGCTCCAACAGAGGTCTGACTCCACCACTCCACCACCCTCCTCCTCCTTCCCTCTCTCTCTGCGCTGTCTCCCACGCAGCCGCTGCCGTCTTTGTCTCCCCTTGCTGCTGTGGCCACGGCCCCGAGATCTGTGTCAGTGTGTGTCTGTGTGTGTGTCTGTGTTTGTGTGTGTGTCTGTGTCTGTCTGTGTGTGTGTGTGTCTGTGTGTGTGTCTGTGTGTGTGTCTGTGTTTGTGTCAGTGTGTGTGTCTGTGTGTCTGTGTGTGTGTGTCTGTGTGTGTCTGTCTGTGTGTGTCTGTGTGTGTGTGTCTGTGTGTGTATCTGTGTGTGTGTGTCTGTGTGTGTGTCTGTGTGTGTGTCTGTGTTTGTGTCAGTGTGTGTGTCTGTGTGTGTCTGTGTGTGTGTCTGTGTGTGTCTGTGTGTGTGTGTCTGTGTGTGTATCTGTGTGTGTGTGTCTGTGTGTGTGTCTGTGTTTGTGTCAGTGTGTGTGTCTGTGTGTGTGTCTGTGTGTGTCTGTCTGTGTGTGTCTGTGTGTGTGTCTGTGTGTGTATCTGTGTCTGTGTGTGTGTCTGTGTGTGTGTCTGTGTTTGTGTCAGTGTGTGTGTCTGTGTGTCTGTGTGTGTCTGTGTGTGTGTCTGTCTGTCTGTGTGTGTCTGTGTGTGTGTGTCTGTGTGTGTTTGTGTCAGTGTGTGTGTCTGTGTGTGTGTCTGTGTGTGTGTGTCTGTGTGTGTGTCTGTGTGTTTGTGTCTGTGTGTGTGTCTGTGTGTGTGTTTGTGTCAGTGTGTGTGTGTCTGTGTGTGTGTCTGTGTGTGTCTGTGTGTGTGTGTCTGTGTGTTTGTGTCTGTGTGTGTGTCTGTGTGTGTGTTTGTGTCAGTGTGTGTGTGTCTGTGTGTGTGTCTGTGTGTGTCTGTGTGTGTGTGTCTGTGTGTTTGTGTCTGTGTGTGTGTTTGTGTCAGTGTGTGTGTCTGTGTCTGTCTGTGTCTGTGTGTGTGTGTGTCTGTGTGTGTCTGTGTGTGTGTGTCTGTGTGTGTGTCTGTCTCTGTGTGTGTCTGTGTGTGTGTGTCTGTGTCTGTGTGTATGTGTGTGTGTGTCTGTGTGTGTGTCTGTGTGTGTGTGTGTGTCTGTGTGTGTGTCTGTGTTTGGTGGGGAGCGATAGTGTAGCGGTTAGCGCACTGCGCTATGAACCTGGCGACCCGGGTTCGATTCCCGCTCACGGCCAACACCAGTGACGATTATCTGAACCGGTCCCGGGCCTCCCCTAGGTCGACTCAGCCTCAAAATGAGTACCTGGTGCGGTGTGTAAACATTGCCACTAGGGAGACAAAGGCGGTCGGGCGTGGTGCTGGCCACCCACCCCCTCGTGTACCGTTCCGGCCTTCATAGGTGCTCGCTAACAGCACTTGCCCCTACAGTCTGTTCAGGCTATACGGGGGATCTTTATCTTTGTTGTCTGTCAAAACAACCCCCTACCTCCTCGCGGGGCCGGACGGGCAACTCTGTCGTGGACAGTGCTGTGGGGGGAGATCCAATTTTGATTGGCTCCTCCCCTCATGGCATATGTGTCCACCACAGGGGCTAAACGGGGGCTCTGGACGGGTGCGAGGGGCTGGTAACCCCTCCATCTTCAATTAATTACCACGAAACCACGAATTAAACTGAAATATGTAACTAATAAGCTTGTGCCGGAGGCCCCGGGGGGCCAGGCGTCTATGACGTCTCCTGGCCAAACCCCATTTGGCGGAGCCAGGAGATTGAATACCTACCCTCGGGGCTACTCCAGAAACAACGAAAAGCCACTACGGGTGGCCACGTGGAATGTTCGAACGCTCACTGCAGAGGAGAGGCTGCCACTCCTCTGTCGGGAGCTGGACCGGTACCGGCTGGATCTATGCGGTATTCAGGAGGTCCGGTGGTGGGTGTACACCCAGGACCCCATTCCAACCTAAAGTTTCCTGGTCTCAGTTATCTGATGAAAGTTGCAAGCGAGAATTTCATCATCGCTTGCGGCTGGGATTGGCATCGTCCCCGACTCCTGATGTCGAGGGTAAATGGGCGAGGTTTAGGACTGTGACTCATGCAGCTGCAATGGCTGCTTTGGGTATGCGGTCCAGACCTCCCCAGAGACCCTGGCTGACAGAGGAGGTGTTCAGGATGGTTGAGAAAAAGCGACAGGCCCACTGTCATCGGCTACAGAATCCCACGTCAGAGAATGAGGAGGCTTACCGCAGCCTTCGCTCGGAAGTTCGGAGGGCCGTGAGGCGCTGCAAGGATGGGTGGTGGTCGCGGGTTGCTGAGGAGATAGATGCTGCCTCAGTGGCCCATGATCACAAATCTCTATTTAACTCCATCAAAAAGTAACCTGCAGCGCCACACCTATTACAATCATTAGGGGAAAAAAACGGTGATCCAATCTCCGACCCCCAGGAACAGGTTTGCAGATTTGCTGAGCATTTCTGTGAGGTCCTGGGGGAGGGAAAATCCCTCAGCCAGGAAAACATCATGGCACAAAATGAGGATGACCCTGCTGAGGCTGCGGTGCCTCAAATATTGGAAGAAGTCACCCCCTGTGAGTGGCTGGCTGAGGTGCTATCTGCTGAGGAAGTATTGAAGGCGATCAGGAGTCTGAGACCAGGAAAGGCAGCGGGCAGAGATGATCTCCCAAGCGAAATGCTGAGGGAGGGTGGCGTTTGTGCACAGACTGCCCTATATGACATCATAACAACAGTCTGGACCACTGGACGGGTTCCGCAGGATTGGAAGGATGCCCTGGTGGTCCCCCTTTTTAAGAAGGGGGACCGCACAGACTGTAATAACTACAGGGGCATCTCACTCCTCAGTGTGCCGAGAAAGGTCCTGGCAAGGATTATTCAGCATCGCCTTGCCAGGCACGCTGAGGAGAGGCTTGCGGAGCCCCAATGCGGTTTCAGGAAAGGGCGGTCCTGCACAGATGTCATATTTTCTGTCTGTCTGCTACAGCAGAGGTGTAGGGAATTCCAACAAGACCTACATCTCTGCTTTATTGACCTGGTCAAGGCCTATGATACCATCAGTAGGCCTGGGCTATGGGTCGTTCTTCGTGCTTTTGGAGTACCTGACCCTCTGCTCACGATCATTAAGGACCTTCATGATGGTGAGCGGGCCCGGGTAAAACTACGTGGCCGGGAGTCAGAGCCATTCCCTGTACACCTTGGGGTGCGACAGGGATGTCCTCTGGCTCCCACATTATTTAACATCTATTTTGACCACGTAGTTCGTGAAGCCTTCAATAGCTGTACCGGGGGAATCTCCATATGGTACAGATATAATGGGAGGCTAATCGATGCCCGGGTGCGGTCAAGGGATGGCTCCCTATTGCTCAACCACGTTATGTATGCTGATGATTTGGTAATAGCTGCTCAGTCAGAGGAGGAGTTGGAGACGCTGCTGCTGAGACTGGAGCGTGCCACTAAGAGGTGGGGCCTTACCATCAGCCCCACCAAAACTAAGCACCTTCCTGGGTATTTTGTACCATCGGACACTACACCCCCACAACTCCCAATCGGTGATGGGGCAGTTGTGGAGCGAGTGGAGAGTTTCCCATGCCTGGGCAGTGTGCTTTTGACCAGCTCCAGTTTAACAGCAGAGGTCTCACTCCGAATCAGTCGAGCGGCAATATCTTTTCATCGGTTGCGTAACGCTGTGTGGAAGCTACCTGGTCTATGGCTCCGCACTAAGCTTCAGGTCTTCTCGACCACAGTCATTCCCTCACTTCTCTACGCTTGCGAAACGTGGACCCCCCTAATGGAACATCTTCACCGGTTAGAAACATTTAGACTGGCCTGCCTACGATCCATCCTGGGTTTAACCAGGCTGGATTGTGTGAGGAGCTCACAAATCCTTGAAAGATCTGGGCAAGGTCCCATCGGTGAGCTCCTCCGGCAGGCAAGGCTGCGTTGGCTGGGTCATGTAGCCCGCATGCCCAGCCACCGCATGCCGAAACAGCTTTTGTTCGGCCGGATCGAGGGGGCTAAACGGGCGCGGCACGGGCTAGAGAGGAGATGGAGTGATGTGGTACAGGAGGACGTGGAGCTGAGTGGACTTGCCGATGACTGGTACCAGCGGTGTCAAGATCGGCCTCTGTGGAGAAGGCTCGTGAAGGACGCTACTGGGCAGTTGGAGGCAGTCGCCCTCCAACAACAACGGAGGGCGGAGGAGCGACGCTCACAACAACGAGCGGAGCGCCGGGTGGCTAAAGCACAGCAGGTTGGCACAGTAGGGGGCACAGGTGGTGCATCAGCCAGTCATCTCAGTCAGTCGACCCGTGGCACCTGGGTCTGCCCCGTGACCTCCTGCTAGCGGGCGTTCGACACTTCACGTGGCCTCAGGGTGCACATAGCCTGGTACAAGCGTCGTGGTGACATCACCGCCACTTAGTGGCGAATGGCGGTTGTTGTTGTGTGCAAGCGGATGCCTAAACAGCTAGAGAAGAGATGGAGTACACAGCAGGCGTCAAGTTCGGGATCGAATCCACGACCTCCTTAACACCAGGCGAGGGAGTCAACATTTTATTGATTGGCTGTGTCGGGTGGAGGAGGGCCCGAACGCACACACACGCGCGCGTCCACAAGAGATCTTGACCCCAAAAAAACAAATTACGAATCGTCTTCTCGGGCGGCATCTTTGCTCCCTTATACACCGCAATTGATGATGCTATCCAGGAGGGCACGGGACGGATGCGCGTTTGTTTTTTCTCGAGTGCCACCGAGAACTCGTCTCTCGGCAGCGCGCGAGGAACCAACGCAACTGCCGTGGCCTTCTTAGGAAATGCGTCCTCATGGACATGACCTCCGAACAAGTGACCGATTGACATTTTACAACGAAAATAGATGAACGCTGTTCGAACAGAGGGCAGTAGTGATAATAACGATGTGATTCAGTTCACCCGGAGGGGAATTGCTCGCCGATTCTCAAGGCTCTTATTCAAGAAGGGGTTTGTGAGATTTTTGCACACAGAGTTGTAATAAGTTTTTTTCTTTTCTGGAAGATTTGCTGTTTTATCACAGGATGTTTCCGTTACGCGTCGTCGCTTTAAGATGTTTCTCTGTTCATATTTTGTTTGTTGCGGTTGCACCCGAACTCAAGAGCCGCATGACTCACAGGGCTATACACCTAATAAATGAAACTTGAAACTTGATTGGACTTGCCGATGGCCGCTACCAGCGTTGTAGATGTAGATGCCACTGGTTCTTCACGTTCTGCAGATGCAGATGCCATTGGTTCTTCACGTTCTGTAGACGTAGATGCCACTGGTTCTTCACGTTCTGTAGATGTAGATGCCACTGGTTCTTCACGTTCTGTCGATGTAGATGCCACAGGTTCTTCACTTTCTGTAGATGTAGATGCCACTGGTTCTTCACGTTCTGGAGATGTAGATGCCATTGGTTCTTCACGTTCTGTCGATGTAGATGCCACTGGTTCTTCACGTTCTGCAGATGTAGATGCCACTGGTTCTTCATGTTCTGTCGATGTAGATGCCACTGGTTCTTCACGTTCTGCAGATGTAGATGCCACTGGTTCTTCACGTTCTGTAGATGTAGATGCCACTGGTTCTTCACGTTCTGCAGATGTAGATGCCACTGGTTCTTCACGTTCTACAGATGTAGATGCCACTGGTTCTTCACGTTCTGCAGATGTAGATGCCACCACTGCCATTTATTGTGCGTGGAGGTTGAACTTACGACTCTCATTCCAAACGGGCAACTGGACAAATGGGATAGGTTTTTTTTATTATCTCTAAAAGTCCTGAAGTTGAATGTTTGTAAGTAGAGTAGTGCCTGTACAAACACGGGTGAACGTTTCCCCGCAGCGGCGTCGCTGAATTAGACCGGCGGCCACGATGAGCTGGGGCTACCTCACGCATCTGCTGGAGGAGGTTCATCGGCACTCCACCTTCCTGAGCAAGCTGTGGATCACCACCTTCGTCATCTTTCGCGTCGTTCTCACGACGGTCGCCGGCGAGTCCATCTACTACGACGAGCAGGGCCGCTTCTCGTGCAACACGGCGCAGCCCGGTTGCGAGAACGTCTGCTACGACAGCTTCGCCCCGCTCTCCCACGTCCGCTTCTGGGTGTTCCAGATCATCGCGGTCGCCACGCCCACCATCCTGTACCTCGGCTTCGCAGTGCATCGCATCACCAGGTACCGAGGTTCTCGGAGGGAGTTTTCACAGTGGGGGGGGGGGGGGGGGGGGGGGGCTACGGTGGAAATTTGAATGGCTGCCCGCAGTTGGAAATGTTTTAATTTGTTTTTTAATTAGGTTGCGCCGTCGTTTTGGTCACGAGTTTGAACGGTGAAGGTGCCGGCAAGGTTTCCCCTTGACTTAGGAACGGAGTTCCGTTCCCGAGCCCCCCCGTCGGTACGTCCGAACGGCTAGTTCAGTTCGGGAGGGCGAATGTGCGCTGTGTTTAAACACGCACATGGTCAGCGTCGTAAAATATTCTGCGATTCAACAGCAAAAAGGAAGCATTGTTAAACTCTTCAACAATAAGAAATATAATACATTTGCATGCGATATTATAATTGCACATGTATAAAAGGCAAAGTTGTGAGTATGTGTCTGTTCAAAATGTTTAGCGTACTTCCCGACATGCAACAAACTTGAAATTTGCCATGTGGGTACTTTCCATACTGTACACCATGCAAACATTAAAATACACTTATTTTTTTGGGGGGGGGGGGGTGGGGAAATGACGATGAAGTGTGGCGAGAATCGATATCTGGTGAGCTTTGTGGTATCGATTAAACGGGAATAGGCCGATTCTAAAGAAATCTACAACCTTCGATTCCTTTGCGCGATCTAAAGAGTCGAATCTTGGCGCGCGAGCGTACGTTTTTTTACGCCGCGTATTGGGTTTCATTTTAGTTTTTACGAATGAGGCAATGATCAAAGTTTTTTTTTCCACTTGTATATGTTATGTTTTTAAGTTTTGAGAAGTGTTTCAATATATGTTTTCCCCCGGGCAACGCCGGGTGCTTCCCGCTTAGTAGTAAATAAAGCGTCAAATTTTAAAGGAAGGTAAATATTTTCACTTACCTCGAGTCCCGACGGTGGCTCGCTCGTAGCGAGGGGTGAAACTTCGACGCCGCCGCCGCTCTCTGTCGTGGTAGGATCGAGTACAAGCGAGACGAACAAACCAAGCGAGCCAAGCGAACCGGCGGCCCCGACCGCGTGATTGAATGCACGGAGAAAGAGGAGGAGGTGGAGGTGGAAGAGGAGGTGGAGGAGGAGGGTGAAGAAGACGGCGAGGGGAAGCAGCACAATGAGCGGTGGAGGATCAAGACGGACGGCCTGATGGTGGCCTACACCCTCCAGCTGCTGGCCCGCACGCTGGCCGAGGTTGGCTTCCTGGTGGGGCAGTACCTGATGTACGGCGTGGAGGTGGCCCCGCGCTTCAAGTGCGTCCGTGACCCCTGCCCGAATAGCGTCGACTGCTTTGTGTCGCGCCCCACAGAGAAGACCGTCTTCCTTCTGGTCATGTACGCAGTCGCCGGTCTCAGCCTCCTGCTCGAACTGTCCGAGATTGCCTACCTGGGGCTGGGCACCATCCACGACTCGCTGAGCGGGAGGCACCGGCCACGGAGCAGGTGGGGGGCCTCGCCGGCGCGTTTGGCATTGCGTCACGTAAACTAAACGTGCCGGGTCGCTACCGGCTCGACACTCGCCGGCTGTGTGTCAGAGAGCGACCCCCAACTACGCCGACAATTCGAGTTTCCGTGACGTTTCGCCGATGATGACAACAGCAAAAAAACATCATGGGACCTCCCTTGCCAGTAACAAAATATAAGAATTGGTTTTACCCTTTCTAGTAATAAAACAGCTGTGTGAACATGATAACACCAAACGTAAACCTCTTGCAAGGAATCATCTCACTGCATTGGCCACGCACACGGTACTTGTAATGAACATGCAAACAGAAAAAAAACATGCTCTGGTAGTCTACGAGATGATGATGATGCATTGTCTTTGAAACTGATTGTTCCACACCAGAGACAGCTTTCTTTAGAGCCTCGTGTGTCTCACCCCGAGCTGTCAATGTCTTCGTAGTGGCATTGTCCTCTCATCTAACACTGTTTGAGACTAGGCTCTAAACAAAGCTGTCTCTTATTCTTGGTTCTTTCGGTAAAGTCACGTGGAAGGGAAATAATAACGGTTCCGTCAGCTTCCCAACCGCTATATATAGATGTTGTGTATAGTTTATAGTGTAGTGTATAATGTAGTGTATGTGTTGATATCTATGTATATAGATGTTGTGTATAGTTTATAGTGTAGTGTATAATGTAGTGTATGTGTTGATAGCTATGTATATAGATGTTGTGTGTAGTGTATAGTGTATAATGTAGTGTATGTTTTGATAGCTATGTATATAGATGTTGTGTGTATTGTATAGTGTAGTGTATAATGTAGTGTATGTGTTGATAGCTATGTATATAGATGTTGTGTGTAGTGTATAGTGTATAATGTAGTGTATGTTTTGATAGCTATGTATATAGATGTTGTGTGTATTGTATAGTGTAGTGTATAATGTAGTGTATGTGTTGATAGCTATGTATATAGATGTTGTGTATAGTTTATAGTGTAGTGTATAATGTAGTGTATGTGTTGATAGCTATGTATATAGATGGTGTGTATAGTTTATAGTGTAGTGTATAATGTAGTGTATGTGTTGATAGCTATATATATGCTGTGTGTAGTGTATAGTGTATGTGTTGATAGCTATGTATATAGATGTTGTGTGTGTAGTGTATACTGTATAGTGTAGTGTATGTGTTAATAGCTATGTATATAGCTGTTGTGGGTAGTTTATAGTGTAGTGTACAATGTAGTGTATGTGTTTATAGCTATGTATATAGATGTTGTGTTTGTAGTGTATAGTGTAGTGTATGTGTTGATAGCTATGTATATAGATGTTGTGTTTGTAATGTATAGTGTAGTGTATGTGTTGATAGCGATGTATATAGATGTGTGTAGTTTATAGTGTAGTGTATGTGTTGATAGCTATGTATATAGATGTTTGTAGTTTATAGTGTAGTGTATAGTGTAGTGTATGTGTTGATAGCTATGTATAGATGTTGTGTGTAGTGTATAGTGTAGTGTATGTGTTGATAGCTATGTATATAGATGTTGTGTATAGTTTATAGTGTAGTGTATAATGTAGTGTATGTGTTGATAGCTATATATATAGATGTTGTGTGTAGTGTAGTGTATGTGTTGATAGCTATGTATATAGATGTGTGTGTAGTGTAGTGTATGTGTTGATAGCTATGTATATAGCTGTTGTGTGTGTAGTGTATACTGTAGTGTATGTGTTGATAGCTATGTATATAGATGTGTGTAGTTTATAGTGTAGTGTACAATGTAGTGTATGTGTTGATAGCTATGGATATAGATGTTGTGTTTGTAGTGTATAGTGTAGTGTACGTGTTGATAGCTATATATATGTTGTGTATATTTTATAGTGTAGTATATGTGTTGATAGCAATGTATATCGATGTTGTGTGTGTAGTGTATAGTGTAGTGTATGTGTTGATAGCTATGTATATAGATTTTGATTTAAAGCTTTCGTGACTGCAGTAATTCATATTCTTAGCTCTTTCGGTAAAGTCACGTTGAAGGGAAACAATAAAATAATAAAATATATATAAAACAATAAAAATTCTCACGACGTTTCGACCATAACACAAACGGTCGTCATCAGGTGTGTCGGTTTGCATTAATTTTTTTATTTTTTTACAGTGTCTTTATTTATTTTAAGAAAAACGTCAGTGCCACGCGCAGCGATTTGGCAGTTTATTTAGAAGGACGAGTCCATCTATGTTCTGAAAAGAGGAGGGGGGAGACGAAAAATTAATGTATGCTGTCTGAAAGCCACTGTAAGCGTGAACAATCAATTAAGACCTGAAATGGTTAATCAAATCTTTCCAATGATTGCTAAGCCAGAATCCATCTTCTCGGTTGGAATTGTCTCTGTGCTTGTATATGTGGATAGCCTCATGAACGAATCTCTCATGGTAGCTAGATGGCTTACAAAGAACCTCTGTCTTGGAAAAGTCAATGTCATGTGAGCCTACTGAATTATAACAATGATCTGCCACGGCCGAGGTGTTGGTCGTACGGTGTTTAAGGTCTGCTTTGTGTTCACGGATGCGGTCCGAGACGTGGCGTTTGGTTTCTCCAATGTAACTACTACCACAGAGGCAACTTAGTTTGTAGACACCAGGGTACTGTATGTCCGGAATCACTTCTTTTACAGACGGAACCAGATCACGGATTTTATGTAATGTGTTGAAACGGACCTGGATCTTGTGTTTATTCAAGATTTTAGAGATCTTTTTTGTGATCGCCGCAATGTAGGGTAAAGTGATGGTTTTGAAAGGCTCCTCAAGAGGGTCCTTCATGGTTTGAGTGATAGCTTTGCGGATTGTATAGTCGGAGTAACCATTAGCCTTAAGAACTTGGTGTACGTGCTTGAGTTCACTGACTATGTGTTCCTGGTCGGATATGCATTGGGCTCTATGGTACAGAGTCTTGATGAGAGAATTCTTCTGTGATGGATGGTGGTGGGAATCCGGTTTTATTGTTTTATATATATTTTATTATTTTATTGTTTCCCTTCAACGTGACTTTACCGAAAGAGCTAAGAATATGTATATAGATGTTGTGTGCACTATACACTGCACTATACGCACTATACACTACACTATACACTGCACTATACACTGCACTATACACTACACTATACACGTCAATACACTGCACTATACACTGCACTATACACTGCACTATCCACTGCACTATGCACTGCACTATACACTACACTATACACTGCACTATACACTACACTATACACTGCACTATTCACTACACTATACACTGCACTATACACTGCGCTATACACTACACTATACACTACACTATACACTACACTACACACTACAGTACACTATAAACTACACTATACACTACTATCCACTGCACTATACACTACACTATGCACTGCACTATACACTACACTATACACTACACTATACACTACACTATACACTACACTACACACTACAGTACACTATACACTACGCTATACACTACACTATACACTGCACTATACACTACATTATGCACTGCACTATACACTACACTATACACTACACTATACACTTCACTATACACTACACTATACACTGCACTATACACTACTATACACTACGCTATACACTACACTATACACTGCACTATACACTACATTATGCACTGCACTATACACTACACTATACACTACACTATACACTGCACTATACACTACACTATACACTATACACTGCACTATACACTACTATACACTACGCTATACACTACACTATACACTACACTATACACTACTATACACTACACCAGGGGTCGGGAACTTTTTTGACTAAGAGAGCCATGAAAGCAAAAAAAATTGAAATTTATTTCAGTGAGAGCCATATAATATATTTTAAAAGTGAATTCAACTAAATGTCAGTATAATAAGCCTCTGAATTTATTCTTTTAAATAATGTTGTTATAACACTCACCATTAATGCGACTTCTGGTGCTGCATGGATTTGCTGATGTCTTTGTAGTCGGGTTGGTACTTGGTGAGGTTAAGCTTCATGCAAGCGTTGAGGCTTTCATCCGTTAAACGTGATCGTAGGTTGGACTTGATGTTTTTAAGATGTGAGAATGACTGCTCACATGCATACGTAGATCCAAACATGGTCAATACAGCAATACTCACACGCTGCAGTGTGTGGTATGTGACAGGAAGCGCGTTCCAAGTTTTGAGAATCAGCTGGTCTTCGGGTTGGAGTTTTTTCATTTCTGTCCACATGTGCTTGCTCGCCAACTCCGCTTTCTGTCGTGTGATTCTTTCCAAATCTTCATTCAGTGACTTGAACTTATTCACCCACATGTCTGAGGCCTTCAGGTCAGCCACTTCTGCTTCAAAATCTCTGACGGAGACACCAGGGATGTAATTCAGGTCGGCTGTGTTCAGTGAACACTCGTTTGGATGGGTGATGAACTTAAAAAGACGAGTGTGCTCACGAAATTCTCCAAAGCGTGCTTTGAAGGACTGTAGGAGACTGGATGTGCAGCCAGCTAGCTGGTGGAGATCAAGGTTTTGAATGGGCTCACTTGCTGTGCATGCATCTTTAAATTGGCTCAGTTTTTCAAAATGTAGTAAACGACCTGTTTCAAGATCCGTGATGAAAAGCTCCAGCTTGTTTTCAAAAGCAAATACAGCTTGTTGAAGGGATAACACTGTATTTCCAATGCCTTGCATTTTCACGTTGAGCTGGTTCAGATGTTCAGTCAGATCTACGAGATAGTAAAACTTGAGGAGCCACTCGGTGTCGGCTAGCTCAGGATGCCCGACGCCTTTCATTTCAAGGAAAGTCCGGATTTCGTTCAGGCAAGCCGCAAAACGGCTAAGCACCTTCCCTCTTGACAACCAACGCACATTGCTGTGCAAAAGCAGACCAGGATAGTTATTTACAACTTCATCCAGCAGTGTTTTAAACTGGCGATCATTTAAGGCTCGGGCAACAATAAAGTTGATCACACGAATGACCAGCGACATCACTTCGCCAAACTGCCTGTCACACATCTGAGCACAAAGTGCCTCCTGGTGTATAATGCAATGGAAACTTAGGATGGGTCTATTTTCATGTTCACGGAGAAGCGCCACAAATCCTTTGTTTTTCCCCACCATACACGGAGCACCATCAGTACACACTGAGAGAAGTTTATCCATAGGTAGACTTTTTTCTTGAGCAAACTCCATGAAAGACTTGAATAAATCCTCACCTCTTGTTGACCCTTTTAATGGCAGAACAGCAAGACTTTCTTCGCGCAGTGTGTCACCAACAGCATATCTTGCAATCACGCTGAACTGCGACAAATGGCTCACGTCTGTTGACTCATCCAAAGCCAGAGAAAAGAACGGCGCTGCATTTATGTCCTTCACTTGCGTTTCCTCCACTTTGTTTGCCATCACGATGGTACGATCATGAACAGTTCTTGCCGACAGAGGCATGTCTTGTATCCGTTTGATTATCTTGTCTTTGTTCGGAAGATCATCAAAAAGTTCATTGGCTACATCCAGCATGAACGTTTTAGCATACTCGCCATCTGTGAATGGTTTTCCGTTCCTCACTATTGCTAAAGAACCAGCAAAGCTAGCCGAATTATAGTCACCTTGCCGGGTCCATACGCGGAGTTGCTGCTGGCTAGCTTGCACCCTGCTCAGAAGCTCTTGGCACGCTTTCTTTCTGCTGTCTCCCGCAGGGTATTTTGATGCAAAGGTAGCGTGGCGCGTGTCGAAGTGCCGCTTTACATTCGGCCGTTTCAACGATGTAATTTTGTCATTGCAAATTAGACACACCGCAGAACCCGCTCTCTCCACAAAGGCGAATTCTTCGGTCCATTCGTCCTGAAATGTACGATACTCGTCGTCTTTTTTTTCTTTTCGCCATCTTCTTCGTCGAAGGGTTAGCTTTGAGCTAATGACCGAGCAGACGCAGTCTCAGACTGATTCAAAAGGGGGCGTTTACCTGTTTTACCCAGCAACGGCAAACGTAGGCCAGTATCATCCAATTAAAATAATGGACAATTGCTCCTGCAGCCCTGAACAGGACATGCGCAGTGAAAAATCGATGGATGGATTAAAACAAGTGAGAATATTTTGTTTTATCTGCGAGCCATATGCAATCATCAAAAGAGCCACATCTGGCTCGCGAGCCATAGGTTCCCGACCCCTGCACTACACTATACACTGCACTTTATACTACTATACATTACACTATACACTGCACTTTATACTACACTATACACTGCACTATACATGCGATATAACCAAAAAACCCTCTATCATGGAGAGTGTATATATATTTTTTGTTAATGAAAATACTCTTATTGAAATTCGACTCGTTTCTAGGGTGGCAGATGCTGTCGAGCCGGAGTCCACGGCGGGTCCCAGAGCGACGTCACCATCGGAATTGTGGCAGCTCCGTGACGAGTTGAAGGAGCTCCAGACGGAGCTGGGGGCGACGCCGCTGGCGGCGCCTCCCACGGCGTGGACGCGCCCCACGACCTGCACGTCTTGATTTAGCGGGATAGTTTTACTCTCGGGCGTAGGTTATCGCTCAAATCGCTTTTTGCCATCCCACGTTCCATTTACTCGGCCCCCCAATGCCCCGCTGCCGTTTTGATCGTCTCGACTTTGGAGGTTTTCTTGACATTCTTCCGTCAAGATTCAATCGGAGGCGACCGTTTGCGCTTTTAAGATTCGAGTGGCAGAGCGCGGGCACCCCGCTAACGCGCTCGCGACGGCACGGGGGGCACGCCAGCACCCAGCCTCGTGGCTCGGGTGATACGGCGCTGGGTTTGTAACCCAGAGCATTTAGAGTTCAAATCTCCTTAGAACGCGTTTTGTGTGACATCGTGGCTTTCGCATTCGGCCAACGTATAAACGCACGAGTTGGGGGGAATGTTTGCGTGAGGGTTTGTAATCAATATGGAGGTGTGTTTTGATTAAAGAAACCCAAATATTTTTGTTACTTTAGCTTACTTCTTAATTTGCGTGAGTTTCTGTTGTCATTTTTTGTTAAACTTCCTCACTCATCAGTGGACAAGAGGGCCCGAGTTTAGCGGGCACGTCGTTATTATACCGTAACAGCCTGCTCCGATTTATATTGACAAAACAAAAGGCGTTTAAGGTGTTGGCTATGCCAACAGTGGATAACCTGGAGTTCTGCATTAATTTTGTGCAGTGTTTGAAAGCTATTATTCATCATTAGACCTCCTTTGCCAGTACCAAAATGTAATGATAGGGTTTTTCCCCTTTTTTATGGCAACAAAACTGAAACCTTTTTACGAGGATTCATGTCTGCATTAACCGCAATACCTGCAGTCAAAATGCAAACAAAAAACCTACTATGATAATATATGCATTGTCCTTGAAACTGATTGGTCCACACCAAGGGACGGCTTTCTTTTGAGCCTCGACCCAATTGGTGCTCGACCAGATGATGCCAAAAGGCGTACAGCTCAAAGACAATGCACTCATTATTTTGATAGTGCATTGTCTTTAGCAATCAGGTTAACTTTACATTTGGTTGACATTGTCGCGGCAGAAAAAAAAAACAGTCATGTTATCTACAAGGTCCCAATCAGATGTGGACATTTTATCTGTTAATGCTAAGTGTGATTGTAAGAGACATTTGTCTAAATTATCAAGTTCAAAACGGAGCAGTCTTATCCTCTCTGATATTAGCGATAGGCTAGCTTACGAGAAGTGACAGCGGCAGATGCGAGTCTAAATGCGATCGGTATTACCTTAGTTGATACATTCGTAATGAACTGCACAAGAGGTCAGAGGTGAGCACGATGGTCAGAGCTACTTTAACTACAGCAGCTGCTGGACCTTACGATGTGCTCTGATGAGGATTCGTGTGAACATCGTGACCACAGGAGGCGAATGATGACTGACCAGCACTCGGTTTGACCCCGTGGTAGACACAGTGCACCACGGGTGGATGACATAAGTGGTGGGGAACCACAAATAGCGTGGAGTGCTGACCATAGCTGCGTTGCACGTTGCTCGATGGACATTTTCGGAAAGGCGATGACAGATGAATCAATCTCTGTCCAATTTGCCGGTAATGGCACATGCTGCTAATCGTTTGCCCAGACAATTCTGTTGTGGGAGAACAGATGCAATATTAGATTTACGGTGACAAAAAAAGATGCACACATCGCCTATGTTTTGAAAACTAAGAAGTTAAACTTTTTTCAGTGCAAGCAGCAGTCATATTAAGACTTGCCATCATACTTATTGACAGCGACCAAGTCAACACTGGTGTCAGGGCAATGGTCTGATGAACCTGAATGCGTTTGGCAGCAGCTCACTGCGCAGCTCCTCTGTTGACTGAATAAATAGCCTTGGTGTGTGGACTCAAAAATAAAATTGGCATATTTCACCAAATCTGGATGTTGCCTGATGAAGCTAATTGTAATTACTGGCGAAACGTCACGGTACTCAGACTGTAAATGTTGTGGCTTGGGTCTCCAACACACCGGTGTGCTGTACTAGTATACTACACTATACACTACACTATACACTGCACTATACACTACACTATACACTACATTATACACTATACATTACTATACACTACACTATACACTACTATACACTACACTATGCACTATACTACTATGCATTACATTATACACTACTATGCAATACACTATACACTACACTAGACACTACACTATACACTACACTATACACTACACTATACACTACTATACACTACACTATACACTACTATACACTACAATATACACTACACTATACACTACTACACACTACACACTAGTGCTGTACTATACACGAATTGGCCACGTTCTGTTTACGTGACCACCCTTACTGGTTGGCTGTGTCGGGTGGTGGCGGGTTTAACGACACATTTGTATATTTACGCGTTCTAACCCCCAAAAACACCTCTGTTGTGGATGATATTGGTCGTGAAAGCCTCCTAAGCGTTAATTCAACTACATTCTTATTATTTGGTTCTTTCGGTAAAGTCACGTAGATAGAAAAAAAAATAAAGTGAAGAAAAAAAACTTTAATAGTTTCTATCTACGTGACTTTACCGAAAGAAACAAAAGAATGTGAATGTTTCTGCGGTCACAAAAGTTTCGAGTCAAAGGTTTACATTCTGTGTATATAATTGCAACGGACTGTTCTGTTCTGCAGGTAAATTGCCCGGATTCGTTGAGGGCTCTGACAACATCGCCCAGAATGCAGCTTGAGCGCTGCTCTGCTCAGAGTGACCTCAGCACGCGGCTCGTGGCTGTTGGGGAAGCTGCCGCCGGGGACTGCCGGTGCGAGGGAATTCACGCGCGATACTCAGGCCGTCCACGAGGCGGCAGCCACGTAGCCCTGCGTCGGGATTCCCTCGTTCAGTTTCAGTTCCATTAATTTGGTGTATAGCCCCCTGTGAGCCATTCGGCTCTTGAATCGGGTGCAACCGCAACAAACTAAAAAAACAAAAACACGAACGAGAAAAACATCTTAAAGTGACTTTGTGTGACTGTGCAAACAGAAAATCCAGGAAAAAAACATCAAAATGTTCCTTGAAAAAACACCGTACACCAACGCTGTGTGCAAAAATCCCAGTGGGATGCAAGTCACACTCGTCAAAATAAAGATCCCCCCCCTGTACAGCCTTATAGGGATGTTGGAGAAAATGCCCTTAGCTATAGCCGCATTGTTAACATACATTTCAATTGGCCTCACTTCTCAAAAAAATGTTGATCAGTGCCCATCTCTGTCACCAGCCCTGAGCTCGTGATGGAAATTCAACATTCACATTGTGTGAACAAGTCTGCCCGTAGGACAGACATTTAAAGTTAATTTGGTTGAATGCAGATCTTGTACAGACAATATAACGTAGTGCCTTCTTACTCTGCCAATTATTTAACACAACATAGATAACTTTTTCGGTTTATTTAATTTTTTTGGCAATTATTTTTTTCTTTTCATTTGTATGGGCTTCAGAGTTCTACTGTCAACAACTTGTTTCTTGTGATTTTCTGTTTGTACTGGGGAATTTGTCATTTTATAGGAGCATTTAATTGGAAGTTACACTGGTACACACAGGCACATTGCGGGTTGATAGAGAGGAGCCTGTATCGGTTCAGATGTCACTCGCCACTGACGTTAAGCCGTCGCCGGGAATCGAGCTCATGTCCTCTGGAGTCGTAGCCACAGCTCTACTCAAAGCAGTGTAGTATACAGAAATCAACATTGTCACAATTCTAAATAAACTAATTTAGAGAAATGCAACACGACAGAGAAACACCACACCGATATATCGATGTTTTGTTGCCAGATTAAAGGGTAAAAAAAAAAACAACTATCATATTTTGTTACTGGCAAATGAGGTTTCCAATGGTGTAAACACCACGCTGTTTAATTTAAAATTGTTAAATATTGCCCTTTCTAATTCAAATCGTCACACAAGTGTCTGACCCCTCCCCCCCTCCTCCCCCTGGGTGTGTGACGTCATTGAAGTTTTGCCCGGTGGTGACGGCGCTGGGACGCGGCTCCCGAGGCGGCTTCAGACTCCGCCGAGAGGCCGCGTCCCCGCACGGCCGACGCGGGCCCACGCTCTTGACGACGATGCCTACGCAGCCGGGAAGGCAGCAAAAGTGGCAGCAGCCGTGTGCCGGCTCCGGCCGTGCTCACCCCGCGCGAGAATGAGATCATCTTCAACGTGCTGGGCCGCAGGTGTCCGGTGAGTTGGTGATTAGGCCGGAGGCTTTACCCCTCTTTCCTAGCCCCTGCCGGCCGGCCGCCCTGGGACGAGCCCCGGCCGGGGGCAGCGCCGGTCCGTGCTTTGATGTAGCGTGGTTTGATTTGAACGATTTTAACTGAAAGGGGGCTTGTGTATTTAGTAATTGTTATTCTTTACATTCAGCGTTGGTTGTGTGTCATTAAAAACGTCCACTGGTTCTCTTTGCTAAGTATATATCAAATGTGAATACTAATTGTCTAACTCAGTGGTTCTTAACCTGGGTTCGATTGAACCCCAGGGGTTCGGTGAGTCGATCTCAGGGGTTCGGCAGAGCCCCCGCCACGGAGGTCCGGACACACTTGAATTATTGTGTAAATTTGTGATGACACACACGGCCCGCATGGCCATCACTGGCTGCAGATGATCATGCTACACTGCTTGGCCAATCAGCGCTGCGGGGAATTTAGTGCGTACTCAGTAGTCAACGTGTGACTGTTGTTGTCGTACGTCGTGTGATTTCTTTAATATTTTATCCATACTAACTATGTCGGGCAAAAGAAGAAAGTGGTCGGACGAATATGTACAACATGGATTCTCATGTATCACGGAACGTGATGGGAGTGAGCGTCCTATCTGCATGATTTGCAACGCCAAGTTGAGCAACTCTAGTCTTGCACCGGCAAAACTAAAGGAACACTTCTTGAAGCTGCATGGAGACGGGGAATACAAGAACACAACACTTGCTGAATTCAGGGTGAAGAGAGCCAGATTCGATGAAAGGGCCACTCTGCCTGCTCTTGGATTTGTACCTGTTAACAAACCGATCCTAACAGAATCGTACGAAGTTGCTTACCTGATCGCAAAGCAGGGCAAGCCACACACCATTGGTGAAACACTTGTGAAACCAGCTGCATTAAAGATGGCGAATCTGATACTCGGAACAGCGGCCGAAGGTAAATTATCCCAAATTCCCCTTTCAAATGACACCGTCAGTGACAGAATAGAAGACATGAGTAAAGACATCTTGGCTCAAGTAGTCGCGGATCTGATTTCAAGCCCGGCAAAATTCAGCCTTCAACTCGACGAAACCACAGACGTTTCTGATCTAAGCCAGCTTGCTGTTTTTGTACGCTATGTGAAAGACGACATGATAAAAGAAGAGTTTTTATTTTGTAAGCCTCTTACAACAACAACGAAGGCAGCCGATGTGAAGAAGCTTGTGGATGACTTCTTCAGAGACAACAATCTTTCATGGGATATGGTTTCTGCAGTTTGTACGGACGGAGCTCCAGTCATGCTGGGAAGAAAGTCTGGTTTTGGTGCGCTAGTAAAGGCCGATGCACCACACATCATTGTGACGCATTGTATTCTGCACAGGCATGCGTTGGCAACAAAAACCTTACCTCCAAAAATGGCAGAAGTATTAAAAACTGTGGTGGAATGTGTGAACTATGTGCGAAAAAGTGCTCTGAGGCACCGCATCTTCAGTGAGCTGTGTAAAGAAATGGGCTCTGAATTTGAGGTACTTCTGCTCCATTCTAATATTCGGTGGTTATCCCGGGGACAGGTGCTGAATCGTGTTTTTGCCATGCGTGTGGAATTAGCCCTGTTTTTGCAAGAGCACCAACACTGACATACAGATTGCTTCAAAAACCCTGAGTTCATTCTCATTTTAGCGTACATGGCTGATATATTCGCAGCTCTCAATCATCTCAATCAGCAGATGCAGGGTGGTGGAGTCAATATCATGGAAGCGGAAGAACACCTGAAGGCTTTTCAAAAAAAGCTACCGTTATGGAAACGACGAACAGAGAACAATAACTTCGCAAACTTCCCGCTTCTGGACGACTGTGCAAGTAAGATCGAAGATGTGTCTGGAATCGGAGATATTTCTGTATCCACGGAACTGAAGCAAACAATTGCCACGCACTTAGATGAGCTTACAAAGTCTCTCGACAGATATTTCCCTACAAGAGAGTCATATCCAGCATGGGTGAGACAGCCGTTCACGTTTGCTGTTGAAACAGCAGATGTCAATGATGAATTCCTCGACGAAATCATTGAAATTCAGCAGAGCCAGGTTCAACAGCAACTCTTCAGAACAACAACGCTCTCAACGTTTTGCTGTCGACAAATGAACAAGTATCCAGTTATTGCTAAGAAAGCCCTGGATTTTTTTATACCATTTGTTACAACATATCTTTGTGAGCAATCCTTTTCGAGGATGCTGGACATAAAAACGAAGAAAAGGAACAGACTTTGCTGTGAAAATGACATGAGAGTGGCACTTGCCAAGGTGAAGCCACGCATATCTGAACTGATCTCTCAAAGGCAACAGCAGAAGTCACATTGATTTCCAGGTATGTAATTTGTTGTGAGTTTATGCATTGTGTTGGTTTTATTCTTTGAACAAGGTAATGTTCATGCACGGCTCATTTTGTGTACCAGTAAAAAACATATCTATGTCTTGAATTTGAAAAAAATCACATTTTATTTTTCACTAAAGAGGGGTTCGGTGAATGCGCATATGAAACTGGTGGGGTTCGGTACCTCCAACAAGGTTAAGAACCACTGGTCTAACTATACATTTTCTCTGTGATAAGTCTGTTTTTGGTACTGCAACATTGTCATGCTTGTTGTCAAAGATACTATATAGTTTTTTTTTTCCTGATGTAACTTTGCTTGGCTTGAGACTGTCAATATTTAAATGTGAGGCATAGTTGCTTTGCATGCAAATAACCACGCTACAAAGTTGTTGTAAAATACCAGCCACATAATCTTTATTCCAATATACAGTGAACAGGTTTGTTTATATCGGTGTTGACTCATTTGTTGTTGATCAGATGAGCCGTATGCCTGAACAGTAACTAAAATAACACTTTATGCTTGAAATTAAACTCGCCTAGAGGCACCATATAATGCATGTGTCAGAAGGAACTGGATGAACTTTTAAACACAGCAATACATATATATTTTTTTCTATAGTATTGTGATAATGTAAGCAAGTCGCATTCTTACGATTAAATGTCAAGATGAAAATACGGTGGGACAGGTAAAGGCTGTTATGTAATGATAGGATAAACGTGTACAGCCCTAATTTAATACACTGCTGGACAAGGGCCTTCTGACACTGCGGGTCACCGAGTTTTTGTTTAACCTTGCACCTTGCTGCTCAGTGTCGGCTGGTGGAAGCATGGAGCAAAGATGGAAGAGCATAGACATTACAACATTGGGTTTTTGCCAAAACTGCTAACTGCTGCCCACCCTGTCGTCGTTACTGCAGCTTATAACAACATGTGAGGGGGGTTGACTATTGTGATACTTTCTCTGTAAGTTATTGTCATTCACATCAAGGACTCCTGCATGCAACCAGATTTTCATAATTCTCTACGCTGCCTGTAACAAAAAAAACATTAATGTCATTACAAAATGACCGATACTCTAGACAGTTAACCTAATAGCAATTGTTTGTACGGCTTTAATTTTACATAATTTCTCGAGCACCATTCTACCAGCCTTTCCCTGAGTATTATACAGCTACATTCGAGTGTATACAATGTATTGCGTTTTTTAGTTATTACCGAGCCTTTTCAGTTTGTAATACCTGTGTAGTGGATTCAACTGAGTCGCAGATATTCTTCGTGGAGGCAACATATTTATTAACACCAACACATAACACAAGGGGTTACTGTCCCTTTACCAGATAACCTATGGTGGTGGACCACCAGGCTAACTACGCTAGTTACCGGGAGTAGCTACAACGGACAGGACCCTCCCTAGCTGGGGTCCTCGTCCACGTGTTGGTGACTTCTTCTTGGACGTAGATCTTCAGATGACGGTAGCAACGCTGAACCTCGGTCCCTGTGCGGACCCAGTTTATATGCTGCTGGGTCGCGGCTGGCCAAGACCACCTTCGAGAAACCTCTTGTTGTTTCTCGGCCCTTCCCTAGGAGCTTACCCTGACACGTGACCACCCCCAAGCCCCCTCCTGAGGCCCCTGTGTAGATCTTACCCGCCACGTGCCTTCCGGGGTCAACCAGAGTGCCATGGCCGAGGGTAACCTCATCCCATGGCTGACACTCCCACACTCCCTCCTGTAGGAGTCAGTACTGCGCGCCACGTGTGGTGCTACTGCGCTATTCCAGCGCTCACCTAGCCCCCCTAGGGCTGGTACTACACCCACCTACGGGGTGTTCGCGATGACGATGCATCGCACGCCGTGCCCCCCTAGGGCTGGTACTACACCCACCTACGGGGTGTTCGCGATGACGATGCATCGCACGCCGTGCCCCCCCTAGGGCTGGTACTACACCCACCTACGGGGTGTTCGCGATGACGATGCATCGCACGCCGTGCCCCCCTAGGGCTGGTACTACACCCACCTACGGGGTGTTCGCGATGACGATGCATCGCACGCCGTGCCTCGCTAGGGCCGGCACCACACAGTGACATCCGTGATGTTACTACGCCTGTAATAAAATAAATATATGGTGTAGAAATGTTTTGCTCCTTTGCAAAATCTCATGCAAATACATTGTTAAGTCAGTTTAGGTGCATTATATAGTAACGACAATGATAATACATGTACCCTAATACACTCAAAAGTATATTATTCAAGTTATAACAAACAGGTCCTTGCAGGGTGGGCTGGTAGGAACATTGGAATTTTTTTTACACCCAACAGCACGAGATTTCACTTCGTTAAAGTATTGAAAGGGGACGGACGGACACATTAATCTATTGCAGGCTGGTACACTCAGTTTACAACTTCGTTCCTACCAGTATAACACTTCATTTATCTAAACAAGTCTCACCGAGTCTCAAGATCTCAAGAAGACATTTTATGTTTGGCCATTTCCTCATCTTGTAGGTTTGTTTGTGAGAAGAAATCTGAGTACAGGGATAAACTTTGCCTATACCAGCAGGTAACACTTAAATACCCATACATAAAAGTAAACAAAATACTGGGTGTACACTGGGTTTTAAGTTCAGCTGGGTGTCTCACATATGATGATGATGATTGAATTATCCACCATGTTGGATTTTGGCATACATTGCTGTATTTCAATAGTGGTAACTTTATATATTTAAAACGTATTATAAGTTAACGTAACTTTTCAATGAAATAGCATCAGAAGTTAGAACGTCCAATTGATATTTATTTTGTCTTGGAGACCCTTACATGTAAGAAAGGCATGAGGATTATCAGGGGCTTTAAATTGGAATTACAATGATTTTAAACTGTAGCAGTTTTAAATTAAAACATGAACAGGTTCAATCCAAGATGAACAACAGTACCAGGCGGCAATCCTTCCTACTTGGCATATCAAAGCCTTGCTGCTATCATCATGTTTATAATTTAGCATTAGAGCTGCAATTGACCTTTTCCAAATAAGAACAGGCATGGGTGTTCAGTAATAACGATACCTAATAATGGAGCATCCAGCCAGGGAGGAGGGTACTGTGTGATAGGTCACTCAATTCAAAATGGAAAGTCGTGACTTAATTTTCCAGTTGACGCTAGACTTAGTTTGTCATCCCCCTGGGATCAATGAAACAATCACACGAGTACCACTTGAGTGAACACTAAGTAGAGAGAGCGGCCTCTCTTAGTTGCATACACTTTCACCATTGAGCAACTTGCTTTGAACCCCCATTCACTTATTGTCAAATATTGCTTTTTGTCCGATAATAAGTTAACTTACCAATAGTAATAGGTTTTTACCCTTTTAGCTGGCACAAAAAATCTGACACCTTTATACAAGGGATCATGTTTGCAATAACCACAACACAAGCAGTCAAAAATGCAAACAAAAAGAAACAACTCTGATAATGATATTGGCACTGTCCTTGAATTTGATTGGTCCACAGCCGAGACGGCTTTTCTTATAGCCTAGTCTCCACTGGTGTTGGACCAGATGACACCATAAGGCGTACAACTCAAAAACAACGCACCATCAGGGAGTATTGAGAACTCGGGGTAAGCCTTTACATCATGAGACCTTTGCCAGTAACAAGATATAGTAATAGGTTTTTACCCTTTTGGCTGGCACAAAAACTGACACCTTTATTCAAGGCATCATGTTTGCAATGACCACAACACAAGCAGTCAAAATGCAAACAAAAAAGAGACAACTCCGATAATAATATTGGCACTGTCCTTGAATTTGATTGGTCCACAGCCGAGACGGCTTTTCTTAGAGCCTAGTCTCCACTGGTGTTGGACCAGATGACACCATAAGGCGTACAACTCAAAAACAGTGCACCATCAGAGTATTGAGAGCTCGGGGTAAGCCTTTACATCATGAGACCTCCTTTGCCAGTAACATGACATAGTAATAGGTTTTTACCCTTTTAGCTGGCACAAAAAACCTGGCATCTTTATACAATGTTTGCTGTTTCCGGTTGCCAAGAATTGAGACAATCATCCAAACGATTTTGTTTGGCCAATTTATTGCTGCAGTGTGACTAATTGTGGATATGCAAAGATTTAATACAAACACACTGCTGAGGGCCTCGCCAAACTATTGCAATCGCTCATGGTCCCGTAACTCGCTCGTGGTCCCGTAACGTACAAATCCACCGAGCACCTGTACGCGAGCTGATTTAATCACTCCATCTCTGAACATCTCTAGGATGCTTTCCAATCCTTGACCATTGGCTGCCATCCCTTCACGTGTCTTGTGCACCTTGGTGATAGCATTACTTTCTAACAAATGGTAAAAAATACCAAATATACGAATAATTTTAGTTCTTGCTTGCAGTGCAGTATACTTTTGCATCACCTTTCCCCGTGTATGTGTGTGTGCGTTGTGTCCGTGTGCATCTGCAGAGCAAGGCGACGGCGGTGGTACAGGTCTTCTTTATAGAGTGAAGGGTTAGAGTTCACAGTTATAATTAGAGGTTGGAGTTTGCCATACGGGCAAGTGTGATACAGTTACGGTTTAGGAGTTAGAGTTACGGTTGTGTATTAGGGTTTGTGTATTAAGGGTTAGTGTTCGGTATGACGGGTTAGGGTTGCCTATCAGGTGTTCGGGTTATGCTTGAGTAATAGTATTTTGATGTTTGGGTGAGGGATATTGCTCAGGTTATTCGATTGCACACAGCGTTGGTGTACGGTGCTATTTCAGGAATATTTTGATATTTTTTCCTGTATTTTCTGTTTGCACAGTCACATAATCACTTTAAGATGTTTTCTTGTTCATGTTTTTTGTTTGTTGCGGTTGCACCCGATTCAAGAGCCGAATGGCTCACAGGGCTATACCAAATAAAAGAACTATAAACTATGAACTATGATTGGTTGACCTATGAATAGAGTACCCGTTATGCTCCTGATTTCATCAGGTCTCAGAAGCTAAGCAGGGTCTAGCTTGGGGAGTGATTGGATGTCCTAGCATTGGGTGGCCACCACGTGCTATAAATGGTGTAATAGCCATTGTGAGCATTGGAGGGCAGTGTAGAAATATATTTTCTTTTGCAGTCTCCCCGACCTTCACCAACCCACACTGACCAGCGTTTTAAAGTATGGTTACATAACCCTCATCATCCATGAGGCATTGAGAGGCCTTTATCAGCCAGTGGATTAATACAAATGGGTTCTACATGAACATGGTTAAGTCTGACGATTATGTTCAATGGAATAGTGGATTGGAATAAACATGTGTGAGTGGGTCAGTGAATGAGTGAGTGAGCGGGTGCACAAGTGAGTGAGTTGGCAGTAAGCAAGTAAATGAAGGGGCTTGTAAATCAACATGCACAAGAGCGAGTGAACTGGTACTGTGAGTGGGAAATGGTAATCATTGAGAGGATGAGTGATTCGTTGAGTTGATAAATTTGATCCTTGTTCCAACCCCTCCAGGCCACCACCATCAAACAGACACAACACCGACACCATGGACAGACAACTTAAGTGGGCTGATATCTTGGAGCACTATGAGAGTAAGTTACATATACCTACATAAAATAGTTTGTTAGAATCAGAATATTTATATATTCTGGAGGATTCTGATGAGCTATAAACTTACTTTTCACAAATTACTACGAAATGCAGAGGAGAACTCCCTAATAATGACATTCAGTAGAACTGGCTTGGTGGGTAAGGGATTAGACACTGATCCAGCATGGCAGAGAATGTTGATTAAGCTCTGGGTTTCAGCAACCTATAATTATACTAGGGTCTCAAGTTTATGGAATGAATGATCTCAACATGCTCACAAAAATATGACATGTAAAGTGTTAATACGATGTGATGAATATTTCTCAATAGCAGGGCCTGTAGTGTGATAAGAGGTAACTAGAGGGATCTCAGAATGAGTTCTGTGAAATCTCCATGTGCTTCGTTCTCTAATCCATTACTCATCCTTTGAATGAAATGTCTGTGCTCCGTAGCCCGGAAGTCGCAGCTCCAAACGACTACGTGGGGGGACATTATGGACAGAGTTGACCCTTTCCCGAACCAAGGTGACAACAATGGCGACCAAAAGGTGTGTATGTGATCGGTGAGGGTCAAAGACACCGTCTCTACATGATAGCACACCATGCCACCACACGATCAAACTACAACATGACTACACATCACATCAAGCCATTTCTCCACACCACCTTTCCCATCATACCACCCCAACATCTAGTCAATAACCCATCATAGAACCTCACCATGTGTCTACACCATCACATGACACCATCTCTCCATAACATTCCAACACATCACATCTAAATACCACCACATCATCTCCTGACATCACCCCATCTTGCCACCATGTCATGCCATATTCCACTTGTGCATGCACATAAATTGGCCTTTTTTTCAGGCAGTGACGCGACCTCAGTCTGTGAGCTCATTGGAAGGTGCTATTCCAGTTGCCCACTATGAGCGCTGCTTTTAGATTTTTCTAGCTTATGGGCAGCTAGATCCTTACAATGGAACATTCTCTGGCACCTATTGCCCGTGATGAATGTTGATAACAATCGCCATTAAATTATCGCAGTTGATCAAGGCCTCAATGGGGTTCATGAGGTCTGTGGGGTCGATAGGTGTCTGTGGGAATATATGAGGGTGTAACATGTATCATTAGTTTGTAGGGTTTAGGTGAATTAGGGGTTAGGGCTACATTAATTCTGTGTTCAAAAGTACTGATTGGTAAAGGTTTGTTTTAACATCGGGTGATTGTGTATATGTATGTGTGTGCTCAGCATATTTGCATGAGTCAATATGCATGTTTGCGTCCATGCATAGGTGTGTGAGTATGCATTTGTGTATGGGTGGAAATGCATGTTTGCGTGCGTGTGAGTATGATTTTGTGCATGTGTGTGCATGTCTGAATGTTCCTGTGCTTATCGTTGCGCATATGTACGAATAGAAGCAGCTCAAGTGTAGGCGCCCCAAGAACCAGAGGAGCATTCGGGAGGTGAATAACCTCGGCGAGGTGAAGCGTCTCGAGGAAGAGAAGCACCTTGCAGAGGAGAAGCACCTTGCAGAGGAGAAGCACCTTGCAGAGGAGAAGCACCTTGCAGAGGAGAAGCACCTTGCAGAGGAGAAGCACCTTGCAGAGGAGAAGCACCTTGCAGAGGAGAAGCACCTTGCAGAGGAGAAGCAGCTTGCAGAGGAGAAGCGGCTTGCAGAGGAGCGGCTCGAGGAAGTGAAGCGCTTAGTGGAAAAGTGCCTCAAAGATGTGAACCACCTCATGGAGAAGCGCCTCGATCAGTTAAAGCATTTCATGGAAGTGAAACGTCTCGAGGAGGAGAAGCGCATCACCAAATTGAAGCACCACTGCCTCTGGACCACGGCCACCAGCACCACCACCAGCACCACCACCAGCACCGCCACCAGCACCACCACCAGCACCACCGCCAGCACCACCGCCAGCACCACCGCCAGCACCACCGCCAGCACCACCGCCAGCACCACCACCAGCACCACCACCAGCTGCGTGTGTCCTGTGTGTATTTATTTTTATTATTATTGTTTACGCAGGATAAGCATCACTGAGTCTCAAGACCTTTTTTCAGCAGGGTCCTGCCAAGTTTTGTTAGTAATCGGGAACAAAATGACTGTTTTGATTTAAAGCTTTCGTGACTGCAGTAATTCATATTCTTAGTTCTTTCCGTAAAGTCACGTTGAAGGGAAACAACAAAAAATAATAAAATATATATAAAACAATAAAAAAATCGTCTCCCCCCTCCTCTTTTCAGAACATAGATGGACTAGTCCTAAATAAACTGCCAAATCGCTGCGCGTGGCGCTAACGGTTTTTTTTATAAATAAATAAATGCACCGTTTAAAAATACATTTATGCAAACCAACACACCTGAAGACGACCGTTTGTGTTATGGTCGAAACGTCGTGAGAATTTTTATTGTTTTATATATATTTTATTATTTTGTTGTTGTTTCCCTTCAACGTGACTTTACCGAAAGGACTAAGAATATAAAAATGACTGTTGTTTGCGATCCCAATTGAGTGATTTGCATTGCTTATGTGGGTTCAGTTATGGGGAGAAAGCTGCAGAGCCCACCCAGAACTAGGGGGAGAGAACAAACTCCGCACAGAGAAAGTGGCCCAAGTTGGGAATCGAACCCAGATCCCTCTAGTTATGAGGCAAAGATGTTCCAGCTCTGCCACCCGCACAAACACACAGACAATGCAAACCCCACATGTACATTCGGCGATAGAAATGTTCTCCATAATTGGTTTCTGGGTGAGACCACGTAACAATGCGGTCATACATTCACCATGTAACCCTACATCCACTATATTGTTGCCAGACTAATGCCCGCTTCCTGGCCAACTACCAAGTGTATTTTTACTGCACAAGGATAGCTGCCATTGGGAGGAGGGGGGTGCCCCCTTTCAAATGCATTGAGACGAGAAATGCAAGATGTGAGTGGCTCATCACGTGTAAAGCGCTCTGAGATGACATCAAAGTCAAAGGGGGCAACTTAGTCGACCACGAATCACCATAGATATTTTTTCCACAATCGTGCATGAGTGAAGCGGGCCAGCGATAGCGGGTTCATCACTCACTGCTTACAGTTCAGCTCTGGTGTCCTGCCCTGGGTATTACTGCTGCTGCGTAAACCACAAAGACACGCACACCCTCTCCTTCGTAGCAGACGTTAAAAATCTCCCCTGATGTCATTGGAAATGAGTATGCCATTGTGTGCCAGGGATCAATTATAATACACATATACAAATGTCACTGCAAGTTATTCGATTGGATTTACACAGCAATGCCAGCCACTACTGTGAAACTACAACAGTCTGTGTTAGATTCAGCAGCACCTTTCTTCGTGCTAGCCTTGCATTGAGAGAATGACAGCTGCAATGCCAAGCGTACTCACTGATTGTGATGTTTTGTGTGGTTATTAAATTCGAATTAATCCGCCACACAGTCCACCTACAGATTGTAAGGAGACGACTGCGATGTCTGCCGTAGCAGGAAGGTTGAACGGTGTCATGCGCGTCTCTTCACAAAGCGGAGCCAGCGCAGCAATCCTCGCAGGCCGTTGAAGAGGAGAGAGAGGTTGTGGAGAAGAAGATGAAAGAGGAAGTGAAGGAGGAGGTGAAAGAGGAAATGGAGAAGGTGGAGAGGGAGTTGGAGAAGACATGAGGAGATAGCGGTGGAGGACGAAGAGGACGACAAGGAGATGGAGGAGAAGATGGCTGTGGAGGAGGAAAAGGAGAAGATGGTGGTGGTGTTGGTGGAAGAGATGGTGATGCAGGAGGTCGAAAAGACGGAGAAAGAGAAGACGGAGGAGACAGAGGAGGCGACGGGGAAGGAGACAGAGGATGAGACAGAGGAGGAGACAGAGTGGCAGGAGGCGGTGGTAGTGCAGGAACGAAAGGGCCTGGCTCGTGTGGCGAACGCGATCCGTGCGCTCTTCCGCAGCATGATGCTGTTTGGTTGCGGCCGGTCGACCGCACAGTTGGGGTGATGGAGGTGCCACTGGGACCGCAGCCGGGGAAGGAAACTGAGCAGCAGATGCCAGGACTGCACTGGACACTGACTGCTGCCAACAGACTAACTCTGTTAAGAGTTAGGATCAATCCAATGCATTATGTAATAATTATCATTGTTGTTTTTATTATAAACTTTATGACATGAACCTATGAGGAAACAATGTAACTTTGCATTGCTTGTGAGCGCTGCCTGGTGTTGAGCCTTTTCAAAAATTGATATTAACAATAATATTTGCATATTCTTAGTTGCAAACCAACACACCTGAAGATGACCGTTTGAGTTATGGTCGAAACGTCGTGAGAATTTTTTATTGTTTTATATATATTTTATTATTTTGTTGTTTCTCTTCAACGTGACTTTACCGAAAAAACTAAGAATATGAATTACTGCAGTCACGAAAGCTTTAAATAAAAAATATATTTGCATTATATATTTTTTTTTTAACAAACAAAAAAAATAATCAATAAAACTCGTAAGCCAGGCACACGAAAAACCAGATGTCGATCATAAACAGACCATTAAAAAATAAAGAAATAATAAAACTCTCGAGGCGAGGATGTTAGCAGCTATCTGCGAAGATCTCCAGATGAACAAGAGTTTGATGTGCCCTAAGGGAGGTCACGCAGAGGGAAGCCCTCCGCAAGCCAGAAACGAGGACACCCACGGGTTAAACCATATATATTTTTTCCTTTGTCATTAAAACAACGGTTCAAATTTAAAATGCAATAACAAGAATAAGCTAAAGTTAGCGGTCCTCGCGCTCACTCCAATCAAGACCAGGCCACCAGATACATCAGTGAATTATTATCCAATAATTAATTCGCTTTCTTTGGTTCTTTCGGTAAAGTCACGTAGAATGAGAATAAAATAATAAATTGATAAAATAAAATAACACAATAATATTCTCACGACGTTTCGGCCACAACACAAGCGGCCTTCATCAGGTGAAGGGATGAGACTGTCTGGTAGGACAGCGCTGGAGTGAAAGAGCCACGTTCAGATCACGGCCTTTAAGCTGTGTGAGAGGAACAAAGCGCCTTGACAAAGGAATTAGCATATAATTTAGCATTGAAATGGCTGAATGATTAGCTTGTGTTATTTTATCAATTTATTATTTTCTCATTCTACGTGACTTTACCGAAAGAACCAAAGAAGATGAATCATTGCAGTCACGAAAGCTTTAAATCGAAATTTAACCGCCTCTACGGGGAGGGATTCCACACATCCTTAAGATCATTCAACAGACTCCGGGATAAGAAGGCTCAACTAATCGAGTCTCTTACCTTTCTGAAGAGATGCCGCGACTCTAAGCTGTCTCTCTCCCTCTCCTCTGTTCCGACCATGGATGAACTCGTCCGTCTGAACGGGGCCCGTAGCTATCCGTGGTGCTAAAGTTGAGGGTAAGAATCCACCCATTTTTTCGCCATATAGCATTGTGATATATAACGACTTATTGTTGGTAGCTTAGCTGATTGGAGAATATAGAGTTTATTGATAACATTAAGGTAATTTATATTTTAGTTTTTTATTGGTTCACTATATAGTACTGTGAATAGCTCAGATGTGTAGGCCTTGACTTCAACATAGTCATTTCTGTGACCAGTCACTAGCTAATCACTCAGTTATTTCAATGCTAAATTTGCCTCGTTATTTCAATGCTAAATTCTCCTGTTTGATTTGTACTAAGTGCCTCGGTGAATGTGTATGCTCTGACTTTAACGTAGCTATTTCTGTGAGCAGTTACAAGCTAATCACTCAGCTATTTCAATGCTAAATTCTATGCTAATTCCATTGTCAAGGGGTGCCTCTGCGGATGTGTATGCTTTAACTTAGCTATTTCAATGCTAAATTCTATGCTAATTCCTTTAACAAGGGGTGCCTCTGCGGATGTGTATGCTTTAACTTTTAACATAGCTATTTCTGTGACCAGTCACAAACTAATCATTCAGCCATTTCAATGCTAAATTATATGCTAATTCCTTTGTCAAGGCGCTTTGTTCCTCTCACACAGTTTAAAGGCCGTGATCTGAACGTGGCTCTTTCACTCCAGCGCTGTCCTACCAGACAGTCTCGTCCCTTCACCTGATGAAGGCCGCTTGTGTTGTGGCCGAAACGTCGTGAGAATATTACTGTGTTATTTTATTTGATCAATTTATTATTTTATTCTCATTCTACGTGACTTTACCGAAAGAACCAAAGAAGATGAATCATTGCAGTCACGAAAGCTTTAAATCGAAATTAATTCGCTATCAAATGATTTTCACCTTTAATACTTTTACTGTTAAAACAAAGCTTGGAGACAAAATACCGAGTCACATCAAAGGTTATCGAGAAGGAATGAGGCGAACAGGCAAACTTACGAAAGAGTTTAAACAATATCCCAAGCAACCCCGACCACCTTTGTCTCTCTCACAGCGCGGAGAAGCAGGAATTACACCTTATCACAAGGGGCCATCTGGAAAAGCCAGCCGGGTTTGATGAGGAGACACACCCCACCCCACACACGGCAACCAGGCAAACAAAGTTTTAAAGAAAATTGCAATATAACATTAATAATAACGTGTTAACCTTAAACGATATTCCATTATAGAACCTTACAGAACCAAGGGATATGGATTCCAACAATCTGGAAACGGACCTCTTAAACTCAGGATGAAAATTATTTTTCTTTCTAATAACTCCATCATATCAATGCGAACCTCGGTAACCCGAGAGGGGTGTCGGGAGGACGTAGTTACAAACACGAGTCTTGGCGAACATGGGACCAAATTGTATTTGAGAAATATAAAGTTGAAAGTATAAAGAGATAGGTACTCCCGACCACCTTTGTCTCTCCCGAAGAGCGCGAGAGAGGAATTTCACGCCAGGGCAAACAGATCGTTATCGCAGGAGCCATCTGTACACACACGAACTCACACACACAGACCCCGCCCCCCCCCCCCCCCCTTTTCCACTGCGCAGAGAGAATTGTCTTTGAATATAACGGTCAGCCGCATTTTCAAAAGTCAGTGAAGTGAAGCAGCGAGTCAAGACAGATCAGCGAGTCAAGACGTCCACAGGACGAGCAGTCGCATGGAGCGGCTGGCTCCGAGCCTCGCTGAGTAGCGAGGATCGCCGAGTCGCGATGTATCAACAAAAGTGAGTCATACAGCAGTGGAGGAAACCTGCTGTCAGCGAACCAGCACGGGCGCGTTCGCGCATCTTCAAGGAGAAAGAGCGTGGCCAGCAACGCCAAGCAAGAGCGTGCAGCAGCTCAGCCAGCAGTAGAGAGAAACTGCTATCAGCGAACCAGCACGGGCGCGTTCGCGCATCTTCAAGGAGAGGGAGCGCGCGCCACCAGCGTGCCATCAGCACCAGCATCAGCACCAGCGCGTGCCAACAGCGCGCCACCAGCGTGCCACCAGCACCAGCGCGTGCCAACAGCGTGCCACCAGCGTGCTACAGCGCACAACTTCGCGTCACCAGGGCTGAGAGGGAAGCGGCCCCGCACTCAACACCCATCGGCGCGACGACGGCGAGCGTCGTGCTGACTCTTCCAGCCAGCAGTGGACAGAAACTGGCAGTCGTTCGTATGCCCCTCCCCCACACTACCTCCTCACTCCCCCACCGCTACACAACGAACAAACATTTTTTTTGACAATGAAATCAACCTAGGCTTTTGCTCAACGCAAGAAATCAACAACCCTCCCATTAAACATACAAGACTCATGATAACTGCGTCAACTATTAGCTGATAACGAAAACATCGCCACCCATTGAGTTACGTTGATGAGGCAATCAGAATTATTTCAGTCGAACGCTTTAATTGCATAATCGTTGATGAATCAATGAACGAACATCGCCGTGGTACTGTGCTGACGATTTCAAGCATAATAATTTCGCATATCAGAATGTGTTAAGGATTGGATACGAATCAAAGACCGAGTGCCGTGTTGTGTAATCATTCAAGAATACGAGTTTGCATATTATAAGGTTAAGGTTTTGATAGAATAGTTCGCTTGTTTTTAATCCCTCTCTCAACAACCGATCGATTGCGTTACGCGTCGGGGATTAACCACAGGTGCCGCTATCGGGGTGAAACAACGCAATCGTGATGGTATCATGTTAACGCTGTGTTGAAATTCCAACATCCCGAGATTGAGTTTTCATATTATCCAAAAATTAAAGTTAGCTAGAAAATAAAATTGATCAAAGCAGAAGGTTTGTGTGTGATTCTTCCTGAAATTCTGCGTAATATTGTTCTGCGTATGAGATCTGAATCCTGGGGACCTATCATAAGCACACTATCACCACACATAATCCATAACACACATAATTCATAATGTTCAATCGAGAGTAATCGTATCCTTATCGATAATACGGAATTAAAGAGCAGAGTCGAATCGACTCTCTCTCATTCACGCTCACAACGCCTGCATCACTGCATACGATTAATTGCGTCATTCCAATTCATAACACAATCCTCGTCACCGAGGCTCGACCTGATAATCCATAACGACCTGCATTATCATAACCACGCCCACTCGCATAAATTAATACAATTATTTCTCAAATCAGCATAATTTATGGGCATAATTACACTGATTAACATAATTTCGGATAAATTATGCAAATTTCATTTAAGGACGTGCTCACCCAGCCATGGATAGAACTAAATAATGAAGCAATTCTGCTGGAGCTATTCTTTTGTTGGCGGCAGGCTATCTATCTGTAATACCCAATTCTGACGTGGCATTGTGTATGCCACTCACCCCTTCATGTGCCATGCCGGCCTGTTAAGGCTATATGGGGATCTTTGTGTTTGTGGAGAGAGTGAAGAGTTTTCCATACCTGGGCAGTGTGCTCATGACCAGCTCCGGTTTGACAACAGAGGTCTCATTCCGAATCAGTCAAGCGGCATTAACTTTTCATCAGTTGCGTAAAGCTACCTGGTCTGTCATTCCACATGAAGCTTCGGGTCTTCTCGGCCACAGTCATGCCCTCCCTTCTCTACGCTTGCAAAATGTAAACCCCCCGAATGGTAAATCTTCCCTGGTTAGAAACATTTAGGCTGGCCTGCCTAAGATCCATCCTGGGTTTAACCAGGCTGGATTGTGTGAGGAGCTCACAGATCTTTGAAAGATCTGGACAAAATCCCATCGGTGAGCTCCTCTGGCAGGCAAGGTTGCATTAGTTGGGTCATGTAGCCCACATGCCTAAACAGCTTTTGTTCGGCCAGATAGAGGGGGCTAAACGAGCGCGGCACGAGCTAGAGAAGAGATGGAGTGATGGGGTACAAGAGGATGTGGAGCTGAGTGGACTGGTACCAGTGGTGTCTAGATCGGCCTAATTGGAGGAGGCTCGTGAATGCTGCTGCTGGGCAGTTGGGTGGCTGAAGCACAGCAAGTTGGCACAGTACGGGGCACAGGTGGTGCATCGGCCATTCATTTCAGTCAGTGGACCCCTGGCACCTGGGTCTGCCCCATAACCTCCTACCAGCGGGCCTTCGACACTTCACGTGGCCTCAACATGCACATAGCCTGGCACAAGCGACGTGGTGAGGTCACTGCCACTTAGTGGCGAATGGCGGTTGTTGTGTCGACCTGTATGGGTGGTCTGTGTAATGTAAAGGAAGGGTTGTTGGCGGCCGCAAAGTCCTAAACTTTTTAATGAAAAACAAATGGAACAGGTTCCCTCTTGTGAACAGCACTTACTCCAACACAGCATCGAGAAAAAACGCGCACCACGGTAACTCCCGGGTCGGCCGCAGCGAGATTCTAAACGGCAAACCCCTCTGTGCCGTCACGAGCGCCGCCACCACCGGCCTGTCCCCCCTCCCCCGAACGCCAACGACGACACCCGGCAACCTACCCGCCGGAAAAAAATTCACGGTGCTCAAGCGGTAAATGTCGTGGGTTTACTCTCCAGCACGCAAAGCGGCGGGGTCGAAAGCGGTCGCTCATCGGCCACGGTTTATAGCAGCAGCTGTCAGAGTCAGGATCGAACCCACGACCTCCTGTAGACCAGGCGAGGTAGTTAACATCTCATAGCCACTGTGGTGATGATGATGATGAGAGAGTGAGAGAGACGCAAGCTCCAAATATACGGCAGCAGCTGTCAGAATTGGGATCGCACCTACAACCTCCTGTAGGGCTGCACGGATTCCTCCAGTACAGACAAAAGTTTCTGATGGATGTGAAAGTGACGTAACCCTGTGAGCCCCACCCGGCACGGCCAATGGGAGACGTTTGTCACTTGAACGGAGTGCGGTCGTTTAGTTACTGCCGCTGGTGGTGATCACCAAGCGGGACGTCAAACTCCACTGTCAACGTTGTGGGTTTGCTCTCCCAGAACACAATTGGTGTGCGCTAAAGTAGTAACGAATTGAAACTATTAAACTCAACAAATTTATTTTTCATTTTACCAGGCGAGGACCCACCGACCTACGCAGCTATTTTCACAAGCGAACCGGCCGTCACAAACGATGGCTCAATGACGCGGCGTTGTCGTCGTGCGTGAAAATCTCCAGCGAGCGGCTCTCCGAACACAACTGACGGGGGCGATGAGCCACGCGCTCGCACGCGTGGACCCCGTGACGCTTGTGCACGACGCGGTTTTTTTGCATTTGTTTGTCGCTGTAACGTTTTTACCCCGGTGCCCTCGACCACAAGTCTGTGGGAAAAGAGCTTCACAGCTTGTCGGATTCCTACCTCCAGCGTAAATAAATATTTCCGATTCGGATTCCGTTTGCGCTCAGAGGAGGCAATCGACTGGCGGTAACGACGAGAGGCTCCTGCCAAGCGCCACAGGGAGTAGGCAGATGACCTGCGGGCAGCGTTAAGACCACAGGAATCTGATGCGCGGTGAGGCCAGTGGGCGAGGTCCTTTCTGCGTCGTTTTTTTTCCCCACGAGTTTTTTTTTTGGGGAACCCCTTGCGACCGCATTGGAGGGCGGGGAGGCGGGCGCGAAGGGAAGGACTCTCGCGTTGTTACCGGGGGGAGGTCACTTCCTGGCTCCGGTCACCGCGGCTTTGGCGGGGAAGGGGAAGCGGAGGAAGCCGTCGGAGTGCGGCGACCTGCCCGGGGGGCTGCCGTTGAAAAACAACGGCCTCGGCGCAAACTCCGCCTCCTCGGGGCGGCAACGCGGAGGCGTTTTCATCATCCAGCTCCACGCGTTTCCCTCCGCGCCTTGCGACGTTCGCGGGGTCGACGTCGCTGCTACCAGGGGGGGGGGGGGGGGGTGGGGGAAAAAATTACATTACGTACAAAACGTCACCGTATGAACCTATCCCCATTTTCCCTGCTTGGTCGGTTCCTAACAAAGTTCAAACATATCATTATCAGAGTTGTTTCTTTTCGTTTGCATTTTTGACTGCTTGTGTTGTGGTTATTGCAAACATGATCCCATGTATAAAGGTGTCAGTTTTTGTTGTGCCAGCCAAAAGGGTAAAAACCTATTCCTATATCTTGTTACTGGGCAAAGGAGGTCTCATAATGTAAAGGCTTACCCCGTGCCCTCAATACTCCCTGATGGTGCGCTGTTTTTGAGTTGTACGCCTTTTGGCGTCTTCTGGTCCAACACCAGTGGAGACTAGGCTCTAAGAAAAGCCATCTCGGGTGTGGACCAATCAAATTCAAGGACAGTGCATATTATTATCAGAGTTGTCTCTTTTGTTTGCATTTTGACTGCTTGTGTTGTGGTTATTGCAAACATGATGCCTTGAATAAAGGTGTCAGTTTTTGTGCCAGCTAAAAGGGTAAAAACCTATTACTAAAGTTCAAACGGCCCTACCGAATCTCACTATGAATGGCGAGGACGCCGCGCCGTTCGGAGCCTCCTCCTCCTCAGCGCGTCTCCCCTCGTCGATAGCGGAGGATCGCAGGCGGAGGCGATCGTACGAGACCTGCAGTTTCTTCTGCTCCCGGTCCCTCTCCAGCAGTTTCTCGGCAGCCTCGTTGTACCTCTTCTTGAACTTGGCCAGCTCGCTCTTGGCAAGCGAGAACTGCCGCTTCAGAGTGGCAACCTCCGTGACCTTGTTCTGGATCTCCTGCTTGAAGCGGTCCTCAGACTGCACCCTGAGCCTCTTTGATTTCGCGGCCAAGTGTTCCTGATACAGTCTCTCCTGGTGCACCTGCGAGATGGAAAATTTGATTAAACGTATTTTTAATCGGTTAAAGAGCCATACGCGTAAGGGGACTTACATGTAGAAGAATAACTCGGTTAGCGAAGCCTCTGGGAATGACGAAGCTCCAAAAAAAAATCGAAAGAATGAAAAACAAATATTCATAATTTTCAATTTAAAGCTTTCGTGACTGCAGGGATTCATGTTCTGGGTTCTTTCGGTAAAGTCACCACGTAGAATTGAGATAAAAAAATAACAGAATTTATTCTGTAATAAAAATTTAAATAATAATAACATAATAAATTCTGTTATTATTTTTATTATTTTATCTCCATTCTACGTGACTTTACCGAAAGAACCCAGCAGGAGAAAAATATTCATAAATCACGCAAATTAATTCAAGAGTGACATCTTAAACGCTGTACATGTTCTAAGTAGTGCCACCGATAATAGACGGACTAAATATTAACTGCGTCATTCCAATGGTGCTCGCTAAATAAAGAAGTGGCTCCAAGTCTTTTTGTCTCCGAGTTAGTCACTACTTATGTTTGGAGTTTGCACGTTCTCCCAGTGGCCGTGTGGATTTTCTCCAGGTCCTCTGGTTTTTCCCTCCCAATGTTTAGAAACGACATCTAACGCGTTTTAGAGTATTTGACTGCTGTAAATTTCCACGTGATGATAACAGCCGCTTGGGTTTGGCTATCATTCGTGATGGCCAGGTCGCTTCTGCAAAAAAAAGAGGTTACGTAGCTCAGTGGGACTTTATCCGCTAAAATATAAAACATTTCAGTTTGTTACTTTTTAAAAATAATTTTTATTTTTAAAAAGTCACCGATCCGTCGCCGATACCTGAAAGATCCAGAATGAAAGCGCCCGCGAACATATCTCCTGGATGACGTCCGGCCCTAGGCCCGCCAGCACCATGGACTTGTGCTCCTCGGGGGGGTTCAAGCAGACCCGCACCACGTCCAGGATGCCGCGCGGCAAGGCGCCGCACGCCGGGCAGGCGGCCGCCCCCATCTTGAACTCGCGTTCGCCGTCCTCGTCGCAAAAGAGGTGCGAGCAGGAGGTGACCCAGGCGAAGTCGCCAACAATGCGCCGGCACTTCCTCAAGTTGCACAGCAGAATTTCTTCGTGCGCCGACATTTCCTCCCCGCCTGACCACTGGCCCCGGGGGGGCCGCCAGTTCTTCTGTTCCCAGTCGCCGCCGTTCTGGTTGAGGGAAACGAATCGCGGGTGAAACACGTTTTCGCATGGAGCGCGCGAAATGCGTTCGCGTTTTTTTTTTTGCGAGCTCCTGCCGTTTACTGACCGGCTGAGAGCTCCAGAGAGAGCGCCGGGGTGCGTGCTCGTTCGTTAAGGGCGGCGAGAGATCTTGGTCAGCGTAATGACGGAAGCAAGTGAGGTAAAGTACAATGGCGAAGCAAACAGAAATCAGTTGGGAGAGCGACGGTTTTAGAGGCTAAATTGCTGAGCAGGGGGAGTGTTCTGACCTGCGGTTTGGTGAGTGGGTGGATGAGTTTGTGGGTGAGTGAGCGAACTTGTAAGTGGCTGATGGGCTGGGTGTATGCACGTTGAACTTATTTCACACCGTACAGAGCGAACCGTGCTAATCGGAGGTACGGGTAGAGGACAAGAAACTAAACACAAAGACCAGTGCAAAAGAAATTAGTTTTCAATCTAGATGATTTTAAAATGCACAGTTTCAGTGGATTCCTAATAGCGGAAGGAAAATGGTTCCAGACGGACGCAGAAGCGCATCTGAAAGTGCGCAACGCTTGCCCAAAAACCTCTGCGAGGGTGAGTGTGTTGTGACCTGCAGGGTGGTGGGGTGAGTGGATGGGTTTCTGGGTGAGTGAACTTGTCAGTGGCTGACTGGTTCAGTGAGTGTCTTGTTGTGCCTGCAGTTTGGTGAGTGGGTGGGTGAGTTAGTGGGTGAGTGAGCCTGTGAGTGGCCGACCGGCTTTAGAGTGCTGTCGTGACCTGCAATGTGGTGAGTGGGTAAGTGGATGCGTGCGTGGGTGAGTGAGTGAACTTGTCAGTGGCTGGTTGGCTCAGTGAGTGTCTTGTTGTGCTTGCAGTTTGGTGAGTGGGTGCAAGTGAATTAGTGGGTGAGTGAGCCTGTCAGTGGCTGGCTGGCTTAGCGTGCTGTCGTAACCTTCAATGTGATGAGTGGGTGGTTGGATGAGTGAGTTAGTGGGTGAGGGAGCTTGCCAGTGGCTGACTAGCTGCGCGAATGTGCTGCTGTGACCTGCAGTGTGGTGGGTGAGTGAGTTAATGGGTGAGTGAGCTTGTCAGTGGCTGACTGGCTGTGTTGAGTCCTCACCACTTGAGATTGGGACGAATTGGGGAGGCTTTCGTTCCAGAAGTCGATTGACAATGGCAGAGGATAATGACTGCATGCCACACTCAATGTGCCGTCTGTATTCATCCGTATTGTTAATGTATGAATACGCCTGTTGCTCAGGAAAGCCCCACTGAGTCTCAACTCTTCTTCAGGAGGGGTCCTGCCAAGTTTGCACAAGAGGGGGCGATGTTGCTGTGATCCCCCCACTGAGTCATTTCCAGGTAATCTGTTAGCTTTGAGATGTGGTTCTGGCAAGTACCAGTTCCACTGTGTTTGTGGGTTTAGCTATGGGAGGGAAACTCGGAGGAAACCAATGGAGATCACACACATGCCACTCTGTAGTACAGAGAGTGATCACACAAACCATTGCCGGACAGCTGGGATCACTCCGTGTACAGTGCTGTACAGTATCTAAATGTGTAGGGGCCATCCCTTTTGTGCGTACGCAAAAATCTGTCAAAACCTGACCCCGTACGCACGCGGACTTTTTAAACACCCCCCCCACCTGCCTACGTACATTCGCCTGACGCATCACCCCCCCACCCCCTAGAATCCTGTAGAACGGCCGATATGTAATCCATGCAGAAACGATCAATTATTAATATTAACGTGTTTAAGCAAACAGATAGTCCACCGCCGGCTGCATTATTATCGCGGCTTCAACCCCCCCCCCCCCCCCCCATTTCCTATGCGTACATTGTGAGTAGACCCCACCATATGCAAGCGTACGCATTTTGGGTATCCCCCTCCATGACAACGAACTAAATGGATGGCCCCGTATCGGGAAAAATCGGAGGACCCTGAGACAAATCCACGCAATCAACATGGGGAGAGAGACGCAGACTCCAAATATACAGCAGCAGGAGCAAGCGTGGTCAGGGCCTGGGCGCGAACCGACGATCTCCTGTAGGCCAGGCGAGGATGTTAACATCTAGTCACCGTGATGATAACAGGCGAGGTAGGTAACATCTCCTAGTCACCGTGATGATAACAGGTGAGGTAGTTAACATCTCCTAGTCACCTTGATGACAACAGGCGAGGTAGTTAACATCTCCTAGTCACCGTGATGATAACAGGCGAGGTAGTTAACATCTCCTAGTCACCGTGATGACAACAGGCAAGGTAGATAACATCTCCTAGTCACCATGATGATAACAGGCGAGGTAGTTAACATCTCCTAGTCACCGTGATGACAACAGGCGAGGTAGTTAACATCTCCTAGTCACCTTGATGACAACAGGCGAGGTAGTTAACATCTCCTAGTCACCGTGATAACAGGCGAGGTAGTTAACATCTCCTAGTCACCGTGATGACAGGCGAGGTAGTTAACATCTCCTAGTCACCTTGATGACAACAGGTGAGGTAGTTAACATCTCCTAGTTACCGTGATGATAACAGGCGAGGTAGTTAACATCTCCTAGTCACCGTGATTATGACAGGTGAGGTAGTTAACATCTCCTAGTCACCGTGATGATGACAGGCGAGGTAGTTAACATCTCTTAGTCACCGTGATTATGACAGGCGAGGTAGTTAACATCTCCTAGTCACCGTGATGACAGGCGAGGTAGTTAACATCTTCTAGTCACCGTGATGATAACAGGTGTGGTAGTTAACATATCTTAGTCACCGTGATGATAACGGGCGAGGTAGTTAACATCTCCAAGTCACCGTGATGACAACAGGCGAGGTAGTTAACATCTCCTAGTCACCGTGATGACAGGCGAGGTAGTTAACATCTCCTAGTCACCTTGATGACAACAGGTGAGGTAGTTAACATCTCCTAGTCACCGTGATTATGACAGGCAAGGTAGTTAACATCTCCTAGTCACCGTGATGACAGGCGAGGTAGTTAACATCTCCTAGTCACCGTGATTATGACAGGTGAGGTAGTTAACATCTCCTAGTCACCGTGATTATGACAGGCGAGGTAGTTAACATCTCCTAGTCACCGTGATGACAGGCGAGGTAGTTAACATCTCCTAGTCACCGTGATGATAACAGGTGTGGTAGTTAACATATCTTAGTCACCGTGATGATAACGGGCGAGGTAGTTAACATCTCCAAGTCACCGTGATGACAACAGGCGAGGTAGTTAACATCTCCTAGTCACCGTGATGATGACAGGCGAGGTAGTTAACATCTCCTAGTCACTGTGATGATGACAGGCGAGGTAGTTAACATCTCCTAGTCACCGTGATGATGACAGGCGAGGTAGTTAACATCTCCTAGTCACCGTGATGATGACAGGCGAGGTAGTTAACATCTCCTAGTCACCGTGATGATAACAAGCGAGGTAGTTAACATCTCCTAGCACATTCCAAACCCTGCACAGCAATCGAATCGCTGGGGATGGGAGGGGGGGGTGTAAAACGTCGTATTTCCAAGCAAAGTAAAATGTTGTGGACCCCATGAGGCTGATGAAAGTTTCGCCCTCACGAAAGCGACGCTGGGTCGTGGCTCACAGGGCGATACCAAATAAAAAATAAAATAAATGAATTAAATCCATCGCCTCACAACTTTTTGAGGGTTTCCCGCGCTTTTTTTATTGTTTGTGTTTAGTGAGACACCACGTCTGAGGGTAACCCTCAGACGTGGTGTCTCATCACTACTATGAGGCGACTTTTACTGGTAGGAAGATTGTAAACTGAGTGTACCAGCCTGCAATAGATTAATGTGTCCGTCCGTCCCCTTTCAATACTCTAACGAAGTGAAATCTCGTGTGACTGTCATCCTTTATTTAACCACGTGAGTGACGTCATTGAGAGTCACTCTCTTGTCACTGTCATCCTTTGTTTAACCACGTGAGTGATGTCATTGAGAGTCACTCTCTTGTCACTGACATCCTTTATACTGGTAGTAGCGAAGATTGTAAACTGAGTGTACCAGCCTGCAATAGATTAATGTGTCCGTCCGTCCGTCCCCTTTCAATACTTTAACGAAGTGAAATCTCGTGCTGTTGGGGTGTAAAATCAGCAATAGACAGCGCAGAGACTTGACAAAATTCCAATGTTCCTACCAGCCCACCCTGCAGGGACCTGTTAACCCCTCCCCCCCAGCGTGTAATATTGTTTTTGTAGTTTATAAACACTCGGATTCCCGCACTTTTTATCGCTTGTTTCGTGACCTTCAAGGGGTGAGAAAAAAAATTAAGAACAAAAAACCCCCCTCAGACGTAGCAACTCCAAAGTCTTAAAAAAAAAGACGTGTAAAATTGTATTTATAATCAAACTACTCGGCAACGTAAAATAACAGCCCTCTGCTTGATATGAACCCCGAAGTGTTTAATGTGAGATATAGAAAAAAATATATAGTTTTGTGTTGTTTTTACCTCACAGCAATCCACACGCTCGGTGACGTCACCCTGCAGCTGCGCTCGTGACGTCACGGTGGGGGGGGATGAGGCACGCGTGACGTCATGGTGCGGGAGAGTGGTTGAGGGCAACCGTGTGACGTCACGGACCCCCCCCGCACCCCTCCCCTTCCGCGTGACGTCACCCCTCGCGCTCGTGACCTGAACAAGGCAGTTGTTTCGATTTAAAGCTTTCGTGACTGCAAGGATTGATCTTCTTTGGTTCTTTCGGTAAAGTCACCACCACGTAGAATGAGAATAAAATAATACATTTATAAAATAACACAATAAAATACTCACGACGTTTCGGCCACAACACAAGCGGCCTTCATCAGGTGAAGGGACAAGACTGTCTGGAGGACAGCGCTGGAGCGAACACAGCCAAGCTCAGACCGCGACCTTTAAGCTGTGTGAGAAGAAACAGAGCGCCTTGACAAAGGAATTAGCATAGAATTTAGCATTGAAATAGCTGAGTGATTAGCTAAATTCAATGCTAATTCCTTTGTCAAGGGGTGCCTCTGCGGATGTGTATGCTTTAACTTTAACATAGCCATTTCTGTGACCAGTCACAAGCTAATCACTCAGCTATTTAAATGCTAAATTATATGCTAATTTCTTTGTCAAGGCGCTTTGTTTCTTCTCACACAGCTTAAAGGTCGTGATCTGAGCGTGGCTGTGTTTGCTCCAGCGCTGTCCTCCAGACAGTCTCGTCCCTTCACCTGATGAAGGCCGCTTGTGTTGTGGCCGAAACGTCGTGAGAAATTTATTGTGTTATTTTATTTTATCAAGCCTGTGTGTGTGAGAGATTGTCAGTCTGTGTGAGTGTGAGATTGTCAGACTGTGTGTGTGTGAGATTGTCTGCCTGTGTGTGTGAGATTGTCAGTCTGTGTGAGTGTGAGATTGTCAGCCTGTGTGTGTGAGAGATTGTCAGTCTATGTGTGTGAGAGATTGTCAGTCTGTGTGTGTGAGAGATTGTCAGTCTGTGTGAGGGTGAGATTGTCAGTCTGTGTGTGTGTGAGATTGTCAGCCTGTGTGTGTGGGTGAGATTGTCTGCCTGTGTGTGTGTTTGAGATTGTCAGTGTGTGTGTGTGTGAGATTATCTGTCTGTGTGTGTGAGATTGTCAGTCTGTGTGTGTGTGTTAGATTGTCAGCCTGTGTGTGGGTGAGATTGTCTGCCTGTGTGTGTGTGTGTGAGATTGTCAGTGTGTGTGTGTGTGAGATTGTCTGCCTGTGTGTGTGTGAGATTGTCAGTCTGTGTGTGTGTGTGTGAGATTGTCAGCATGTGTGTGTGTGAGATTGTCAGTGTGTGTGTGAGATTGTCAGTCTGTGTGTGTGAGATTGTCTGCCTGTGTGTGTGAGATTATCAGTCTGTGTGTGTGAGATTGTCTGCCTGTGTGTGTGAGATTGTCAGTCTGTGTGTGTGAGATTATCAGTCTGTGTGTGTGAGATTGTCTGCCTGTGTGTGTGAGATTGTCTGCCTGTGTGTGTGAGATTGTCTGCCTGTGTGTGTGGGTGAGATTGTCTGCCTGTGTGTGTGTTTGAGATTGTCAGTGTGTGTGTGTGTGAGATTGTCAGTCTGTGTGAGTTTGTCAGTCTGTGTGTGTGTGTGAGATTGTCAGCCTGTGTGTGTGGGTGAGATTGTCTGCCTGTGTGTGTGTTTGAGATTGTCAGTGTGTGTGTGTGTGAGATTGTCAGTGTGTGTGTGTGAGATTGTCTGCCTGTGTGTGTGAGATTGTCAGTCTGTGTGTTTGTGTGAGATTGTCTGCCTGTGTGTGTGTGAGGTTGTCAGTGTGTGTGTGTGAGATTGTCTGCCTGTGTGTGTGTGAGGTTGTCTGCCTATGTGTGTGTGAGAGATTGTCAGTGTGTGTGAGATTGTCAGCCTGTGTGAGTGTGAGATTGTCAGCCTGTGTGTGGGTGAGATTGTCTGCCTGTGTGTGTGAGATTGTCAGTCTGTGTGTGTGAGATTATCAGTCTGTGTGTGTGAGATTGTCTGCCTGTGTGTGTGAGATTGTCTGCCTGTGTGTGTGGGTGAGATTGTCTGCCTGTGTGTGTGTTTGAGATTGTCAGTGTGTGTGTGTGTGTGAGATTGTCAGTCTGTGTGAGTTTGTCAGTCTGTGTGTGTGTGTGAGATTGTCAGCCTGTGTGTGTGGGTGAGATTGTCTGCCTGTGTGTGTGTGAGGTTGTCTGCCTATGTGTGTGTGAGAGATTGTCAGTGTGTGTGAGATTGTCAGCCTGTGTGAGTGTGAGATTGTCAGCCTGTGTGTGGGTGAGATTGTCTGCCTGTGTGTGTGTGAGATTGTCAGTCTGTGTGTGTGTGTGAGATTGTCAGCATGTGTGTGTGTGTGAGATTGTCAGTGTGTGTGTGAGATTGTCAGTCTGTGTGTGTGAGATTGTCTGCCTGTGTGTGTGAGATTATCAGTCTGTGTGTGTGAGATTGTCTGCCTGTGTGTGTGAGATTGTCAGTCTGTGTGTGTGAGATTATCAGTCTGTGTGTGTGAGATTGTCTGCCTGTGTGTGTGAGATTGTCTGCCTGTGTGTGTGGGTGAGATTGTCTGCCTGTGTGTGTGTTTGAGATTGTCAGTGTGTGTGTGTGTGTGAGATTGTCAGTCTGTGTGAGTTTGTCAGTCTGTGTGTGTGTGTGAGATTGTCAGCCTGTGTGTGTGGGTGAGATTGTCTGCCTGTGTGTGTGTGTGAGATTGTCAGTGTGTGTGTGTGAGATTGTCTGCCTGTGTGTGTGAGATTGTCAGTCTGTGTGTTTGTGTGAGATTGTCTGCCTGTGTGTGTGTGAGGTTGTCAGTGTGTGTGTGTGAGATTGTCTGCCTGTGTGTGTGTGAGGTTGTCTGCCTATGTGTGTGTGAGAGATTGTCAGTGTGTGTGAGATTGTCAGCCTGTGTGAGTGTGAGATTGTCAGCCTGTGTGTGGGTGAGATTGTCTGCCTGTGTGTGTGAGATTGTCAGTCTGTGTGTGTGAGATTATCAGTCTGTGTGTGTGAGATTGTCTGCCTGTGTGTGTGAGATTGTCTGCCTGTGTGTGTGGGTGAGATTGTCTGCCTGTGTGTGTGTTTGAGATTGTCAGTGTGTGTGTGTGTGTGAGATTGTCAGTCTGTGTGAGTTTGTCAGTCTGTGTGTGTGTGTGAGATTGTCAGCCTGTGTGTGTGGGTGAGATTGTCTGCCTGTGTGTGTGTGAGGTTGTCTGCCTATGTGTGTGTGAGAGATTGTCAGTGTGTGTGAGATTGTCAGCCTGTGTGAGTGTGAGATTGTCAGCCTGTGTGTGGGTGAGATTGTCTGCCTGTGTGTGTGTGAGATTGTCAGTCTGTGTGTGTGTGTGAGATTGTCAGCATGTGTGTGTGTGTGAGATTGTCAGTGTGTGTGTGAGATTGTCAGTCTGTGTGTGTGAGATTGTCTGCCTGTGTGTGTGAGATTATCAGTCTGTGTGTGTGAGATTGTCTGCCTGTGTGTGTGAGATTGTCAGTCTGTGTGTGTGAGATTATCAGTCTGTGTGTGTGAGATTGTCTGCCTGTGTGTGTGAGATTGTCTGCCTGTGTGTGTGGGTGAGATTGTCTGCCTGTGTGTGTGTTTGAGATTGTCAGTGTGTGTGTGTGAGATTGTCAGTCTGTGTGAGTTTGTCAGTCTGTGTGTGTGTGTGAGATTGTCAGCCTGTGTGTGTGGGTGAGATTGTCTGCCTGTGTGTGTGTGTGAGATTGTCAGTGTGTGTGTGTGAGATTGTCTGCCTGTGTGTGTGAGATTGTCAGTCTGTGTGTTTGTGTGAGATTGTCTGCCTGTGTGTGTGTGTGAGAGATTGTCAGTGTGTGTGTGTGAGATTGTCAGCCTGTGTGTGTGAGATTGTCAGTCTGTGTGTGTGTGAGATTGTCAGTGTGTGTGTGTGTGATTGTCTGCCTGTGTGTGTGTGAGATTGTCAGTGTGTGTGAGTGTGAGGTTGTCAGTGTGTGAGTGTGAGGTTGTCAGTATGTGAGTGTGAGGTTGTCAGTGTGTGAGTGTGAGATTGTCAGTGTGTGTGAGTGTGAGGTTGTCAGTGTGTGAGTGTGAGGTTGTCACTGTGTGTGAGGTTGTCACAGTGTGTGTGTGTGAGGTTGTCACAGTGTGTGTGAGTGTGAGGTTGTCACAGTGTGTGTGAGTGTGAGGTTGTCAGTATGTGAGTGTGTGAGGTTGTCACAGTGTGTGTGTGTGAGGTTGTCACTGACCCTGGTGAATCTTCGTCGTTATCAAGGCCGCAGGCTTCACCTCCCTCACGACTCTCAAAATGGCGGCGAGCGAGGAGGGGGAGGAGCCAGAAAACTTCGCGTCACGTGGGAGGGGAGAAACTGAAACCTGATTGGCTCCAAGGCGGAGAGATTTTTATTTTTTTTACGGGAAAACTTTATTCTTTTTAACCGTACGATGAATTTACAAAACTCACCATCAACAATAAACACTCGCGTTGGCATTGGCGCGGTCTGAATAAATAAACACAAATTTTTATTGGTTATGTAAATATTTACAAAACGCGGTAATATCAGAAATCTTATCTTGAGTTACAAAAAAATGACCCAAATAATATTCTGTAGTTAAGATTCTTTCCCGACTCGATCCATCAGAATCGATCTGCGGCTTAATCCTCAAATCGATTCTCTCCATTCTTTCAATGCATTAACAAACGATTCTTAGATTCTATCGTCGATTCCAGCACACCTTTAGCTGAACAGTGTCTGAATCTGATCTCCCGTTGATGCCCCCACACCTGAAGATGACTGCTTTGTGTTGAGACTGGCACGTCGAGGTTTTTTATTCATTATTTTTAATTTATTAATTTTGAAACCCCCCGTTGACTTTACCGAAAGACTCAAAGAAAATGAATTCCTGCAGTCACGACAGCTTTTAAGTCAAGATTCAAACAAACCTCTATCATGGTTATATTTGGTTGTCAGATGGCTTCTCACATTTAGTTGGCACGCGTCAAACGAGAAATTGACAAGAATGCAGCAGGGACGTGGCCAGACTCCACCGAGAGACTTGCAAGACATCCATTCTGGTCAGCACCCACGGTGGCTAGGAGATGTTGACGACCTCGCCCGGTCTACAAGGAGGTCGTGGGTTCGATCCACGACCCTGACACTGCCTGCTGTTGCTACTGCTGCTGTATATTTGGAGTTTGCGTGTTCCTCTCTCTGAGCGATATCACGGTACGCGAGCACTGGCCACCATCGAAAATCGCCACGTATGCCCGTACACGCCGCACAGTACTGTACACAGTTGCACGGGTGCGCGATCGCAACGCAGTCACACTGGTATGTGAGCGCTACGCGCTATTGTAAACAATCGTGCGGGTACGTAAACACCACACACTTCGTCCCGAGGTGAACAGCCGCGCATACACGTAGACACCCAGCACACTCTGCCCTCCACTTCACGCTCCCAAAAGACCACACAACACAGTTTAATCCCCCCACTAGCGAATTTGATTTACCTGAGCAACTCGTTTAACTACGCGTGTGTGTGTACGTCAGTGGCTGCCAGCCTACCCTCCCGGGGATTCTAGGCTGAACCTACTGTCTATCGCTCCGCTCTCTACTCCCGATTAACTGACTCCGGACTCACTTCTCTTACACACGCTTACTTCCCTTAAGCTGCGCTGAACGTTGTAGAAGGAGATGGTAGGTCGGCCTCGTCGAGAGTGGAGCCTGGCTGCGTTGGAGTTTGTCACACGGACGTCCCGAACGGCTGACTCTGTTGCTCCGTAGACCGCGAAGATTTTGAAGAACTCACCTTGCTACCTGAATCCCCCTTCCTTTATCCCACCTACAACAAAGGAATTCCGCCGTTTCGCTCCCTTGGCCTCCCGTCCAATCAGGGGCTCGGATTTTCCCGCCCTTTCGATACCCGGATCCCAGCTCGGGTGACGTCACCGCAGTGATCTCTCCGACGTCCGCTCTCTGTTCTCCCGCTACCAGTCCACTGACCCGTGCTTGTGCGTGTGTGGCTCCACTCGCGGTGGCTCTATGGCCCTTGCCGTGACCATGCAACTTTAATATTAGGTCGCGGCGCCGCAGTGCATGTCAGCTACAGGGGGAAGATCGCCCAATTTCCCGGCCGAAGGAAACCATGAAGTTCGATCCCATTAGGGACTTCTGGAAAAAAACCTATCGGCCGGGTGACCTCTCCTCTCGGCTCTACGTGGGGCGTGTGTGCGTTCGTGTGGGGGGGGGGGAAAGGGGGGGGGGTGGCGAGGGTGCGCCGCGTCGGCATCCCCCGGTGGCGGCTTCACGGCGGCGGGCACGGCCTCGGCAGAGCGGCTCTGCTGCGGCGGCCTCGCGACTGTGCAGTGGGCAAAACGCGGACGTCTGAGAAGGCACCGGCCCCGGGAGAGTGGCGGGAAATCCGAGGCATCGGTGACGGTGTCGCGCTGGTGGGTACGGCTCCGCTGTGGCGGCACCACAGCTATACCAAATAAATGAAACTATGAAATGAAAACTATGCACTATAGACTCAGCACCAGATCTTATTTATTCACGATGTACTTACAAAAAAAATCCGCAGACTACCTACTGGATCTCCTCTCTTGTTTCAAAGAACAAATTTGACCTCAGGTCTTCGCTCAGCTACCAGCTTCACATTCCCTATTGCCGTACAAAAACCGGAGGAAGGGCCTTTGCTATTGATGCCCCCAGGGTCTGGAATGCTATTGCCAATAAACTGCAACTTGAATCACTACCTATGAGATCTTCACTCAAAACTGCTCTAGAGGAGTTGTACAACCCTAGCTGCCACTGCTATTCAGTGGCCTAAAATATGGCTCTAGATTTTGGTGTTATAATTTATTTACGTAGTTTATTGTAAAAAATTCGGTCACAGTCCCTATGATCACTGTTACATTGCATTTATGGCTTTTATTTTGGTGATTTCGAAAACGTTTTTTTGTTTTGGCCATTTTTTTGTTTATTGTAGTACGGAGTTAGACTGATGACCTTAATCTTAGTTGTCTTGTGGTTGTTGTTATTGTTTGACTTGCATCCCACTGGGATTTTTGCACACAGCGTTGGTGTATGGTGCTATTTCAGGAATATTTTGATTGTTTTTTCCTGGATTTTCTGTTTGCACAGTCACATAATCACTTTAAGATGTTTTCTTGTTCATGTTTTTGTTTGTTGAGGTTGCACCCAATTCAAGAGCCGAATGGCTCACAGGGCTATACCAAATAAATAAACTATGAACTACACCATAGACTCAACACTGCACCATAGACTCAGCACTGCACCATAGACTCAGCACTGCACCATAGACTCAACACTGCATCATAGACTCAACACTGCACCATAGACTCAGCACTGCACCATAGACTCAGCACTGCACCATAGACTCAACACTGCATCATAGACTCAACACTGCACCATAGACTCAACACTGCCACCCATAGACTCAACACTGCACCATAGACTCAACACTGCACCATAGACTCAACACTGCCACCCATAGACTCAACACTGCACCTACAAATCATCTGAAAATCACGGACTGGACGTTGGAGGGCATTATTTACCTCACAAGTGGAGAGACCTCGCACTCCGGGCCGATCGTCGTCAACTTATCAACTTATCAACACAACTCCATGGCCACCGCCTTCACCCCCGGCCCCCCTAAAATGGCGGCGGGCGAGGGGGAGGTGCCGAAAAGTTTTGGCGGGAAAAAAAACTTCGCGTCACGTGGGAGGGGAGACACCCAACCAGTGTGAGTCCAAGGCAGAGGCGACTTTGAGGAAATATTTTAAAGCACCGAATTGCAGAAAAAAACTCAACAATAAAACTCCCGTTGGCATTCGCGGAGATGTAAATTTAAAAAAAAATGCTTTATTGTTGAAGTACATTAAATAAACGCGGAAATATCAGAAGTAAATTTCAATACAAAATTTACTCAAACGTGATTCCGTAGTTTCGAATCCTTCCCGACTCCAGAATCGATCAAACGGCTTGATCACCAAATCGATTCTCTCCAGTCTGGGTATCCAATAACAAACGATTTATCGATTCGAGCATCGATTTTCAACACCCCTTTGATTTACAGCGGTTGAATCGTGTTGAGCTATGATTAAGAATCGAATCGGCTACAACGTGGTCTGCGTGGCTGAGCCAATAGAAGCGCACGCTGCTGGAAGGCGCCGTCTAATCGGAGGAGGCGATGGTGGCTCCAGGTGCACCTAGCATGGCACCAGCTCTGCTGCTTGGACCAATTGGTGAGCTTCAAGATGCTCCCCCTTACTCGGTCTCGTCGCGACTGCGGCTCTAGGTGCACTGAGCCTGGCACCAGCTCCACTGCTACATCACTACAGTAGCTGCACTGCGCCTGGCACCAGCTCCACTGCTACATCACTACAGTAGCTGCACTGCGCCTGGTACCAGCTCCACTGCTACATCACTACAGTAGCTGCACTGCGCCTGGCACCAGCTCCACTGCTACATCACTACAGTAGCTGCACTGCGCCTGGTACCAGCTCCACTGCTACATCGCTACAGTAGCTGCACTGCGCCTGGCACCAGCTCCACTGCTACATTACTACAGTAGCTGCACTGCGCCTGGCACCAGCTCCTCTGGTACATTACTACAGTAGCTGCACTGCGCCTGGCACCAGCTCCACTGCTACATCACTACAGCCAATCAGCAAGGGTTGTCACGTCAACAGAACGTGCCAATTCGTGACTAGTACAGCACACCGATGTGGTGTGGCTTTGCTCTCCAACAAACCGGTGTGCTGTACTAGTACACTACACTATACACTACACCAAGGCTGTAATCTTCCTCTATATACAGTATATAAAAGGGAATTTTTTTTATTGTGTCTGTTCAAAATGTTTAGCGTACTTCCCGACATGCACCAAACTTTAAATTTGCCATGTGGGTACTTTCCAGACTGTACACCATGCAAATAATGCATATATTTTGCACGGTGAGCTGTCATGTGACAGATGTGACCCTATGCGGAAGCATAACACAGTATGTCTGCTGATGTCCCCCCACACCCTCCGCGGGTAAAGTGAAATACAAATGTGTTGCAGGTCTAAGGCGTTCTTCGCGCAGCATTGCTTTATTATTTGAGTCGTTTACTGCCGTACGCACCCTGAAAGTTGCGTGTGTCTGCTGCAAGCGTGTGTGTGTATACCTATGGACGTGTGTGGGGGGAGCGGTAGTGTAGCGGTTAGCACTACGAACCCGGCGACCCGAGTTCGATTCCCGCTCACGGCCAACCCCGTTGACGATTATTTGAACCGGTCCTGGGCCTCTTCTAGGTCGACTCAGCCTCAAACGAGTAACTGTTGTGGTGTGAACATCGCCACTGGGGAGACAAAGACGGCCGGGCGTGGTGAATCCAAGTCCCAGGCGAAGCTGGGTAGTACAGCTAGTTATAATATATTGGGGGGCACACATCCCCCCCCGATATTCAAATGTGCTCAAAATGTCCCCCCCAATATATTGCTATAAAAAATGTTTTAAAAGTAATAATTGCTATGCAATTTGCTAAATCTTGGCCACAACATCTGGACTTGTCTTCATATAAATCAATGCATAGATTTCTGTTTATATGATTGTGGTTATGGTTGTACTTTATTAATCCCTAATCTCAAACATTACATACAATGAAGCAAGAAATGGTAAAAAAGTAAAAACAGAGCAATGTAATAAACTATTAGACATTATTGTAAATAAAAAGTCTATCCCATGGGTTGGTGAATTTTTTATATTTTAGGCAGAAAATGGCAGGAAATAATTTTTCAAATTTAGATATTTTTCTGGGGGGCGGGGGGGAGGGACCCCCAGACCCCCTGGAAGATCTGGTCCCCCCCAATGTTGACTCCATGGCTACGGCCTTGCACTACACTATACACTACACGATACCTTACCTATAAAAGTAATTTTTTGTCTGTGCATCTGCGTGTCTGTCTGCGTGGGTACCTTGTGACGTTTTTCACTTACAAACTGTGGGGTTTACGCATCGAAAAATTACACAGATACCACGCCGTATGCCTTGGGACAAAAAATCGCTCATCGTATTTCACGTCTGTCAAGTTTAAAGTAGTTAAGTGAACAATTTATTTTGTTTTATAAGCACGGCGTGGTGCCAGTGCACGCATCTGCGCATGTGCGAGAAAGTCGGCTCCGCGGTGGTGATTACCCCTAGCAACGCACACACGCCATCGGGTTGGCGGAATTCTCGTTCGTGTTAAAAATGCAACAAAAATACCCAACGCTGAGGTCAATTCTTCAGTGTGATGTCTTCTCCCCAATTGTGCACTTACTACTATAGGGTCGGTAGATACTACTGTTATAGTCCTTGGAAAATATTATTGTTGAGCGGGCAGGGGGATGGTGGGGGGGGGGGGTAGCAGCCCAGCCCCAACCTGCAAAGGTGCCACGTCGGCCGGCTGGGCAATCTAGGAGAAACCGGGGACACTGCACCAGGACTGGGCCTCACCACTACACTCTGTGAAATTAGTACTATTATAGAGTCGATATATACTATTGTAGTGGATATAAAACATGCGGAGACTTCTCTCTTCTGGAGGCAGCACGTAACAATAACACAAAGGGGTACGGCCCCTTCCGATAATTATGGAGAGATTCCTCCGGCTAGCCTACCTAACATTGGCTATGCTCTAGCACTGCCTCACCTACAAACAATAATGAGGGTACCCCCATGGGTTCTCCCTTATCACCAGTGATAGCCAATGTTTTCATGGAGAAATTTGAATCGGACGCCATCCAGACTTCCACTCTCAGACCTTCCCTGTGGAAGAGATATGTGGATGACACTTTCGTCATTTGGCCACATGGCCTCCCAGCTTTGAACCTTTTCCTACACCACATCAATTCCAGACATCCCGCCATCAAATTCACCATGGAAGTGGAGAAAGATGGCAAGCTACCATTCTTGGATGTTCTGTTTGAGAGGAGACCTGATGGCTCACTGGGGCATTCTGTCTACAGGAAACCCACCCACACAGATTCCTACTTGAAACCTGAATCCCACCACCACCCAGCTCAAAAGAATTCTCTCATCAAAACGTTATACCACAGGGCACATTGCATTTCGGACCAACACCACCTGACCAGTGAATTAAAACATGTACACCTGGCCCTCAAGAGAAACGGATACTCTGACCGTACCATCCGCCAAGCTGTTTCTCCCTCCATACAGAAACAACCACTTGATACTCCGGTCAAAACCATCACAAAACCATCACACATCACACTACCATATAAATCCTTGCTGTGGTTGTCACACCTGATGATGATTGCTTGTGTTGCAATCTTAACGTCGTGATTTATTTCTATTTTTTTTCACCTACATGACTTTACAGAAATAACCAAAGAGTATGGCTCTTGAGTCTTTAGGTGAATGACGCCTGCCGGACCCGTTCAGCGGACTGTCTTTTATACCGGATTCTGCCTCACCCGCCCCTGGCTACTCCTCCCTTCTGGAACCGTCTTCCTGGGGGTCTGGGGGTTTGTACTTGTGGTCCCGAGCTGCCTTAGGATTACCTTAGCCCAACGGCCTGACTCATCACCCTTAGACTCCCTTCTGCTCCCTGTTGACTCGAGGCCGTTATTACACGCTACAAGTAGTGGCAATCACGTACAGCGCTCAACGATGCCGCTACATTATAGCAGCCAAGCCCCAGCCTGCCAAGGCGCCAACTACACTATTATAGAGTCGGTATATACGACTATAAAGAGATACTACTGTAGAGTAGGTAGATACTACTGCAGAATTTTTAGTTACTTCTACTATAGAGCGGGCAGTGGGGGGGGGGGGGGGGGGGGTATAGCAACCCAGCCGCAGCCTGCTAAGGCACCACCTCGGCCAGCTGGGCAATCTAGGCAAGGCCGGGGGCTCTCCACGGGACTAGGCCTCACAACGACACTTTGTATACTTACTAGATACTATTATAGAGTCGGTAGATACGATTATAGAGTCAGTAGATACTACTGTAGAGTCGGTAGATACTACTGTAAAGTCGGGAGATACTACTGCAGAGTCGGTAGATGCTACTGTAGAGTCAGTAGATACTGCTATCGAGTGTGCAGATACTATACTCTTTGGGTCTTTTGGTAAAGTCACGTAGATAGAAAAATAATAAAAACCACGACGTTTCGATCGCAACACGCGCAAACGTCTTCAGGTGAAAAAAATACAGCAGGCGAGCAGGAGAAATATAGCGGGAGAGCTGCTGCAATAGGTTATATAGGTTTGAGATGGGTGCAACTCAAGGGTAAGTGGGCAGGGCTAGAGATGGAATTTGCATGTAAATGTAAGATCGGAGAGCCTGATATACCTCACGACTACGGTGCTAAAGAGGCGCCCATTGTATTGCAGAAGATTAGCATGTCAATCTGTTAATGTAACCCCACGAATAGGGTACTGAAGAGGCGGCTATTGTATTACTAGAAATTATAGATTAGCATGTCAATGTGAGATGGCTCCCCCAGTAGCGGCTGTGTTAATGAGAAGATTGGCAAGTCAGTGTCAGAGAACCGGGCACAAAAGCCACCTCGTGCCCTGTTCTCTAACATGCCAATCTTCTCATTAGATATTGCTATAGAGTCAGCAGTTACTGCTATAGTCAGTTGATACTACTTTAGAGTCAATAGATACGACTATAGATTCAGTAGATTCTACTATAGTCATTAGAAACTACTGTAGAGTTAGTATATACTATAGAGTTGGTTGATACTACTATAGTCAGCAGATACTATTGAGTCAGTAGAAACTACTGTCGTCAGTAGGTACCACTACGGTCAGTAAAGACTGCTATAGTCAGTATATACTACTATACAGTCAGTAGATACTACTATGGTCAGTGGATACTACTATAGAGTCAGTAGATACTCATTGGTTTTTTCGGTAAAGTCACGTATGTAGAAATACAATAAAATTATATTAAAACAAAAAATCACGACGTTTCGATCACAACGCAAGCGATCTTCATCAGGTGTCAAGAACAAATCACGGCGGTAAATACAACAAAAAGATGAGAGACGAGAATTCCAAAAACCTGAAAAAACATTATGTGAAGCACATCCAGTCAGGCCAACAACACAGTTAGACACTTCCTGGCAGACCACGAATTTCAGAAGAGTGTTAAATTTCGTGTTCAACCTTTGGATTGCACATACCAGCATAGATAGAATGAAAAATACGAGGTACACGGTCAGTATAAATACATATACAAGTCCAGCAAGAGGTAAGGAGGGAGGAAAGACGGACAGGGAGGCAGAGAGAGAGGGGGGATGAACAAAAGCTTAAATAGGAAATACGATTGGAGGGGGGGGAGGGGCCAGAGTGAGAGCGGCAGCTCAAACACGCACATCTTACACATACAAAACGGCAGCTCAAAAAAGGACCACCTCTTGTAAATACAAAACGGCAGCTCAAAAAATGACCACCTCTTGTAAATACAAAACGGCAGCTCAAAAAAGGGCACATCTTACACAATTACAATGGTAACTTCCGCGTAGAAGTGTGATAAAGTATTAAAGCTTTCGTGACTGCATAAAATTACTCATTGTTTTTTTCGGTAAAGTCACGTATGTAGAAATACAATAAAATTATATTAAAACAAAAAACAATCACGACGTTTCGATCACAACGCAAGCGATCTTCATCAGGTGTCAAGAACAAATCACGGAGGTAAATACAACAAAAAGATGAGAGACGAGAATTCAACAAACCTGAAAAAACATGTGAAGCACATCCAGTCAGGCCAACAACACAGACACTTCCTGGCGGACCACGAATTTCAGAAGTGTTCAATTTCGTGTTCAACCTTTGGATTGCACATACCAACATAGATTGAATGAAAAATACGAGGTACACGTTCAGTAGAAATACATATACAAGTCCACCAAGAGGTAAGGAGGGAGGAAAGACGGACAGGGAGGAAGAGAGAGGGGGGGGGGGCAGAGGGATGAACAGAAGCTTAAATAGGAAATATGGTTGGAGGGGGGGAGGGGCCAGAGCGAGAGCGGCAGCTCAAACACGCACCTCTTACACATACAAAACGGCAGCTCAAAAAAGGACCACCTCTTGTAAATACAAAACGGCAGCTCAAAAAATGACCACCTCTTGTAAATACAAAACGGCAGCTCAAAAAAGGCACATCTTATACATAATTACAACGGTAACTTCCCCGTAGAAGTGTGATAAAGTATTAAAGCTTTCGTGACTGCATAAAATTACTCATTGGTTTTTTCGGTAAAGTCATGTATGAGTAATTTTATGCAGTCACGAAAGCTTTAATACTTCAGTAGATACTACTATAGAGTAGATACTACTGTAGCATTAGTAGTTACTACTATAGTCAGTGAATACTCCTACCGTCAGTAGTTACTACTATTGAGTCAGTAGATATCACTGTTGAGTTAGTAGATCCTCCTACAGTCAGTAAATACCTCTACAGTCAATATATACTATAGATTCAGTAGATACTACTATAATCATTAGATACTACTGTACAGTCACTATTTACTACCATAGAGTTGGTTGATAGTACTATTGAGACAGATACTACTGTAAAGGTAGTAGATACTACTACGGTCAGTAAATACTTCTACAGTCAGTAGATACTATAATACAGTCAGTTGATGCTACTGCAGAGTCAGTAGATACTACTATAGTCTGTGGATACTACTATAGAGTCATTTGATACTCCTGCAGAGTCAGTAGATACTACTATAGTCGGTAGATACTACCGTAGATTCGGTAGATACTACTATAGAGTCAGTAGATAATACTACAGTCAGTAGATGCCACTACAGTCAGTATATACTGCTGCAGAGTCAGTAGATACTGCTTTAGAGTCAGTAGATACTGCCTTAGAGTTAGTAGTTACTACTATAGAGTCATTTACTACTGGAGAGCCAGATACTGCTGTAATGGTTCGACAGAGGCGCGCACACTCGTGTGGAGGCAACACTTATTTATTTAACACAACTGCAACACAACTGCAACACACCCTACACATGAGGTGGTGACCACCGCCTACTCTCGCTAACACTCGGGTTCTACTTGGCGTGGCCAAGGCAGGAGGGCTTCTGCTTGGCCACGATGACTGGAGGATTCTTCCTTCAGATTCTTCATGAGACGTCTTCATCCCAGGCACGAACAGCTCAGCTCTCTGTGCTGAGCCGGCTTATAAGCCCCCCTGGCGTGGCTGGCCACACCCTAGCCACGCCCTCCTCGAACCCACAAGAAGGCTCCACTCCCCGACCACGTGACCCTCAGGGTCCCCCAGGGCCCCTGGCCCCCACCTGGATCTGGTCACGTGTCCAGCCGGGGTCACTCAGAGTGCCACTACTACACACCGCACCAGGTACTCATTTGAGGCTGAATCGACCTAGGGGAGGCCCAGGACTGGTTCAGATCATCCTCACTGGTGTTGGCTATGAGCGGGAATCGTACCGGGGTCGCCGGGTGCATAGCGCAGCGTGCTAACCACAACACTACCACTCCCCCATGCACGACACTATACACTACACTATATGCCACACTATACACTGCTATGCACTACACTATACACTACACTATACATGCCAATATACACTCCGCTACAATACACTACACTACTATAAACTACACTATACACTACACTATAAACTATACACTACACCATACACTCCACACTAGTGCTGTACTTTGTAATGAATTAGCACGTTCTGTTCACGTGGCACTAAACCTTACTAAATGGCTGTGTCGGGTGGTGGCGGGTTTAACGACGGCGCAACATTTATATATTTACGCCATCTAACCCAAACAAACAAACCTCTATTATGGATCTGTTTGGTTGTCTACGTTCATTGTCGTTGTTTTTCTTTGCTTTCCCCCTGCCAGATGGCTTCTGACATTCAATTGGCGTTAGTCAAGCAAGAAATAGATGAGAATGCAGGGCTTGGGACGTGGCTAGATTTCATGGAGAGACTGCAAGACATTGATGCTGGTGAGCACGGTGGCACCACGGTGGATAGCAGACGTTGACTACCTCGCCTGGTATACAGGAGGTCGTGGGTTCGATCCCGACCCTGACACTGCCTGCTGTATATTTGGAGTTTGCGTGTACCTCTCTCATCAGCATCACGGTGGCTAGGAGATGTTGACTACCTCGCCTGGTATACAGGAGGTCGTGGGTTCGATCCCGACACACACACACCTCTCTGTGCCTGTGTGTCTCTCTCTCTGTGTGTCTCTGTGTCATCTCTCTCTGCTTGTCTGTCTATGTGTCTCTGGTTCTGTGTTTTATCTCTCTCTTAAATTTGGCAGTCTTTGGAAGAACGTGATCAACCAGGTAGGGTGTTGACTGTTATGTTGGCCGACTATCTGTGTTGTATTGCATTATATTTCTAAGTTTACTAGGTTTGTTTTCTCTTTCATTTGTACCTGATGATTATTGCTTGTGTTGCAATCGAAACGTCGCATGGTATTATTTAATTAATTATTTCCTCTTTATACGTGACTTTACCGAAAGAACCAAAGAGTACATTTTGATTTAAAGCTTTCGTGACTGCAGGGATTCATCTTCTTGGTTCTTTCGGTGACTTTACCGAAAGAACCAAAGAGTAATTCCTGCAGTCACAAAAGCGCCAAATCAAGTTTGTTCAATATCAATTACTGCAATAAATAAATAATCCATTAAAAATAACTGTGTTCTTTAATTACCTTTGATGATGATGATGACGATTTGAAGACGATGGAGGTGGTGATGGCTGGGCCATGTAGGCCACCTGTCCAGCCACCGCATGCCTAAACAGCTTGTTCGGGGGCTAAACGGGCACGGCATAAGCTAGAGAAGAGATGGAGTGATGTGGTACAGGAGGACGTGGAGCTGAGTGGACTTGCCGTTGGGGGAATTGGCACGCATCTTGTAACTTGCAAATTTGCAAAACTCAACGAATCCAGCGTTGGTGCGTAGTGTGGGTTTACTGTAATCAAACCTTTAGTTTAACACCTAGCCGGCTTTCGCAACCGACATCATCCATAATTTATATATTTTTGTTAATTGGATTGCGTAAATATAAATGTGTCGTTAAACCTGCCACCACCCGACATAGCAAATCAGGAAGCACCAGTGTATAGTGTACTAATGGGAAGTACCCGGCATTGCCTGGGGGGGAAATATATTTTGAAACTTGTCTTCTCTTAAAAACATAACATACACAAATACTAAGCTGTTGTGGAAGCCCGGTGTTCCATTTGTCTGTCCATTTGTCCGTCAACAAAATTATTAGAGGCTTGCAGAAGTCCTGAATCAAAAAGTAACAAAGTGGGGGGTAAATAGTTGATCTAAAAGGTTTCCAAAAATTGTCGACCCCCCCTAAAATAATGTTTTTACCCACCATAGGCAAATATACCTACACACCCTATATACAATAAAGTGAGTAGTATCTATTGACTCTATAGTAGCATCTATTGACTCTATAGTTGTATCTCGAAACTCTTTAGTAGTATCTATTGACTGTACAGTAGTATCTACTGAGTATAGTAGCATCTACTGACTGTATTGTAGTATCTATTGACTGTAGTAGTATCTACTGACTGTAGTAGTATCAACTGACCGTAATAGTATTTACTGACTCTAGAGTCGTATATACCAACTCTATAGGAGTAGAAACTTGATTTGGATCTTTCATGACTGCAGGAATTACTCTTTGGTTCTTTCGGTAAATTCACATAGAAAGAAAAATAAATTAAATAATAGCATAGTATCTACTGATTATGGTAACTACTAACTATAGTATTATCTGCTGACTCTACAGTAGTATCTGCTGACTCTATAGCAGTATATGCAAACTCTATAGACGTATCTACTGACTCTGCAGCAGTATATTTTGACTGTAGTGGTATCTACTGACTGTAGTATGTCTACTGACTCTATAGTAGTATCTAATAACTGTACAGTAGTATATACTGACTATAGTAGTATCTACTAACTCTATAGGCGTATCTACCGACTTGATAGCAGTAGAAACTGACTATACTAGTATCTACTGACTGTAGTAGTATCTTCTGACTCTGTAATATAATCCATCGACTCTATAGCAGTATCTGCTATCACTACAGTAGTATATACTGACTATAGTAGTATCTAACTCTATAGTAGTATCTACCGACTCTATAGCAGTATATACCAACTCTATATTAGTATCTACCGACTCTATAGTAGTATCTACCGACTCAATAATCGTATATACCGACTCTATAAAAGTATATATCGACTCTAGCAGTATCTACTAACTATACAAAGTGCCGTGGTGAGGCCTAGTCCCGTGGAGAGCTGCCGGCCTCGCCTAGATTGCCCAGCCGGCCAAGGTGGCACCTTTGCAGGCTGGGGCTGGGCTGCTACCCCTCCCCCACCATCCCCCCCGCCCGCTCTACAGTAGTTGTATCTAAGGACTATAGTAGTAAGTGCACACATTGAGGTGCACTTACTACTGTGTTGGGTGGTGGCGGGTTTAACGACGTGATCTAACCCGAACCTTAAGCCCAAACCTTAAGCCCAACGCTGACGGGAAGCCACGTACGGGCACAATGCGCCCAGACAACGCTCCCACCACACCGCTCACTCTGCCCGTCCGTACCTTTGCAGGAGACAAGAAGACTGCGAGCGCCCCCGGCGACAAGCGGCACGCGTGCGGGCAGTGCGGCAAGTGCTTCACGGGCGAGACGTCGTACGTGTGCCTTGAGTGCGGCAAGGGCTTCGCGCAGGCCTGCAACTTGAACTTGCAAGTGAGGACGCACACGGGCGAGAGGCCGTACGTGTGCATGGAGTGCGGGAAGAGTTTTCCCAGGTGCTCCAACATGAAGCAGCACGCCAGGACGCACACGGGCGAGAAGCCGTACGTGTGTGATGAGTGCGGGCAGGGGTTCACGCAGGCGCACAGCTTGCACACGCACGCAAGTGCGCACATGAGCGAGAGGCCGTACGTGTGCGCCGTGTGCGGCAAGAGGTTTGCTTTTCGTCGCCACCTTCTGCGGCATTCGGTGACTCACAGGGAGGGGCCAGCCGTATGAGGAGTCTAGGGAGGGGGTCTTTTTTCCGAACACCGTTTTGTGGTGCACGCTGGGATGCACGTACGCGGCCGTGAGCGGCCGTGGGCTCGGGGGGCGTCGGGAATTATATCAAGAAAAAACTCTCCGTGTGCACGGAGACTACGATGGGGAGTATCTCGAGGAGTCTTAAGGAAATGAGACGTTTCGAAATACACCGCGAAAGTGCAGTGTATTCTACACTATACACTACACTACTATAGACTACACTACTATACACTACACTATACACTCCTATACACTACACTACTATACACTACTTTACACTACACTATACACGACACTATAGACTACACTATACACTACACCACACACTGCTATACACTATTAGTATATGAATTATACTAGTGACTAATTGGCACGTTGTTTACGTGACAAACCTTACTGGCTGTGTCGGGTGGTGGAGGGTTACAACACATTTATACTTAATGCGATCTAACCCAAAATACTTTATGATTAATAAACACGCTGTCCTGACATTCACTGCAATCAATCTAATTCTAAGGAAACATTTCCCAACACAGCTGTAGGTGTGGGTGATGATGGCACTGCATCGACACTGCTCTTCAAGGTCCCCGTAGTTTGTTCGCGTAAGACTTTACCTTTAACACCGCCAGAGCTAAAACATCGAATGGCATTAAGTCGGGCGAACGGGCGGACTTTCCGCTATATCAGAAACCGGGGATTTTAACCTGAAACAAGTGCCAATTGATATATTCACAAACTAAAACTCGTAAGTCTAATGTATTTAGAGATAAAATGTATGTCAGCATCACGAATAACAATTAAACTATTCAACTATAATACGGGTGTTTTGGGTTAGATTTATACATGATCTAACCCTTAAAAAACCTGTATTGTGGATGATATTGGTCACGAAAGCCTACGTGTTAAACTAAACTATTAAACTTCTTTGTATATTCATGTCGGACACCCTGTATATCTTATACCCCCCCACACACACACGCATGTTCCTATTGAGTTGTTTTGTTCACATTAACATTGAGTCAGGATAATAATTTCTTACTGGTCAAGCTCGTAAGTGAGCAAGCTTTGGTTTCCCGCGCTTTAAAAACGATGCCTGTTATGAATAAAAAGCCTTTATTACCCTCTCCGGCAGTAATACTGGAGGTGTTGAGATATTCACACACCCAACAGACACACACCTCGTGCAGGGCATCATGGAGCGTCCACGTTATAACTACGTGTGTCACGCTTGCGGCAAAAAAACGTGGAAACAAAGATGCTTTGAAAACAATGTGCGGCGTTGTCCTTAGACAGCTGATTATCCGACACCCAGACACGGCAATCCTTCATTGCCCTGTCTCTGCACCGGTGTTAGGAGACCAGAAAACAACACCTTTACAAGGGCGAGCAGTCCAAGGGCAATGCAAATATCAGATCGTTAACATGGCTCGGGCTGAGCAGTCATATAATGTAATAATAGGGTTTTTCCCCTTTTTTTCTGGCAACAAAACTGAAACCTTTTTGCAAGGATTCATGTCTGCATTAACCACAATACCTGCAGTCAAAATGCAAACAAAAAACATACTATGATAATATATGCATTGTCCTTGAAACTGATTGGTCCACACCAAGGGACGGCTTTCTTTTGAGCCTTTTGATGTCATCTGGTCGAGCACCAATTGGGTCGAGGCTCAAAAGAAAGCCGTCCCTTGGTGTGGACCAATCAGTTTCAAGGACAATGCATCATATTATCATAGTATGTGTTTTGTTTGCATTTTGACTGCAAGTATTGTGGTTAATGCAGACATGAATCCTTGCAAAAACGTTTCAGTTTTGTTGCCAGAAAATAAGGGGAAAAACCCTATTATTACATTTTGGTACTGGCAAAGGAGGTCTAATGATACAGTCATATAATGTTGAACACGTAGGCTTTCGCGACCGATACCCATGAGGCTTTTTTGGGTTCGATCGCGTAAATATAAATGGGTCGTTAAACCCACCAATAATAGGTGGTGCATTTTCTGAGATTAACCAAATCTCATTGAAGCGTTAATGCCTACATCAACCCCCCTCTGGTCTTCGCATCGGATAGGCCCACAATAACACCATCACTCACCCAGGTTTAAAACCTCCTCAGTGTGCCGGGAAAGGTCCTAGCAAGGATTATTCAACATCGCCTTGCCAGGCACGCTGAGGAGAGGTTTGCGGAGCCCCAATGTAGTTTCAGGAAAGGGCGGTCCTGCACAGATGCCATATTTTCTATCCGTCTGCTACAGCAGAGGTGTAGGGAATTCAAAGAAGATCTACATCTCTGCTTTATTGACCTGGTCAAGGCCTATGATACCATCAGTAGGCCTGGGCTCTGGGTTGTTCTTTGTGCTTTCGAATTCCCTGGCCCTCTGCTCACGATCATTAAGGACCTTCATGATGGTGAGCGTGCCTGTTCAGTGTTGTATATGGGGGTGTTATGAAAATTGATGAAAATAATGAAAATTTAATGAAATTTGCGTAATTTATCCGAAATTATGTTAATTCGTGTAATTATGTGCATCAATTATGCTGATTCGAGAGATAATCGTATTACTTTATGCGAGTGGGTGTGGTTATAATGCAGGTCGTTATGATAATTAGGTCCAGCCTCCGTGACGAGGATTGTGTTATGAATTGGAATAACGCAATTAATCGCATGCAGTTCCGTAGGTGTTGTGAGCATGAATGAGAGAGTCGGTTCGACTCTGCTATTTAATTCCGTATTATCGATAAGGATACGATTACTCTCGATTGAACATTATGAATTATGTGTTATGGATTATGTGCAGTGATAGGTCCCCTCAAGGTTCATAATCTCATTCGCAGAACAATTTTATGCAGAATTTCAGGAAGAATCACACACAACTTTTATGCTTTAATCAATTATATTTTCTAGCTAAACTTTAATTTTTTAATAATATGAGAACTCTCAAATATCGGGATTTCAACACAGCATTAACATGGTACACATCACGATTGCGTTGTTTCACTTCGATAACGGCACCTGTGGTTAATTCCCGACGCGTAACACAATCAATCGGTTGTTGAGAGAGAGATTAAAACATGCAAACTATTCTATCAAAACCTTAACCGTATAATATGTAAATTCGTGTTTAAACATTGCCCACACAGTACCACATCCATTCATCGACCTTCAAGTCAATTCTTATCACATTGTTAACAGTAGGACGATTGGTTATTAAGCAACTCAATGACAGCAGTATTTTTCGTTATGAATTGATTTTTAATGCACCACCTTGGAGTGGCAATCCTTCTTGATTATCCCGATATGCGTATCGTATGTCTTCTTTATCACTGGTTCAAATCTTTGCGTAAATGCCGAGGTTAGCATCTCTTGTGTCCAAAATGTGTTTCCTGTGTGTTGCGGCGCGGGAGTGAGGGGGAGAGTGTGGGGGAGGGGGGGGCATACGAACGGCTTTGTCACAGTTTCTGTCCACCGCTGGCTGGATGAGTCAGCACGACGCTCGCCGTCGTCGCACGATGATGGGTGTCGAGTGCGGGCCCGCTGCCATCTCAGCGCTGGTGCTGATGGCGCGCGCTCTCTCTCCTTGAAGATGCGCGAACGCGCCCGTGCTGGTTCGCTGACAGCCGTTCTCTCCACTGCTGGATGAGCTGCACCGGCGCGCGCTCTTTCTGTGGAGCTGCTGACACTTTGTTGGCGGCTGGCCAAGCTTTTTCTTCTGTTGAGTGAGTTGAGTCGCACTGCGTGTTTTTCAGCAACGCGCGCGACGTTTCGCCCCCAGGTGCTGAGGTCTTCTTCAGGAAATGTACGTGAAACATTTTCAGCACAAACTCAACGATACAGCGAAAACCTACACAGCGGTGTCAATTCCGAGGTCTTTTAAACAGCCTCCTGCCCTTTGGGAAATATGATCTATCTACTTTGCTGGCTACATCCGACGATTTGACAAATGAAGGGACAACCTTAATTGTCGCTTTTTTGCCTATTTTACAAGCAAAACATCGAATACGGCAAATGACACTGGCGTGCACAATGGCCCGCCCTTGTAAATTTATGTTACAAAGACTTTAATGCCAGTTGCAAATTTCCTAAAGAAATTACTGGGTGGTTTGTAAAATTGATCGGTCAACTCCACGCAAAACTGTTCCGGTGGTGAGCAAACTGACTGTTCAACCTGACCACAGAGCTATGTTAACCTGAGGAGGCTGCCCTTACTCGGTGCTTAATTTAGGCCTAGTTTTACCGAGTTTTTTTTATTCCAGTGGGTGCAGAACATTGATGCGGCTGGCTCCTACTCCGTGGATCCCGCCATACAACTCCTCCATTGCTTGAATGTTTTGGGTTTAGCAGAAATGCCTTTTGCCCAGCCATGCGAAGGCACGGTAATGAGAATTAATGAGGATTGAGACAGGGCCTGCGTTCATGTGTGCTGGGACTGCTAACCTGTGCAATATCCTGGGGGAATCCCAGTGTTATGACAGCCCGTGAATTATGGCGTGTCCTATAATGCGACCTGACGTTTGTATGGCCAGGACATATTAAATGCCTTGAAAACAGCTGATTCACAGATGCATTCTGCAGCGGTGCGCCAGTGATCGTGATTCTTATCTAAAAGTAAAAAAAAACGTAATCAAACCTCAACATATTTGTCATTAACATTGCTTTTGAAATAAAAAGTATATAATTGGTGATGTTTTTGGGCAATGTCCATTCTTTATAATACGTAAACAGAGAGGCCACACAGAGAGAGAGTGAATCAGGGTTGGAGACTACACTTGACACCATCGGGCCGAATGAGAATCAAATTTTAAAAAATCGTAAAACAATGTGGGAAGACTGTCATCCAACAGTCGATTGACAAAGGGGTGTACATTATTTTTTCATTAATAATGTATCGGCTTCACCGTGTCTCTTATTGATGACTGGTTTATTGTTTGTGGCCTCTGATTATATGACACAGTCCATACCAACCATTACGCTTAATTGTAAATCGTGTTTGCGTAGAAAGGAGGTTGCCTTTAGCAGAAAATCAGTCTCTTTCTCGAAGTAGATGTGGCATTTTCTTGTTATAACACTTAGATAAAAACTAAAATCTCCATCTCAATAAGATGAAAATTAAGATTATAGTCATTTACATTCAAAATGTGAACAAGGTGTCCACTATTGATATATAACGATGGAGAACCATTAATGATGTGAAATGCGAAAAAAAATGCTTGAATATTTTTTACAACACTGACCTTTCACCGTGCGATGATAAAGTCAATCCGTGATTAACAGAAAAAGTGGTGGTGGTGGCAGCAGGTTGTTTCATTGGGACATTGCTTTGCATTTGCCCAAGCACCGGATCGGCTACTAACTTGACATCTTGGGTTTGACTCTGACTGGCCAGATGAGATTAAAGTAAGTTGCCAAGGCTCGCGAGTTTGTTATTTCAGTTCTGTTACCAATGACTACAAAATCTAATTATGAAAAAAATATCTTATCCATTTTAGTCTAAATGCAACCCATCGAGCTGCCCATTTCTGCCCATGATTAGAAGATCAAGGACTTAACAAACTGTGAATGTAGTGAGGTGCAAACAATATCACTGATGACTGCCCCAATACAACAATTGTATTCTGGTGGAACAAGCAGACTCCACACAGCTACCACCTCGGATGGAATGCCATGGCTTACAACGCTAAACATACATTTGTTGTCCTGTTGCTTTATTCTAACGCGAAATGAAAGAAGAATCCTGTGTATATGAACAGAGTCCATGTGAACCACTTGCTCATCTGCAAAGTGTCAAATTGCTGTCAGACAGATCCCTCAAATGTGTCAACGGATGTTTGTGTCACTTATGGACAATATTATGACATGAAATTTGATTTTAATGATGCAAGGCTGCAATAAACAAATACTGATTTGATACTTTTATGAAAATTAGGAAATTTATATTTTTTTACAAATGGCAAAAATTTAAAGGACAATGTACCAATTTACATTAAAAAAAAACTACAATTAATAAAAAGTCTGCCAGGGTAGCATTAACCCCCCCTCCCTCTCGTCATTGCACCTGATTGGCTCACAAGTGATGACATCACATCTATCCCCACCTCTATTTAAGACCGAAACAGGAGGAGGATTCCACCAACAACTCTCTGTTGTCACGTAAACAAAACGTGCCAATTAGTTACTGGTTCAGCACACCCAGTGTGTTGGAGAGTAAATCCGCAACGACGTTTACAAATTTGAGTACCGTGACGTTTCATCGGTAATTATATCAGCATCATAAGGCAACGGTCAGAGTTGTGGAGAAATCCTCCCGCCTCGGTCTTAAATAAAGGGGATAAATCTGATGGAGTCACTTGCGAGCCAATCACGTGCGAAGGTCATAAGGGGGGCGTGGTGGAGGGTTAATGCGTGCATATAAATTACAATGGGTATCCATTACCGATTGAGTTATTCATAGGGTAATCAACACACATTATCTACAATACAGGTTTTTTAACTTAGATAAAATTGGCACGTTCTGTTTACGTGACAAACCTTATAATTGGCCGTATCGGGTGGCGGCCGGTTTAACGACACCACATTTATATTTACGCGAACTAACCCAAACAACAAAAACACCTGTGCTATGGATGATATTGGTCATGAAAGCCTCCAACGCGTTAAACTAACGCACATCATGCCACGCACACCACGCCTGTATGACTAAACGAGCCCCTTCGTGCCGGGAGACGGCGGATGACCACCGCACCGGTACGGACCGTGTGCGCGCAAGATGATGTGTGTGTGCGTGGGTCGATGTGGACCGCGACAGGGGAGGAGGCCACGGAGGAGGGTGAGATTGCCAGGGTGGCGAGGGATTACTATGCTGGGCTTTTTAGCGAGGGCGTGGTAGATAACGAGGCTGTGCGGGATCTACTGGAAGGAGGCCCCGCTCTGGAGGTCTCGGATAGCGAGCGTCTAGACAGCCCCGTCGCTCTGACCGAGCTCACCAACGCAGAGAATGGCCTTGCGACTGGCAGGGCCCCGGGGTTGGATGGTTTGCCGGTAGAGTTTTATAAAGTCTTCTGGAATGAGATTGCCCCCCACCTGCTCGAGATGCTGGAAGAGAGCCTGCGAGAGGGAGAATTCCCGCTGAGCTGTAGGAGGGCCGTGATCACGCTGCTGCCCAAGAAGGGGGACTTGAGGCGCATTGAGAACTGGCGGCCCATCTCCCTTTTGTGCGTAGACTACAAGATCTTTGCCAAGGTCGCGGCGAATTGGCTCAAAGCGGTTGTGGGGAAACTGGTTGGCCCTGAACAGACGTATTGCATCCCTGGCCGGTGCATTTACGACAACATCAGCACGGTCAGGGATGTAATATCTCTCGCTGATTTTCATGGCAAGGAATCAGGCCTCCTCTTTATGGACTTAGAAAAGGCCTTTGATAGAGTTGACCGCACGTACCTGGGGAAGCTGCTCACCTCTCTGGGTTTCGGACAATTTTTTTGCGCATATGTGAAGCTCCTGTATGAGGGCACGTATAGTCTGGTAAAGACAAATCAGTGGCTCGGTCCCCCCTTCCCTGTGACGAGAGGGATCAGGCAGGGGTGCCCGCTCTCAGGGCTCCTCTACGCCCTGAGCGTTGAGCCGCTGGTGCGCAGGCTGAAGGAAGTTTTGCCTGGGCTCGAGGTTCCAGGCCCGGGGAACGTCGCTATAAAGGTGTCGGCCTATGCAGATGACGTGTGCGTGGTGGTCAGCGACGCACGAGACCTCTCAACGCTCTGCAGGGCTGTGGCGACATTCGAACGAGCGTCCGGCGCCAAAGTCAACTGGGAGAAAAGCGAGGCCCTCTGCCTGGGAGCGCGGGGCGTCGTGCGCTCTGTGCTCCTCCCAGGGGGAGTCACGTGGCAGGACGAGGGTGTGCGGTACCTGGGGGTTCACCTGGGCAGACCGCGGGCAGTTGAACGAAACTGGACTGAGTTGAAAGAAGCATTTGAGGCCAAGCTGTCGGCATGGACGAAGCTGACCCCACTACTGTCCTTCAGGGGGCGGGTGCTGGTGGGAAACAACCTGGCGGCGTCTGTTTTATGGCACCGGGCTAAAGTCCTTCAGCCCCCTGACTGGTTGCTCCGGGGGACGGGCCGCTCGCTCGTCCACTTCATCTGGTGCGGTAAGCACTGGATGAAGCCGGGCGTGCTGCCCGAGTACCATCGGAGCTTACTGGACGCGTGCCGGAGTCTTGCGTGGGACAGGGCGAAGCCGCGGGATGGCCTCGCATAGTTCCTGCGGGAGCCTCTGTTCTTTAATCGACTTTTTGCAGGGATTAGGGAGGAGAAGACGCTCGCCCTCTGCTTCACCGGGGCGGGGGTGCGGAGGGTGGGCGACCTCGTGAAGTGCCGCGACCGCCGCCCGGCGTGGAAAACCGCGGCGGAGGTGAGCGGTGCCGCGGGACTCCGCACCGTGCTCGCGGGGGAGAAGTTGCTGCGGGAGGCGCTCAAAGTAATGCGGGGGCTGTGCTTAGCGCTGGATGCGCCGGAAGACCGTGGCACCGAGGGACCCCCCACCCCGACCCCCCCCACCCACCCCCCCCACCCACCTCTACCCCCCCCACCCTCCCCCCCCCGCCCTTCCCGGGGCTCCTCCTCTCCTGCGCGCAGCCCCCCAGGCGCTGCGATGCCGGAAAGCTGCTGCGGCTCGATCAATGCAAGGACGTGGCCCTCGAGAGCGCTCGAAGAAGGTGCTCTATGAATGCTGTGTGAAAGCGCTCCACTGCACGGAGCTGGCGGATGCGCCGGACATCAAATGGAGGGCTCATTTCCCCCCCATGACCGAGGCCCACCCCCAGTGGGAGTGTTTTTACAAGTCCCCCGTAACGAAGCGCTGCGGAGACCTCCAATGGAGGCTCGCGCACTGGACGCTGCCCTCTGCCACGTGGCTCAGCAAGGTCACCCCCGGGGCGTCGGACCTGTGTGAGTTCTGCGGCGCGGTCGAGGACCTGGCTCACCAATATCTGAAATGCCCACGGCTCGGCCCGCTGTTTCAGCTCCTGGGAACGTTTTTTGTGAAACTGGGGGTCCCCTTCTACAGGAGCCGTTTTGTCTGCGGGGTGCCTTACCTGACAAGCAGGCGGCACCACTTGGCGAGCTTTGCCATCGCGCAGGCGAAAATGGCTATCTACAAGACACGCAAAAAGAAATTGCAGGGTGTCGCCGACGGCAGCTGCTCCGCGGTGGCGGTGCTGCGTGGACTTCTTAAAGCGCGCATTCGGTTGGAGTATGAATATCACGACGCCTCCGCCGAGGGCGCGCTGGCCGGCTTCCTCGAGCGGTGGGGGGCTGGCCAGGCCCTGTGTACCGTCACGGACGGCACGCTGACTTTTACTTTTTGAACGCTCCTGGTGCCCGCCCGCACGTCGTGCGAGCCGAGGCTCCTTCTAGCGGCGTGGGGCGAGCGTGGACTTGCGAGGCGTTTTTTTTGAGGATTTTGTTTTTTTTATTTTCTGTTGCGTACGCGGGGATGAGCGGAGGTTCCGGTGCAACTCTCGCCTCATCCGCGCTATGAAGCCTGTGCTTGTGTGCACCAGTTGTGCCATCGGTCGTGCGCGCGTTGACGCGCTTGACCGGTGTCGTTGTCATTTTTGCTGTTTTTAGCTGGGATTACCCCCCCCCCCCCCCCCATAAGCCTGGCGCGGATGACGCCCGGTCGCGCGCGTCGTTTGAGAAGGGGTTTTTTTCCCGTGTACGGGATGCTGTAGGTGACGGCGTGTGTGCCGCCGCCCAGTGTCGTTTTTTTGTTTTTTTTCCCATCACCGTTGCTGCCTGGACTATGGTCCGATGCACTGTGGCTCCACTGCAATAGCAGGTGGAAGCCTGAATAAAGGCAGTCAAAAGTCAAGTCTCTCTCCACTCTCTCTCTCCACTCTCTCTCTCCACTCTCTCTCTCTCCACTCTCTCTCTCCACTCTCTCTCCACTCTCTCTCTCTCCACTCTCTCTCCACTCTCTCTCCACTCTCTCTCTCCACTCTCTCTCCACTCTCTCTCTCTCCACTCTCTCTCCACTCTCTCTCTCCACTCTCTCTCCACTCTCTCTCTCCACACTCTCTCTCCACTCTCTCTCTCCACTCTCTCTCCACTCTCTCTCCACTCTCTCTCTCCACTCTCTCTCCACTCTCTCTCTCCACACTCTCTCTCCACTCTCTCTCCACTCTCTCTCTCTCCACTCTCTCGGCCGAGTCTGTGCCACTTGTGGTTCTGAGTGTCACACGCTTGGGATCCTTCTTGCCCTCCTCTGCGGTTCTGTGTGTGACCGACGACGTGTGTGGAGAGCTGAAGGGTAGCGGTTAGCGCTACGCTGCACCACGATCCTGGCGACCCAAGTTCGATTCCCACTCACGTCCAACACCGGTGACGATTATCTGAACCGGTCCAGGGCCTCCCCTAGGTCCACTCCGCCTCAAATGAGTACCTGGTGCGGTGTGTAAACATCGCCACTAGGGAGACAAAGGCGGCTGGGCGTGGTGTTGGCCACCCACCCCCTTCGTGTACCGTGCCGGCCTTATAGGAGCTCGCTAACAGCACTTGCCCCTACAGTCTGTTAAGGCTACACTGAGGGATCTTTGTCTGTGCGCGGCACGGTGAGTGTGTGCAGCGAGTGTCTCTGCTGGGCGTATCAGAAGGCAACGAAAATAAGGACAACTTGGCAGTCACACAGACACAGTGACACACATGCAGAGACACAGACACACACGCAGAGACACAGACACACACGCAGAGACATAGACACACACGCAGAGACAGACACACAGACACACACGCAGAGACACATAGACACACACAGAGACACATAGACACAGAGACACATAGACACACACGTAGAGACATAGACACACACGCAACCACAGACACACATGCAGAGACAGACACACACAGAGACACATAGACACACACGCAGAGACAGACACACGCAGAGACATACACACACGCAGAGACAGACACACATGCAGAGACACAGACACACCGATACAGACACACACACACACACACGCCGAGACAGACAACAACAACCGCCATTGGCCACTAAGTGGCTTTGACGTCACCACGACGCTTGTGCCAGGCAATGTGCACCCTGAGGCCACGTGAAGTGTCGAACGCCCGCTGGCAGGAGGTCACGGGGCAGACCCAGGTGCCACAGGTCGACTGACTGAGATGACTGAGATGATTGGCTGATGCACCACCTGTGCCCCCTACTGTGGCAACCTGCTGTGCTTTAGCCACCCGGCGCTCCGCTCGTTGTTGTGAGCGTCGCTCCTCCGCCCTCCGTTGTTGAGTAGTGGTCTAGACACACAGACATCACACACAGACATCACACACACACACACAAGACACACACACAGACATCACACACACATTACACACACAGACATCGCACACACACACACAAGACACACACACAGACAACACACACACACAAGACACACACAAGACACACACAGATATCACACACAGACATCACACACAGACATCACACACACACAAGACACACAGACATCACACACAGACATCACACACAAGACACACACAGACATCACACACACACACACAAGACACACGCAGACATCACACACACACACAAGATACACACAGACATCACACACACACACAAGACACACAGACATCACACACAGACATCACACAAGACACACACAGACATCACACACAGACATCACACACACACAGACATCACAAACACACAAGACACACACAGACATCACACAGACATCACACACACACACAAGACACCACACACAAGACACACAGACATCACACACACACAGACATCACACACACACAAGACACACACACAGACATCACACACACACACAGACATCACACACACACACACAGACATCACACACACACAAGACACCACACACAAGACACACACACAGACATCACACACACACAGACATCACACACACACAAGACACCACACACAAGACACACACACACATCACACACACACAGACATCACACACACACACATCACACACACAAGACACACACACAGACATCACACACACACACAGACATCACACACACACACAAGACACACACACAGACATCACACACACAAGACACACTTGACACACACACAGACATCACACACAGACATCACACAGACACACAAGACACACACAGACATCACACACACACACATGACACACACACAGACATCACACACATCACACACACAAGACACACACACAGACATCACACACACACACATGACACACACACAGACATCACACACACATGACACACACACAGACATCACACACACACAACGACCCCCCATACAGACTGTAGGGGGAGACCGCCTTTGTCTCCCCCAGTGGTGATGTTTACTACACACCACTACACCAGGTACTCATTTGAGGCTGAGTCGACCTAGGGGAGGCCCAGGACCGGTTCAGAGAATCGTCGCCGGCGGTGGCTGTGGGAGGGAATAGAACTCAGACCGCCCGGTTCGTAGCACGGCGTAGCGCTAACCACTACACTACCGCTCCCCACATACACACACAGACACACACACATCACACACAGAGACACACATCACACACAGACACACACAGAGACACACACACAAAGACACAACACACATCACACACAGAGACACACACATCACACACAGAGAGACACACAGAGACACACACACATCACACATACAGACACAACAACAACCGCCATTCGCCACTAAGTGGCGGTGACGTCACCACGACGCTTGTGCCAGGCTATGTGCACCGTGAGGCCACGTGAAGTGTCGAACGCCCGCTGGCAGGAGGTCACTGGGCAGACCCAGGTGCCACGGGTCGACTGACTGAGATGACTGGCTGATGCACCACCTGTGCCCCCTACTGTGCCAACCTGCTGTGCTTTAGCCACCCGGCGCTCCGCTCGTTGTTGTGAGCGTCACTCCTCCGCCCTCCGTTGTTGTTGGAGGGCGCCTGCCTCCAACTGCCCAGTAGCATCCTTCACGAGCCTCCTCCACAGAGGCCGATCTTGACACCGCTGGTACCAGTCATCGGCAAGTCCACTCAGCTCCACGTCCTCCTGTACCACATCACTCCATCTCTTCTCTAGCCCGTGCCGCGCCCGCTTAGCCCCCTCAATCCGGCCAAACAAAAGCTGTTTCGGCATGCGGTGGCTGGGCATGCGGGCTACATGACCCAGCCATCGCAGCCTTGCCTGCCGGAGGAGCTCACCGATGGGACCCTGCCCAGATCTTTCAAGGATTTGTGAGCTCCTCACACAATCCAGTCTGGTTAAACCCAGGATGGATCGTAGGCAGGCCAGCCTAAATGTTTCTAACCGGCGAAGATGTTCCATTAGGGGGGTCCACGTTTCGCAAGCGTAGAGAAGGGAGGGAATGACCATGGCCGAGAAGACCTGAAGCTTAGTGCGGAGCGACAGACCAGGTAGCTTCCACACAGCGTTACGCAACCGATGAAAAGATATTGCCGCTCGACTGATTCGGAGTGAGACCTCTGCTGTTAAACTGGAGCCAGTCATAAGCACACTGCCCAGGTATGGGAAACTCTCCATCTCTCCACAACTGCCCCATCACCGATCGGGAGTTGTGGGGGTGGAGTGTCCGATGGTACAAAATACCCAGGCAGGTGCTTAGTTTTGGTGGGGCTGATGGTAAGGCCCCACCTCTTAGTGGCACGCTACAGTCTCAGCAGCAGCGTCTCCAACTCCTCCTCTGACTGAGCAGCTATTACCAAATCATCAGCATACATAACGTGGTTGAGCAATAGGGAGCCATCCCTTGACCGCACCCGGGCATCGATCAGCCTCCCATTATATCTGTACCATATGGAGATTCCCCCGGTACAGCTATTGAAGGCTTCACGAACTACGTGGTCAAAATAGATGTTAAATAATGTGGGAGCCAGAGGACATCCCTGTCGCACCCCAAGGTGTACAGGGAATGGTTCTGACTCCCGGCCACGTAGTTTTACCCGGGCCCGCTCACCATCATGAAGGTCCTTAATGATCGTGAGCAGAGGGTAAGGTACTCCAAAAGCACGAAGAACGACCCAGAGCCCAGGCCTACTGATGGTATCATAGGCCTTGACCAGGTCAATAAAGCAGAGATGTAGGTCTTGTTGGAATTCCCTACATCTCTGCTGTAGCAGACGGGCAGAAAATATGGCATCTGTGCAGGACCGCCCTATCCTGAAACCGCATTGGGGCTCCGCAAGCCTCTCCTCAGCGTGCCTGGCAAGGCGATGCTGAATAATCCTTGCCAGGACCTTTCCCGGCACACTGAGGAGTGAGATGCCCCTGTAGTTGTTACAGTCTGTGCAGTCCCCCTTCTTAAAAAGGGGGACCACCAGGGCATCCTTCCAATCCTGCGGAACCCGTCCAGTGGTCCAGACTGTTTTTATGATGTCATATAGGGCAGTCTGTGCACAAACGCCACCCTCCCTCAGCATTTCGCTTGGGAGATAATCTCTGCCCGCTGCCTTTCCTGGTCTCAGACTCCGGATCGCCTTCAGTACTTCCTCAACAGATGGCACCTCAGCCAGCCACTCACAGGGGGTGACTTCTTCCAATATTTGAGGCACTGCAGCCTCAGCAGGGTCATCCTCACTTTGTGCCACGGTGTTTTCCTGGCTGTGGGATTTTCCCTCCCCCAGGACCTCACAGAAATGCTCAGCAAATCTGCAAAGCTGTTCCTGGGGTCGGAGATTGGATCACCGTTTTTTCCCCTAATGATGGTAATAGGTGTGGCGCTGCAGGTTACTTTTTTGATGGAGTTAAATAGAGATTTGTGATCACGGGCCACTGAGGCAGACTCCATCTCCTCAGCAACCCGCGACCACCACCCATCCTTGCAGCGCCTCACGGCTCTCCGAACCTCCGAGCGAAGGCTGCGGTAAGCCTCCTCATTCTCTGACGTGGGATTCTGTAGCCGATGGCAGTGGGCCTGCCGCGTACCCAAAGCAGCCATTGCAGCTGCATGAGTCACAGTCCTAAACCTCGCCCATTTACCCTCGACATCAGGAGGAGTCGGGGATGATGCCAATCCCAGCCGCAAGCGATGATGAAATTCTCGCTTGCAACTTTCATCAGATAACTGAGACCAGGCCACTTTAGGTCGGAATGGGGTCCTGGGCATACACCCACCATCGGAGTGGAAGAATGGCAGGCGCATCTTACAGATGACTAGTCGATGGTCAGAGGGCAGATCAGCTCCACGGTAGGTCCTGGTGTCAAGGACATGGGCTCGCATCCGCTGGTTCGTCACTATGTAGTCCAGCAGATGTTCTTGCTTGGACCCGGCATGCATCCATGATGTTGTGTGGATGCGCCGATGCCGGAACAGCGTGTTGGTAATTACAAGCCCATGGGCTGCACAAAAATCTAGCAGCCTCCTACCGTTGTTATTGAGCTGATCTGGCCCATGCCCTCCAATCACTCCAGACCAGGTGCCAGTATCATGACCAACTCGGGCATTGAAGTCACCCAACATGATGACTCTATCCCGAGGGGCCACTTCAGCCAGCACCTGTGACAGGCGGTCATAGAAGGCATCTGACTCATCGGCTTTGCCTGCATCCCTCCACGGATGTTCATCTTCGGTGGGGGCATAAGTAACCACGACCACCATTCCTCGCCTCCGGTTGATGGGAAGGCGAGCCCAAAGTAGCCTGGGGCTTACAGCTTCCCACACCTCACCGCCACGCTCCCACGCCCCCTTCATTCTTTTGTTCAAAAGAAGAGCCACTCCCTGTTGTTTGGCAGTCTGCTGCCCCGAGTAGAGGACTGTCCACCCCTCATGGTGGCAGGAGCCAGAGCCGGTCCACCGGACCTCCTGAATGCCGCATAGATCCAGGCTGTACCGGTCCAGGTCCCGACAGAGGAGTGGCAGCCTCTCCTCCGCAGTGAGCGTTCGAACATTCCACGTGGCCACTCGTAGTGGCTTTTCGTTGTTTCTGGAGTTGCCCCGAGGGTAGGTATTCAATCTCCTGGCTCCGCCAATTGGGGTTTGGCCAGGAGACGTCATAGACGCCTGGCCCCCCGGGGCCTCCGGTACAAGCTTATTAGTTACATATTTCAGTTTAACTCGTGGTTTCGTGGTAATTAATTGAAGGTGGAGGGGTTACCAGCCCCTCGCACCCGTCCAGAGCCCCGTTTAGCCCCTGTGGTGGACACATATGCCATGAGGGGAGGAGCCAATCAAAATTGGATCTCCCCCCACAGCACTGTCCACGACAGAGTTGCCCGTCCGGCACCGCGAGGAGGTAGGGGGTTGTTTTGCCGGACACTGACACACACACACTCAGACAGACACTGACACACACACACACTGACAAAGCAAAAAACAAAGATCCCCCGTATAGCCTTAGCAGACTGTAGCGGCAAGTGCTGTTAGCGAGCACCTACACACACTGACACACACACTGACACACACCATGATACATACACTTACTGGAGGAGGTGGAGCGTGGTCAACACATCTACGCCTGAAACATTTTAGAAAGAAGCGGAGAATACGGAACAACCCACCTGTTGTCCATTTCGATTTCCGCGTTGCCTCTAATCTTCAGTCTTGCTGTGTATCCACCGTCTGCTGGAGCTCACCTTCTATAGCGAGGATATCAATCATCTCCAGTTTGTGTGTCTTTAATAAATTGTCTCGGATATTTCTTGCTGCCCTCTATGTCCTTCATACATGCTGCTGCATTGACATTAAGGTTTCCGCATGGCCCATGAATCATTTTTGCGGTCACTACTGCAAACAGATTTTGGGTCTTCCTCTGGATTTGGAAACTCGGCAGATATAACATCGATTTGGATTGGATGATATTTTTTTCTTTCAGCCAGATTAAAATATGAGCGTGGGGAAGTCATCTACATCATTAGACCTCCTTTGCCGGTACCAAAATATAATAATAGGGGTTTTTCCCCTTTTTTCTGGCAACAAAACTGAAACCTTTTTACAAGGATTCATGTCGCTGCATTAACCACAATACCTGCAGTCAAAATGCAAACAAAACACACGCACTATGATAATATATGATGCATTGTCCTTGAAACCGATTGGTCCACACCAAGGGACGGCTTTCTTTAGAGCCTCGACTCAATTGGTCCTCGAGCAGAGGACGCCAAAAGGTTTCAGTTTTGTTGCCAGACAAAAAGGGGAAGCCCCTATGATGTGGAAGTCCTCGTTTCTGCCACTCAGTTGAGTACATCCAGCATCTTGATTCTCCAAAAAACACGACTCTCAGTGAATGCTCTCGATGAATTTAACTTGCTTTTGTCTGAACACCCTGGCTGTGAAGTCGTATCGACGGCTGGGTGTCTGGCCGAATGAAAGTTTTTATTATTTTTGTTTTATCTCAGGCCAAGTTGGATTACATGTAAAGGTAATAAATAAGTCGGGGACATCCATACGCTCAAACGTATGACATGGCACCTTGAGCATATTCGTGCATGCGTCTAGGGCAGTGGTTCTTAACCTTGTTGGAGGTACCGAACCCCACCAGTTTCATATGCGCATTCACCGAACCCCTCTTTAGTGAAAAATAAAATGTGATTTTTTTCAAATTCAAGACATAGATATGTTTTTTACTGGTACACAAAATGAGCCGTGCATGAACATTACCTTGTTCAAAGAATAAAACCAACACAATGCATAAACTCACAACAAATTACATACCTGGAAATCAATGTGACTTCTGCTGTTGCCTTTGAGAGATCAGTTCAGATATGCGTGGCTTCACCTTGGCAAGTGCCACTCTCATGTCATTTTCACAGCAAAGTCTGTTCCTTTTCTTCGTTTTTATGTCCAGCATCCTCGAAAAGGATTGCTCACAAAGATATGTTGTAACAAATGGTATAACAAAAATCCAGGGCTTTCTTAGCAATAACTGGATACTTGTTCATTTGTCGACACCAAAACGTTGAGAGCGTTGTTGTTCTGAAGAGTTGCTGTTGAACCTGGCTCTGCTGAATTTCAATGATTTCGTCGAGGAATTCATCATTGACATCTGCTGTTTCAACAGCAAACGTGAACGGCTGTCTCACCCATGCTGGATATGACTCTCTTGTAGGGAAATATCTGTCGAGAGACTTTGCAAGCTCATCTAAGTGCGTGGCAATTGTTTGCTTCAGTTCCGTGGATACAGAAATATCTCCGATTCCAGACACATCTTCGATCTTACTTGCACAGTCGTCCAGAAGCGGGAAGTTTGCGAAGTTATTGTTCTCTGTTCGTCGTTTCCATAACGGTAGCTTTTTTTGAAAAGCCTTCAGGTGTTCTTCCGCTTCCATGATATTGACTCCACCACCCTGCATCTGCTGATTGAGATGATTGAGAGCTGCGAATATATCAGCCATGTACGCTAAAATGAGAATGAACTCAGGGTTTTTGAAGCAATCTGTATGGCAGTGTTGGTGCTCTTGCAAAAACAGGGCTAATTCCACACGCATGGCAAAAACACGATTCAGCACCTGTCCCCGGGATAACCACCGAATATTAGAATGGAGCAGAAGTACCTCAAATTCAGAGCCCATTTCTTTACACAGCTCACTGAAGATGCGGTGCCTCAGAGCACTTTTTCGCACATAGTTCACACATTCCACCACAGTTTTTAATACTTCTGCCATTTTTGGAGGTAAGGTTTTTGTTGCCAACGCATGCCTGTGCAGAATACAATGCGTCACAATGATGTGTGGTGCATCGGCCTTTACTAGCGCACCAAAACCAGACTTTCTTCCCAGCATGACTGGAGCTCCGTCCGTACAAACTGCAGAAACCATATCCCATGAAAGATTGTTGTCTCTGAAGAAGTCATCCACAAGCTTCTTCACATCGGCTGCCTTCGTTGTTGTTGTAAGAGACTTACAAAATAAAAACTCTTCTTTTATCATGTCGTCTTTCACATAGCGTACAAAAACAGCAAGCTGGCTTAGATCAGAAACGTCTGTGGTTTCGTCGAGTTGAAGGCTGAATTTTGCCGGGCTTGAAATCAGATCCGCGACTACTTGAGCCAAGATGTCTTTACTCATGTCTTCTATTCTGTCACTGACGGTGTCATTTGAAAGGGGAATTTGGGATAATTTACCTTCGGCCGCTGTTCCGAGTATCAGATTCGCCATCTTTAATGCAGCTGGTTTCACAAGTGTTTCACCAATGGTGTGTGGCTTGCCCTGCTTTGCGATCAGGTAAGCAACTTCGTACGATGCTGTCAGGATCGGTTTGTTAACAGGTACAAATCCAAGAGCAGGCAGAGTGGCCCTTTCATCGAATCTGGCTCTCTTCACCCTGAATTCAGCAAGTGTTGTGTTAGTATGGATAGTTAGTATGGATAAAATCACACGACGTACGACAACAGTCACACGTTGACTACTGAGTACGCACTAAATTCCCCGCAGCGCTGATTGGCCAAGCAGTGTAGCATGATCATCTGCAGCCAGTGATGGCCAAGCGGGCCGTGTGTGTCATCACAAATTTACACAATAATTCAAGTGTGTCCGGACCTCCGTGGCGGGGGCTCTGCCGAACCCCTGAGATCGACTCACCGAACCCCTGGGGTTCGATCGAACCCAGGTTAAGAACCACTGGTCTAGGGCTTCCTGTGAACGTAGCAGACGCCTAGATGTTACAAGGGGGGGGGATGATGTAGCGCCATTGTTGGGCTGTATGCGTATTACCACGGGAGCTGACCTGTAATAGCGGACATGCGTCAACAGGGGGTGGTGTACAGACCAGGTGGGACGAACAGGGCCCCCAGACCCCAAGAGGGGGGGGGGGGGGGGCTGGGGGATGTTCCAGGGCCCCCTAGAGAGTCCCAGAAGGCTTGGCCAGGGGCGGAGAGACCCTGGAACGGGGATAAAAGCCGGACCCCTGAACGGGTTTGGCGGTCCTCGTCCACCTGAAGCTCTGAAGAAGACTCTGAGCGCTACCCTGAAGACCCTGAAGCGAAGAGCCCAGTGACCCTGGCTAGGGTCGGGTTCAGACATAACCAGTGTAGGGTTAGCGCTAGAACCAGAGTAAGGGCACCTTAGTGTGGAGGGACTACCTCCTGAGGTTATCGGCTGTGAGGGGTCGTCACCCCTCTGTGTTGTGGTTCCCTTGTTGAATAAACGTGTTGCCTCCAGCGAACCGTCTCGCCTCATCTTGGACCCACTGCACGTGTAACCTGTGGTAATGAAACCTCTTGTCGCAAAAAATTAGCGGCGTGCGAACGTGAAAGGTGTTAACGAAGTACAAATAAATTTTGATTTTAAGCTTTCGTGACTGCTAGGAATTCATGTTCTTGGTTCTTTCGGTAAAGTCACCACGTAGAAGGGAAACAATAAATAATAAAAATATAAAACAATACAATTCTCACGATGTTTCAACTGCAACACAAGCAATCGTCGTCAGGTGTGAAAACCACAACAAGAAAAATAATAAAAATATAAAATAAAAATTCTCACGTTTCGACTGCAACACAAGCAATCATCATCAGGTGTGAAAACCACAGCAAGAAAATTTGAAAAAAGTGGCGTTTTTTTAACGTTAGCACCACGGAGAGCGATTTGACAGTCATTCAGATGGACGAGCCTATCTATGTTCGGGATAGAGGAGGGGGGAGACGAAAATAATGGATGCGGTCTGAAAGCCACCATAAGTGTGAACAATCATTTAAGACCCGAAATGGTTTATCAAATCCTTCCAATGATTGCTAAGCCAGAATTCCTTCCTCTCGGTTGAAATTGTCTCTGTGTATATGTGGATAGCCTCATGAACGAATCTCTCATGGTAGCCAGATGGATTGCAAAGAACACACACACACAAGACACACACACAAGACACACACAGACATCACACACAGACATCACACACAGACATCACACACACACAAGACACACAGACATCACACACAGACATCACACACAGACATCACACACAAGACACACACAGACATCACACACACACAAGACACACGCAGACATCACACACACACACAAGATACACACAGACATCACACACACACACAAGACACACAGACATCACACACAGACATCACACACACAGACATCACACACCACACAAGACACACACAGACATCACACACAGACATCACACACACACAGACATCACACACACACAAGACACACACAGACATCACACACACACAAGACACACACAGACATCACACACACACACACAGACATCACACACACAAGACACCACACACAAGACACACACACAGACATCACACACACACAAGACACACACACAGACATCACACACACACACAGACATCACACACACACACAGACATCACACACACACAAGACACCACACACAAGACACACACACAGACATCACACACACACAGACATCACACACACACAAGACACCACACACAAGACACACACAGACATCACACACACACAGACATCACACACACACACATCACACACACACAAGACACACACACAGACATCACACACACACACACAGACATCACACACACACACAAGACAGCACACACAGACATCACACACAAACACAAGACACACACAGACATCACACACACACACATGACACACACACAGACATCACACACATCACACACACAAGACACACACACAGACATCACACACACACACATGACACACACACAGACATCACACACAGACATCACACACACATGACACACACACAGACATCACACACACACAAGACACACACAGACATCACACACACACAACGACCCCCCGTACAGACTGTAGGGGCGAGTGCTGTTAGCGAGTAGCAGCACCTATAAGGGCCGGCACGGCACACGAGGGGGTGGGTGGCCAACACCACGCCCGACCGCCTTTGTCTCCCCCAGTGGTGATGTTTACTACACACCACTACACCAGGTACTCATTTGAGGCTGAGTCGACCTAGGGGAGGCCCAGGACCGGTTCAGAGAATCGTCGCCGGCGGTGGCTGTGGGAGGGAATAGAACTCAGACCGCCCGGTTCGTAGCACGGCGTAGCGCTAACCACTACACTACCGCTCCCCACATACACACACAGACACACACACATCACACACAGAGACACACATCACACACAGACACACACACAGAGACACACAGAGACACACACACAGAGACACAACACACATCACACACAGAGACACACACATCACACACAGAGAGACACACAGAGACACACACACATCACACATACAGACACAACAACAACCGCCATTCGCCACTAAGTGGCGGTGACGTCACCACGACGCTTGTGCCAGGCTATGTGCACCGTGAGGCCACGTGAAGTGTCGAACGCCCGCTGGCAGGAGGTCACTGGGCAGACCCAGGTGCCACGGGTCGACTGACTGAGATGACTGGCTGATGCACCACCTGTGCCCCCTACTGTGCCAACCTGCTGTGCTTTAGCCACCCGGCGCTCCGCTCGTTGTTGTGAGCGTCACTCCTCCGCCCTCCGTTGTTGTTGGAGGGCGCCTGCCTCCAACTGCCCAGTAGCATCCTTCACGAGCCTCCTCCACAGAGGCCGATCTTGACACCGCTGGTACCAGTCATCGGCAAGTCCACTCAGCTCCACGTCCTCCTGTACCACATCACTCCATCTCTTCTCTAGCCCGTGCCGCGCCCGCTTAGCCCCCTCAATCCGGCCAAACAAAAGCTGTTTCGGCATGCGGTGGCTGGGCATGCGGGCTACATGACCCAGCCATCGCAGCCTTGCCTGCCGGAGGAGCTCACCGATGGGACCCTGCCCAGATCTTTCAAGGATTTGTGAGCTCCTCACACAATCCAGTCTGGTTAAACCCAGGATGGATCGTAGGCAGGCCAGCCTAAATGTTTCTAACCGGCGAAGATGTTCCATTAGGGGGGTCCACGTTTCGCAAGCGTAGAGAAGGGAGGGAATGACCGTGGCCGAGAAGACCTGAAGCTTAGTGCGGAGCGACAGACCAGGTAGCTTCCACACAGCGTTACGCAACCGATGAAAAGATATTGCCGCTCGACTGATTCGGAGTGAGACCTCTGCTGTTAAACTGGAGCCAGTCATAAGCACACTGCCCAGGTATGGGAAACTCTCCATCTCTCCACAACTGCCCCATCACCGATCGGGAGTTGTGGGGGTGGAGTGTCCGATGGTACAAAATACCCAGGCAGGTGCTTAGTTTTGGTGGGGCTGATGATAAGGCCCCACCTCTTAGTGGCACGCTACAGTCTCAGCAGCAGCGTCTCCAACTCCTCCTCTGACTGAGCAGCTATTACCAAATCATCAGCATACATAACGTGGTTGAGCAATAGGGAGCCATCCCTTGACCGCACCCGGGCATCGATCAGCCTCCCATTATATCTGTACCATATGGAGATTCCCCCGGTACAGCTATTGAAGGCTTCACGAACTACGTGGTCAAAATAGATGTTAAATAATGTGGGAGCCAGAGGACATCCCTGTCGCACCCCAAGGTGTACAGGGAATGGTTCTGACTCCCGGCCACGTAGTTTTACCCGGGCCCGCTCACCATCATGAAGGTCCTTAATGATCGTGAGCAGAGGGTAAGGTACTCCAAAAGCACGAAGAACGACCCAGAGCCCAGGCCTACTGATGGTATCATAGGCCTTGACCAGGTCAATAAAGCAGAGATGTAGGTCTTGTTGGAATTCCCTACATCTCTGCTGTAGCAGACGGGCAGAAAATATGGCATCTGTGCAGGACCGCCCTATCCTGAAACCGCATTGGGGCTCCGCAAGCCTCTCCTCAGCGTGCCTGGCAAGGCGATGCTGAATAATCCTTGCCAGGACCTTTCCCGGCACACTGAGGAGTGAGATGCCCCTGTAGTTGTTACAGTCTGTGCAGTCCCCCTTCTTAAAAAGGGGGACCACCAGGGCATCCTTCCAATCCTGTGGAACCCGTCCAGTGGTCCAGACTGTTGTTATGATGTCATATAGGGCAGTCTGTGCACAAACGCCACCCTCCCTCAGCATTTCGCTTGGGAGATAATCTCTGCCCGCTGCCTTTCCTGGTCTCAGACTCCGGATCGCCTTCAGTACTTCCTCAACAGATGGCACCTCAGCCAGCCACTCACAGGGGGTGACTTCTTCCAATATTTGAGGCACCGCAGCCTCAGCAGGGTCATCCTCACTTTGTGCCACGATGTTTTCCTGGCTGTGGGATTTTCCCTCCCCCAGGACCTCACAGAAATGCTCAGCAAATCTGCAAACCTGTTCCTGGGGTCGGAGATTGGATCACCGTTTTTTCCCCTAATGATGGTAATAGGTGTGGCGCTGCAGGTTACTTTTTTGATGGAGTTAAATAGAGATTTGTGATCACGGGCCACTGAGGCAGACTCCATCTCCTCAGCAACCCGCGACCACCACCCATCCTTGCAGCGCCTCACGGCTCTCCGAACCTCCGAGCGAAGGCTGCGGTAAGCCTCCTCATTCTCTGACGTGGGATTCTGTAGCCGATGGCAGTGGGCCTGCCGTGTACCCAAAGCAGCCATTGCAGCTGCATGAGTCACAGTCCTAAACCTCGCCCATTTACCCTCGACATCAGGAGGAGTCGGGGACGATGCCAATCTCAGCCGCAAGCGATGATGAAATTCTCGCTTGCAACTTTCATCAGATAACTGAGACCAGGCCACTTTAGGTCGGAATGGGGTCCTGGGCATACACCCACCACCGGAGTGGAAGAATGGCAGGCGCATCTTACAGATGACTAGTCGATGGTCAGAGGGCAGATCAGCTCCACGGTAGGTCCTGGTGTCAAGGACATGGGCTCGCATCCGCTGGTCTGTCACTATGTAGTCCGGCAGATGTTCTTGCTTGGACCTGGCATGCATCCATGATGTTGTGTGGATGCGCCGATGCCGGAACAGCATGTTGGTAATTACAAGCCCATGGGCTGCACAAAAATCTAGCAGCCTCCTACCGTTGTTATTGAGCTGATCTGGCCCATGCCCTCCAATCACTCCAGACCAGGTGCCAGTATCATGACCAACTCGGGCATTGAAGTCACCCAACATGATGACTCTATCCCGAGGGGCCACTTCAGCCAGCACCTGTGACAGGAGGTCATAGAAGGCATCTGACTCATCGGCTTTGCCTGCATCCCTCCACGGATGTTCATCTTCGGTGGGGGCATAAGTAACCACGACCACCATTCCTCGCCTCCGGTTGATGGGAAGGCGAGCCCAAAGTAGCCTGGGGCTTACAGCTTCCCACACCTCACCGCCACGCTCCCACGCCCCCTTCATTCTTTTGTTCAAAAGAAGAGCCACTCCCTGTTGTTTGGCAGTCTGCTGCCCCGAGTAGAGGACTGTCCACCCCTCATGGTGGCAGGAGCCAGAGCCGGTCCACCGGACCTCCTGAATGCCGCATAGATCCAGGCTGTACCGGTCCAGCTCCCGACAGAGGAGTGGCAGCCTCTCCTCCGCAGTGAGCGTTCGAACATTCCACGTGGCCACTCGTAGTGGCTTTTCGTTGTTTCTGGAGTTGCCCCGAGGGTAGGTATTCAATCTCCTGGCTCCGCCAATTGGGGTTTGGCCAGGAGACGTCATAGACGTCTGGCCCCCCGGGGCCTCCGGCACAAGCTTATTAGTTACATATTTCAGTTTAACTCGTGGTTTCGTGGTAATTAATTGAAGGTGGAGGGGTTACCAGCCCCTCTCACCCGTCCAGAGCCCCCGTTTAGCCCCTGTGATGGACACATATGCCATGAGGGGAGGAGCCAATCAAAATTGGATCTCCCCCCACAGCACTGTCCACGACAGAGTTGCCCGTCCGGCACCGCGAGGAGGTAGGGGGTTGTTTTGCCGGACACTGACACACACACACTCAGACAGACACTGACACACACACACACTGACAAAGCAAAAAACAAAGATCCCCCATATAGCCTTAGCAGACTGTAGGGGCAAGTGCTGTTAGCGAGCACCTACACACACTGACACACACACTGACACACACCATGATACATACACTAACTGGAGGAGGTGGAGCGTGGTCAACACATCTACGCCTGAAACATTTTAGAAAGAAGCGGAGAATACGGAACAACCCACCTGTTGTCCATTTCGATTTCCGCGTTGCCTCTAATCTTCAGTCTTGCTGTGTATCCACCGTCTGCTGGAGCTCACCTTCTATAGCGAGGATATCAATCATTTCCAGTTTGTGTGTCTTTAATAAATTGTCTCGGATATTTCTTGCTGCCCTCTATGTCCTTCATACATGCTGCTGCATTGACATTAAGGTTTCCGCATGGCCCATGAATCATTTTTGCGGTCACTACTGCAAAACGATTTTGGGTCTTCCTCTGGATTTGGAAACTCGGCAGATATAACATCGATTTGGATTGGATGATTTTTTTTCTTTCAGCCAGATTAAAATATGAGTGTGGGGAAGTCATCTACATCATTAGACCTCCTTTGCCGGTACCAAAATATAATAATAGGGGTTTTTCCCCATTTTTCTGGCAACAAAACTGAAACCTTTTTACAAGGATTCATGTCGCTGCATTAACCACAATACCTGCAGTCAAAATGCAAACAAAACACACGCACTATGATAATATATGATGCATTGTCCTTGAAACCGATTGGTCCACACCAAGGGACGGCTTTCTTTAGAGCCTCGACTCAATTGGTCCTCGAGCAGAGGACGCCAAAAGGTTTCAGTTTTGTTGCCAGACAAAAAGGGGAAGCCCCTATGATGTGGAAGTCCTCGTTTCTGCCACTCAGTTGAGTACATGCAGCATCTTGATTCTCCAAAAAACACGACTCTCAGTGAATGCTCTTGATGAATTTAACTTGCTTTTGTCTGAACACCCTGGCTGTGAAGTCGTATCGACGGCTGGGTGTCTGGCCGAATGAAAGTTTTTATTATTTTAGTTTTATCTCAGGCCAAGTTGGATTACATGTAAAGGTAATAAATAAGTCGGGGACATCCATACGCTCAAACGTATGACATGGCACCTTGAGCATATTCGTGCATGCGTCTAGGGCTTCCTGTGAACGTAGCAGACGCCTAGATGTTACAAGGGGGGGGGGGATGATGTAGCGCCATTGTTGGGCTGTATGCGTATTACCACGGGAGCTGACCTGTAATAGCGGACATGCGTCAACAGGGGGTGGTGTACAGACCAGGTGGGACGAACAGGGCCCCCAGACCCCAAGAGGGGGGGGGGGGCTGGGGGATGTTCCAGGGCCCCCTAGAGAGTCCCAGAAGGCTTGGCCAGGGGCGGAGAGACCCTGGAACGGGGATAAAAGCCGGACCCCTGAACGGGTTTGGCGGTCCTCGTCCACCTGAAGCTCTGAAGAAGACTCTGAGCGCTACCCTGAAGACCCTGAAGCGAAGAGCCCAGTGACCCTGGCTAGGGTCGGGTTCAGACATAACCAGTGTAGGGTTAGCGCTAGAACCAGAGTAAGGGCACCTTAGTGTGGAGGGACTACCTCCTGAGGTTATCGGCTGTGAGGGGTCGTCACCCCTCTGTGTTGTGGTTCCCTTGTTGAATAAACGTGTTGCCTCCAGCGAACCGTCTCGCCTCATCTTGGACCCACTGCACGTGTAACCTGTGGTAATGAAACCTCTTGTCGCAAAAAATTAGCGGCGTGCGAACGTGAAAGGTGTTAACGAAGTACAAATAAATTTTTATTTTAAGCTTTCGTGACTGCTAGGAATTCATGTTCTTGGTTCTTTCGGTAAAGTCACCACGTAGAAGGGAAACAATAAAATAATAAAAATATAAAACAATACAATTCTCACGACGTTTCAACTGCAACACAAGCAATCGTCGTCAGGTGTGAAAACCACAAGAAAAATAATAAAAATATAAAATAAAAATTCTCACGTTTCGACTGCAACACAAGCAATCATCATCAGGTGTGAAAACCACAGCAAGAAAATTTGAAAAAAGTGGCGTTTTTTTAACGTTAGCACCACGGAGAGCGATTTGACAGTCATTCAGATGGACGAGCCTATCTATGTTCGGGATAGAGGAGGGGGGAGACGAAAATAATGGATGCGGTCTGAAAGCCACCATAAGTGTGAACAATCATTTAAGACCCGAAATGGTTTATCAAATCCTTCCAATGATTGCTAAGCCAGAATTCCTTCCTCTCGGTTGAAATTGTCTCTGTGTATATGTGGATAGCCTCATGAACGAATCTCTCATGGTAGCCAGATGGATTGCAAAGAACCTCCGTCTTGGAGAAGTCAATGTCATGTGAGCCTACTGAATTATAACAGTGATCTGCCACGGCCGAGGTGTTGGTCCTACCGTTTTTTAGGTCTGCATTCTGTTCACGAATGAGGTCCGAGACATGTCATTTAGTTTCTCCAATGTAACTACTACCACAGAGGCAACTTAGTTTGTAGACGCCAGGGTACTGTATGTCCGGAATCACATCTTTTACAGACGGAACCAGATCACGGATTTTATGTAATGTGTTGAAACGGACCTGGATCTTGTCTTTAGTCAAGATTTTGGAGATCTCTTTTGTGATCCCCGCAATGTAGGGTAAAGTGATGGTTTTGAAAGTCTCCTCAAGAGGGTCCTTCTTCATGGTTGGAGTGATAGCTTTGCGGATTGTGTAGTCGGAGTAACCATTAGCCTTAAGAGCTTGGTGTACGTGCTTGAGTTCACTGGCTATGTGTTCCTGGTCGGATATGCATTGGGCTCTATGGTGCAGAGTCTTGATGAGGGAATTCTTCTGGGATGGATGGTGGTGGGAATCCGGTTTCAGGTAAGCATCCGTATGGGTAGCTTTCCCGTAGACAGAGTGGCTCATTGAACCATCATTTTTTTACCAATTCCACTTTACAGTAAAATTGTAGACACGGCACAATATATACTTCTGAATCTTTATTTTTACCAACATTTAAAAAAAATATTCTTCGTTAAGGCAAAATTCTGAAATATTGGATTTTTTACCAAGCCTTGTGAATTCACCTTGTATCTGAACAAGTTAAATTTGTGCAAATATTTGTTTTCAAACGTAAAAATAACAAAGACATTGCTTACAAATATCAGCTCTATGTTTTCAAGTAAATACATTTTGGGTAGTGAATAAATTATAGTCTAAATAAGCTACACATGACGAATTGTAGGCAATTATAGTTATAATCAAAGACATTTTTAAACAATCACGTGGTCCCTGTAGTCGCCGTTAGAGACAATCTGCTTGAAACAGTTTATCAACATATATACGAATACATTGATTCGAATAAGCAGAGTTAATTTCCTATTTATGGCATGCCAGTTATGTGTCAGTTTTCGATATCAACATCACCTTATAAAAGAATAACATTTAAAATACGCACAGACAAGTATTCATTCGTAATTATTGACAGGCATATTAACAAAATTGAATTACTGCAGTGAAATATACTGCATCAGGTTACATCGTATTAACAAGAAGCTATTTTAAAAATACGCACCGCCTGCTTAACAGTGTATGTACAACAAACTATTGTAGTGTCATTCAAAACGAGGAGGCCATTGCATGCTTGCATCTGGGTCAAAATGTAGCAAATTCTAAACATTGCCAACAAATAATAGATCACGGAGTTTAGATCGCAACACAAACAATCGTCATCAGGTGGGACAACCACAGCAGCAAGAAGACAAAACTGCTGAAGTAGGCGCCTACTTCAGCGTCTTCTTCTTGCTGTGGTTGTCCCACCTGATGACGATTGCTTGTGTTGTGAAATAAACGCCGTGATCTGTTATGTTTCTACCCACGTGGTGACTTTACCGAAATAACTAGAGAGTGTGGATTCCTGCAGTCACAAAAGCTTCTAATCAAGATTGCCGACAAACTACGCAACTGAGATGATGCATGAATCATCGCCCCCTACTGACAGGCTCTTGTCCACATGCAGGCCGGTGCAGGGCCACCACCTTGTGCCACACAGGGGCAGCTGCTACCTGGGCATGCTCTTCGAGCATCTCAGACGAGATACGAAACTCCGAGTTGCCGAGGCGATTAAGCAAGCACCATGTAAAAGCAATTATCATTAGAACATCGTGAATGCTTGGGAGCGTATTGGCTCTCGCTCCTGGTCAGAGATTGACCCAACCCACAGGTCCACAAAGACTGGCCGCTCGCTCTTACTCTGCAGGTTAAACCTCAGAATTGAGTGTTCAACTTCACATTCTTGTCATTAAAGGCCTGTGACAAAGGTGCATCTATTGTAGCGACATCGTCTCTGGCTTACACATCTACCGGGTCTCCACTTGACTTTGTATTGTCTAGGAAGTCCACCCACACCTCCACTTCCACAAACTGCTGAGAGTTGCCTCGCTCTGCCTCACAGTCAGAATTCTCCTCCTGCTTCACGTTGCCTCCATCGATGTGAAGGTCCCATTTTGGAGTTGAATCTTCATCTTCACATTTCACCTTCACTTTTTCACATTTCACCATCACTTCTTCACATTTCACCTTCACTTCTTCGCTCTTCACCATCACTTCTTCCCTCTTCACCATCACCTCTTCATATTTCACCTCGATACCTTTAAAAGTGTCCAATCTGGGATTTTCTTCCGGTTCTTGTTTAATGAGGGATGGGCTCATGGTGGCACTTTGACTTTCACAAGTGGATTTCAGACTCCACTCCTTGCAGATCTTCTGATGCTTCTGTGTTCTCTGGTGTACTTGAAGATTTGATGAATCTGCAAACGCCTTCCCACACACACTGCACTTGAAGGGTTTCTCTGCCGTGTGTGTTCTCTGGTGTACTACAAGAAGAGATGAACGTGCAAATGCCTTCACGCACACACTGCACTTGAAGGGTTTCTCTCCTGTGTGTGTTCTCTGGTGTTCTACAAGAAGAGATGAACGTGGAAACGCCTTCAAGCACACACTGCACTTGAAGGGTTTCTCTCCTGTGTGTGTCCTCTGGTGTATTACAAGAGCAGATGAATATGCAAACGCCTTTCCACACACACTGCACTTGAAGGGTTTCTCTCCTGTGTGTGTTCTCTGGTGTGCTACAAGAGTACATGAATGTGCAAACGCCTTCATACACACACTGCACTTGAAGGGTTTCTCTCCCGTGTGTGTTCTCTGGTGTTCTACAAGAAGAAATGAACGTGGAAACGCCTTCAAGCACACACTGCACTTGAAGGGTTTCTCTCCTGTGTGTGTCCTCTGGTGTATTACAAGAGCAGATGAATATGCAAACACCTTTCCACACACACTGCACTTGAAGGGTTTCTCTCCTGTGTGTGTTCTCTGGTGTGCTACAAGAGTACATGAATGTGCAAACGCCTTCATACACACACTGCACTTGAAGGGTTTCTCTCCCGTGTGTGTTCTCTGGTGTGTTACAAGAGCAGATGACCGTGAAAATGCCTTCCCACACACACTGCACTTGAAGGGTTTCTCTCCCGTGTGTGTTCTCTGGTGTGCTACAAGAGTAGATGAATCTGCAAACGCCTTCCCACACACACTGCACTTGAAGGGTTTCTCTCCTGTGTGAGTTCTCTCGTGCCGTGTCAAATCTCCAGTCCGATCCGTGCTGTATGCACACCGGTCGCATTGTTGCCTTGTCGTACCGAGCTGCGCTGAGTGCATTTGCTCCATCAGACCAATTCTGCAGAGGAAGCGTCAGAGGAAGCGTCAGCTGCAGACAGAAAAAAATAATATCCACACCATCTACACGTCAGTATCGATGCACAGAGGAAAGCATACATACACAGTAACACGTGTGTCTATACTTATTCATATATTCATGATATAGTGGAAAAGTGTCCCAAATTCATCACACGGGCTGTTATGGCACACAATGAGAGGGCAAATGGTTATAAACATGCCTGGAAGCCCTCGAATCTTCAAAATGAATGTTCACCAAAAACTCCGAGCACACAATTTCAGCTGTCTGGCTACAAAAGGAATATTTATGAGAGCTAAATTCAGCTGACATAGCAAAGGGTGTTGAAAACAATACTATTTGTGCTAGGCAGAAATTCATAAATTAATGTTCAATCACAACTTAGAGGTGTGAATCCAGGCTCAGATGTCCTTGAATGCTGGGATGAACAGTTCCGACTTCAGCTGCATGTGCGTGCTGTGTTCACCTCCTGTTTCCATTCTTACAAAGAGTTCCAGAGGAAAACAAAAGTAAACTATTGTTTTGATATAACCTCCGTGTTCAATAGAGTTGATAGACTTTACTGCAAACACAAACTTGACACTGTCACACACTGGCGGTGGCGTGTCCAGAATCATGCCTGGCCACCTTCATCTGCTCAGCATTAATGCTTCCTCACTACACCAAGTAATTAATCGAGGATCAACGAACATAGCCGAGGCTAACTGGAGTTTGCGTGTCTCTCTCCGTGGTGAGATGTTAACTACCTCACCTGGTGTACAGGAAGTCGTGGGTTTGATCCCTACCGTGACGCCTGCTGTATATTTGGAGTTTGCACGTCTCTCCGTATAGCGTCTTTGACCGATAGACATTGACACACGTATTCTTGTTTCTTTCAGCAAAGTTACGTAGACAGAAAATAACAATAACAGATAATACAATTACATTAAATAAAGACCACTTGTGTTGCGATCAAAACGACGTCAGTTTTTTTAGCTTTATTTACAATTTTTTAATTATTTTTATTATCTGTTATTTTCATTACATTTTCTATCTATGTGACTTTACCGAAAGAACCAAGAATATTAATTCCTGCAGTCACCAAAGTTTTAAGTCAAAACATTCACACACGTTGACAAAGCCTCACCTTGTGTTGTTGTGGGCAGGTCGCTTCTGATAACAAGAGCGGTATAGCAGCTCAAGCGGGCTTGGCCTTGTGAAAAAAATAAAAACTGCGTGAATATTTACAATAAAACAAAGCTACAAAGTGGCGAGCCGGGTGAAGACAAATTAAACTTAAGCGAGATAATTAAAGTGAATGCAATCAGGCGAGGGCAGGAGGCAAGGCCCCGCGTGGCTAGGCCCCACGTTGTAAAGTTCCAACCTGGACATCGATTCCCATGCTCGCTGCTACTCAACTGACATCCCTACGAGAGAGAGGCTCTACTTTGGTAAACAACAACAACCACCACCACAACAACCACAATGAGAATTTCTCACCTCGGATTTCAGTGCAGGAAGCGATAGCTTCCTGTTTAGATCGTGACGTCACGCGGTAGCAGGTGACGTGACGTCACGTCCGGAGTACGAGATACGCTCCTCCCACAATGAGCGGCTCCGTAACTAAATTAGAGAATGAATAAATTATGTTAATGTTACTCGTCCCATGTGTCGTGGGCAATGAACTCGTCGCAATAAACTCGCGAGGGCTTTAACGAGTACATTATGTTAATGAGCCGCCAGTGACTGGGCGTAGCTTTGCCCAAATAAGGATTGGCACTGGAACGCAATCGGCAGTGACCCAAGCGCAAGGTGACGTCACGTGGCGTAGCCCAGTCTCTCCATTGGATGACTCCTGTTAACCTCACACAGAGTAGTACTCAATTTATTGAGCTCTGATGCCCAAACTGTATTTTGAAATTGCAACCTTTAAAACTGCGAGACAAACGTTTTAACCACATCACTTTCCAGCCAGATATCTCTGCCCAAGTTGGAGCACTCTACCAATGAATCCAGTCATCTGAAATTAACGTGATTGTAACATGCATTCGGAATTCCTTTGGTCCCCCAAATGAGCCTCCGCACCTTGGCATGGATAGCGAGTCCTGCACTCACGTCAGATGCAATAACGTCCAGCTATTTTATTTCAGCATGGCAGATTTTAAGCCATGTTGACTTGGAATAAACCTCCCCAGGTACTTGGTCCGTTTGAAACTGTAAAAATAAAATTGTACCCTTAGGGGTTAGCCTGAATTGAACCCATGAGATCTGATCCAAGCGTAATGCATCAAAGCAGCACTCCCATCTCACTGGGTTTGTACAAAATATCTGTGCTATACACCATACTACTTTACAGTAATATACTACTATACTTTAGCTGGAATGTAGCATGTTTATGGTAGAGTGGATTATTTGTAAATTTTGATTGAAAATCCGAAGTGTCTTCAGTTATAAGACTCCGTCATTCTTTAAGCTGCATACCAATGTTGAACAAACATTTACATTGCTAAAGGACATTTGCAGATGATACATTATTAATGTTTGAGACAGAGGGACATGCCAATGCACGTGAATGTTTTTTCAACAAAACATATCAAAACTATACAGTTGCAATGATATTAAAATTAAATCCAAGCAACATTACCATTTTCCCTGCTCCTTGAGTTTGTGCTCAATACTTTAACGTGTACAGGGCCATGGCGGTGTGGGGGCCGACGTCCACCCCACCGCCCTCGCTGGGCAGGTGGGGCGCGACGTCCGCCCCTTCCGCCGCCTCCTCCACCGCGTCGGTCGGCTCCCGCCGGGCCCCCGCCGACCGAGCGATCGGGGCCCCCCGCGCTAGCGCCCTCTCCGAGGGACAGACTCGTGCTGCTGGCTCACGACCGCACGGAGTAAACCCACGCACCCCCGCGCGCACCGCGGCTATCGCTAACGCAGCAGACAGCGGCACGCTAGCGCCTGCACCGGCGAGCGATTACCTCCACGAGCATCCGCGCGCACCGCAGCCGTCGTTAACACGGGGCCCGAACGGTCTCGCACCTGCGGGCGATTATCTCAACGCGCGTCCGTGCACGCCGCGCGCCCACTACGGCTGAGGCTGACGCAGCACGCGGCGGCCCACTCGCGTCCACGCCGACGGGCGATGATCTCAACGTGCGAGCTCCGGCCGCGGCTCCGCCCTCGCGCTCGCCGCGCATCCGCCCACGGAGCCGCTCCGCACGGGAATCACACGCGCACCACACCGATGCTCTCTGCTAACTTTTATTCGTGGCGCAAACCCCGCACCGCCCGGAGGGAATATTCTACGAGCCGACCCTAGGCCTACCGCTACCCAAGTCCGCAAATGCTCGCACGCCCCATCACGTACCTCGCGGCCGTGCTCACGGCGTCGCGCGGACGCCGTGAGAGTCGGAGGGACGAAGACGAAAGGGAACTTTGCCTATCGCCGCCTCGTAGCGGCGCTCGCCGGCGTCGCACGGATTCCGCGAGCGGCTCGAGACGGCGGGGAGCGTCGCGTGCGACTCGTCGCCGCCGACCCGGCGAAACTTCGCGCGCCAAAACAATTTGAAGCCAACTCAGGGGCGCCGCAATGTGACTCGCTCCGCGAGGGTCGGCCATTCTCCTGGCGCCGGGAAACCGTGGGACTTTCATCCCAGAGACCCTTCGGATGAAAACCCGTCGTGACGGGCAATCCCCCGCCAGGACGCTACGTGTGCGCGCTGCAGGTGCGTGCTCGGTGTGGGGGGCCACGGGGGGAGTCGAGGCGATGGCAGAGTTGGTCCGAGACCGTGGCACCACAACGGATCGGGAATTGCGTTGAAATCCGGCTCACGCAAAAGCACAAAAGGGGCGACGCATCGGGACCCGAAATAACGTCGATTCGCCGAGTCGACGAATGTGCATATTGCCCCGGGGATGGCAACTTACAGTCGAGTACGGAAAATCGTGATGTGCACCGATTCTGTTTATGTGCGACACAACTTCACGCCACATGGTCCCACGGGGAAAGACGGTGGCGTAAGTAAATACAAAAACGAACCAGTATACCATTGGTGATTGATCAATGCAATGAAGGCGATGATCCAGGAAAATTATATTATGATGCTGTGGTAAAAGGTAATAAGTTACTTTAAAGTGCCTGGCCATGGGAACGTTGGTAATGATCAGGAAAAAGTCTGAAATATGTTGACGTGTAAATCAGCAAATCAAATTTAATCCACAGAGGAGGGAAAGAAGGATCCCAAGCATGCGACACTCAGAACCAAAAGTGGCAGAGACTCGGCCGAGAAAGTGGAGAGAGAGAGGAAGAGACTTTTCAGGACTTTATTTCCACTAAAAAATTTACAAAAAAACATTCCAGGAAAAAAACACCTAAATTGAAAATCAATAAAACATCAAACTCTTAACAGCGGTATGTGCATGAAATACAAATGGCACCAGGAAAGTTATTCAAGGGTTTTTAAATTTTATAAAGAATCAAATGTTTTGACATCAGAATGCGATGTGAACAAAATATATTTTTCTCGTGAGAATAGGTTTTACCCTTTTAACTGGCACAAAACTGACACCTTTATTCAAGGCATCATGTTTGCAATAACCACAACACAAGCAGTCAAAATGTAAACAAAAAAGACAACTCTGATAATAATATGCACTGTCCTTGAATTTGATTGGTCCACACCCGAGACAGCTTTTCTTAGAGCCTAGTCTCCATTGGTGTTGGACCAGAAGACGCCAAAAGGCGTACAACTCAAAAACAGCGCACTATCAGAGTATTGAGGGCTCGGGGTGAGCATTAACATTATGAGACCTCCTTTGCCAGAAACAAGATATGAGAATAGGTTTTACCCTTTTAACTGGCACAAAACTGACACCTTTATTCAAGGCATCATGTTTGCAATAACCACAACACAAGCAGTCAAAATGCAAACAAAAAAGACAACTCTGATAATAATATGCACTGTCCTTGAATTTGATTGGTCCACACCCGAGACAGCTTTTCTTAGAGCCTAGTCTCCATTGGTGTTGGACCAGAAGACGCCAAAAGGCGTACAACTCAAAAACAGCGCACTATCAGAGTATTGAGGGCTCGGGGTGAGCATTAACATTATGAGACCTCCTTTGCCAGAAACAAGATATGAGAATAGGTTTTACCCTTTTAACTGGCACAAAACTGACACCTTTATTCAAGGCATCATGTTTGCAATAACCACAACACAAGCAGTCAAAATGCAAACAAAAAAGACAACTCTGATAATAATATGCACTGTCCTTGAATTTGATTGGTCCACACCCGAGACAGCTTTTCTTAGAGCCTAGTCTCCATTGGTGTTGGACCAGAAGACGCCAAAAGGCGTACAACTCAAAAACAGCGCACTATCAGAGTATTGAGGGCTCGGGGTGAGCATTAACATTATGAGACCTCCTTTGCCAGAAACAAGATATGAGAATAGGTTTTACCCTTTTAACTGGCACAAAATATATTTTTCTCCCCTACATTTTCAAAACGAAATGGCGTTGACATGTCAAACACCTGAATTCGTTTTTTCTTCAAGGATTCTGTTGTCGTAGCTACGTATGCAGTCTGCAAGTTTTTTTTACGTGGGGACGTGCAAATATTGTCTGGGTACGTGAAAATATTTCTTTGAAAATGTGTCCTAGACACTATATTTGTAAGTTAATCAAAGTAGCATTGAAACGTTAGCACAATGTAGATTTGTATATTGTAGGGTAGAAATATATTTATCATAGCGATGATCTAATATTGGTTTAATACAATTTATATTTTTACTTAGAATACTTTAGCCATGCAATAGACTAAATATAATGCTCGTGTTTTCAAAGAAAATAATATATTTACCAGGATTAAAGTTGTGCGAAATATGTTATAAAATCTGAGGCTTGGAGAATTGCATGCTGGGAATAAAATTGAGACAGAAAGGGGTTAATGCATGGCTTGCGGAGCAGGCGCACGTTACAGAGATTATTGACAAAACAGAATGCGATGTGAACAAAATATATTTTTCTCTGCTACATTTTCAAAACGAAATGGCGTTGACATGTCAAACACCTGAATTCGTTTTTTCTTCAAGGATTCTGTTGTCGGTTTTCATTAAAGTGCAATGACAGGGTGACACCTGCTGACATCACAGGGTGACACCTGCTGACAGGGTGACACCTGCTGACATCACAGGGTGACACCTGCTGACATCACAGGGTGACAACTGCTGACATCACAGGGTGACACCTGCTGACATGACAGGGTGACACCTGCTGACATGACAGGGTGACACCTGCTGCATGACAGGGTGACACCTGGTGACATCACAGGGTGACACCTGCTGACATCACAGGGTGACACCTGCTGACATGACAGGGTGACACCCGCTGGCCTGGGAAGGGCTTCACGGGTACGGCCACAGAGGTAACAACCAATCAGGGAAGGAGGCGCATCTGGGGCAAAGGAAACAGGTGGGGCTAGCCGAGCTACTCCGGTCACCTGCTCGAAAGGTTCCACGAGAGGGCGTGGCCGGAGGCGGGGCCTAGCCACGCCTCCGGCCACGCCCTCTCGTGTAACCTGCTGGAAGGTTCCACGAGAGGGCATGGCCGGAGGCGGGGCCTAGCCACGCCTCTGGCTACGCCCTCTCGTGTAATCTGCTCCAAGGTTCCACGAGAGGGCGTGGCCGGAGGCGAGGCCTAGCCACGCCTGGGGGGATATAAGGGGGAGCAGACCCGGAGCTCGGGGCTCGTGTGTGGGGTCCCGGGTCCTGGCGTGTCGCCGTTCGCCGACATCTCTCTCCGTCGTCGTCACACTGCCAGCCGGAATCGTGGCCAAGAAGGGCCGGCACAGTCACGAGACGTAACGTGGAGAGTCATTTGGTGAGACGTGCGTAGCGAGCGAGGTAGCGGCGCGTGGTCCAGTGAGAAGGAGCGAACAAGGACGCGTGCGGGGCGACGAGTCAAATGAGAGAGGCGCACCTCCTCCTCCACCACCACCACCTCCTACTCTCTCTCTCCCCGCACCCCCTCCTCCACCACCACCACCAACTCCTCCGCTCTCTCTCCCCGCACCTCCTGAGACCTTTCCCTGGCCCCTGCTCTCAACTCGCCCCTCCCACGCCTCCTTTCCTCACCCACCAACCCCTGCCGCCCACGGATACGACGGCTCCTCTATCTCACGCCGTTGTTGCCGAGGGTCGCTTTATAACGACGACGAGGACGTTATAAAGGGAATGGGCGATGTCTAATTAACATGCTAAGAGATGTCAGCATGGGCATTCAAAACACAAACACGTTTCAACTCTGGATTATACGAGCCCAGATATCCTCCCTGAATGCCCCCCCAAAACAAGAACCGTTTAAGCCAGGAAAACAACGTGGCACAAAGTGGGGATGACCCTGCTGAGGCTGCGGTGCCTCAAATATTGGAAGAAGTCACCCCCTGTGGTGGCTGGCTGAGGTGCCATCTGTTGAGGAAGTACTGAAGGCGATCCGGAGTCTGAGACCAGGAAAGGCAGCGGGCAGAGATGATCTCCCAAGCAAAATGCTGAGGGAGGGCGGCGTTTGTGCACAGACTGCCCTATATGACATCATAACAACAGTCTGGACCACTGGACGGGTTCCGCAGAATTGGAAGGATGCCCTGGCACACACTGTAACAACTACAGGGGCATCTCACTCCCCAGTGTGCCGGGAAAGGTCCTGGCAAGGATTATTCAGCATCGCCTTGCCAGGCACGCTGAGGAGAGGCTTGCGGAGCCCCAATGCGGTTTCAGGAAAGGGCGGTCCTGCACAGATGCCATGTTTTCTGTCCGTCTGCTACAGCAGAGGTGTAGGGAATTCCAACAAGACCTACATCTCTGCTTTATTGACCAGGTCAAGGCCTATGATACCATCAGTAGGCATGGGCTCTAGGTTGTTCTTCGTGCTTTTGGACTACCTGACCCTCTGCTCACGATCATTAAGGACCTTCATGATGGTGAGTGGGCCCGGGTAAAACTATGTGGCCGGGAGTCAGAGACATTCCCTGTACACCTTGGGGTGCGACAGGGATGTCCTCTAGCTCCCACATTATTTAACATCTATTTTGACGACGTAGTTTGTGAAGCCTTCAATAGCTGTACCGGGGGAATCTCCATATGGTACAGATATAATGGGAGGCTGATCGATGCCCGGGTGCAGTCAAGGGATGGCTCCCTATTGCTCAACCACGTTATATATGCTAATGATTTGGTAATAGCTGCTCATTCAGAGGAGGAGTTGGAGACGCTGCTGCTGAGACTGGAGCGTGCCACTAAGAGGTGGGGCCTTACCATCAGCCCCACCAAAACTAAGCACCTGCCTGGGTATTTTGTACCATCGGACACTCCACCTCCACAACTCCCAATCGGTGATGGGGCAGTTGTGGAGAGAGTGGAGAGTTTCCCATACCTGGGCAGTGTGCTTATCACCGGCTCCAGTTTAACTGCAGAGGTCTCACTCCGAATCAGTCGAGCGGCAATATCTTTTCATCGGTTGCGTAACGCTATCTGGAAGCTACCTGGTCTGTCGCTCCGCACTAAGCTTCAGGTCTTCTCGGCCACGGTCATTCCCTCCCTTTTCTACGCTTGCGAAACGTGGACCCCCCTAATGGAACATCTTCGCCGGTTAGAAACATTTAGGCTGGCCTGCCTACGATCCATCCTGGGTTTAACCAGACTCGATTGTGTGAGGAGCTCACAAATCCTTGAAAGATCTGGGCAAGGTCCCATCGGTGAGCTCCTCCGGCGGGGAAGGCTGCGATGGCTGGGTCATGTAGCCCGCATGCCCAGCCACCGCATGCCGAAACAGCTTTTGTTCGGCCGGATTGAGGGGGCTAAGCGGGCGCGGCACGGGCTAGAGAAGAGATGGAGTGATGTGGTACAGGAGGACGTGGAGCTGAGTGGACTTGCCGATGACTGGTACCAGCGGTGTCAAGATCGGCCTCTGTGGAGGAGGCTCGTGAAGGACGCTACTGGCCAGTTGGAGGTAGTCGCCCTCCAACAACAACGGAGGGCAGAGGAGCGACGCTCAGAACAACGAGCGGAGCGCCGGGTGGCTGAAGCACAGCGGGTTGGCACAGTAGGGGGCACAGGTGGTGCATCAGCCAGTCGACCCGTGGCACCTGGGTCTGCCCCGTGACCTCCTGCCAGCGGGCGTTCGACACTTCACGTGGCCTCAGGGTGTACATAGCCTGGCACAAGCGTCGTGGTGACGTCACCGCCACTTAGTGGCGAATGGCGGTTGTTGTTGTTGTACAGTGTATATATTCTGTATGTACACTGTGTGTACAATGTGTGTGTGTACACTGTGTATACCCTGTGTGTACACTGTTTGTGTACACTATGTGTATACAATGTGTGTGTACACTGTGTGTGTACACTGTGTGTGTACATTGTGTGTGTACACTGTATATACACTGTGTGTACACTGTGTGTGTGTATACTGTGTGTGTACACTGTGTGTACACTGTTTGTGTGTATACACTATGTGTATACTGTGTATACACTGTATGTCACTGTGTGTGTGTCACTGTGTGTGTATACACTGTATGTCACTGTGTGTCGCTGTGTGGGTCACTGTGTGTTTCACTGTGTGTGTCACTGTGTGTACACTGTGTACACTGTATGTACACTGTAAGTGTGTACACTGTGTGTGTACACTGTGTGTATACCCTGTGTGTGTACACTGTGTATTCACTGTGTTTGTACACTGTGTGTGTACACTGTGTGTGTGTACACCGTGTGTGTACACTGTGTATTCACTGTGTATACAGTATGTGTGTACAGTGTGTGTACAGTGTGTGTACACTGTATCACTGTGTGTGTACACTGTGTGTGTACACTATGTGTGTCACTGTGTGTGTGTGTCACTGTGTGTGTGTCACTGTGTTACTGTGCGTACACTGCGCGTGCACACTATGTGTGTAAACTGTGTGTGTACACTGTGTGTGTACACTGTGTGTGTCACTGTGTGTGTGTGTTACTGTGTTACTGTGCGTACACTGCGCGTGCACACTATGTGTGTAAACTGTGTGTGTACACTGTGTGTGTACATTGTGTGTGTACACTGTGTGTACACTGTATGTGTGTACACTGTGTGTGTACACTATGTGTGTACACTGTGTGTGTGTGTACACTACGTGTATAGTGTGTGTGTACACTGTGTACACTGTGTGTGTACACTGTGTGTGTGTACACTGTGTGTGTGTGTGTGTACACTGTGTGTACACACACTGTGTGTGTACACTGCGTGTGTGTACACTATGTGTATAGTGTGTGTGTACACTGTGTGTGTACACTGTGTGTGTACACTGTGTGTGTACAGTGTGTGTACACACACTGTGTGTGTACACTGCGTGTGTGTACACTATGTGTATAGTGTGTGTGTACACTGTGTGTGTACACTGTGTGTGTACACTGTGTGTGTACAGTGTGTGTACACTGTGTGTGTACATTGTGTGTACACTGTGTATAAACGGTGTGTGTACACTGTGCGTGTGTACACTGTGTGTATACACTGTGTGTATACACACAATGTGTGTGTACACTGTGTGTACACTGTGTATAAACTGTGTGTGTACACTGTGTGTGTACACTGTGTGTGTGTGTACAATGTGTGTACATTGTGTGTACATTGTGTGTACACGGTGTGTGTGTACACTGTGTATACACTGTGTATCTGTACACTGTGTGTGTACACTGTGTGTGTGTACTGTGTGTGTGTACACTGTGTATGTACACTGTGTGTGTACACTGTGTGCGTACACTGTTTGTGTCCGCATTGAACCGAACCCCCGGCAAGGCCATCTACTTAATGACGAGAGAAAATTCACACGAAATGTACAGGTTACTTCCAAAACACACACACACACTTTGTCCTAACATCACATATTCAATGTGTGACCCTCAGACAAAATGTTACATGTACGCGCACAGTCAGACAAGTATTCATTCTAAGTTATTGACGGGCATATTAACAAAATTGAATTACTGCAGCGAAATTGACGGCATCACGTTACATCGTATTAACTAGAAGTTATTTTACAAATACGCACCGTCTGCTTAACAGTGTATGTACAACGTACAATTGTTGCGTCATTCAAAACGAGTAGGCCGTTGCATGCTGGCGTCTGGGTCAAAATGAAGCAAATTCCAAACATTACGCTACAAATAATAGATCACGGCGTTTCGATGGCAACACAAGCAATCGTCATCAGGTGGGACAAGCACAGCAGCAAGAAGAAGAAACTGCTGGAGTAGGCGCCTACTACTTCAGCAGTTTCTCTTGCTGTGGTTGTCCCACCTGATGACGATTGCTTGTGTTGTGATCTAAATGCCGTGATCTGTTATGTTTCTACCCACTTGGTGACTTTACCGAAAGAACTCAAGAGTGTGGATTCCTGCAGTCACGAAAGCTTCGAATCAAGATTGCCTACAAACTACACAACTGAGATGACGGATCAATCTTCGCCCCCTACTGACAGGCTCTTGTCCACATGCAGGCCGGTGCAGGGCCACCACCTTGTGCCACACAGGGGCAGCTGCTACTTGGGGATGCTCTTCGAGTGTTTCAGACGAGGTACGACACAAAACTCCGAGTTGCCGAGGCGATAGAGCAAGCACCATGTAAAAGCAATTATTATAACATAGTGAATGCTTGGGGGCTTGTCTCTCGCTCCTGGTTAGAGATCTACCCAACCCACAGGTCCACAAAGACTGGCCACCCTTACTCTGCAGGTTGAACCTAGGAGCTGAGTGTTCAACTTCACGTTCTTGTCATTAAAGGCCTGTGACAAAGGTGTATCTATTGTAGCGACATCGTCTCTGGCTTACACATCTACCGGGTCTCCACTTGACTTTGTATTGTCTCGGAGGAAGTCCACCCACACCTCCACTTCCACAAACTGCTGGGAGTTGCCTCGCTCTGCCTCACAGTCAGAATTCTCCTCCTGCTTTACGTTGCCTCCATCGATGTGAAGGTCCCATTTTGGAGTTGAATCTTCATCTTCACATTTTACCTTCACTTCTTCGCTCTTCACCATCACTTCTTCGCTCTTCACCATCACTTCTTCCCTCTTCACCATCACTTCTTCACATTTCACCATCACCTCTTCACATTTCACCTCGATACCTTTAAAAGTGTCCAAGCTGGGATTTTCTTCCGGTTCGTGTTTCATGAGGGATGGGCTCATTGCGGCACTTTGACTTTCACAAGCTGATTTCAGACTCTGACTCCGCTCCTTGTGGATCTTCTGATGCTTTTGTGTTCTCTGGTGTACTTGAAGATTTGATGACTGTGAAAATGCCTTCCCACACACACTGCACCTGAAGGGTTTCTCTCCCGTGTGTGTTCTCTGGTGTTTTTTAAGAGTAGATGAATCTGAAAATGTCTTCCCACACACACTGCACCCGAAGGGTTTCTCTCCCGTGTGTGTTCTCTGGTGTGGTTTAAGAGCAGATGAATCAGAAAATGTCTTCCCACACACACTGCACAAGAAGGGTTTCTCTCCCGTGTGTGTTCTCTGGTGTGTTTTAAGAGCAGATGACCGTGAAAATGCCTTCCTACACACAGTGCACTTGAAGGGTTTCTCTCCTGTGTGTGTTCTCTGGTGTATTGTAAGAGCAGATGACCGTGAAAATGCCTTCCCACACACACTGCACTTGAAGGGTTTCTCTCCTGTGCGAGTTCTCTGGTGCTGTGTCAAATTTCCAGTCCGATCCGTGCTGTATGCACGCTGGTCGCATTGTTGACTTGTCGTACCGAGCTGCTGTGCTGACTGCCTTTGCTCCATCAGACCAGCGTCAGCTGCAGACAGAAAATAAGAATATCCACACCATCTACACGTCAGTATCGAGCCATGGAGGAATGAATATATACAGTCACACGTGACTTACACGTCTATATTCATTCATATATTCACGACTAGCTGTACTACCCGGCTTCGGCCGGGACTTGGATCCACCACGTCGGGTCGCCTTTGTCTCCCCAGTGGCGATGTTCACACCACAGCAGTTAATCGTTTGAGGCTGAGTCGACCTAGGGGAGGCCCAGAAGCGGTTCAAATAATCGTCGCCGGTGGTGGCCATGAGTGGGAATCGAACTCGGGTCGCCGGGTTTGTAGCGTAGCGTAGCGCTAACCGCTACACTACAATGCGTTACGCTTCCACACACACAGACACACAGACACACACACAGACACACACAGACACACACACAGAGACACACACACACAGACACACATACAGACACACACACACAGACACACACACAAATACACAGACACACACAGACACACACACACAGACACACACAGACACACACACACAGACACACACAGACACAGACAGACAACGCTAACCGCTACACTACAATGCGTGATCCTTCCACATGCGAGGGTCACGTGACAGATTTGACGTCACAGCTCACTTGCCGTGCAAAAAATCTATACATTTATTGAGCTCCTCTCCCCCCTTAAAAAAACACAAAAGTGTATTTGTATAATGTTTGCACAGTGTACAGTCTGCAAAGTACCCACATGGCAAATTTCCAGTTTGTTGCATGTCGGGAAGTACGCTAAACATTTTGAAGAGACACAATCACAACTTTGCCTTTTATATATATTTGGAGATGCAGTGAAAAAGCTTTCCCAAATTCATCACGCGGTTTCAGTTGTTAGATTTTCAGTTTTATTTATTTTGGAATAGTCCCGTGAGCCATTCGGCTCTTGAATCGGGTGCAACCACAACAAGCAAAAAAACAAAAACACGACCAAGAAAAACATCTTACAGTGACTATGTGTGACTGTGCAAACAGCACTGTCATGGCACGCAATGAGAGGGCAAATGTCATAAATATTCCTGTAAGCCCTCGCATCTTCAACATTAATGTTGCCATAGAAACGTTGTGGGGTGTTTTGCTTCATTTAAAGAAAGAAAAATTATTATCTGTTATTTTAATTTTATTTTCCATCTACGTGACTTTACCGAAAGAACCAAGAATATTAATTCCTGCAGTCACCAAAGTTTTAAGTCAAAACATTCACACACGTTGACAAAGCCTCACCTTGTGTTGTTGTGGGCAGGTCGCTTCTGATAACAAGAGCGGTATAGCAGCTCAAGCGGGCTTGGCCTGGTAACAAAAGAAAATAAAAACTGCGTGAATATTTACAATAAAACAAAGTTACAAAGTGGCGAGCCGGGTGAAGACAAATTAAACTTAAGCGAGATAATTAAAGTGAACGCAATCAGGCGAGGGCAGGAGGCAAGGCCCCGCGTGGCTAGGCCCCGCGTTGTAAAGTTCCAACCTGGACATCGATTCCCATGCTCGCTGCTACTCAACTGACATCCCTACGAGAGAGAGAGGCTCTACCTTGGTAAACAACAACAACAACCACCACCGCGACCACCACCACCACAACGATGAGAATTTCTCACCTCGGATTTCAGTGCAAGCGCGCACACGGCAGCTTCCTGTTGCCTCGCGACAGCAGGAAGTAGTATGACGTCACTTCCCTCCCACGAGCGGCTCTCTAAGTGAATAAATTATGTTAATGAGACCAGACCATACGTCGAGGGATGGGGGCGTTGGCGCTGAACCCGTCGCAATAAATTCGCGACGGCTTTAACGGATACATTATGTTAATGAGCCGCCAGTCACTGGGCGTAGCTTTGCCCAAATAAGGATTGCCACTGGACCGATATCGGCAGTGACCCAGGCGGAGGTGACGTCACGCTCAAGAGCTCGGTGGACGGGGGAGGGGTGAATACCTTGGTGACATGACGTCACTAGCAAGTTACACCTCCCCCTTGCGTTTCACGCCGATGAGGTATGGCAGAGTGGTGACGTCACAGAGTTGGAGTTTAAGTTGATTTAGATTCATTTTCTACTGCTCCCTCCCTTGGGTGTGTGAGCTCAGCAACAACAACGTGGACATTATTGTGTATACACTGTGTGTGTACACTGTGTGTGTGTACACTGTGTGTCACTGTTTGTGTGTACACTGTGTGTGTACACTGTGTGTGTGTACACTGTGTATACTGTGTGTGTACACAGTGTGTGTCCGCATTGAACCGAACCCCCGGCAAGGCCATCTACTTAATGACGAGAGAAAATTCACACGAAATGTCCTTTGCAATGAAGTCTTCCAGATGTAAATTGATACAAGCTTTTATTGAAGAAATAAAATCATCTAACTCAAAACACAACACAATTCAAAGATGTTTCATTCTAAAACTTCAAAACGGAGCATGGGGTACTTGCGTGAATGCGTCCTTCGTGTGCAAATGTTGTGACTTTCCTGGCCTGAAGGCCGTCAACGTGTTGGACCTTTATTGGTGCACAGCGTCTCAACAACAGCAGTGGGGTTTGCTTCAACCGATGGTTACGAACATCCAGACGTGAATCAGCAAGGACCATATCTAGTCCCAGTTAGACAAAATCAACGTCAACACGTAAGACAAAACTACAATTTGTGTTGTAGAGAATGTACCTCCTCCTATACGTGTAACCTTCAAGTGGTATGCCTTGTAACTGATGAATGATCCAAGCGTGCTCCCTATTTCAAGGAAAATGAGTTGCTCCAGAGGCAAACGCTTCGTGAAACACAAAAGTACCCTTTGACCTGTATCACAAGAACAACGGGTCTCACCTGACTTCCCTGTACAGGTTACTTCCAAAACACACACACACACTTTGTCCTAACATCACTTATTCAATGTGTGACCTCAGACAAAATGATACATGTACGCGCACAGACAAGTATTCATTATAAATCATTGACGGGCATATTAACAACATTGAATTACTGCAGCGAAATTGACTGCATCACGTTACAAGAAGCTATTTTACAAATATGCACCGTCTGCTTAACAGTGTATGTACAACAAACTATTGTTGCGTCATTCAAAACGAGTAGGCCGTTGCATGCTGGCGTCTGGGTCAAAATGTAGCAAATTCTAAACATTACGCTACAAATAATAGATCACGGCGTTTCGAATGGCAACACAAGCAATCATCATCAGGTGGGACAAGCACAGCAGCAATAACAAACTGCTGGAGTAGGCGCCTACTACTTCAGCAGTTTCTCTTGCTGTGGTTGTCCCACCTGATGACGATTGCTTGTGTTGTGATCTAAACGCCGTCATCTGTTATGTTTCTACCCACGTGGTGACTTTACCGAAATAACTCAAGAGTGTGGATTCCTGCAGTCACGAAAGCTATGAATCAAGATTACCTACAAACTACACAACTGAAATTACGCATCAATCATCGCCCCCTGACAGGCTCTTGTCCACATGCAGGCTGGTGTAGGACCACCACCTTGTGCCACACAGGTGCAGCTGCTACTTGGGGATGCTCTTCGAGTGCTTCAGACGAGATACAAAACTCCGAGTTGCTGAGGCGGTTAAGCAAGCACCGTGTAACTGCAATTATTATAACATAGTGAATGCTTGGGGGCTTATTGTCTCTCGCTCCTGGTTAGAGATCTACCCAACCCACGGGCCCACAAAGACTGGCCGCTCTTACTCTGCAGGTTGAACCTAGGAACTGAGTGTCCAACTTCACGTTCTTGTCATTAAAGGCCTGTGACAAAGGTGCATCTATTGTAGCGACATCGTCTCTGGCTTACACATCTACCGGGTCTCCACTTGACTTTGTATTGTCTAGGAAGTCCACCCACACCTCCACTTCCACAAACTGCTGGGACTTGCCTCGCTCTGCCTCAGTCAGAATTCTCCTCCTGCTTTACGATGTGAAGGTCCCATTTTGGAGTTGAATCTTCATCTTCACATTTTACCTTCACTTCTTCGCTCATCACTTCTTCCCTCTTCACCATCACTTCTTCACATTTCACCTTCACCTCTTCATATTTCACCTCGATACCTTTAAAAGTGTCCAAGCTGGGATATTCGTCCGGTTCGTGATTCACGAGGGATGGGTTCATTGCGGCACTTTGACTTTCACAAGCTGATTTCAGACTCCACTCCTTGTGGATCTTCTGATGCTTCTGTGTTCTCTGGTGTACTTGAAGATTTGATGAACGTGCAAATGCCTTCCCACACACACTGCACTTGAAGGGTTTCTCTTCTGTATGTGTTCTCTGGTGTTTTAAAAGCAGATGAATCTGAAACTGTCTTCCCACACACACTGCACTTGAAGGGTTTCTCTTCTGTGTGTGTTCTCTGGTGTTTTTTAAGAGCAGATGACCGTGAAAATGCCTTCCCACAAACACTGCACTTGAAGGGTTTCTCTCCCGTGTGTGTTCTCTGGTGTAATACGAGATTATATGACTGTGTAAACGCCATCCCGCACATCGTGCACCTGAAGGGTTTCTCTCCCGTGTGTGTTCTCTGGTGTTTTACAAGATCAGATGACTGTGCAAATGCCTTCACGCACACACTGCACTTGAAGGGTTTCTCTCCTGTGTGTGTTCTCTGGTGTTTTTTAAGAGCAAATGACCGTGTAACCGCCATCCCGCACACACTGCACTTGAAGGGTTTCTCTCCCGTGTGTATTCTCTGGTGTTTTCTAAGAGTAGATAAATCTGAAAATGCCTTCCCACAAACACTGCACTTGAAGGGTTTCTCTCCCGTGTGTGTTCTCTGGTGGTTCTTAAAAACTGATGGCCATGCAAATGCCTTGTTACACACAGTACATTTGAAGGGTTTCTCTCCTGTGCGAGTTCTCTGGTGCCGTGTCAAATTTCCAGTCCGGTCCGTGCTGTATGCACGCTGGTCGCATTGTTGACTTGTCGTACCGAGCTGCGCTGAGTGCCTTTGCTCCATCAGACCAATTCTGCAGAAGAAGCGTCAGCTGCAGACAGAAAAAAAGAATATCCACACCATCTACACGTCAGGCACAGAGGAATGCACACGTGACTTACACGTCTATACTTATTAATATATTCATGATGTAGTGAAAAAGTTTCCCAAATTCATCAGATTTGATGAATCTGCAAACGCCTTCACGCACAGAGTGCACCTGAAGGGTTTCTCTCCACGGGCTGCTATGGCACACAATGAGAGGGCAAATGTCATTAATATGCCTGGAAGTCCTCATATCTGCAAAATGAATGTTAACCCAAAACTCCGAGCACACAATTTCGGCTGTCTGACTACAAAGGAATATTTATGAAAGCTAAATTCGGCTGACATAGCAAAGGGTGTTGAAAAAAATACTATTTCTGTTGTGCAGAAATGCATTAATTAACGTTCAATTGCAACTCAGGTGTGAATTCAGGCTCATATGTCCTTGAATGCTGGGGATGAACAGTTCCGACTTCAGCTGCATGTGTGTGCTGTATTCACCTCCTGTTTCCATTCTTATAAAGAGTTCCAGCGGAAAACAAAAATAAACTATTGTTTTGATATAACCTCCGTGTTCAATAGAGTTAATAGACTTTACTGCAAACACAAACTTGACACTGTCACACACTGCCATGAGTAAACAGGTGGCGGTGTGACCAGCACCATGCCTGGCCACCTTCATCTGCTCAACATTAATTCTTCCTCACTCCACCAAGTAATGAATCGAGGATCAATCAACATAGCCGAGGCTATCCGTGTGTCTGTCTCTCTCTCCCCGTGGTGAAGGTGTTCCCCTCCACACATTCAGAGTCAACAGCGGCACGCGCTTAGCGTCTTTGACCGATAGATACATTGACACACGTATTGTTGGTTCTTTCAGTAAAGTCACGTAGATAGAAAATAAAAATAACAGATTACATTTAATAAGATAAAGACCACTTGTGTTCCGATCGAAACCTCGTGGGTTTTTTGCTTTATTTTCAATTTTTCATTTAATTTTATTGTTATTTTTATTTTATTTTCTATCTACGTGACTTTACCGAAAGAACCAAGAATATTAATTCCTGCAGTCACCAAAGTTTTAAGTCAAAACATTCACACACGTTGACAAAGCCTCACCTTGCGTTGTTGTGGGCAGGTCGCTTCTGATAACAAGAGCGGTATAGCAGCTCAAGCGGGCTTGGCCTGGTAACAAAATAAAATAAAAACTGTGTGAATATTTACAATAAAACAAAGTTACAAAGTGGCGAGCCGGGTGAAGACAAATTAAACTTAAGCGAGATTATTAAAGTGAATGCAATCAGGTGAGGGCAGGAGGCAAGGCCCCGCGTGGCTAGGCCCCGCGTTGTAAAGTTCCAACCTGGACATCGATTCCCATGCTCGCTGCTACTCAACTGACATCCCCACGAGAGAGAGCGAGGCTCTACCTTGGTAAACAACAACAACCACCACAACAACAACAACAACCACCACCACGACCACCACCACCACAACGATGAGAATTTCTCACCTCGGATTTCAGTGCAAGCGCGCACACGGCAGCTTCCTGTTACCTAGCGACAGCAGGAAGTAGTAAAACGTCACTTCCCTCCCCCGAGCGGCTCTGTAACTGAATAAATTATGTTAATGAGGCCGGCCCATATGTGGAGGGATGGGGGCGTGGGCGCTGAACCCGTCGCAATAAACTCGCGACGGCTTTAACGGACACATTATGTTAATGAGCCACCAGTCACTGGGCGTAGCTTTGCCCAAATAAGGATTGTACCGGAACAGATATCGGTAGTGACCAAGCAGAGGTGACGTCACGCTCAAGAGAGCGGTGGACGGGGGTGGGGTGAATACCTTGGTGACATAACGTCACTAGCGAGGCACACCTCCCCCTGGCGTTTCACACCGATGAGGTCATGCTGAGTAGTGACGTCACAGAGCGGGAATGGATTTTAAGTTGATTTAGATTCATTTTCCATTGCTCCATCTCTTGAACAGAGACCCCTTGGATGCGTGAGCTCAGCAACTACAACGTGGACATTACTGTGTGTACACACTGTTTCTGTGTGTACACACTGTGTGTGTGTACACTGTGTATACACTGTGTGTGTGTACACTGTGTGTACACTGTGTGTGTATACAGTGTCTACACTGTGTGTGTGTACACTATGTATGTACACTGTGTGTGTACACTGTGTGTGTGTACACACTGTGTGTGTCTGTATCTCTGTGTGTGCCTGAGTCTCTGTGTGTGTGCCTGTGTGACACCTGATGATGATTGCTTGTGTTGCAGTCGGAATGTCGTGAGAATGTAATTGTTTTATATTTGTGTTATTTTATTGTTTCCCTTCTACGTGACTTTACCGAAAGAACCAAGAATAAATATCAGCTCTATGTTTTCAAGTAAATACATTTTGGGTAGTGAATACATTATAGTCTAAATAAGCTACACATGACGAATTGTAGGCAATTATAGTTATAATCAAAGATATTTTTAAACAATCACGTGGTCCCTGTAGTCGCCGTTAAAGACACAAAACCTGCTTGAAAACAGTTCATCAACATATATGAATACATTGATTCGAATAAGCAGAGTTAATTTCCAATTTATGGCATGCCAGCTATGTGTCAGTTTTCGATATCAACATCACCTTATAAAAGAATAACATTTAAAATAAAAGCGCACAACTTTATCCGTGATGAACGCTGCCCTTTCCGTCGTTTTCACGCAGGGGGCGCTGTAAACCTACACGCACCCCCTACATGCGAACGACGGACAGGCACACCTGGCTACCCCAGTAACATTCACCACAATATGCGCAGTCTGCTAAACGGCGGATGTAAAACATAACGTTGCGTCATTCACAACGCATGTTGGTGTCACGGTCAAAATTGGGGTAATTCCAAACATTATCCAGCACCCCCTGTACCAACTACGGAGGCGCAGGGACAGACGCTCGATTACGTTGGAATCGATCTGCAGACGGCCAGCCGCTCCGTGTCGCCTCATCTCGATCCCGCGATCCCCTACCAGGTGAAAGTCCGCATCGAACCGAACCCCCGGCAAGGCCGTCTACTTAACGACGAGAGAAAATTCACACGAAATGTCCTTTTCAATGAAGCCTTCCGGATGTAAAATGAAATAAGCTTTTAATGAAGAAATAACAATCATCTAATTCAAAACACAACACGATTCAAAGATGTTTCATTTTAAAACTTCAAAACGGAGCACCGGGTGCTTGCGTGAATGCGTCCTTCGTGTGCAAATGTTGTGACTTTCCTGGCCTGAAGGCCGTCAATGTGTTGGACTATTATTGGTGCACAGCGTCTCAACAACAGCAGTGGGGTTTGCTTCAACCGATAGGTACGAACATCCACACGTCAATCAGCAAGGACCATTTCTAGTCCCAGTTAGACAAAATCTACGTCAACATGTAAGACAAAACTACAATTCGTGTTGTAGAGAATGTACCTCCTCCTATACGTGTAACTTTCAAGTGGTATGCCTTGTAACTGATGAATGATCCGAGCGTGCTCCCTATTTCAAAGACGATGAGTTGCTCCAGAGGCAGACGCTTCGTGAAACACAAAAGTACCCTTTGACCTGTATCACAAGAACAACGGGTCTCACCCGAGTTCTCTGTACAGGTTACTTCCAAACACACACACACTTTGTCCTAACATCACTTATTCAATGTTTGACCCTCAGACAAAATGTTACATGCACACGCACAATCAGACAAGTATTCATTCTAAATTATTGACAGGCATTTTAACAAAATTGAATTACTGCAGTGAAATAGACTGCATCAGGTTACATCGTATTAACAAAAAGCTATTTTTAAAAATATGCACCGTCTGCTTAACAGTGTATGTACAACAAACTATTGTAGTGTCATTCAAAACGAGTAGGCCATTGCATGCTGGCGTGTGGGTCAAAATTTATCAAATTCTAAACATTGCCTACAAACTCCACAGCTAAGATGCCACATCAACCATCGCCCCCTACTGACAGGCTCTTGTCCACATGCAGGCCGGTGCAGGGCCACCACCTTGTGCCACACAGGGGCAGCTGCTACTTGGGGATGCTCTTCGTGTGTCTGAGACGAGATACAAAAGTCCGAATTGCCAGAGGCGATTAAGCAAGCACCATATAAGTGGAATAATTAAATAACAAAAATCACGACGTTTCGGCCACAACACAAGTGGCCTTCATCAGGTGAAGGGACCGTGCTGTCATGATGAAGGCCACTTGTGTTGTGGCTGAAACGTCGTGATTTTTGTTATTTTATCTTTTTACCTACGTGACTTTACCGAATAGAACCAAAGAGTATGGATCCTTGCAGTCACGAAAGCTTCAAATCTAGAATGGAATTATTAAAACCGAGTGAATGCTTGGGAGCTTATTGGCTCTCGCTCCTGGTTAGAGATCTACCCAACCCACAGGTCCACAAAGACTGGCCACTCTCACCATGCAGGTTTAACCTAGGAACTGAGTGTTCAACTTCACATTCTTGTCATTAAAGGCCTGTGACTAAGGTGTATCCATTGGAGCGACCAGAGTGGAGTCGGCTCCGGGAGAGGCAACCACCTCGCCCCACGCCGCTCCTCCACTTCGAGGTCTGCGGAGAACTTCGCCACCACCACCACCAGCGTGGCGATCTTCACGGCTGTGCTCACTGTGGTTCTGCTGCTCACGCAGCCGATGGTGGAACTCCTCGGAGGATCTCGGCGTGGGGGTTCGAACATCAACGGCTCCAACGCCATCACCACCACCACCACGATCAACAACTACTCGGGACTCGTGAAGAACGTCTCTCCACCGGCAGCGGTCGCCACCTGGGGACCGATGTTCACCAGCGGCCACGCAGACGGACAGGAGAGGGACGGCCCAGCCTGGCCCCCTGGGATGTCCTGGCTCATGGACAGCGCGCCGACTCCTCTCCTGCAGCCTGCGGGTCAGCTGTGCAGTAGCCACAGTGAGGACATAGTGGACAGCGTGCTCCCTGCCCTAGTGCAGGCTATGGGTCAGCTGTGCAGTAGCCACAGTGAGGACATTGTGGACAGCTAGCTCCCTGCCCTACTGCAGGCTATGGGTCAGCTGTGCAGTAGCCACAGTGAGGACATAGTGGACAGCGTGCTCCCTGCCCTAGTGCAGGCTATGGGTCAGCTGTGCAGTAGCCACAGTGAGGACATAGTGGACAGCGTGCTCCCTGCCCTAGTGCAGGCTATGGGTCAGCTGTGCAGTAGCCACAGTGAGGACATAGTGGACAGCGTGCTCCCTGCCCTACCGCAGGCTATGGGTCAGCTGTGCAGTGGCTGCCAGGACATAGTGGACAGCGTGCTCCCTGCCCTGCTCCACGTCGTGCGTCAGCTGTACAGCGGCAGCAAGGAGGCCATCGGCTCTACCGTGCCGCTGGACACCCCGCACATCGCCGTGCGTCTCCGGCGTTTCGTACGTCGCAGAGTTGAGTGAGCAACATCCATCGTCGTCGTCGTCACCATCAGCCACCGTCAATCCACTGGCGGGTAGAGACCTCCCTGAGCCGTCGCCACCTCCCACGATGCCGCTGTGCGGTGATCCACCCAGCGCCTAACACGTGGAGCGATTTCATTGCTTAATCTCCCCACTGGGCATCCTCTCGGATGACCCCCTCGCCGCCCATCGGCATCACTCGCCCCCTTCGCGCCCTCCACCGTCACCCTCAATTCCACTCGCGGTTAAATTTTGATTTAAAACTTTTGTGACTGCAGCTCTTTCGGTAAAGTCACGTTGAAGGGAAACAATAAAATATATATAAAACAATAAAAATTCTCACGACGTTTCGACACACCTGATGACGACCGTTTGTGTTATGGTCGAAACGTCGTGAGAATTTTTATTGTTTTATATATATTTTATTATTTTATTGTTTCCCTTCAACGTGACTTTACCGAAAGAGCTAAGAATATCCACTCACGGTGTTTTCAACAGCCTGGTTGGGCACTGGAACGGTATCCCGGACAGTGCCGGATTAAGCTCGTGCGGGTCCTGTGGCATATATTATAAAGGTGCCCAAAATAAAATAACACAATTATTAAAACGCGAAGTTTACACATCTACCGGGTCTCCATTTGACTTTGTATTGTCTCGGAGGAAGTCCACCCACACCTCCACTTCCACAAACTGCTGGGAGTTGCCTCGCTCTGCCTCACAGTCAGAATTCTCCTCCTGCTTCACGTTGCCTCCATCAATGTGAAGGTTTGCCCATTTTGGAGTTGAATATCCATCTTCACATTTCACCTTCACTTCTTCGCTCTTCACCATCACTTCTTCACATTTCACCTTCACCTCTTCCCTCTTCACCATCACTTCTTCACATTTCACCTCGATACCTTTAAAAGTGTCCAAGCTGGGATTTTCTTCCGGTTCTTGTTTCATGAGGGATGGGCTCATTGTGGCACTTTGACTTTCACAAGCCGATTTCAGACTCCACTCCTTGTGGATCTTCTGATGCTTCTGTGTTCTTTGGTGTACTTGAAGATGTTGTTGCTGTGAAAACGCCTTCCCGCACGGAGTGCACCAGAAGGGTTTCTCTCCCGTGTGTATTCTCTGGTGTTTTACAAGATCAGATGAATGTGCAAACGCCTTCACGCAAACACTGCACTTGAAGGGTTTCTCTCCTGTGTGTGTCCTCTGGTGTATTACAAGAGCAGATGACTGTGCAAATGCCTTTCCACACACACTGCACTTGAAGGGTTTCTCTCCCGTGTGCGTTCTGTGGTGTACTTCAAGATTTGATGAACGTGCAAACGCCTTCCCACACACACTGCACCTGAAGGGTTTCTCTCCCGTGTGTGTTCTCTGGTGTGCTACAAGAGCAGATGAATGTGCAAACGCCTTCCCACACACACTGCACTTGAAGGGGTTCTCTCCCGTGTGAGTTCTCTGGTGCCGTGTGAAATCTCCAGTACGATCCGTGCTGTATGCACACCGGTCGCATTGTTGACTCGTCATACCGAGCTGCGCCGAGCGCCTTTGCTCCATCAGACCAATTCTGCAGAGGAAGCATCAGAGGAAGCGTCAGCTGCAGACAGAAAAAAATAATATCCACACCATCTACACGTCAGTATCGATGCACAGAGGAAAGCATATATACACAGTAACACGTGACTTACACATCTATACTTATTTATATATTCATGATATAGTGAAAAGTGTCCCAAATTCATCACACAGGCTGTTATGGCACACAATGAGAGGGCAAATGGTTATAAACATGCCTGGAAGCATTCGTATCTTCAAAATGAATGTTCACCCAAAACTCCGAGCACACAATTTCAGCTGTCTGGCTTCAAAATGAATAATTATAGATTTAAAGCTTTCGTGACTGCTAGGATTCATACTCTTTGGTTCTATTGAGTAAAGTCACGTAGGTGAAAATAAAATAACAAAAAAAATGAATATTTATGAAAGCTAAATTCAGCTGACATAGCAAAGGGTGTTTAAAACAATACTATTTGTGTTCGGCAGAAATGCATAAATTAATGTTCAATCGCAACTTAAGAGATGTGAAGCCAGGCACAGAAGTCCTTGAATGCTGGAATGAACAGATCCGACTTCAGCTGCACGTGTGTGCTGTGTTAACTTCCTGACTCCATTCTTACAAAGAGTTGCAGAGGAAAACATCTTCACATTTCACCTTCACTTCTTCGCTCTTCACCATCACTTCTTCACATTTCACCTTCACCTCTTCCCTCTTCACCATCACCTCTTCACATTTCACCTCGATACCTTTAAAAGTGTCCAAGCTGGGATTTTCTTCCGGTGCTTGTTTCATGAGGGATGGGCTCATTGTGGCACTTTGACTTTCACAAGCCGATTTCAGACTCCACTCCTTGTGGATCTTCTGATGCTTCTGTGTTCTTTGGTGTACTTGAAGATGTTGTTGCTGTGAAAACGCCTTCCCGCACGGAGTGCACCAGAAGGGTTTCTCTCCCGTGTGTGTTCTCTGGTGTTTTACAAGATCAGATGAATGTGCAAACGCCTTCACGCAAACACTGCACTTGAAGGGTTTCTCTCCTGTGTGTGTCCTCTGGTGTATTACAAGAGCAGATGACTGTGCAAATGCCTTTCCACACACACTGCACTTGAAGGGTTTCTCTCCCGTGTGCGTTCTGTGATGTACTTCAAGATTTGATGAACGTGCAAACGCCTTCCCACACACACTGCACCTGAAGGGTTTCTCTCCCGTGTGTGTTCTCTGGTGTGCTACAAGAGCAGATGAATGTGCAAACGCCTTCCCACACACACTGCACTTGAAGGGTTTCTCTCTTGTGTGAGTTCTCTGGTGCCGTGTGAAATCTCCAGTACAATCCGTGCTGTATGCACACCGGTCGCATTGTTGACTCGTCATACCGAGCTGCGCCGAGCGCCTTTGCTCCATCAGACCAATTCTGCAGAGGAAGCATCAGAGGAAGCGTCAGCTGCAGACAGAAAAAAATAATATCCACACCATCTACACGTCAGTATCGATGCACAGAGGAAAGCATATATACACAGTAACACGTGACTTACACATCTATACTTATTCATATATTCATGATATAGTGAAAAGTGTCCCAAATTCATCACACAGGCTGTTATGGCACACAATGAGAGGGCAAATGGTTATAAACATGCCTGGAAGCATTCGTATCTTCAAAATGAATGTTCACCCAAAACTCCGAGCACACAATTTCAGCTGTCTGGCTTCAAAATGAATAATTATAGATTTAAAGCTTTCGTGACTGCTAGGATCCATACTCTTTGGTTCTATTGGGTAAAGTCACGTAGGTGAAAATAAAATAACGAAAAAAATGAATATTTATGAAAGCTAAATTCAGCTGACATAGCAAAGGGTGTTTAAAAAATACTATTTGTGTTCGGCAGAAATGCATAAATTAATGTTCAATCGCAACTTAAGAGATGTGAAGCCAGGCACAGAAGTCCTTGAATGCTGGGATGAACAGATCCGACTTCAGCTGCACGTGTGTGCTGTGTTAACTTCCTGACTCCATTCTTATAAAGAGTTGCAGAGGAAAACAAAACGAAACTACTGTTATGATATAACCTCCGTGTTCAACAGAGTTAATAGACGTTACTGCAAACACAAACTGTACACTGTCACTGGGTAAACAGGCGGTGGCGTGTCTAGAATCACGCCTGGCCACCTTCATCTGCTTGGCATGAATGCTTCCTCACTCCACCAAGTAATTAATTGAGGATCAACGAACATAGCCAAGGCTAACTGGAGTTTGCGTGTCTCTCTCCGTGGTGAGATGTTAACTACCTCACCTGGTATACAGGAAGTCGTGGGTTCGATCCCGACCCTGATGCCTGCTGTATATTTGGAGTTTGCGTCTCTCCGTTTAGCGTCTTTGACCGATAGACATTGACACACGTATTCTTGTTGATTTCGGTAAAGTTACGTAGATAGAAAATAACAACAACAGATAATACAATTACATTAAATAAAGACCACTTGTGTTGCGATCGAAAGGACGTGAGTTTTTTGCTTTATCTACATTTTTTTCATTTATTTTCATTTTATTTTCTATCTACGTGACTTTACCGAAAGAACCAAGAATATTAATTCCTGCAGTCACCAAAGTTTTAAGTCAAAACATTCACACACGTTGACAAAGCCTCACCTTGTGTTGTTGTGGGCAGGTCGCTTCTGATAACAAGAGCGGTATAGCAGCTCAAGCGGGCTTGGCCTGGTAACAAAAGAAAATAAAAACTGCGTGAATATTTACAATAAAACAAAGTTACAAAGTGGCGAGCCGGGTGAAGACAAATTAAACTTAAGCGAGATAATTAAAGTGAACGCAATCAGGCGAGGGCAGGAGGCAAGGCCCCGCGTGGCTAGGCCCCGCGTTGTAAAGTTCCAACCTGGACATCGATTCCCATGCTCGCTGCTACTCAACTGACATCCCTACGAGAGAGAGAGGCTCTACCTTGGTAAACAACAACAACAACCACCACCGCGACCACCACCACCACAACGATGAGAATTTCTCACCTCGGATTTCAGTGCAAGCGCGCACACGGCAGCTTCCTGTTGCCTCGCGACAGCAGGAAGTAGTATGACGTCACTTCCCTCCCACGAGCGGCTCTCTAAGTGAATAAATTATGTTAATGAGACCAGACCATACGTCGAGGGATGGGGGCGTTGGCGCTGAACCCGTCGCAATAAATTCGCGACGGCTTTAACGGATACATTATGTTAATGAGCCGCCAGTCACTGGGCGTAGCTTTGCCCAAATAAGGATTGCCACTGGACCGATATCGGCAGTGACCCAGGCGGAGGTGACGTCACGCTCAAGAGCTCGGTGGACGGGGGAGGGGTGAATACCTTGGTGACATGACGTCACTAGCAAGTTACACCTCCCCCTTGCGTTTCACGCCGATGAGGTATGGCAGAGTGGTGACGTCACAGAGTTGGAGTTTAAGTTGATTTAGATTCATTTTCTACTGCTCCCTCCCTTGGGTGTGTGAGCTCAGCAACAACAACGTGGACATTATTGTGTATACACTGTGTGTGTACACTGTGTGTGTGTACACTGTGTGTCACTGTTTGTGTGTACACTGTGTGTGTGTACACTGTGTATACTGTGTGTGTGTACACAGTGTGTGTCCGCATTGAACCGAACCCCCGGCAAGGCCATCTACTTAATGACGAGAGAAAATTCACACGAAATGTCCTTTGCAATGAAGTCTTCCAGATGTAAATTGATACAAGCTTTTATTGAAGAAATAAAATCATCTAACTCAAAACACAACACAATTCAAAGATGTTTCATTCTAAAACTTCAAAACGGAGCATGGGGTACTTGCGTGAATGCGTCCTTCGTGTGCAAATGTTGAATGTGTCCTTCGTGTGCAAATGTTGTGACTTTCCTGGCCTGAAGGCCGTCAACGTGTTGGACCTTTATTGGTGCACAGCGTCTCAACAACAGCAGTGGGGTTTGCTTCAACCGATGGTTACGAACATCCAGACGTGAATCAGCAAGGACCATATCTAGTCCCAGTTAGACAAAATCAACGTCAACACGTAAGACAAAACTACAATTTGTGTTGTAGAGAATGTACCTCCTCCTATACGTGTAACCTTCAAGTGGTATGCCTTGTAACTGATGAATGATCCAAGCGTGCTCCCTATTTCAAGGAAAATGAGTTGCTCCAGAGGCAAACGCTTCGTGAAACACAAAAGTACCCTTTGACCTGTATCACAAGAACAACGGGTCTCACCTGACTTCCCTGTACAGGTTACTTCCAAAACACACACACACACTTTGTCCTAACATCACTTATTCAATGTGTGACCTCAGACAAAATGATACATGTACGCGCACAGACAAGTATTCATTCTAAATCATTGACGGGCATATTAACATTGAATTACTGCAGCGAAATTGACTGCATCACGTTACATCGTATTAACAAGAAGCTATTTTACAAATATGCACCGTCTGCTTAACAGTGTATGTACAACAAACTATTGTTGCGTCATTCAAAACGAGTAGGCCGTTGCATGCTGGCGTCTGGGTCAAAATGTAGCAAATTCTAAACATTACGCTACAAATAATAGATCACGGCGTTTCGAATGGCAACACAAGCAATCATCATCAGGTGGGACAAGCACAGCAGCAATAAGAAACTGCTGGAGTAGGCGCCTACTACTTCAGCAGTTTCTCTTGCTGTGGTTGTCCCACCTGATGACGATTGCTTGTGTTGTGATCTAAACGCCGTGATCTGTTATGTTTCTACCCACGTGGTGACTTTACCAAAAGAACTCAACAGTGTGGATTCCTGCAGACACGAAAGCTTCGAATCAAGATTGCCTACAAACTACACAACTGAGATGACGCATCAATCATCGCCCCCTACTGACAGGCTCTTGTCCACATGCAGGCCGGTGCAGGGCCACCACCTTGTGCCACACAGGGGCAGCTGCTACTTGGGGATGCTCTTCGAGTGCTTCAGACGAGACACAAAACTCCGAGTTGCTGAGGCAGTTAAGCAAGCACCGTGTAAATGCAATTATAATAAAATAGTGAATGCTTGGGAGCTTATTGTCTCTCGCTCCTGGTTAAAGATCTACCCAACCCACAGGTCCACAAAGACTGGCCGCCCTTACTCTGCAGGATGAACCTAGGAAGGAGTGTCCAACTTCACATTCTTGTCATTAAAGGCCTGTCACAAAGGTTTATCTATTGGAGCGACATCGTCTCTGGCTTACACATCTACCGGGTCTCCACTTGACTTTGTATTGTCTAGGAAGTCCACCCACACCTCCACTTCCACAAACTGCTGGGAGTTGCCTCGCTCTGCCTCACAGTCAGAATTCTCCTCCTGCTTCACGATGTGAAGGTCCCATTTTGGAGTTGAATCTTCATCTTCACATTTTACCTTCACTTCTTCGCTCTTCACCATCACCTCTTCACATTTCACCTTCACCTCTTCACATTTCACCTCGATACCTTTAAAAGTGTCCAAGCTTGGATTTTCTTCCGGTTCGTGTTTAATGAGGGATGGGCTCATTGCGGCACTTGGACTTTTACAAGCTGATTTCAGACTGCACTCCTTGTGGATCTTCTGATACTTCTGTGTTCTCTGGTGTACTTGAAGATTTGATGAAACTGCAAACGCCTTCCCGCATAGAGTGCACCTGAAGGGTTTCTCTCCCGTGTGTGTTCTCTGGTGTGTTTTAAGAGTAGATGAATCGGAAAATGTCTTCCTACACACACTGCACCTGAAGGGTTTCTCTCCCGTGTGTGTTCTCTGGTGTGTTTTAAGAGTAGATGACTGTGAAAATGTCTTCCCACACACACTGCACCTGAAGGGTTTCTCTCCCGTGTGTGTTCTCTGGTGTTTTACAAGATCAGATGACTGTGAAAATGTCTTCCCACACACACTGCACCTGAAGGGTTTCTCTCCCGTGTGTGTTCTCTGGTGTGTTTTAAGAGCAGATGACTGTGAAAATGTCTTCCCACACACACTGCACTTAAAGCATTTCTCTTCTGTGTGTGTTCTCTGGTGGGTCTCAAGAACTGATGACCTTGCAAATGCCTTGTCACACACAGTGCACTTGAAGGATTTCTCTTCTCTGCAAGTTCTCTGGTGCTGTGTCAAATTTCCAGTCCGATCCATGCTGTATGCACGCTGGTCACATTGTTGACTTGTCGTACCGAGCTGCTGCGCTGACTGCCTTTGCTCCATCAGACTAGCGTCAGCTGCAGACAGAAAATAAGAATATCCACACCATCTACACGTCAGTAACAAGCCATGGAGGAATGAATATATACAGTCACACGTGCCTTACGCGTCTATATTCATTCATATATTCATGACTAGCTGTACTACCCGGTTTTGCCCGGGACTTGGATCCACCACGTCCGGCCGCCTTTGTCTCCCCAGTGGCAATGTTCACACCACAACAGTTACTCGTTTGAGGCTGAGTCGACCTAGGAGAGGCCCAGAAGCGGTTCAAATAATCGTCGCCGGTGGTGGCCGTGAGCGGGAATCGAACTGGGGTCACCGGGTTCGTAGCGCGGCGTAGCGCTGACCACTACACTACAATGCGTTACGCTTACACGCACACACAGACACACAGACACACACACACAGACACACACACAGACACACAAAAGATAAAACAAAGATCCCCCATGTAGCCTTAACAGACTGTAGGGGCAAGTGCTGTTAGCGAGCACCTATGAAGGCCGGAACGGTACACGAGGGGGTGGGTGGCCAGCACCACGCCCGACCGCCTTTGTCTCCCTAGTGGCGACGTTTACACACCGCACCAGATACTCATTTGAAGCTGAGTCGACCTAGGGGAGGCCCGGGACCAGTTCAAATAATCGTCACTGGTGTTGGCCATGAGCGGGAATCGAACCCGTGTCGCCGGGTTCATAGCGCAGCGCGCTAACCGCTACACTATCGCTCCCCACAACACACAAAAAAAACACACAGACACACACACACAGACAGACACACACAGGCACACACACAGACACACACAGACACACACACAGACACACACAAAGACACACACACAGACAACGCTAACCACTACACTACAACGCGTTACGCTTCCACGTGCGAGGGTCACGTGACAGATTTGACGTCACAGCTCTCTTGCCGTGCAAAAAATCTATACATTATTGAGCTCTCCCCCCCAAAAACACAAAAGTGTATTTGTATAATGTTTGCACGGTGTACAGTCTGGAAAGTACCCACATGGCAAATTTCCAGTTTGTTGCATGTCGGGAAGTACGCTAAACATTTTGGACAACACACACAATCACAACTTTGCATATTTTTATATATATGGAGGTAAACAGTAGGAGCCAATTTGTTAATCCATTGCCGGACGAGGATCTCCCCACACCGCCCCGGGTCGTGATTTAACCATACTTCACCACGCTCGTCGTGTGGCGGCTTGGTGGAGGAGGGTAGCGCAGACGTGGGAGCGTAGTGACATTGTACTCTACAATGGATGTTGCCCCCACCGCTCCTATGCCACTCACCAACGTTGCACAGTCCCGCAGCCGCCTAAAACAACAACAACAAAGTCCCATCACAAGGGAGAAACACACAAATAGAAATTCACTTCGAGTACACTCACCACCACGTAGCTGTCAACCTCTATCAGTGCCCCTACCTTATTACAGATCAATTCAGACCGTATCGGCCACCAAGTGTCTTTATAAATATCAACGTTCGTCCTACGAAGTCCCATCACAATGTAGAAACACAAATAGACAATATTGTTACCAAAGCATGTTTTTTTGTCCGTATTGAAACGGCTGTACCCCGTATGGGCGTGAAAACTCAATGTCTCTGTACAAGAATACGGGGTAAACCGTACGGGTTATGACAGCTGTGATGCATCAAAAGATAACTTGACCCGTGGTTGTGTTACCTCGTTTAACCAAAGGCTTCAAACTCGCGTGGAACAGCCCGAAACCCAAAGCATGAGGACAAATACAAAGACGGGTATATCACGAGAGAAAAAAACCCCTACATATTTACCAATAACACTGTCCTTAAGTGTAAATTCTGTGGTGCATAATCGGGCAATGGCCCTTTTTCATAACGCCTCTGTTACTGACGATTGTATTTCAGCCTTTCTTCTTACGACTGCTGCCTGTGTATCTTACTGTGAAAACAGTTCCACAAAGCATGTCTAATTCTTTATTTTCTTTGTGACAGACTAGGCCCGAGACGCCAGGGAGGGCCTGAATGGCCTGGATTGCCTACCGAGAAGGAGACGCCTTCCCCGGCGGGGAGCAACCACACCCTGCGGTGTCACCGCCGCAACGGGGGTCACACAACACCGGATTTTTTTTTTCGTAAAAATGTTAAAACCAAAACACCCACTTACCGGTTCGCGTGAGTTCAATCCTGCTCAGAGTTTTAAGGGGCGAGAGGAATTGTTCGTGCAAGTTTAGAGTTTAGGGGTGGGGTGGGGGTGGGGAGTCGTTATGTTCCGAACAGTTTAGAAGCGTCCTGGGAGCCGCGCTTGAGGCGTCAGCCATTGGCACTTGGGAGCTACCACTCCCAGCCAAGGGTTGACGCTCAAACTATCAATCTTATACTTTCACTTCCATCACATAATTTGAATCGTATTTACTCGAACAATATATGCTGAATGATCTACTATGATGGTCACGGTCGCTCCGTCATTGTATTGCTGTTGAAGATGTATATATTTTAAAAAATATTACCGCGTCTGCGACCCCCCCCCCCTATTTAAAGCGGTAAGTTGGTTCGTTCCAAATGATGACGTTCACACAACGCGATCAAAGTTCGGAACGCTCTTGCAGAATTGTACAACATTTAACTCCGAAAGTTATCGCGATATGGCGACACTACGATATTACCTAATCATATCCAACATAAGCGTATCGTACAATTTGTTTCCACACGGCACGTGCACACACTCAAAGCACTTGCAATTCAAATTTCTATTTAAAGCTTTCGTGACTGCAGGGATTCATCTTCTTGGTTATTTCAGTAAAGTCACCACGTAGAATGGAAACAATAAAATAAAAAATAAAACATATTTTGATCCCCTGCTGATTTTGTACGTTTGCCCACTGACAAAGAAATGATCAGTCTATAATTTTAATGGTAGATTTATTTGAACAGTGAGAGACAGAATAACAACAAAAATCCAGAGAAACGCATGTCAAAAATGTTATAAATTGATTTGCTTTTTAATGAGTGAAATGAGTATTTGACCCATCAGAAAGATTTCTGGCTCCCAGGTGTCTATGTGTACACTGTGTGTGTGTACACTGTTTGTGTACACTGTGTGTATACACTGTGTGTGTGTCACTGTGTGTAGACTGTGTGTGTACACTGTGTGTACGCTGTGTGTGTGTACACTATGTGTATACACTGTGTGTGTGTACACTGCGTATGTGTACACTGTGTGCATAAATTGTGTGCGTACACTGTGTGTGTGTACACTGTGTGTGCACACTGTGTGTGTACATTGTGTACATTGTGTATACACTGTGTGTGTACACTATGTGTATACACTGTGTGTGTGTACACCGTGTGTACGCTGTGTGTGTGTACACTATGTGTATACACTGTGTGTGTACACTGCGTATGTGTACACTGTGTGTGTACAGTGTGTGTACACTGTGTGTATGTACACTGCGTATGTGTACACTGTGTGTGTGTACACTGTGTGTGTGTACATTGTGTGTGTACATTGTGTGTGTACACTGTGTGTGTACACTGTGTGTGTACACTGTATACACTGTGTGTGTACACTGTGTATACCCTGTGTGTCACTGTGTGTACACTGTGTGTATATATACAGTGTGTACCCTGTGTACACTGGGTGTATACACTGTATGTACACCGTGTGTACACTGTGTATACCCTGTGTGTGTGTACACTGTGTGTGTACACTGTGTGTGTACCCTATGTGTGTACGCTGTGTGTGTGTACACTATGTGTGTACACTGCGTATGTGTACACTGTGTGTATAAATTGTGTGTGTACACTGTGTGTGTGTACACTGTGTGTGCACACTGTTTGTGTACATTGTGTACGTTGTGTATACACTGTGTGTGTACACTGTGTGTGTACACTATGTGTATACACTGTGTGTGTACACCGTGTGTACGCTGTGTGTGTGTACACTATGTGTATACACTGTGTGTGTGTACACTGCGTATGTGTACACTGTGTGTGTACAGTGTGTGTACACTGTGTGTACACTGCGTATGTGTACACTGTGTGTGTGTACACTGTGTGTGTGTACATTGTGTGTGTACATTGTGTGTGTACACTGTGTGTGTACACTGTGTGTGTGTACACTGTATACACTGTGTGTGTACACTGTGTATACCCTGTGTGTCACTGTGTGTACACTGTGTGTGTGTATATATACAGTGTGTACCCTGTGTACACTGTATGTACACTGTGTGTACACTGTGTGTGTATACTGTGTATACCCTGTGTGTGTGTACACTGTGTGTGTACACTGTGTATACACTGTGTATGTGTACACTGTGTATGTGTACACTGTGTGTACACTGTGTGTACATTGTGTGTGTACACTGTGTGTATACACTGTGTGTATACACTGTGTGTCGCTGTGTGTCACTGTGTGTGTCACTGTGCTTGGCACAAGCGTCGTGGTGACGTCACCGCCACTTAGTAGCAAATGGCAGTTGTTGTTGTGTCACTGTGTGTGTCACTGTGTGTGTACACTGTCACTGTGTGTGTGCGTCACTGTGTCACTGTGTGTACACTGTGTGTGTGTGCACTGTGTGTATACTGTGTGTGTACACTGTGTGTGTGTACAGTGTGTGTGTGTACACTGTGTGTGTACACTGTTTGTGTCCGCATTGAACCGAACCCCCGGCAAGGCCATCTACTTAATGACGAGAGAAAATTCACACGAAATTTACTTTTCAATGAAGTCTTCCAGATGTAAATTGATACAAGCTTTTAATGAGGAAATAAAATAATCTAATTAAAAGCACAACACAATTCAAAGATGTTTCATTTTAAAACTTCAAAACGGAGCACGGGGTACTTGCGTGAATGCGTCCTTCGTGTGCAAATGTGACTTTCCTGGCCTGAAGGCCGTCAATGTGTTGGACCATTAAATGGTGCACAGCGTCTCAACAACAGCAGTGGGGTTTGCTTCAACCGATAGGTAACGAACATCCAGACGTTAATCAGCAAGGAGCATTTCTAGTCCTAGTTAGACAAAATCTACGTCAACACGTAAGACAAAACTACAATTCGTGTTGTAGAGAATGTACCTCCTCCTATACGTGTAAATTTCAAGTGGTATGCCTTGTAACTGATGAATGATCCGAGCGTGCTCCCTATTTCAAAGACAATGAGTTGCTCCAGAGGCAGACGCTTCGTGAAACACAAAAGTACCCTTTGACCTGTATCACAAGAACAACGGATCTCACCCGAGTTCTCTGTACAGGTTACTTCCAAAACACACACGCACTTTGTCCTAACATCACTTCTTCTTTCGTTCTTTCGGTGAAGTCACGTATAGCATTGTGATATATAACGACTTATTGTTGGTAGCTTAGCTGATTGGAGAATATAGAGTTTATTGATAACATTAAGGTAATTTATATTTAAGTTTTTTTATTGGATCACTTTATAGTACTGTGAATATATAGTACTGTGAATAGCTCAGATGTGTAGGCCTTGACTTCAACATAGTCATTTCTGTGACCAGTCACTAGCTAATCACTCAGTTATTTCAATGCTAAATTCGCCTAGTTATTTCAATGCTAAATTCTCCTGTTTGATTTGTACTAAGTGCCTCGGTGAATGTGTATGCTCTGACTTTAACGTAGCTATTTCTGTGACCAGTTACAAGCTATTCACTCAGCTATTTCAATGCTAAATTCTATGCTAATTCCTTTGTCAAGGGGTGCCTCTGCGGATGTGTATGCTTTAACTTAGCTATTTCAATGCTAAATTCTATGCTAATTCCTTTATCAAGGGGTGCCTCTGCAGATGTGTATGCTTTAGCTTTTAACATAGCTATTTCTGTGACCAGTCACAAGCTAATCATTCAGCCATTTTAATGCTAAATTATATGCTAATTCCTTTGTCAAGGCGCTTTATTCCTCTCACACAGCTTAAAGGCCGTGATCTGAACGTGGCTCTTTCACTCCAGCGCTGTCCTACCAGACAGTCTCGTCCCTTCACCTGAAGGCCGCTTGTGTTGTGGCCAAAACGTCGTGAGAATATTATTGTGTTATTTTATTTTATCAATTTATTATTTTATTCTCATTCTACGTGACTACCGAAAGAACCAAAGAAGATGAATCATTGCAGTCACGAAAGCTTTAAATCGAAATCTAACATCACTTATTCAATGTTTGACCCTCAGACAAAATGTTACATGTATGCGCACAATCAGACAAGTATCAATTCTAAATTATTGACGGGCATATTGACGGGCATATCAACATTGAATTACTGCAGCGAAATTGACTGCATCACGTTACATCGTATTAACAAGAAGTTATTTTACAAATACGCACCATCTGCTTAACAGTGTATGTACACCGTACTATTGTTGCGTCATTCAAAACGAGTAGGCCGTTGCATGCTGGCGTCTGGGTCAAAATGTAGCAAATTTAAACCATTACGCTACAAATAGATCACGGCGTTTCTATGGCAACACAAGCAATCGTCATCAGGTGGGACAAGCAAGCAGCAAGAAGAAAAAACTGCTGGAGTAGGCGCCTACTACTTCAGCAGTTTCTCTTGCTGTGGTTGTCCCACCTGATGACGATTGCTTGTGTTGTGATCTAAACGCCGTGATCTGTTATGTTTCTACCCACGTGGTAACTTTACCGAAAGAACTCAAGAGTGTGGATTCCTGCAGTCACGAAAGCTTGGAATCAAGATTGCCAACAAACTACACAACTGAGATGACGCATCAATCATCGCCCCCTACTGACAGGCTCTTGTCCACATGCAGGCCGGTGCAGGGCCACCACCTTGTGCCACACAGGGGCAGCTGCTACTTGGGGATGCTCTTCGAGTGCGTCAGACGAGATACAAAACTCCGAGTTGCTGAGGCGGTTAAGCAAGCACCGTGTAAATGTAATTATTATTATAACATAGTGAATGCTTGGGGGCTTATTGTCTCTCGCTCCTGGTTAAAGATCTACCCAACCCATGGGCCCACAAAGACTGGCCGCTCTTACTCTGCAGGTTAAACCTAGGAATTGAGTGTCCAACTTCACATTCTAGTCATTAAAGGCCTGTGACAAAGGTGCATCTATTGTAGCGACATCGTCTCTGGCTTACACATCTACCGGGTCTCCACTTGACTTTGTATTGTCAAGGAGCAAGTCCACCCACACCTCCACTTGCACAAACTGCTGGGAGTTGCCTCACTCTGCCTCAGTCAGAAATCTCCTCCTGCTTCACGTTGCCTCCATTGATGTGGTCCCATTTTGGAGTTGCATCATCTTCACATTTCACCTTCACTTCTTCACTCTTCATCATCACTTCTTCACTCTTCACCATCACTTTTTCACATTTCACCTCGATACCTTTAAAAGTGTCCAAGCTGGGATTTTCTTCCGGTTCGTGTTTCATGAGGGATGGACTCATTGCGGCACTTTGACTTTCACAAGCTGATTTCAGACTGCACTCCTTGTGGATCTTCTGATGCTTCTGTGTTCTCTGGTGTACTTGAAGATTTGATGACTGCAAATGCCTTCCCGCATACACTGCACTTGAAGGGTTTCTCTCCCGTGTGTTCTCTGGTCTGATTTAAGACCAGATGACCGTGAAAATGCCTTCACACACACAGTGCACCTGAAGGGTTTCTCTCCCGTGTGTGTTCTCTGGTGTCCTTGAAGATTAGATGAATCTGGAAATGCCTTCCCACACACAGTGCACTTGAAGGGTTTCTCTCCCGTGTGTGTTCTCTGGTGTTTTTTAAGAGAAGATGACTGTGAAAATGTCTTCCCACACACACAGCACCTGAAGGGTTTCTCTCCTGTGTGTGTTCTCTGGTGTGTTTTAAGAGCAGATGACTGTGAAAATTCCTTCACACACACACTGCACTTGAAGGGTTTCTCTCCCGTGTGTGTTCTCTGGTGTGTTTTAAGAGTAGATAAATCTGAACATTTCTTCCCACACACAGTGCACTTGAAGGGTTTCTCTCCCGTGTGTGTTCTCTGGTGTGTTTTAAGAGCAGATGACCATGAAAATGCCGTCCCACACACACTGCACTTGAAGGGTTTCTCTCCCGTGTGTGTTCTCTGGTGTTTTTTAAGAGTAGATGACTGTGAAAATGCCTTCCCACACACAGTGCACTTGAAGGGTTTCTCTCCTGTGTGTGTTCTCTGGTGGGCCTCAAGAACTGATGGCCATGCAAATGCCTTGTCACACACAGTGCACTTGAAGGGTTTCTCTCCTGTGCGAGTTCTCTGGTGCTGTGTCAAATTTCCAGTCCGATCCGTGCTGTATGCACGCTGGTCGCATTGTTGAATTGTCGTACCGCGCTGGTGTGCTGAGGGCCTTTGCTCCATCAGACCAGCGTCAGCTGCAGACAGAAAATAAGAATATCCACACCATCTACACGTCAGTATCGAGCCATGGAGGAATGCATATATACAGTCACACATGACTGACACGTCTATATTCATTCATGTATTCATGACTAGCTGTACTACCCGGCTTCGCCCGGGACTTGGATCCACCACGTCCGGCCGCCTTTGTCTCCCCAGTGGCGATGTTCACACCACCACAGCAGTTACTCGTTTGAGGCTGAGTCGACCTAGGGGAGGCCCAGAAGCAGTTCAAATAATCGTCACCGGTGGTGGCCGTGAGCGGGAATCGAACTCGGGTCGCCGGGTTCGTAGCGTGGTGTAGCGCTAACCGCTACACTACAATGAGTTACGCTTCCCCACACAGACACACACACAGATACACACAGAGACACACACACAGACACACACACACAGACACACACACACAGACACACACACACATACACAGACAACGCTAACCGCTACACTACAATGCGTGACGCTTCCACATGCGAGGGTCACGTGACAGATTTGACGTCACAGCTCACTTGCCGTCCAAAAAATCTATACATTATTGAGCTCCCCTGCCCCCCCCCAACAAAAACACAAAAGTGTATTTGTATAATGTTTGCACGGTGTACAGTCTGGAAAGTACCCACATGGCAAATTTCCAGTTTGTTGCATGTCGGGAAGTACGCTAAACATTTTGAACAGACAACACACAATCACAACTTTGCCTTTTATATATATTTGGAGATGCAGTGAAAAACTTTCCCAAAATTCATCACGCGGTTTCAGTTTTTTGATTTTCAGTTTTATTTATTTTGGTTATAGTCCCGTGAGCCATTCGGCTCTTGAATCGGGTGCAACCACAACAAGCAACAAAAAAAACACGACCAGGAAAATCATCTTACAGTGACTATGTGTGACTGTGCAAACAGCACTGTCATGGCACGCAATGAGAGGGCAAATGTCATAAACATTCCTGTAAGCCCTCGCATCTTCAACATTAATGTTGCCATCGCAACGTTGTGGGGTTTTTGCTTCATTGTAAAAAAAGAAAAATTATTGTTATTTTTATTTTATTTTCTATCTACGTGACTTTACCGAAAGAACCAAGAATATTAATTCCTGCAGTCACCAAAGTTTTAAGTCAAAACATTCACACACGTTGACAAAGCCTCACCTTGTGTTGTTGTGGGCAGGTCGCTTCTGATAACAAGAGCGGTATAGCAGCTCAAGCGGGCTTGGCCTGCTAACAAAATAACGACAATAAAAAAACTGCGTGAATATTGACAATAAAACAAAGTTACAAAGTGGCGAGCCGGGTGAAGACAAATTAAACTTAAGCGAGATAATTAAAGTGAACGCAATCAGGCGAGGGCAGGAGGCAAGGCCCCGCGTGGCTAGGCCCGGCGTTGTAAAGTTCCAACCTGGACATCGATTCCCATGCTCGCTGCTACTCAACTGACATCCCTACGAGAGAGAGAGGCTCTACCTTGGTAAACAACAACAACAACCACCACCACCACCACAATGCGAATCTCACCTCGGATTTCAGTGCAGGAAGCGATAGCTTCCTGTTACCTCGTGACGTCACGCGGCAGCAGGTGACATTACGTCACATCCGGGGTACGAGACACACTCCTCCCACAATGAGCAGCTCCGTAACTAAATTATCGAATGAATAAATTATGTTAATGTTGCGCCCATATGTCGTGAGTGCTGAACCCGTCGTAATAAACTCGCCACGGCTTTAACGGAAACATTATGTTAATGAGCCACCAGTCACTGGGCGTAGCTTTGCCCAAATAAGGATTGTACTTGAACGATATCGGCAGACCCAAGCGGAAGTGACGCCATGTTCAAGAGCGCGGTGGACAGCGGAGGGGTGAATACCTTGGTGACATGACGTCACTAGCGAGGTACACCTCCCCTGGCGTATCACGCCGATGAAGCAATGCTGAGTGGTGACGTCACAGAGCGGGGTTGGAGTTTAAGTTGATTTAGATTTTTTTTCATTGCTCCCTCCCTTGGGTGCGTGGGCTCAGCTACAACAACGTGGACATTATTGTGTATACACTGCGTGTCTGTGTGTACACTGTGTATACTGTGTGTGTGTGTACACTGTGTGTGTACACTATGTGTGTGTGTACACTGTGTGTGTACACTATGTCTGTGTGTACACTGTATGTGTACACTGTGTGTGTACACTGTGTGTGTACTGTGTGTACATTGTGTGTGTACTGTGTGTGTACACTGTGTGTACACTGTGTGTGTACACTGTGTGTGTGTACACTGTGTGTGCAAGCCAACTGTGGACCGGTTTTGGTGGACAATGTCTCAACAGCAGTGGGGCTTGCTTCAAGCCATGGTTGAGAACATCCAGACGTTAATCAGCTAGGAGCATTTATAGTCCGAGTTCGACAAAATCTACGTCAACACGTAAGACAAAATTATAATTCGTGTTGCAGAGAATGTATCTCCTCTACGTGTAACTTTAAGGTGGTATGTCTTGTGACTGATGAATGATCCGAGTGTGCTTCCTATGTAAAGACAATGAGTTGCTCCAGATACTTCATTAAACACAAAAGTACCGTTTGACCTGTATCACAAGAACAACGGGTCTCACCTGAGTTATCTGTACAGGTTGCTTCCAAAACACACACACACACTTTGTCCTAACATCACTTATTCAATGTTTGACCCTTATAAATAAAATGTTGCATGTACACACAAAATCAGATAAGCGTTCAATCGAAATTAACAGGAATTTTAACAAACTTTAATTACTGCAGTGAAATATACTGCATCAGATAACATCTGATTAAGAAGCTATTGAAAAAAAAAGAATATGCACCGTCTGCTTAACAGTGGATGTAAAACATACTATTGTGTCATTCAAAACGAGTAGGCCATTGCATGCTGGCGAATTCTAAACATTAGCGACAAATTACATAACTGAGATGAAACATCAACCATCGCCCCCTACTGACAGCCTCTTGTTCACATACTCTTTGGTTCTTTCAGTAAAGTCACGTAGGTAGAACAAATAATAATATATCACGACGTTTCGATCGTAACACAAGCGGTCGTCCTCAGGCGGAAAAAAATAATAAATGCAGGCCGGTGCAGGGCCACCACCCTGTGCCACACAGGGGCAACTGCTACTTGGGGATGCTCTTCGAGTGTTTCAGATGAGGTACGATACAAAACTCGGAGTTGCCGAGGCGATTAAGCAAGCACCGTGTAAAAGCAATTATCATGAGAACATCGTGAATGCTTGGGAGCTTATTGTCTCTTGCTCCTGGTCAGAGATCTCCCCAACCCACAGGTCCACAAAGACTAGCCGCTCGCTCTTACTCTGCAGGTTGAACCTAGGACCTGAGTGTTCAACGTCGCATTCTTTTCGTTAAAGGCCGGTGACAAAGGTGCATCTATTGTAACAACATTGTCTCATGCTTACACATCTACCGGGTCTCCATTTAACTTTGTATTGTCTAGTAAGTCCACCCACACCTCCACTTCCACAAACTGCTGGGAGTTGCCTCGCTCTGCCTCACAGTCAGAATTCTCCTCCTGCTTCACGTTGCCTCCATCGATGTGAAGGTCCCATTTTGGAGTTGAATCTTCATCTTCACATTTCACCTTCACTTCTTCGCTCTTCACCATCACTTCTTCACATTTCACCTAGATACCTTTAAAACTGTCCAAGCTGGGATTTTCCTCCGGTTCTTGTTTCATGAGGGATGGGCTCATTGCGGCACTTTGACTTTCACAAGCTGATTTCAGACTCCACTCCTTGTGGATCTTCTGATGCTTCTGTGTTCTCTGGTGTACTTGAAGGTTTGATGAATTTGCAAACATCTGCCTGCACAGAGTACACTTGAAGGGTTTCTCTCCCGTGTGTGTTCTCTGGTGTGTTACAAGAGCAACCGACTGTGAAAATGCCTTCACACACACACTGCACTTGAAGGGTTTCTCTCCCGTGTGAGTTCTCTGGTGTGCTACAAGAGCAGATGACTGCGCAAATGCCTTCCCACACACACTGCACTTGAAGGGTTTCTCTCCCGTGTGTGTTCTCTGGTGTTCTACAAGAGCAGATGACCCTGCAAATGCCTTCCCACACACACTGCACTTGAAGGGTTTCTCTCCCGTGTGAGTTCTCTGGTGTGCTACAAGAGTAGATGACTGTGAAAATGCCTTCACACACACACTGCACTTGAAGGGTTTCTCTCCCGTGTGTGTTCTCTGGTGTATTTTAAGAGCAGATGACTGTGAAAATGCCTTCCCACACACAGTGCACTTGAAGGGTTTCTCTCCTGTGTGTGTTCTCTGGTGGGCCTCAAGAACTGATGGCCATGAAAATGCCTTGTCACACACAGTGCACTTGAAAGGTTTCTCTCCCGTGTGTATTCTCTGTTGTGTTTTAAGAACAAATGAATCTGAAAATGCCTTCCCCCACACACTGTACTCGAAGGGTTTCTCTCCCGTGTGTGTTCTCTGGTGTTTTTTAAGAGTCGATGAATCTGAAAATGCCTTCCCACACACACTGCATTTGAAGGGTTTCTCTCCCGTGTGTGTTCTCTGGTGTGTTTTAAGAGCAGATGAATTTGAAAATGTCTTCACACACACACTGCACTTGAAGGGTTTCTCTCCTGTGCGAGTTATCTGGTGCTGTGTCAAATTTCCAGTCCGATCCGTGCTGTATGCACGCTGGTCGCAATGTTGACTTGTCGTACCGAGCTGCTGTGCTGACTGCCTTTGCTCCATCAGACCAGCGTCAGCTGCAGACAGAAAATAAGAATATCCACACCATCTACACGTCAGTATCGAGGCACAGAGGAATGCATATATACAGTCACATGTGACTTACACGTCTATACTTATTAATATATTCATGAAGTAGTGAAAAAGTTTCCCAAATTCATCACAGGGCTGTTATGGCACACAATGAGAGGGCAAATGGTTATAAATATGCTTGGAAGCCCTTGCATCTTCAAAATGAATGTTAACTCAAAACTCCGAGCACACAATATCGGCTGTCTGGCTACAAAAGGAATATTTATGAGAGCTAAATTCAGCTGACATAGCAAAGGGTGTTGAAAACAATACCATTTGTGTTATGCATAAATTAATGTTCAATCGCAACTTAGAGGTGTGAATCCAGGCTCAGATGTCCTTAAACGCTGGGATGAACAGCTCCGACTTCAGCTGCATGTGTGTGCTATGTTAACTTCCTGTTTCCATTCTTATAAATAGTTCCAGACGAAAACAAAATTAAACTACTGTTGTGATATAACCTCCGTGTTCAACAGAGTTAATAGACGTTACTGCAAACACAAACTGTACACTGTCAATGGGTAAACAGGCGGTGGCGTGTCTAGAATCACGCCTGGCCACCTTCATCTGCTCGGCATGAATGCTTTCTCACTCCACCAAGTAATTAATCGAGGATCAACGAACATAGCCGAGGCTAACTGGAGTTTGCGTGTCTCTCTCCGTGGCGAGATGTTAACTACCTCACCTGGTACACAGGAAGTCGTGGGTTCAATCCCGACCCTGACGCCTGCTGTATATTTGGAGTTTGCGCGTCTCTCCGTTTAGCGTCTTTGACCGATAGACATTGACACACGTATTCTTGTTTTTTTCAGTAAAGTTACGTAGATAGAAAATAACAATAATTGATAATACAATTACATTAAATAAAGACCACTTGTGTTGCGATCAAAACGACGTGAGTTTTTTTGCTTTATTTACATTCATTTTCATTGTTATTTTTATTTAATTTTCTATCTACGTGACTTTACCGAAAGAACCAAGAATATGAATTCCTGCAGTCACCAAAGTTTTAAGTAAAAACATTCACACACGTTGACAAAGCCTCACCTTGTGTTGTTGTGGGCAGGTTGCTTCTGATGACAAGAGCGGTATAGCAGCTTAAGCGGGCTTGGCCTGCTAACAAAAGAACGAAAATAAAAACTGCGTGAATATTTACAATAAAACAAAGTTACAAAGTGGCGAGCCGGGTGAAGACAAATTAAACTTAAGCGAGATAATTAAAGTAAACGCAATCAGGCGAGGGCAGGAGGCAAGGCCCCGCGTGGCTAGGCCCCGCGTTGTAAAGTTCCAACCTGGACATCGATTCCCATGCTCGCTGCTACTCAACTGACATCCCTACAAGAGAGAGAGAGGCTCTACCTTGGTAAACAACAACAACAACCACCACAACCATGAGAATTTCTCACCTCGGATTTCAGTGCAAGCGCGGATCAGCAGCCTCCTGTTACCTCGCGACGTCACGTGGGTAAGCTGGTGACATGACGTCACTTCCGGGTTAAGAAACACGCCCCTCCCACAATGAGCGGCTGTAACTGAATAAATTATGTTAATGAGTCCGGCCCATATGTCGAGGGATGGGGCGTGGCTGCTGAACCCGTCGCAATAAACTCTCGACGGTTTAAACGAATACATTATGTTAATGTACCGCCAGTCACTGGGCGTAGCTTTGCCCAAATAAGGATTGGCACTGGATTGATATCGGCAGTGACCCAAGCGGAGGTGACGTCACGCTCAAGGGCGCAGTGGACGGGGGTTGGGGGAGTGTGAATACCTTGGTGACATGGCGTCACTAGCGAGGTACACCTCCCGCTGGCACTTCATGAGGTCATGGGGATGGAGTTTAAGTTGATTCAGATTCATTTTCCATTGCCCCCTCCCATGAGTGCGTGAACTCAGCAACAACAACGTGGACATTATTGTGTATACGTACACACTGTGTACACTTTGAGGCCACGTGAAGCATCAAAGGCTCGCTGGAAGGAGGAAGTCGCGTGACAGACTCAGCAGTTGCGATGGGTTAACCGACGGATGGCTATCGATTAGAAATCACATATCCCCGAGTCTCACCTGTGAGTGGCACCGCCTCACGCTGTTGTGGATCCCCACGTGGCTCGGAGCCTCAAAAGCTCCGTGACTCCTGGGTGGTGATACAAAGACAAAGATCCCCCGTGTAGCCTTAACAGACTGTTGGGGCAAGTGCTGTTAGCAAGTATCAGCTCCACCTATGAAGGCCGGCGCGGCACGCGAAGGGAATGGGTGGCCAGCACCGTGCCCGACCGCCTTTGTCTCCCCAGTAGCGATGCTTGCACACCGCACCGGGTACTCACTTGAGGCTGAGTCGACCTAGGGGAGGCCCAGAACCGGTTCAAATAATCGTCACTGGGTGTTGGCTGTGGGCGGGAATCAAACTCGGGTCGTTATGTTCGTAGAGCAGCGCACTAACCGCTAGACTACCGCCACACACGTTACACACACACACGCACAGTACACACACACACGCACAGTGCACACACAGTACACACACACGCACAGTACACACGCACGCACACAACAACCGCCATTCGCCACTAAGTGGCGGTGACGTCACCATGACGCTTGTGCCAGGCTATGTGCACCCTGAGGCCACGTGAAGTGTCGAACGCCCGCTGGCAGGAGGTCACGGGGCAGACCCAGGTGCCACGGGTCGACTGACTGAGATGACTGGCTGATGCACCACCTGTGCCCCCTACTGTGCCAACCTGCTGTGCTTTAGCCACCCGGCGCTCCGCTCGTTGTTCTGAGCGTCGCTCCTCCGCCCTCCGTTGTTGTTGGAGGGCGACTACCTCCAACTGCCCAATAGCGTCCTTCACGAGCCTCCTCCACAGAGGCAGATCTTGACACCGCTTGTACCAGTCATCGGCAAGTCCACTCAGCTCCACGTCCTCCTGTACCACATCACTCCATCTCTTCTCTAGCCCGTGCCGCGCCCGCTTAGCCCCCTCAATCCGGCCGAACAAAAGCTGTTTCGGCATGCGGTGGCTGGGCATGCGGGCTACATGACCCAGCCATCGCAGCCTTGCCCGCCGGAGGAGCTCACCGATGGGACCCTGCCCAGATCTTTCAAGGATTTGTGAGCTCCTCACACAATCCAGTCTGGTTAAACCCAGGATGGATCGTAGGCAGGCCAGCCTAAATGTTTCTAACCGGCGAAGATGCTTCATTAAGAGGGTCCACGTTTCGCAAGCGTAGAGAAGGGAGGGAATGACCGTGGCCGAGAAGACCTGAAGCTTAGTGCGGAGCGACAGACCAGGTAGCTTCCACACAGCGTTACGCAACCGATGAAAAGATATTGCCGCTCGACTGATTCGGAGTGAGACCTCTGCTGTTAAACCAGAACCGGTCATGAGCACACTGCCAAAGTATGGGAAACTCTCCACTCTCTCCACAACTGCCCTATCACCAATTGGGAGTTATGGGGGTCGAGTGTCCGATGGTACAAAATACCCAGGCAGGTGCTTAGTTTTGGTGGGGCTGATGGTAAGGCCCCACCTCTTAGTGGCACGCTCCAGTCTCAGCAGCAGCGTCTCCAACTCCTCCTCTGACTGAGCAGCTATTACCAAATCATCAGCATACATAACGTAGTTGAGCAATAGGGAGCCATCCCTTGACCGCACCCGGGCATCGATCAGCCTCCCAATATATCTGTACCATATGGAGATTCCCCCGGTACAGCTATTGAAGGCTTCACAAACTACATGGTCAAAATAGATGTTAAATAATGTGGGAGCCAGAGGACATCCCTGTCGCACCCCAAGGTGTACAGGGAATGGCTCTGACTCCCGGCCACGTAGTTTTACCCGGGCCCGCTCACCATCATGAAGGTCCTTAATGATCGTGAGCAGAGGGTCAGGTACTCCAAAAGCAAGAAGAACGACCCAGAGCCCAGGCGTACTGATGGTATCATAGGCCTTGACCAGGTCAATAAAGCAGAGATGTAGGTCTTGTTGGAATTCCCTACACCTCTGCTGTAGCAGACGGACAGAAAATATGCCATCTGTGCAGGACCGCCCTTTCCTGAAACCGCATTGGGGCTCCGCAAGCCTCTCCTCAGCGTGCCTGGCAAGGCGATGCTGAATAATCCTTGCCAGGACCTTTCCCGGCACACTGAGGATTGAGATGCCCCTGTAGTTGTTACAGTCTCTGCGGTCCCCCTTCTTAAAAAGGGGGACCACCAGGGCATCCTTCCAATCCTGCGGAACCCGTCCAGTGGTCCAGACTGTTGTTATGATGTCATATAGGGCAGTCTGTGCACAAACGCCACCCTCCCTCAGCATTTCGCTTGGGAGATCATCTCTGCCCGCTGCCTTTCCTGGTCTCAGACTCCGGATCGCCTTCAGTACTTCCTCAACAGATGGCACCTCAGCCAGCCACTCACAGGGGGTGACTTCTTCCAATATGAGGCACCGCAGCCTCAGCAGGGTCATCCTCACTTTGTGCCACGATGTTTTCCTGGCTGAGGGATTTTCCCTCCCCCAGGACCTCACAGAAATGCTCAGCAAATCTGCAAACCTGTTCCTGGGGGTCGGAGATTGGATCACCGTTTTTTCCCCTAATGATGGTAATAGGTGTGGCGCTGCAGGTTACTTTTTTGATGGAGTTAAATAGAGATTTGTGATCACGGGCCACTGAGGCAGACTCTATCTCCTCAGCAACCCGCGACCACCACCCATCCTTGCAGCGCCTCACGGCTCTCCGAACCTCCGAGCGAAGGCTGCGGTAAGCCTCCTCATTCTCTGACGTGGGATTCTGTAGCCGATGGCAGTGGGCCTGTCGCTTTTTCTCAACCATCCTGAACACCTCCTCTGTCAGCCAGGGTCTCTGGGGAGGTCTGGACCGCGTACCCAAAGCAGCCATTACAGCTGCATGAGTCACAGTCCTAAACCTCGCCCATTTACCCTCGACATCAGGAGGAGTCGGGGACGATGCCAATCCCAGCCGCAAGCGATGATGAAATTCTCGCTTGCAACTTTCATCAGATAACTGAGACCAGGCCACTTCAGGTCGGAATGGGGTCCTGGGTGTACACCCACCACCGGAGTGGAAGAATGGCAGGCGCATCTTACAGATGACTAGTCGATGGTCAGAGGGCAGATCAGCTCCACGGTAGGTCCTGGTGTCAAGGACATGGGCTCGCATCCGCTGGTCCGTCACTATGTAGTCCAGCAGATGTTCTTGCTTGGACCTGGCATGCATCCATGATGTTGTGTGGATGCGCCGATGCCGGAACAGCGTGTTGGTAATTACAAGCCCATGGGCTGCACAAAAATCTAGCAGCCTCCTACCGTTGTTATTGAGCTGATCTGGCCCATGCCCTCCAATCACTCCAGACCAGGTGCCAGTATCATGACCAACTCGGGCATTAAAGTCACAGACACAACAGACACAACACACACAGAGACACACACAGAGACACACACAGAGACACACAACACACACAGACACACACACACTGAGACACGCACACAGAGACAGACACAACACAAATGTCTCCCCGTGTAGTCTCCCTGACGGGCTGCGCGAGGCTTACAGACACACACACACAGACACACACACACAGAGACACACACACAGACACAACACACAGACACACACACAGACAGACACAACACAAATGTCTCCCCGTGTAGTCTCCCTGACGGGCTGCGTGAGGCTTACACACACAGAGACACACACACAGAGACACACACAGAGACACACACACACAGAGACACACACACACAGAGACTCACACAGATACACACAGACACACACACAGACACACACAGACAGACACAACACAAATGTCTCCCCGTGTAGTCTCCCTGACGGGCTGCGTGAGGCTTACACACACAGAGACACACACACAGAGACACACACAGAGACACACCCACACACAGAGACACACACACAGAGACACACACACAGAGACACACACACACAGAGACACACACACACAGAGACTCACACAGATACACACAGACACACACACAGACACAGAGACATACACACACAGACACAACACAAATATCTCCCCATGTAGTCTCCCTGACGGGCTGCGTGAGGCTTACAGAGACACACAGAGACACACACACAGAGACACACACACAGAGACACACACAGAGACACACAGAGACACACAGAGACACACACACAGAGACACACACACAGAGACACACACACAGAGACACACACAGAGACACACACAGACATACACAGAGACACACAGAGACACACACACAGAGACACACACACAGAGACACACACACAGAGACACAACACAAATGTCTCCCCGTGTAGTCTCCCTGACGGGCTGCGTGAGGCTGACAGAGACACACACACACAGAGACAGACACACACACAGAGACAGACATACACACAGAGACACACACAAAGACACACACACACAGACACACACAGAGACACACACAGAGACACACACACAGAGACACACACACAGACACACACACAGACATACACAGAGACACACAGAGACACACACACAGAGACACAGACACACACAGAGACACACACAGAGACACACACAGACACACACACAGAGACACACACACAGAGACACACACAGACACACACACAGACATACACAGAGACACACAGAGACACACACACAGAGACACACACACAGCGACACAGACACACACAGAGACACACACACAGAGACACACACAGACACACACAGAGACACACACACAGAGAGACACACAGACACACACACACAGACACACACACACAACACAAATGTCACCCCGTGTAGTCTCCCTGACGGGCTGCGTGAGGCTTACACACAGACGCACACAGAGACACACACACAGAGACACACACACACAGACAGACACACACACAGAGACACACACAGAGACACACACACAGATACACACACACAGATACACACAGAGACACACACACAGACACACACACAACGCAGAGACACACACACAGAGACACACACACAGAGACACACACAGAGACACACACAGACACACAGAGACAGACACACACACAGAGACACAACACAAATGTCTCCCCGTGTAGTCTCCCTGACGGGCTGCCTGAGGCTTACACACACACAGACACACACACAGAGACTCACACAGATACACACACAGATACACACACAGATACACACACAGAGACACACACAGACAGAGACACACACACAGAGACACACACAGACACAACACAAATGTCTCCCCGTGTAGTCTCCCTGACGGGCTGCGTGAGGCTGACAGAGCCCGCGCGTCTTTGTGGGCCTCAGGCTGTGAGGGCGAGAGGTCAGCTCCACTCTCTCACTCACCGCCCTCCTTGTTGTGTCGCTCGCTCTCGTTCACGTTTTTGTTTTATTATAGTCGTAGTAGTTGTTGTTATTACAGTTTTAGTTATTATAGCAGTTCATGTTTTTATTACTAGTGTAATTGTTTATATTATTGCTGTTGTAAGTTGTTGATGGTATTATTGTTTATATTATTGCTGTTGTAAGTTGTTGATGTTATTATTAGTGTTATAGTTATGATTGTAGATGTTGTTGTTATTATAGTAGTAGTTATACTTATGATTATAGATGTTGTGATGGTGGTGGTTGTTAGTCTCCTCAGAACACACAGCCGCCTTCTCCCGCCAAAACGCGACACTTTGGTGGTGGAGGGAGAGGGTCGTGTGGGCGAAACCAACGCGAGCAGCGGGCGAGGAAGGGGTGAATGTAACTGGCGAACTTAAATTATTTTAATTTAGGGGGGTACACAGCAAACGCCACCGTTCACTAACGCCAGCGAGCCCCTCTTGCTTCTGGTCGCTATGGATGAAATAATTAAACATCAAACAAATTCGCTACATTTATTCAGCGCGTCTTGAGTTTTGATGCTTTTCATCCCCCTCCCCCTCTCCGGGCTATGCTTGGTATAGTCTGAAACGCAGCAGCGCCTTATCTAGTCTATGCTATTTACCATGGGCCTTAATCCGGGCTATGAAATAAAGTTCAATGTCGCGCGTACAATGGAGCTGACCAATTAAAAAACACCCACAAAATATCAACACCACGTGACTCGTGCGGGGGGGGGGGGGTTGCCATCTTGGTAAGGGAGAAGCCACCACACCCCCCCTACCCAAGATGACCGCCCACACGTTGTTTGGTTGTTGGGGAGAACCTCTGATAACCAATAGCGACTATTAGGCGACTATTCACACTCGACTATTGCGGAGCTGTAGAAGCCCATCACGGTTTTACCCCGTCGTGGTCTTTGCGCAGGCAAATTGAGTTCTCAGGTCCATACGGGCGTACAGCCGTTTCAATACGGGCAAACAACAATACAAATCCGTGTGGATTTGTTTGTGTTTCTTCCTTGTGATGGGACTTTGTAGGATTAACGTTGAGATTTATAAGGGGCACGGGGTGATCAGTAAGGTCTGAATTGGTCTGTAATAAGGTAGGGCACTGATAAGAGGTTGACAGCTGTGTAGTGTATAGTGTAGTATAATGTATAGGATGAACGTTGAGATTTATAAGGGGCACGGGGTGATTGACAAGGTCTGAATTGGTCTGTAATAAGGCAGAGCGCCGATAAGGGGTTGACAGCTGTTTAGTGTATAGTGTAGTATAATGTATAGGATGAACGTTGAGATTTATAAGGGGCACGGGGTGATCAGTAAGGTCTGAGTTGGTCTGTAATAAGGTAGGGCACTGATAAGTGGTTGAGAGTTATGCTACTGACACTAACGGTATGACTATGCATACGTAGCCATTCAGAGTGTTCAACGTCGGCCTGGGTGCTGCGGTCGTCCAGGCGGGCACCGTTCTGGCCCACGCAGTGGCCGCGTGTCGTGGGGAGGCCGGCGAGGCGACCACAGATGTCTCGTGGCCACAGTGAAGCGGAGGAGCGAGCCGGACGAATCATGGATGGGCGCGCTGCGCTGCAAGAATTCCGATTTTATCCGGCGAGCGGCGGGGCGAATTTTCAAAACATTTTCAGTCAGGGTAAATATGACACTTTTGCCGTACGTCCCTGATGGCAGCACCGCATTGACACCGGCAACGCCGCTTCCGTACGCCAGAATTCACACGGGCTCAGTCGTCAGGAGGAGGACCACGTTCGCCACTGCGGTCGACGAGGGGAGCTCTCGTTGTTCCCGTTAAGAAACACGATGGGAGTCTGCGGCTTCGCGCGGATTTCCACCAATTGAACAAGGTCTCCGTGGCAGATGCACACCCGCTCCCACGGATGGACGATTCATTGGATGCCCTGTCGGCCGTGTGGGTTTTCTACCACACTTGACTTGTCGTCGGGGTGTTGGCAATTGCCTCTTGATGAGAGCTCTAAACCAAATCCTGTGTTCTGAACACCTCGGGCTCTAAATTTTGATTTAAAGCTTTTGTGACTGCAGTGATTCATATTCTTAGCTCTTTCGGTAAAGTCACGTTGAAGGGAAACAAAAAAAAAATAAAATATATATAAAAAATTAAAATTCTCACGACGTTTCGACCATAACGCAAACGGTCATCATCAGTTTGTGTTATGGTCGAAACGCCGTGAGAATTTTTATTGTTTTATATATATTTTATTATTTTATTGTTTCCCTTCAACGTGGTGACTTTTCCGAAAGAGCTAAGAACACCTCGGGCTCTGTTCCAGTTTAATTGTCTCCCGATGGGACTCCACTCGGCTCCTGTCACGTTCCAGCGACTCACGCAGCTGGTCCTAGCAGGCCTCCAATGGGACTCGCGCCTCGTTTATTTGGACGACGTGATTGTCTTCGGACGCACGTTCCAGGAGCAGCTGCAGCGGCCGCGATCGGTGTTTGTTCAAAGTTCGGGCGGCCAATCTTACGTTTAAACCACAGTCAAGTGTCACCTCCTGCAGACATCGGTTCGCTACTTGGGGCGCGTCGTCAGCGAGTCCGGGGATAGCCACGGACCCCAACAAAACTGCGTGCGTGCGCAACATGGCCAACCCCCACGTCGGTGGGTGACGTTTGCAGATTTGTCGTATTACCGCCGCTTTGTGCCCAAATTTTGCAAAAATTGCAAACCGCTCCACGCTCTCACCGCGAAAAGGCCAAAGATTTCGGTGGGGGGTGGAGGAGGAGGAAACCTCGTTTGTTGCGCCGGGGGATGGCCTCGTGACTGCTTTGTGATGTCATACACCAACGTGCATTGAGGCCCTTGTAAGGACTGCTTTGTGACGTCATACACCAACGTGCATTGAGGCCCTTGTAAGGACTGCTTTGTGACGTCATACACCAACGTGCATTGAGGCCCTTGTAAGGACTGCTTTGTGACGTCATACACCAACGTGCATTGAGGCCCTTGTAAGGACTGCTTTGTGACGTCATACACCAACGTGCATTGAGGCCCTTGTAAGGACTGCTTTGTGACGTCATACACCAACGTGCATTGAGGCCCTTATAAGGACTGCTTTGTGACATCATACACAAACACACCACATCCGGGGGCTCGCTCTAATGAGTTGAAAAACATTCCAAGGGGCAATTCAGTGGCCCTGTATCTACACAAGTTTTTTGGGACGACCTCCGGAGGGAGAATACTAGCGGGGGGGGGGGGGGGGGTTGATGACATTAAACGCCAGGAGGTCCGTGGAGCCAGAAGCAAAGATGACCCAAGGCTGGCCCCATGAATCCTCAGGAGGCGTGAAAGTGGCAGGAGCTTTGAGCTTTTGATGCATCTAAGAGAATTAATGAAGCAAGGTAGAAATTCCTACATAACAGGTACCATGTACAAACTTCACATTCGTCAGTCCTGCACAGATTCCGAGTAGTACTCGCAATCAGCCTTAAGTTGAGATTTGCAGAAGCAAAAGCTCTGATCAATTAAGAGTTCAGTTATTGCTCAAGCAGATGAAGTATCACTGAAAGTTTTATTTTATTTTTTTTCTTAATATTTCGAGTCACTTGCAGAGTCAAGGACCTCAAGAAGGTGTACTGCACTAAGCTAAGAGTTTGTGATAAAGTTAAGACTCGTGACAAATGGAGACTTGAGTCGCACACCGATAACAAGTGCGCATTAACTTATTGTCCAAGGGATAGGCTGACCGGGTGTTCAACTCCCCCCACTCGCCTCGGCACTCTCGGAGGCCAATGGCAATTTCTGGTTCGGACTGCAGAAGGTTGGAATCGCACCACCAGGAGCAGGCAACAAGCAGCAGTGGTAGTGGTGGATGGATGAATTTTTATTATGAACGGGTGTTGATTTACCTTGCATCAACACCATCATCAACATCACTAACAACATTCAAAACATCATCAACATCAAAATCATTAACACCATCTTCAACATCATCAACATCGTCTCTCTCTCTGTCTCTTTGTGTCTCTCTGTGTATATCTCCCCGTCTCTTTCCCCATGCCTCTCCCTATCCATCTCTCTGTGTGGCCATGTATCTCTCTGACTCTCTGTGTCTCCGCTGTCTCTGTGTCTCTGTATTTCTCCCCGTCTCTTTCCCCATGCCTCTCCCTATCCGTCTCTCTGTGTGGCCATGTATCTCTCTGTCTCTCTGTGTCTCCGCTGTCTCTGTGTCTCTCTCTCTATTTCTCCCCATCTCTTTCCCCATGTCTCTCCGTCTCCAACTCTCTCTCTCTGTCTCTCCATGTCTCTCTCTGTCTCCCTGTCTGTTTCTATCTCGCTTTCGGTTTGAGCGGTCGATGTCCCGCAGAGGGCGGTGGAAATGATAAAACATTTTTTTTTTACAATGAACATTAAGTAAATACAATTAAACATCCCGGCATCGAGTTGCAGTTTGTAAAATTAACTCTCAAATTACAATTCTCGCTACGCATCATCACACGGCGGATATATGCACAATCGTCGTGTTCGGCAAAGGAATGACAAATCCTCTTCAAGTCAAAATATTAAAATATGATCGCCCGTGAAGATCCAACGGTGAACGAGCAGTTAACAATGAACACCGGCAAAGTGGCTCAGTGGAAAAGGGGGCCAGATTCAATCCCTGGTTGACTCAGCCCATCATCATCACAACTAAAGTGAGCACCACTCTGCAGGGAAGTGAACCTGCAGTGTGCCACAGCTACCGCGCTCCTTTCCTCTCGCACATCCAGCCCTCTCACTCTCTCCTTCATTTCTACCCCACACCTCTCCCTCCCTCCCCCCCGCTCACCCTCTCCTTACAGCACCCCGTGTCCCTCTCACTCTCTCCCTCCCTCCCTCTCCTGGCCTCCCTCAGGGCTCCTAATCGGAACGAATCTCCCCAACAATCTCAACAGACCCCTCTGCCTCTCTCCCTCTCCACCTCCTCTCCCACCCTCCCTCTCTCCACCTCCTCTCCCACCCTCCCTCTCTCCACCTCCACTCCCGCCCTCCCTCTCTCCACCTCCTCTCCCGCCCTCCCTCCCGCTCTCTCCCTGTCGGTTCCTAATCGGCACGACCCTTCCCGGCAGCCCCACGGCGCCCACGGCTGCGGCGATCTGCCGCAGCGTCCGTCTCTGCTCCGCCGCCGCCCCCGTCTGCGGCCGCCCCCCCTCCACGTCCCGGCGGCCTCCCTCTCTCGCTCTCCCCACCTCTCGCCTCGTCGCCTCCACCGCCCTCTCCACCAGTCTGTCGACCGTCCTCTCGTTCTCCCTCGCGGCAATATCAAACCGAGCTTGCTGCGCCTCGGTCCTTGGCCGCGAGTCGCCGACCCTCTGATCCACTCGCGTCTGCCTGTCTGTCCCACGCAGCCCTCTCCGCCTCCAGCCTCTCTCTCCCCGCCTCCTCCCTGTTGAGCGTCCTCTCTTCGCCAATGGCTCGTCTCACCCACGCCGTCAGCAGCCTGGCTCTCTCCGCGTTGGGCATCGCCATCTCCACGTCCTCCCCGCGGGGCACCGACCGGTTCACTAGCCTCCTCACGGGCATCTCTCTCCGCCACTGGTCCCTGTCTGCGATGAGCCCCTGTCGGGCCCGCACGCCCGCAGCAGCCGGCTCTCTCCTCGGCTCCCTCTCGACCCCCCTCTCTCCCCCTCGCCTCGCTTCCTCCTCCCTGCCGCGTCCTCTCCTCGCTCCCCCTCCCCTCTCCATGGCGCTCCTCTGGATGCCGCTTTGGCCCACACACGCTTCCCGTACCGTCACAAACATCGCCATCATCGTCAAAACACACGTACACACACAGATACACACGCAGATACATACACACACACACAGACACACACACAGATACACACGCAGACAAACACATATAACAATAACCGCCATTCACCACTAAGTGGCGGTGATGTCACCACGACGCTTGTGCCAGGCAATGTGCACCCTGAGGCCACGTGAAGTGTCGAACGCCCGCTGGCAGGAGGTCACGGGCAGACCCAGGTGCCACGGGTCGACTGACTGAGATGACTGGCTGATGCACCACCTGTGCCCCCTACTGTGTCAACCCGCTGTGCTTTAGCCACCCGGCGCTCCGCTCGTTGTTGTGAGCGTCGCTCCTCCGCCCTCCGTTGTTGTTGGAGGGCGACTGCCTCCAACTGCCCAGTAGCGTCCTTCACGAGCCTCCTCCACAGAGGCCGATCTTGACACCGCTGGTACCGGTCATCGGCAAGTCCACTCAGCTCCACGTCCCCCTGTACCACATCACTCCATCTCTTCTCTAGCCCGTGCCGCGCCCGCTTAGCCCCCTCAATCCGGCCGAACAGAAGCTGTTTCGGCATGCAGTGGCTGGGCATGCGGGCTACATGACCCAGCTATCGAAGCCTTGCCCGCCGGAGGAGCTCACCGATGGGACCTTGCCCAGATCTTTCAAGGATTTGTGAGCTCCTCACACAATCCAGTCTGGTTAAACCCAGGATGGATCGCAGGCAGGCCAGCCTAAATGTTTCTAACCGGCGAAGGTGTTCCATTAGGGGGGTCCACGTTTCGCAAGCGTAGAGAAGGGAGGGAATGACCGTGGCCGAGAAGACCTGAAGCTTAGTGCGGAGCGACAGACCAGGTAGCTTCCACACAGCGTTACGCAACTGATGAAAAGATATTGCCGCTCGACTGATGCGGAGTGAGACCTCTGCTGTTAAACTGGAGCCGGTCATAAGCACACTGCCCAGGTATGGGAAACTCTCCACTCCCTCCACAACTGCCCCATCACCGATTGGGAGTTGTGGGGGTGGAGTGTTCGATGGTACAAAATACCCAGGCAGGTGCTTAGTTTTGGTGTGGGCTGATGGTAAGGCCCCATCTCTTAGTGGCACGCTCCAGTCTCAGTAGCAGCGTCTCCAACTCCTCCTCTGAGCAGCTATTACCACATCATCGGCATACATAACGTGGTTGATCAATAGGGAGCCATCCCTTTACCGCACCCGGGCATCGATCAGCCTCCCATTGTATCTGTACCATATGGAGATTCCCCTGGTACAGCTATTGAAGGCTTCACGAACTACGTGGTCAAAATAAATGTTAAATAATGTGGGAGCCAGAGGACAACCCTGTCGCACCCCAAGGTGTACAGGGAATGGCTCCGACTCCAGGCCACGTAGTTTTACCCGGGCCCGCTCACCATCATGAAGGTCCTTAATGATCGTGAGCAGAGGGTCAGGTACTCCAAAAGCATGAAGCACAACCCAGAGCCCAGGCCTACTGATGGTATCATAGGCCTTGACCAGGTCAATAAAGCAGAGATGTAGGTCTTGTTGGAATTCCTTACACCTCTGCTGTAGCAGACGGACAAAAAATATGGCATCTGTGCCAGACCGCCCTTTACTGAAACCGCATTGGGGCTCCGCAAGCCTCTCCTCAGCGTGCCTGGCAAGGCGATGTTTAATAATCCTTGCCAGGACCTTTCCCGGCACACAGACACACACACACAGACACACACACAGACACACACTCACAGACACACACACAGACACACACAGACAACGCTAACCGCTACACTGCAATGAGTTACGCTTCCACGTGCGAGGATCACGTGACAGATTTGACGTCACAGCACCAACTTACCCGCTTGAGGCTGAGTCGACCTAGGGGAGGGCCCAGGAGTCCTGCTGCTGCTAGTGGTGGTGGCCGTGAGCGGGAATCGAACTCGGCTCGCGCGCTCAACGACTGCGCGTGTTGGGGGAGGGGCGCACCTCTGGTTGGCTGTCCCGGTCACGTGACGCATTTTGACCAATCCGTGCAACGTACATATTTGGGGAGGAGCGCACCGTCTGGTTGGCTGTCCTGATCACGTGACGCACTTTAACCAATCCGTGCAACGTACATTTGCGAGGTACGCACCTCTGGTTGGCTGTCCCGGTCACGTGACGCACGTTAACCAATCCGTGCAACGTACATTTTTTGTGAGGGGCGCACCCTCTGGTTGGCTGTCCCGATCACGTGACGCGCTTTAACCAATCCGTGCAACGTACACGTTTGGTGAGGGGCGCACCCTCTGGGTTGGCTGCTTGGTCCCGGTCACGTGACGCACTTCAACCAATCCGTGCCGCGTTAGCAGCAGTAACGACAGAGCTGGGTGTTTGTATTAATTATGGCTGTTACACATTTCACTCTTGTAGAGTGGCAATGTCGTTAGTGCAAGGCAGAGTTGGCAGTTAATTGTAGTGTCATTATTTTTTACAATTTTGTACAAGTAACATGATAAAGCGTTATCTTTCAGCTGACCAGAGTTTTGATGAGTGTTAAGAGATTCACATTTGTATGCAGCCTTTGGCAAAGAGGCATCTGTGGGGGGCTAGTGCCCCCCTCCCCACTCCTCATTACGTGGGGGGGGGGGCTGATCTCCCCCTCCCCACTCCCCGTGAGCGGGTGGGGTGTGACGTCAGCCCCCCCCCACCACTCACGGCTGTTTAAGAGTTAATTAATGATTTATACTAAGCCGTCGTGTCAACAAGGCTGTGCCACGACACGTATTGAGTACAATTCTTAAAGATTGTGTGTCTTGTGTGTGTGCGTTGTTCCTCAAGGCTGGGATTTAGAATGAAACCGTGCGAATTTTTACCGTGTTCATATTGTCATCTTAATTGGAAGCTTCCTTCATTAACAGAACTTCCCAGTTTGCTGAGAGAAATATCAAATAGTCCGCTCAACACAAATACAGTTGTGTCATTTTAATAACGCACGTTGATATTTAGCGCCTGCTAGTGATGCCAGGGCTGGGCACACAGGAAGGAGTTTGTGCAACAGCGTTGTGTAACAGTCTGATTGTGTACATCACAGCCTGTCATAGACTTGGTGGTGGTGGTGAGGGTGGTGGTGGTGATGGTGGTGGTGATGGTGGTGAGGGTGAGTGAGGGTGGTGGTGGTGGTGAGGGTGGTGGTGGTGAGGGTGGTGATGGTGAGGGTGGTGATGGTGAGGGTGGTGAGGGTGATGGTGGTGGTGATGGTGGTGATGGTGATGGTGGTGAGGGTGATGGTGGTGATGGTGGTGGTGGTGAGGGTGATGGTGGTGATGGTGGTAGTGGTGATGGTGGTGGTGGTGAAGAGGGTGATGGTGAGGGTGGTGAGGGTGATGGTGGTGATGGTGGTAGTGATGATGGTGGTGGTGATGGTGGTGGTGAGGGTGGTGGTGATGGTGGTGGTGATGGTGGTGATGGTGGTGGTGATGATGGTGAGGGTGGTGGTGATGGTGGTGATGGTGGTGAGGGTGGTGATGGTGGTGGTGGTGATGGTGGTGGTGATGGTGGTGAGGGTGGTGGTGGTGGTGAGGGTGATGGTGGTGATTGTGGTGATGGTGGTAGTGGTGATGGTGGTGGTGATGAGGGTGATGGTGAGTGTGGTGGTGGTGGTGATGGTGGTGATGGTGGTGGTGATCACCACCACCAAAAAGATCTTTGTCTTTTTGGTGGTGGTGATGGTGGTAGTGGTGGTGATGATGGTGGTGGTGATGATGGTGGTGGTGATAGTGGTGGTGATGGTGGTGGTGAGGGTGGTGATGGTGGTGGTGAGGGTGGTGGTGAGGGTGGTGATGGTGGTGGTGAGGGTGATGGTGGTGGTGAGGGTGATGGTGGTGATGGTGAGGGTGGTGGTGGTGAGGGTGGTGATGATGGTGGTGATGGTGGTGGTGATGGTGGTGCTGGTGAGGGTGATGGTGGTGGTGAGGGTGATGGTGGTGATGGTGGTGGTGAGGGTGGTGGTGATGGTGAGGGTGGTGGTGGTGAGGGTGGTGGTGATGGTGGTGGTGAGGGTGGTGGTGGTGGTGAGGGTGGTGGTGATGGTGGTGGTGAGGGTGGTGGTGGTGATGGTGGTGATGGTGAGGGTGGTGGTGATGGTGGTGATGGTGGTGATGGTGGTGGTGATGGTGGTGCTGGTGAGGGTGATGGCGGTGGTGATGGTGGTGGTGATGTAGCTGGGTCATGTAGCCCGCATGCCCAGCCACCGCATGCCGAAGCAGCTTTTGTTCGCCCGGATTGAGGGGGCTAAGCGGGCGCGGCACGGGTTAGAGAAGAGATGGTGTGATGTGGTACAGGAGGACGTGGAGCTGAGTGGACTTGCCGATGACTGGTACCAGCGGTGTCAAGATCGGCCTCTGTGGAGGAGGCTCGTGAAGGATGCTGCTGGGCAGTTGGAGGCAGTCGCCCTCCAACAACAACGGAGGGCGGAGGAGCGACGCTCAGAACGAGCGGAGCGCCGGGTGGCTAAAGCACAGCAGGTTGGCACAGTAGGCGGCACAGGTGGTGCATCAGCCAGTCATCTCAGTCAGTCGACCCGTGGCACCTGGGTCTGCCCCGTGACCTGCCAGCGGGCATTCGACACTTCACGTGGCCTCAGGGTGCACATTGCCTGGCACAAGCGTCGTGGTGACGTCACCGCCACTTAGTGGCGAATGGCGGTTGTTGTTGTGAGTGAGTGTGTGACTGTATATGGGTAGCGGTAGTGTAGTAGTAGTTAGCGCTACGTCGCGTTATGAACCCGGGGAGGGAGTGAGAAGGAGGGAGGGAGGGGAACTTCACCTCGCCTGCTGTCGGCCGTCACTATGGAGAATGACTTCACGAACAGCGCTGCCACCGAGTGTCTGGAAGAGAGAGACAGGGAGATCCAGGCTGGGTTTGGATGCAGGCTCTATCTCCCACCCCTCTCTCTCTCCACCCCTCTCTCTTGTGCTTGTTTATTTTTATTTCACTTTTTTATTCTAATTTTTCTATCTACGTGACTTTAGCGAAAGAACCAAAGAATATTCACCCACTCATTCACTCGCCCACTCACTAAACAGCTCACCCACCCACTCAATAATTCACTCCCCCACTCGCCCTCCCACTCACTCACTAAATAACTCATCCGCTCACCCACACTCACTCACCCACCCACCCAATCTCTCTCCACCCTCTTTGTATCTCCCTCACCTGGGATCTCTGAGTGAGAATCCCTCCACACCAAACACCTCCCCCAGGGGGTCCTCGCCACACCTCACCAGGTACGGCCTCTCTACATCGTAATGTTGTCTCCGCTTGATGTATTGTCCCACATAGTGGTGCGCCTATGTGGGACGCACACACACGCATGCACACACACACGCATGCATGCACACACACGAGTGGGTGACTGAGTGGGTGAGTGGTGAGTAGGTGGGTGGGTGAGTGAGTGGGTGAGTGAGTGGATGAGTTAGTAAGTGGGTGGTTGAGTGAGTGAGTGGGTGAGTGGGTGTGTGGATCAGTGAGTGAGAGGATCAGTGAGTGGGTGGGTGGATCAGTGATTTAGTGGCATGGGCGAAAGAGATGGACTAGTCAGTGAGTGGATGGGTTAGAGGGTGAGTAGAGTGAGTGGTTGGGTGAGTGAGTGGATGAGTGAGTGGTTGGGTGAGTGTTAGTGTGTGGGTAAATGGAGTGGGTGAGTGGTTGGGTGAGTGGGTGGCTGAGTGAGTAGGTCAGTGAATGAGTGGGTGGACGAGTGGTTGGGTGAGTAGGTGGGTGAGTGTAACGTCTGTACTATGTTGAACTTATTTCGCACCACACGTAGCCCATCTGTGATAATCGTGCAAATCCAAATTATACAGCAGGTGTCAGGGTCGCGATGGAACCCACGACCTCCTGTACACCAGGCGAGGTAGTCAACATCTCCTAGCCACCCTGATAATGATGATGGTAGGTCCCACGACCTCCTGTACACCAGGCAAGGTAGTCAACATCTCCTAGCCACGCAGATGATGATGGTGTTGGTGGTCGTGATGGGACCCACCTGCTCCCACGTGAATGTGTCGCTCTCGACACCGACCGACTGCAGCAGACGAAGCATCGCAGGCACCGGCTTCAGCTGCGTCCCAGCGGACAGAGGCATCACGAAGCCACATGTCATCACTAACACAGACACAAAGATCCCCCGTGTAGCCTCGGCAGGCTATAGGGGCAAGTGCTGTTAGCGAAGAGAAGCACCTATCAAGGCTGCCGGCACTGTGGCACATGAGGGGGTGGGTGGCCAGCACCACGCCGAACCGCCTTTGTCTCTCCAGTGGCTTTGTTTACTACGACACACTGCTACACCAGCTACTCTTTTGAGTCAACCTAGGGGAGGCCCAGGACCGATTGTAGTGTATAGTAGTGTATATTACATTGTAGTGTATAGTAGTGCATAGTGTATAGTAGCGTATAGTACTGTAGTTTATAGTAGTGTAGGGTATAGTGTAGTGTATAGTAGTGTAGTGTATAGTAATGTAGTGCATAGTAGTGTAGTGTATAGTAATTGTAGTGTATAGTTGTGTATAGTGTACAGTGTATAGTTGTGTAGTGTATAGTTGTGTATAGTGTACAGTGTATAGTTGTGTAGTGTATAGTAATGTAGTGTATAGTTGTGTATAGTATAGTGTACAGTAGTGTATAGTATAGCGTACAGTGTATAGTATACAGTATAGTGTACAGTGTGCAGTGTATAGTGTAGTGTATAGTATAGCGTACAGTGTATAGTATAGCATACAGTGTATAGTAGTGTACAGTGTATAGTAGTACACAGAGCACCGATGAGCCCCCCCCTAAAAGCGACTCACCAGAATGTTCCTGTGAGCTCCAGCAGCGGCCAGAGACAACCTGGAGTCACCGGCACTCATCACGGCAGCGGCCAGAGACAACCTGGAGTCACCGGCACTAATCACAGCAGCTGTGGAGACAGCAGGAAGACAGCCACACTCGTCACGGCAGCTGTGAGACAGCAGGAAGACAGCGACACTCGTCACGGCAGCTGTGAGACAGCAGGAAGACAGCGACACTCGTCACGGTAGCTGTGAGACAGCAGGAAGACAGCGACACTCGTCACTGTGTGTGTACACTATGTGTGTACATTGTGTGTGTACATTGTGTGTACAATGTGTGTGTCTACACTGTGTATGTGTACACTGTGTGTGTGTACATTGTGTGTGTACACTGTGTGTGTACAGTGTGTACAGTGTGTGTACAGTGTGTGTACACTGTGTGTACACTGTGTGTACACTGTATGTGTACATTGTGTGTACACTGTGTGTACATTGTGTGTGTGTACATTGTGTGTGTGTGTACACTGTGTATACACTGTGTGTGTGTAGTGTGTGAACACTGTGTGTATGTACACTGTGTGTGTATACTGTGTGTGCACACTGTTTGTGTCCGCATTGAACCGAACCCCCGGCAAGGCCATCTACTTAATGACGAGAGAAAATTCACACGAAATGTCCTTTTCAATGAAATCTTCCAGATGTAAATTGATACAAGCTTTTAATGAAGAAATAAAATAATTTAATTCAAAACACAACACGATTCGAAGATGTTTCATTTTAAAACTTCAAAACGGAGCATGGGGTACTTGCGTGAATGTGTCCTTCGTGTGCCGGAAATGTTGTGACTTTCCTGGCCTGAAGGCCGTCAATGTGTTGGACCCTTATTGGTGCACAGCGTCTCAACAACAGCAGTGGGGTTTGCTTCAACCGATAGGTACGAACATCCAGATAATTCGTGTTGTAGAGAATGTACCTCCTCCTATACGTGTAACTTTTAAATGGTATGCCTTGTAACTGATGAATGATCCGAGCGTGCTCCCTGTTTCAAAGACAATACGTTTCTCCAGAGGCAGACGCTTCGTGAAACACAAAAGTACCCTTTGACCTGTATCACAAGAACAATGGGTCTCACCTGAGTTCTCTGTACAGGTTACTTTCAAACACACACACACACTTTGTCCTAACATCACTTATTCAATTTTTGACCCTTACAGATCAAATGTTACAAGTATGCACAAAACCAGACAAGTATACATTCTAAATTATTGACAGGCATATTAACAAAATTGGATTACTGCAGTGAAATATACTGCATCACGTTACATTTAAAAAAGTTGCAGTCTGCTTCACAGTGTATGTAAAACATACTATTGTGTAATTCAAAACGAGTAGGCCATTGCATGCTGGCGTCTGAGTGAAAATGTAGCAAATTCTAAACATTACCTACAAACTACACAACTGAGATGACACATCAATAATCGCCCCCTACTGACAGGCTCTTGTCCACATGCAGGCCGGTGCAGGGCCACCACCTTGTGCCACACAGGGGCAGCTGCTACTTGGGGATGCTCTTCGAGCGTGAGATGAGATACAAAACTCAGAGTTGCTGAGGCGATAAAGCAAGCACCATGTAAAAGCAATTATGATAATATAGTGAATGCTTGGGAGCTTATTGGCTCTTGCTCCTGGTTAGAGATCTACCCAACCCACGGGCCCACAAAGTATTCAACTTCACATTCTTGTCATTAAAGGCCTGTGACAAAGGTGCATCTAATGGAGCAACATCGTCTCTGGCTTACACATCTACCGGGTCTCCACTTGACTTTGTATTGTCTAGGAGCAAGTCCACCCACACCTCCACTTCCACAAATTGCTGGGAGTTGCCTCGCTCTGCCTCAGTCAGAATTCTCCTCCTGCTTTACGATGTGAAGGTCCCATTTTGGAGTTGAATCTTCATCTTCACATTTTACCTTCACTTCTTCGCTCTTCACCATCACCTCTTCACATTTCACCTTCACTTCTTCGCTCTTCACCATCACTTCTTCACATTTCACCATCACCTCTTCATATTTCACCTCGATACCTTTAAAAGTGTCCAAGCTGGGATTTTCTTCCGGTTCGTGTTTCATGAGGGATGGGCTCATTGCGGCACTTTGACTTTCACAAGCTGATTTCAGACTCCACTCCTTGTGGATCTTCCGATGCTTTTGTGTTCTCTGGTGTCTTCGAAAATTTGATGAATGTGCAAACGCCTTCCCACAAACACTGCACTTGAAGGGTTTCTCTCCCATGTGTGTTCTCTGGTGTGTTACAAGATTACATGAATCTGAAAACGCCTTGCCGCACAGAGTACACTTGAAGGGTTTCTCTCCTGTGTGTGTTCTCTGGTGTTTTACAAGATCAGATGACTGTGTAAATGCCTTCATGCACACACTGCACTTGAAGGGTTTCTCTCCTGTGTGTGTTCTCTGGTGTTTTTCAAGATCAGATGACTGTGCAAACGCCATCCCGCACATCGTGCACCTGAAGGGTTTCTCTCCCGTGTGTGTTCTCTGGTGTTTTACAAGATCAGATGACTGTGCAAATGCCTTCACGCACACACTGCACTTGAAGGGTTTCTCTCCTGTGTGTTCTCTGGTGTTTTTTAAGAGTAGATAAATCTGAAAATGCCTTCCCACACACACTGCACTTGAAGGGTTTCTCCCCCGTGTGTGTTCTCTGGTGTGTTACGAGATTACATGACTGTGCAAACGCCATCCCGCACATCGTGCACCTGAAGGGTTTCTGTCCTATGTGTGTTCTCTGGTGGTTCTGAAAAACTGATGGCCATGCGAATGCCTTGTTACACACAGTACATTTGAAGGGTTTCTCTCCTGTGTGACTTCTCTGGTGCCGTGTCAGATTTCCAGTCCGGTCCGTGCTGTATGCACGCTGGTCGCATTGTTGACTTGTCATAGTGCCTTTGCTCCATCAGACCAATTCCGCAGAGGAAGCGTCAGCTGCAGACAGAAAAAAAGAATATCCACACCATCTACACGTCAGGCACAGAGGAATGCACACGTGACTTACACGTCTATACTTATTAATATATTCATGATGTAGTAAAAAAGTTTCCCAAAATGATCAGATTTGATGAACGTGCAAACGCCTTACACACTGCACCTGAAGGGTTTCTCTCCACGGGCTGTTATGGCACACAATGAGAGGGAAAATGTCATTAATATGCCTGGAAGCCTTCATATCGTCAAGATTAATGTTAACTCAAAACTCTAAGCACACAAATTTGGCTGTCTGACTACAAAATGAATATTTATGAAAGCTAAATTCAGCTGACATAGCAGAGGGTGTTGAAAACAATACTATTTGTGTTGTGCAGAAATGCATAAATTAATGTTCAATCGCAACTCAGGTGTGAGTCCAGGCTCATATGTCCTTGAATGATGGGGATGTACAGTTCCAACTTCAGCTGAATGTGTGTGCTGTGTTCACCTCCTGTTTCCATTCGTATAAAGTTCCAGAGGAAAACTGAAATAAACTATTGTTTTGATATAACCTCGTGTTCAACAGAGTTAATCGACTTTACTGCAAACACAAACTTGACACTGTCACACACTGCCATGAGTAAACAGGTGGCGGTGTGACCAGAACCATGCCTGGCTACCTTCATCTGCTCAGCATTAATTCTTCCTCACTCCAAGTAATGAATCGAGGATCAATCAACATAGCCGAGGCTATCCGTGTCTGTCTCTCTCTCCCCGTGGTGAAGGTGTTCCCCTCCACACATTCAGAGTCAACAGCGGCACGCGCTTCGCGTCTTTGACCGATACATTGACGCACGTATTGTTGGTTCTTTCAGTAAAGTCACGTAGATAGAAAATAAAAATAACAGATTAAATTCAATAAGATAAAGACCACTTGTGTTGAGATCGAAACGTCGTGGGGTTTTTGCTTCATTTTCAATTTTTTTCTTTTTCTTTTAATTTATTATCTTATTTTAGTTTATTTTCTTTCTACGTGACTTTACCGAAAGAACCAAGAATATTAATTCCTGCAGTCACCAAAGTTTTAAGTCAAAACATTCACACACGTTGACAAAGCCTCACCTTGTGTTGTTGTGGGCAGGTCGCTTCTGATAACAAGAGCGGTATAGCAGCTCAAGCGGGCTTGGCCTGGTAACAAAAGAAAATAAAAACTGCGTGAATATTTACAATAAAACAAAGTTACAAAGTGGCGAGCCGGGTGAAGACAAATTAAACTTAAGCGAGATAATTAAAGCAAACGCAATCAGGCGAGGGCAGGAGGCAAGGCCCCGCGTGGCTAGGCCCCGCGTTGTAAAGTTCCAACCTGGACATCGATTCCCATGCTCGCTGCTACTCAACTGACATCCCTACGAGAGAGAGGCTCTACCTTGGTAAACAACAACAACCACAACAACCACCACCACCACAACAACCACAATCGCAATGAGAATTTCTCACCTCGGATTTCAGTGCAGGAAGCTATCGCTTCCTATCGCTTCCTGTTACCTCGTGACGTCACGCGGCAGCGGGCGACATGACGTCACATCCGGGGAACGATACACGCTCCTCCCACAATGAGCAGCTCCGTAACTAAATAGAAAATAAATGTTAATGTGACTCGTCCCATGTGTCGTGGGCAATGAACTCGTCGGCTTTAACGAATAAATGATGTTAATGAGTTGCCGTCACTGGGCGTAGCTTTGCCCAAATAAGGATTGGCACTGGAACGCAATCGGCAGTGACACAAGCGGAGGTGACGTCACGCTCAAGAGCGCGGTGTAATACCTTGGTGACATGACGTCACTAGCGAGGTACACCTCCCCCTGGCGTTTCACGCCGATGAAGTACTGCTGAGTGGGGACGTCACAGAGCGGGATTGGAGTTTAAGTTGATTTAGATTAATTTTCATTGCTCCCTCCCTTGGGTGCGTGGGCTCAGCTACAACAACAACGTGGACATTATTGTGTATACACTGTGTGTGTGTACACTGTGTGTGTGTGTACACTGTGTGTACATTGTATGTGTGTGTGTACACTGTGTGTACACTGTGTGTGTGTACACTGTGTGTGTGTACACAGTGTGTGTACACTGTGTGTGTACACTGTGTGTGTGTGTACACTGTGTGTACACTGTATGTGTGTGTACACTGTGTGTGTGTGCACAGTGTGTGTACACTGTGTGTGTGTACACTGTGTGTGTGCACAGTGTGTACACTGTGTGTGTGTACACTGTGTGTGTACACAATGTGTGTACATAATGTGTGTGTGTACACAATATGTGTGTGCACTGTGTGTGTGTACACAATGCGTGTTTGTGTACACTGTGTGTGTACACTCTGTGTGTGTACACTGTGTGTGTTTACACTGTGTGTTTACACTGTGTGTGTTTACTCTGTGTGTTTACACTGTGTGTACACTGTGTGTGTGTACACTGTGTCTGTGTACACTGTGTGTGTTTACACTGTGTGTGTGTGTACACTGTGTGTGTGTACACTCTGTGTGTGTACACTCTGTGTGTGTGTACACTGTGTGTGTTTACACTGTGTGTGTGTACAATGTGTGTGTGTGTGTGTACACTGTGTGTGTTTACACTGTCTGTGTGTACACACACAGACACAACCTCTACCGTCAGCAGTGGATGGGTGTAGCGAGGTGCAATGCCCCCCCCCATCTCTGTGATTAAAACACACAAACACCACTAGCCTATAATAATGAAGTGACCAAAAAGGACAAAGTACGTTTGACCTGTCAACTGATATAAATTCCACATTTATATGGCGTAGCCCAGTCTCTCCATAGGATCACTCCTGTTAACCTCACACACTAGTACTAAATTTATTGAGCTCTGATGCCCAAACTGTATCTTGAAATTGCAACCTTTAAAACTACGAGACAAACGTTTTAGCGACATCACTTTCCAGCCAGAAATCTCTGCCCAAGGTGGAGCACTCTACCAATGAATCCAGTCATCTGAAATTAACGTGATTGTAACATGCATTCAGAATTCCTTTGGTCGCCCAAATCAGCCTCCGCACCTTGGCATGGATAGCGAGTCCTGCACTCACGTCAGAAGCAATAACGTCCAGCTATTTTATTTCAGCATGGCAGATTTTAAGCCATGTTGACTTGGAATAAACCTCCCCAGGTACTTGGTCCGATTGAAACTGTAAAAATAAAATTGTACCCTTAGGGGTTAGCCTGAATTGAACCCATGAGATCGGATCCAAGCGTAATGCATCAAAGCAGCACTCCCATCTCACTGGGTTTGTACAAAATATCTGTGGTAGAGTGGATTATTTGTAAATTTTGATTGAAAATCCGAAGTGTCTTCAGTTATAAGACTCCGTCATTCTTCAAGCTGCATACCAATGTTGAACAAACATTTACATTGCTTAAGGACATTTGCAGATGATACATTATTAATGTTTGAGACAGAGGGACATGCCAATGCACGTGAATGTTTTTCAATAAAACATATCAAAACTATACAGTTGCAATGATATTAAAATTAAATCCAAGCAACATTACCATTTTCCCTGCTCCTTGAGTTTGTGCTCAATACTTTAACGTGTACAGGGCCATGGCGGTGTGGGGGCCGACGTCCACCCCACCGCCCTCGCTAGGCAGGTGGGGCGCGACGTCCGCCCCTGCCGCCGCCTCCTCCACCGCGTCGGTCGGCTCCCGCCGGGCCCCCGCCGACCGAGCGATCGGGCCCCCCGCGCTAGCGCCCTCTCCGAGGGACAGACTCGTGCTGCTGGCTCACGGCCGCACGGAGTAAACCCACGCACCCCCGCGCGCACCGCGGCTATCGCTAACGCAGCGGACAGCGGCACGCTGGCGCCTACACCGGCGAGCGATTACCTCCACGAGCATCCGCGCGCACCGCAGCCGTCGTTAACACGGGGCCCGAACGGTCTGGCACCTGCGGGCGATTATCTCAACGCGCGTCCGTGCACGCCGCGCGCCCACTACGGCTGACGCTGACGCAGCACGGGGCGGCCCACTCGCGTCCAGGCCGACGGGCGATAATCTCAACGCGCGAGCTCCGGCCGCGGCTCTGCCCTCGCTCTCGCCACGCATCCGCCCACGGAGCCGCTCCGCACGGGGATCACACGCGCACCACACCAATGCTCTCTGCTAACTTTTATTCGTGGCACAAACCCCGCACCGCCCGGAGGGAATATTCTACGAGCCGACCCTAGGCCTACCGCTACCCAAGTCCGCAAATGCTCGCACGCCCCATCACGTACCTCGCGGCCGTGCTCACGGCGTCTCGCGGACGCCGTGAGAGTCGGAGGGACGAAGACAAAAGGGAACTTTGCCTATCGCCGCCTCGTAGCGGCGCTCGCCGGCGTCGCAGGGATGCCGCGAGCGGCTCGAGAAGGCGGGGAGCGTCGCGCGCGACTCGTCGCCGCCGACCCGGCAAACCTTCGTGCGCCCAAACAATTTGAAGCCAACTCAGGGGCGCCGCAATGTGACTTGCTCTGCGAGGGTCGGCCATTCTCCTGGCACCGGGAAACCGCGGGACTTTCATCCCAGAGACCCTTCGGATGAAAACCCGTCGTGACGGGCAAACCCCCGCCAGGACGCTACGTGTGCGCGCTGCAGGTGCGTGCTCAGTGTGGGGGGCCACGGGGGAGTCGAGGCGATGGCAGAGTTGCTCCGAGACCGTGGCACCACAACGGATCGGGAATTGCGTTGAAATCCGGCTCGCGCAAAAGCACAAAAGGGGCGACCCAACGGGGCCCCGAAATCAAATCGATTCGCCGAGTCGACAAATGTGCCCATTGCCCCGGGGATGGCAACTGACAGTCGAGTACGGAAAATCGTGATGTGCACCGATTCTGTTTATGTGCGACACAACTTCACGCCACATGGTCCCACGGGGAAAGAGGGTGGCATAAGTAAATACAAAAACGAACCAGTAAACCATTGGTGATTGATCAAAGCTATTAAGGCGATGATCCAGGAAAATTATATTATGATGCTGTGGGAAAAGGTAATAAGTTACTCTAAAGTGCCTGGCCATGGGAACGTTGGTAATGATCAGGAAAATGCCCTAACAAAACAGGGAAGTCTGAAATATGTTGGCGTGTAAATTAGCATGTCAAATTAAATCCACAAAGGAGGGAAAGAAGGATCCCAAGCATGCGACACTCATAACCAGAAGTGTCAGAGACTCGGCCGAGAGAGTGGAGAGAGAGGAAGAGGCTTTTCAGGACTTTATTTCCACTAAAAAAGTAACAAAAAAACATTACAGGAAAAAAACACCTAAATTGAAAATCAATAAAACATCAAACTCTTAACAGCGGTATGCGCATGAAATACAAATGGCACCGGGATAGAGGCTGTGGAAACGAGGCGGTGCACGGACATCTCCGTGTGCAGCAAAGTTGTTCAAGGGTTTTTCAATTTTATAAAGAATCAAATGTTTTGACATCAGAATGCGATGTGAACAAAATATTTTTCTCCCCTACATTTTCACAACGAAATGGCGTTGACATGTCAAACACCTGAATTCGTTTTTTTTAAAGGATTCTGTTGTCGTAGTTACGTATGCAGTCTGCAAGTTTTTTATGTGGGCACGTGCAAATATTGTCTGGGTACATGAAAATATTTCTTTGAAAATGTGTCCTAGACACTATATTTGGAAGTTAATAAAAGTAGAATTGAAACATTAGCACAATGTAGATTTGTATATTGTAGGGTAGAAATATATTTATCATAGCGATGATCAAATATTGGTTTAATACAATTTATATTTTTACTTAGAATACTTTAGCCATGCAATAGACTAAATATAATGTTCGTGTTTTTAAAGAAAATAATATATTTACCAGGATTAAAGTTGTGCGAAATATGTTATAAAATCTGAGGCTTGGAGAATTGCATGCTGGGAATTAAATTGAGACAGAAAGGGGTTAATGCATGGCTTGCAGAGCAGTCGCACGTTACAGAGATCATTGACAAAACAGAATGCGATGTGAACAATATATATTTTTCTCCGCTACATTTTCAAAACGAAATGGCGTCGACATGTCAAACACCTGAATTCGTTTTTTTCTTCAAGGATTCTGTTGTCGGTTTTAATTAAAGTGCAATGACAGGGTGACACCTGCTGACATCACAGGGTGACACCTGCTGACATCACAGGGTGACACCTGCTGACAGGGTGACACCTGCTGACATCACAGGGTGACACCTGCTGACATCACAGGGTGACACCTGCTGACATCACAGGGTGACACCTGCTGACATCACAGGGTGACACCTGCTGACATCACAGGGTGACACCTGCTGACATCACAGGGTGACACCTGCTGACATCACAGGGTGACACCTGCTGACATGACAGGGTGACACCTGCTGACATGACAGGGTGACACCTGCAGCCCCCAAACAGGCTGTGGGCGGCCTTGCCGGTGGCCGTGCACTCCGGCTGCAGTAGGTCTGGCACCGCCGGCTCCGTCTCCTCCTCGTCTTCCGCCGCCGCCGCCGTGGCGGCGGCCGCCCGTTCCGGGATGGCCCAGTCCACCTTGATGGTCCGGCCCCACGGCCGGAAGTCGATTCGAAGGAGCTTCTTCCGGGCCATGGCGGCCGCGCGATGGCTCCCGTACTCGATGAACGCGTAGCCTCGGTTGAGGGTTTTGTCCCAGCAACAGACGCTCATCTTGACGTCCGCCAGGCCCTCCGTGGCACCGCTCATCGCCATCATCACCTCCGCTCGCTTCTTGTCTTTTGGCAGCCCCCCAATGAAGAGGCGGCGATTGTCCACGCTGATGCAGACTGCAATGCGGCGTCCGGGACGGATCTCTACCTTGTCGAGTTTCTTGACGGCATCCGTGGCTTGGGCGAGCGTCGCGTAGGTAGCGAACGCGTAGCCGCGGTTCTCTCCGCTATAATCCATCATGAGGTGGAGCTGGTAGAGCTTCCCCACCGTCTCCAGCACGGGCACCAGCTCATCCTCGTAGAGGTCGCGCAGGATCCTCCCCAGAAACACCTCGCAGCCACGGGCGGGAGGGGGCCCCCGCCAGTCGGGCGGCGGTCCGAACCTCCTCTGTCTGTTCTCCCGGACAATGTTGTACCCCGTGCGCAACATGAGGTCCAGTAGGACTTTCTTCATGCAGGCCATGCCGAGCACCGGTGGTTTGGCTACTACGGTGGTGCTGGGGCAGCGGCTTGGGGCCCGGTGGAGCCCTTGGCGCTCTGCGCGGTCGCCTCGTGCCGACAAAGCCACGGGGGGAATCAACCCCTGAAGAGCCAAATCCCCGGCAGGAACTCGCTCGGGCCCGAACCTACAGGGGATAGGAAGAGAGGGAGAGAGTGGAGACAGAGATTGATGGAGAGAGAGAGAGAGACGCGTTTAAGCAGAGCTATCTATATAAACTCATAATAAAGGTTTTTGGGTTAGATCGTGTTATTTATAAATGTGTCGTAACCCTCCACCACCCGACACGGCCAATCAGCAAAAAAAAGTGTCACGTTGACAAAAGACAAATAATTCACATTAAAACCATCTTTTTGGTTTAGATATGTGGATGACACTTTGGTTGTCTGGCCACATGGTAAAGATACGCTTAATGATTTTCTAAGTCATCTCAATGCACAAAACCCGGCCATCCAGTTCACCATGGCAATGGAGGTGAATAACACACTCCCATTCCTAGATATTTTGCTTGGACATGGCCTAAACGGTAAAATAACACACAGCGTTGACAGAAAGCAAACGCACACTGATGCCTATCTGAATGCAGATTCACATCATCATCCAGCTCAGAAATCCTCTCTTATCAAGACGCTCATACATCGGGCTAAAACAGTGTCAGATGGTGAGAGTCTAGTGAGAGAGATCAAACATGTTAAAGACGCACTACGACAGAATGGCTACAATAATGCTCAAATCAACAGAGCACTGAATGCCAAATCACGATCGCAAAGCAGTACTGCTGAAAGCGATCAGATTGTTAAAACAATAAAAATTCCATATATCTCAGGAGTAACTGACAAATTAGCCCGTGTTTTGCAAAAGCAAAACATTACAGTAAGATTTGGTACAGTACACAAAATTCAAAAACTAGTATCTTGCACTAAAGACGCATTACCTAAATTATCAACAGAAGGTGTATATCGGATTGTTTATGTAGCAGATGCTATATTGGACAGACGGGACGTAACATCAGCGTAAGACTAAAAGAACATCAGAAAAATATTAAATTATCTCAAACACAACTGTCGGCAGTGGCAGAACATGCTTGTCAACAAGGACACTCAATTCATTTTGATGACGTTGAAGTGTTGTGTAAAACTAATTATTACTGGCAAAGACTAATTAGAGAATCCATTGAAATTGAGAGGAATAAAAATAACTTTAATCGCTCTAACAGCTACAGGCTTAGTGCGGCCTGGAAGCGTATTATTAAATAATACATATTACAATTCCTTATAGGGGAAACACATACTAATTAACGGATTACTAACATAGCATATAATCACTAACACATTACAACTAATTACTAATCTACAACTCATTACTAATCGTAACCATTGACTAATTACTATTCGATTATATAATTACAATACCCCCCCCCCCTCCACCTCAAATCACTGCACCTGATATGAGTTAAATGATGACGTCACCCTGCTGCTGCTCTATTTAAGACCGGGAGCAAGTGGAGAGGGCTTTACCATTCTGGCGAATTGCCCGATGATGCTGGATGTAATTACCAGCGAAACGTCACACTACTCAAACTGTAAATGTTGTGGATTCACTCTTTAACACACCGGTGGGCTAAAGTAGTGAACTATTTGTCTTTTGTCAACGTGACACTTTTTTTGCTGATTGGCCGTGTCGGGTGGTGGAGGGTTACGACACATTTATAAATAACGCGATCTAACCCAAAAACTTTTATTATGAATAATATTGGTCGCGAAAGCCTACGTGTTAAACTTTATAAACTCGAAAAATCACAATGAACTTAAAGAGAAACCCAAAAAACTGTGTCCTGACTTTTGGACCGCCTTGTATAATAATCATTACCTCTCACCCCCTGTACACCCCCCACCTCGCAGTGCCCCTCCTCACTCATCCACTCACTCACCGAGTCGCTCACACATTCACCCAACCATTTACTCACCCACTCACTCAGACACTCACCCAATCACTCACCTGCTGGCTCACCCACTCACTCACCCACTCACTCAGCCACTCACCCACCCACACACTCACCCAACCACTCATACACTCACTCGTCCAGTCGCTCACATACTCATCTACACACTCACCCACCCACACACTCACCCAGTCGCTCCCTCACTCACACACTCACCCATTCGCTCACACACTCACACACCCACTCACTCACCCAGTCGCACACACACTCACACACCCACTCACTCACCCAGTTGCTCACCCAGTTGCTCACTCACTCACACAGTAACCCACCCACTCATCCACCCACACACTCACCTAGTCGCTCACCCAGTCGCTCACACACTCACCTCACACACTCACTCACTCACCCACTCACCCACACACTCACTCACCCAGTCGCTCACACACTCACCACCCACTCACCCACCCACTCACCCAGTCGCCCACACACTCACCTCACACACTCACTCACCCAGTTGCTCACCCAGTTGCTCACTCACTCACACAGTCACCCACCCACTCATCCACCCACACACTCACCTGGTCGCTCACCCAGTCGCTCACACACTCACCTCACACACTCACTCACTCACCCACTCACCCACACACTCACTCACCCAGTCGCTCACACACTCACCACCCACTCACCCAACCACTCACCCAGTTGCCCACACGCTCACCCACTCACTCACCCACTCACTCACCTGCTCGCTCACCCAGCCACTCACCCAGCTACTCACTCACAACAATCGCCACTAATTGGCGGTGACGTCACCACCACGCTTGTGCCAGGGTCACGTGGTTAGTGGTAATCAATTGAAGGTGGAGGGGTTAATTAATTGAAGGTGGAGAGGGGCTTAATTAATTACTGCTAACCACGTGAGCCTGGCACATGCGTCGTGGTGACATCACCGCCAATTAGTGGCGATTGTTGTGAGTGGCTGGGTGTGTGGGCGACTGGGTGAGTGGATGTGTGTGGGCGGGTGAGTGGGTGGGTGAGTGGGTAACCCCTCCACCTTCAATTAAGTAAATGAAGGTGGAGGGGTTACCAGCCCCTCCACCTTCAATTAATTAGCCGCTATGGTGGTCGCAAATGCCCTGAGAGAAGAGGCCGATTGGAATTGGCCCTCCACCCCACAGCACTGTCCACGACAACGTTGCCCGTCCGGCACCACGTGGAGGTAGGGAGTTGTTTTTGTCAGCAACAACAACCGCCATTCGCCACTAAGTGGCGGTGACGTCACCACGACGCTTGTGCCAGGCTAGGTGCACCTTGAGGCCACGTGAAGTGTCACACGCGCACACACACATGCACACACGCACACACGCGCACACACACACAGATCGCTCTCCTTCCTACTTGTCAACTTCCAAGTTAAATTTTTATTTAAAGCTTTCGTGACTGCAGTAATTCATATTCTTAGCTCTTTCGGTAAAGTCACGTTGAAGGGAAACAATAAAATAATAAAAAATATATAAAACAATAAAAATTCTCACGACGTTTCGACCATAACACAAACGGTCATCATCAGGTGTGTGTGTGTGTACAGGTGTGTGTGTGTACAGGTGTGTGTGTGTGTACAGGTGTGTGTGTGTACAGGTGTGTGTGTGTACTGGTGTGTGTGTGTACAGGTGTGTGTGTACTGGTGTGTGTGTACAGGTGTGTGTGTGTGTACTGGTGTGTGTGTGTACTGGTGTGTGTGTGTACTGATGTGTGTGTGTGTACTGGTGTGTGTGTGTACTAGTGTGTGTCTACTGGTGTGAGTGTGTACTGGTGTGTGTGTGTGCTGGTGTGTGTGTACTGGTGTTTGTGTGTACTGGTGTGTGTACTGGTGTGTGTGTGTGTACTGGTGTGTGTGTACTGGTGTGTGTGTGTACTGGTCTGTGTACTGGTGTGTATGTGTACTGGTGTGTGTGTACTGGTGTGTGTGTACTGGTGTGTGTGTACTGGTGTGTGTGTGTGTACTGGTGTGTGTGTGTGCAGGCGTGTGTGTGTGTGTACTGGTGTGTTTGTGTGTGTGCAGGCGTGTGTGTGGGGAGCGATAGTGTAGTGGTTAGCGCTACGCTGCTCCTGCTCACGGCCAACACCAGTGACGATTATCTGAACCGGTCCCGGGCCTCCCCTAGGTCGACTCAGCCTCAAATGAGTACCTGGTGCGGTGTGTAAACATCGCCACTAGGGAGACAAAGGCGGTCGGGCGTGGTGCTGGCCACCCACCCCCTCGTGTACCGTTCCGGCCTTCAAACCGACACACCTGATGACGACCGTTTGTGTTATGGTCGAAACGTCGTGAGAATTTTTATTGTTTTATATATATTTTATTATTTTATTGTTTCCCTTCTACGTGACTTTACCGAAAGAACCAAGAATAAACATCAGCTCTATGTTTTCAAGTAAATACATTTTGGGTAGTGAATACATTATAGTCTAAATAAGCTACACATGACGAATTGTAGGCAATTATAGTTATAATCAAAGACATTTTTAAACAATCACGTGGTCCCTGTAGTCGCCGTTAGAGACACAAAATCTGCTTGAAAACAGTTCATCAACATATATGAATACATTGATTCGAATAAGCAGAGTTAATTTTCTATTTATGGCATGTCAGCTATGTGTCAGTTTTCGATATCAACATCACCTTATAAAAGAATAACATTTAAAATATAAGCGCACAACTTTATCCTTGATGAACGCTGCACTTTGTCGTCTTCCTGCAGGGGGCGCTGTAAACCTACACGCACCCCCTGCATGCGAACGACGGAGGCGCAGGGACAGACGTTCGATTACGTTGGAATCGATCTGCAGATGGCCAGCAGCTCCGTGTCGCCATATCTCGATCCCGCGATCCCCTACCAGGTGAAAGTCCGCATCGAACCGAACCCCCGGCAAGGCCGTCTACTTAACGAGGAGAGAAAATTCACGCGAAATGTCCTTTTCAACGAAGTCTTCCAGATGTAAAATGAACTTTTAATGAAGAAATAATGTAAACCAAAACACAACACAATTCAAAGATGTTTCATTTTAAAACTTCAAAACGGAGCATGGGGTACTTGCGTGAATGCGTCCTTCGTGTGCAAATGTTGTGACTTTCCTGGCCTGAAGGCCGTCAATGTGTTGGACCCTTATTGGTGCACAGCGTCTCAACAACAGCAGTGGGGTTTGCTTCAACCGATAGGTACGAACATCCAGACGTCAATCAGCAAGGAGCATTTCTAGTCCCAGTTAGACAAAATCTACGTCAACACGTAAGACAAAACTACAATTCGTGTTGTAGAGAATGTACCTCCTCCTATACGTGTAACTTTCAAGTGGTATGCCTTGTAACTGATGAATGATCCGAGCGTGCTCCCTATATCAAAGACGATGAGTTGCTGCAGAGGCAGATGCTTCGTGAAACACAAAAAATACCCTTTGACCTGTATCACAAGAACAACGGGTCTCACCCGAGTTATGGTTACTTCCAAACACACACACACACTTTGTCCTAACATCACTTAAGCTAGATTTGAACACTTAATCAATGTTTGACACTCATAGAAAAAATGTTACATGTACACGCACAATCAGACAAGTATTCATTCTTAATTATTGACAGGCATATTAACAAAATTTAATTACTGCAGTGAAATATCCTGCATCAGGTTACATCGTATTAACAAGAAGCTATTTTTAAAAATACGCACCGCCTGCTTAACAGTGTATGTACATAATCTTGGTTCTTTCGGTAAAGTCACGTAGAAGGGAAACAATAAAATAATAAAAATATAAAACAATAAAATTCTCACTGCAGTCGAAACGTCATGAGAATTCTATTGTTTAATATTTGTATTATTTTATTGTTTCCCTTCTACGTGACTTTACCAAAAGAACCAAGAATATGAATCCCTGCAGTCACGAAAGCTTTAAATCAGGGGTCGGGAACCTATGGCTCGCGAGCCAGATGTGGCTCTTTTGATGATTGCATATGGCTCGCAGATAAAACAAAATATTCTCACTTGTTTTAATCCATCCATCGATTTTTCACTGCGCATGTCCTGTTCAGGGCTGCAGGAGCAATTGTCCATTATTTTAATTGGATGATACTGGCCTACGTTTGCCGTTGCTGGGTAAAACAGGTAAACGCCCCCTTTTGAATCAGTCTGAGACTGCGTCTGCTCGGTCATTAGCTCAAAGCTAACCCTTCGACGAAGAAGATGGCGAAAAGAAAAAAAGACGACGAGTATCGTACATTTCAGGACGAATGGACCGAAGAATTCGCCTTTGTGGAGAGAGCGGGTTCTGCGGTGTGTCTAATTTGCAATGACAAAATTACATCGTTGAAACGGTCGAAGGTAAAGCGGCACTTCGACACGCGCCACGCTACCTTTGCATCAAAATACCCTGCGGGAGACAGCAGAAAGAAAGCGTGCCAAGAGCTTCTGAGCAGGGTGCAAGCTAGCCAGCAGCAACTCCGCGTATGGACCCGGCAAGGTGACTATAATTCGGCTAGCTTTGCTGGTTCTTTAGCAATAGTGAGGAACGGAAAACCATTCACAGATGGCGAGTATGCTAAAACGTTCATGCTGGATGTAGCCAATGAACTTTTTGATGATCTTCCGAACAAAGACAAGATAATCAAACGGATACAAGACATGCCTCTGTCGGCAAGAACTGTTCATGATCGTACCATCGTGATGGCAAACAAAGTGGAGGAAACGCAAGTGAAGGACATAAATGCAGCGCCGTTCTTTTCTCTGGCTTTGGATGAGTCAACAGACGTGAGCCATTTGTCGCAGTTCAGCGTGATTGCAAGATATGCTGTTGGTGACACACTGCGCGAAGAAAGTCTTGCTGTTCTGCCATTAAAAGGGTCCACAAGAGGTGAGGATTTATTCAAGTCTTTCATGGAGTTTGCTCAAGAAAAAAGTCTACCTATGGATAAACTTCTCTCAGTGTGTACTGATGGTGCTCCGTGTATGGTGGGGAAAAACAAAGCATTTGTGGCGCTTCTCCGTGAACATGAAAATAGACCCATCCTAAGTTTCCATTGCATTATACACCAGGAGGCACTTTGTGCTCAGATGTGTGACAGGCAGTTTGGCGAAGTGATGTCGCTGGTCATTCGTGTGATCAACTTTATTGTTGCCCGAGCCTTAAATGATCGCCAGTTTAAAACACTGCTGGATGAAGTTGTAAATAACTATCCTGGTCTGCTTTTGCACAGCAATGTGCGTTGGTTGTCAAGAGGGAAGGTGCTTAGCCGTTTTGCGGCTTGCCTGAACGAAATCCGGACTTTCCTTGAAATGAAAGGCGTCGGGCATCCTGAGCTAGCCGACACCGAGTGGCTCCTCAAGTTTTACTATCTCGTAGATCTGACTGAACATCTGAACCAGCTCAACGTGAAAATGCAAGGCATTGGAAATACAGTGTTATCCCTTCAACAAGCTGTATTTGCTTTTGAAAACAAGCTGGAGCTTTTCATCACGGATCTTGAAACAGGTCGTTTACTACATTTTGAAAAACTGAGCCAATTTAAAGATGCATGCACAGCAAGTGAGCCCATTCAAAACCTTGATCTCCACCAGCTAGCTGGCTGCACATCCAGTCTCCTACAGTCCTTCAAAGCACGCTTTGGAGAATTTCGTGAGCACACTCGTCTTTTTAAGTTCATCACCCATCCAAACGAGTGTTCACTGAACACAGCCGACCTGAATTACATCCCTGGTGTCTCCGTCAGAGATTTTGAAGCAGAAGTGGCTGACCTGAAGGCCTCAGACATGTGGGTGAATAAGTTCAAGTCACTGAATGAAGATTTGGAAAGAATCACACGACAGAAAGCGGAGTTGGCGAGCAAGCACATGTGGACAGAAATGAAAAAACTCCAACCCGAAGACCAGCTGATTCTCAAAACTTGGAACGCGCTTCCTGTCACATACCACACACTGCAGCGTGTGAGTATTGCTGTATTGACCATGTTTGGATCTACGTATGCATGTGAGCAGTCATTCTCACATCTTAAAAACATCAAGTCCAACCTACGATCACGTTTAACGGATGAAAGCCTCAACGCTTGCATGAAGCTTAACCTCACCAAGTACCAACCCGACTACAAAGTACCAACCCGACTACAAAGACATCAGCAAATCCATGCAGCACCAGAAGTCGCATTAATGGTGAGTGTTATAACAACATTATTTAAAAGAATAAATTCAGAGGCTTATTATACTGACATTTAGTTGAATTCACTTTTAAAATATATTATATGGCTCTCACTGAAATAAATTTCCAAATTTTTTGCTTTCATGGCTCTCTTAGTCAAAAAGGTTCCCGACCCCTGCTTTAAATCAACAGTGTATGTACACCGTACTATTGTTGCGTCATTCAAGACGAGTAGGTCGTTGCATGCAGGCGTCTGGGTCAAAATGTAGCAAATTCTAAACATTATCTACAAATAATAGATGAGGGCGCTTCGATGGCAACACAAGCAATCGTCATCAGGTGGGACAAGCACAGCAAGAAGACGAAACTGAAGTAGGTGCCTACTTCAGTGACGTCACGCTCAAGGGCGCGGTGGACGGGGGTGGGGTGAATACCTAGGTGACATGACGTCACTAGCGAGGCACACCTCCCCCCAGTGTTTCACGCCGATGACGTCATTCTGAGTGGTGACGTCACAGTGCGGGGATGGAGTTTAAGTTGATTTAGATTCATTTTCCATTGCTCCATCTCTTGAACAGAGACCCCTTGGGTGCGTGAGCTCAGCAACTACAACGTGGACATTACTGTGTATACACACTGTTTCTGTGTGTACACTGTGTGTGTGTATACAGACTATACTCTTTGGTTCTATTCGGTATTGACAGGCAATAAATCTAGAATTGTGTACAGAATTGTGTACAGACTATGTGTGTACACTGTGTATGTGCACACTGTGTGTGTGTACACACTGTGTGTGCGCCTGTCTCTGTGTGTGTGTCTGTGTGTGTGCGTGTGCCTGTGTCTGTGTGTGTGAGGGTGGCGTTTGTGCACAGACTGCCCTATATGACATCATAACAACAATCTGGACCACTGGACGGTTCCACAGGGGCATCTCACTCCTCAGTGTGCCAGGAAAGGTCCTGGCAAGGATTATTCAACATCGCCTTGCCAGGCACGCTGAGGAGAGGCTTGCAGAGCCCCAATGCGGTTTCAGGAAAGGGCGGTCCTGCACAGATGCCATATTTTCTGTCCGTCTGCTACAGCAGAGGTGTAGGGAATTCCAACAAGACCTACATCTCTGCTTTATTGACCTGGTCAAGGCCTATGATACCATCAGTAGGCCTGGGCTCTGGGTTTGTTCTTCGTGCTTTTGGAGTCCCTGACCCTCTGCTCACGATCATTAAGGACCTTCATGATGGTGAGCGGGCCCGGGTAAAACTACGTGGCCGGGAGTCAGAGCCATTCCCTGTACACCTTGGGGTGCGACAGGGATGCCCTCTGGCTCCCACATTATTTAACATCTATTTTGACCACGTAGTTCATGAAGCCTTCAATAGCTGTACCGGGGGAATCTCCATTTGGTACAGATATAATGGAGGCTGATTGATGCCCGGGTGCGGTCAAGTGATGGCTCCCTATTGCTCAACCACGTTATGTATGCTGATGATTTGGTAATAGCTGCTCATTCAGAGGAGGAGTTGGAGACGCTGCTGCTGAGACTTTACCATCAGCCCCACCAAAACTAAGCACCTGCCTGGATATTTTGTACCATCGGACACTCCACCCCCACAACTCCCATTCGGTGATGGGGCAGTTGTGGAGAGAGTGGAGAGTTTCCCATACCTGGGCAGTGTGCTTATGACAGGCTCCAGTTTAACAGCAGAGGTCTCACTCCGAATCAGTCGAGCGGCAATATCTTTTCATCGGTTGCGTAACGCTGTGTGGAAGCTACCTGGTTTGTCGCTCCGCACTAAGCTTCAGGTCTTCTCGGCCACGGTCATTCCCTCCCTTCTCTACGCTTGCGAAACGTGGACCCCCTTAATGAAGCATCTTCGCTGGTTGGAAACATTTAGGCTGGCCTGCCTACGATCCATCCTGGGTTTAACCAGGCTGGATTGTGTGAGGAGCTCAAAAATCCTTGAAAGATCTGGGCAAAGTCCCATCGGTGAGCTCCTCCGGCAGGCAAGGCAACGTTGGCTGGGTCATGTATCCCGCATGCCCAGCCACCGCATGCCGAAACAGCTTTTGTTCGGCCGGATCGAGGGGGCTAAACGGGCGCGGCACGGGCTAGAGAAGAGATGGAGTGATGTGGTACAGGAGGACGTGGCGTTGAGTGGACTTGCCGATGACTGGTACGAGCGGTGTCAAGATCGGCCTCTGTGCAGGAGGCTTGTGAAGGATGCTATTGGGCAGTTGGAGGCAGTCGCCCTCTAACAACAACGGAGGGCGGAGGAGCGATGCTCACAACAATGAGCGGAGCGCCGGGTGGCTAAAGCACAGCAGGTTGACACAGTAGGGGGCACAGGTGGTGCACCAGCCAGTCATCTCAGTCAGTCGACCCGTGGCACCTGGGTCTGCCCCGTGACCTCCTGCCCGCGGGCGTTCGACAGTTCACGTGGCCTCAAGGTGCACATGGTCTGGCACAAGCGTCGTGGTGACGTCACCGCCACTTAGTGGCGAATGGCGGTTGTTGTTGTTGTGTCTGTGTGTGTGTCTGTGTGTGTATCTGTGTGTGTATCTGTGTGTCTGTGTGTGGGGTGTTTGTGGCGTGTCTGTGTGTGTGTGGTGTGTCTGTGTGTGGTCTGTGGCGTGTATGTGTGTGTGTAGTGTGTGTATGTAGTCTGTGTAGTGCGTGTGGCGTGTCTGTGTGTGTGCAGTGTCTCTGTGTGTAGTGTGTGGCGTGTCTGTGTGTGGTGTGTGTGGCGTGTCTGTGTGTGTGGTGTGTAGTGTCTCTGTGTGTGTGTGTATCTGTGTGTGTCTGTGTCTGTGTGTATCTGTGTGTGGTGTGTGTGTCGTGTCTGTGTGTGTGTGGCGTGTCTGTGTGTGTGGTGTGTGTGTGTAGTGTCTCTGTGTGGTGTGTGTCTCTGTCTGTGTGTGTAGTGTCTCTGTGTGTCTCTGTGTTTCTGTGTAACCGGTCCTGGGACTCACCGAGGTCTTCTCTGCAGGCTCCACCGCCACTATTTGGTGCTCGCAAAGTGGCAGTGGTCCCCCCACCACGGGGGGGCAGTGGGGGGGGGGGGCTCTGGGAGTTTGTTGCCTCGTGGATTTTCGCGTTCCATCCCCCCGAGGACGCGAGGCTTGCGGATCCCCCGGGGGTGGAAATCCCGCGGGGTTTTTCTCTCTCCACTGGGCAGCCCCCTTGCCAGGAAGGTCGACTGGACGGTAACGCATGCAGGGTCCCCCCCCCACCGCACTGGTAAATAACATAAACCCATAAAACAACATCGCTAAATAACTTATTGTTACATCTCTCGTCATCAGAGGACAAGGCGCGTGATGTTGAATTGAGTTTATTTGAATGTTGTGTATGTAACCTTGAAATGGATTTGATGTTGCCTGCGGGCAGAGTCGCAGCACCCTTTAAAACAAATTAGCTCAATGACTCTTCAGATTTGAAGCTTTCATCACTGAAAGGATTCATACTCTTTGGTTTTTTCGGTAAAGTCACGTAGGTGAAAAATAAATAAAATAAATGAAAACTAAATTTCGTTTTATTTTCAAAATAAATAAAATAAAACTAAATGTAATTTTCATTTATTTTATTTTATTTATTTACAAACTAAATTTAGTTATCATATATTTTATTTATTTTTTACATACATGACTTTACCGAAAAAACTAAAGAGTATAGCTCTGTGACCTTTACTCGGGAACCAATTTATTATTGTGACTTCAGAACTGTCCATGGCCGGAAGGTCAAGGGAGGCAGGGAGGGTAGGAGGGGGAGTGGGAGGGAGGAGGAGAGTCCTACTAAATCCGAATTTTCCATCTCCCATGGTGGCACGCAAGCCAGAGAGATTAGGAACCGTGTCGTATTTGTATCAATTAAAATGGACAGGAGTCAACAAGATACACCGCTCACTCTCACCGGGGCTAGGGACTCAACTTGGCCGTTTGAGCTGCGTGTCTCCAAATCAATCAATAATTCGTGAGTTCACATTCCAGCCATGGGCAACTCGGCCTCATCATTGTGGGCATAATTTTACACGACATCATTGGTAGCGTTGATTGCCCGTGTGTCTGCGAGTCAGTGTTGGTCGTCATGTTGGTCATACAGAGCCAAGGGCACATTCTGACCGGTACTATTGATGGGCTATATCTGACCTACGACCTACGACCCAAGTCAAAACAAGTGAGCACAATCGGTGTCCGTGATAACGATGGCATTGAGAGTTAAAGTTGCTGTTTCTGCTGCTGCCGACGACGATGATGATGAGGAGTTAATGAAGATGATTCATAATCGATGTTTGGGCGAGGTCACTTAATGACGATGAACCCTCCAAAATTGACATCGTAAAAACCCCCCCACCCACAGCCACACAGACGCAGGTGTCACGTGTGCGAGCGCTTTCACGATCGTTAGGCGGCGGCCGATGTGCACGTGACCCGTGATGCGGGCCGCGTGCGGGCGGCAGCGATGGGGAGGTGGATCACCGCACGAATGCTGCGAAACTCCCTCGCCCGTGAGCGTCGAGGAGGCGCCCATAACCCCCGGCTCGCCAGCAGAAGGCGGTGCAGCAATCGTGGATTAACCGCCATGCGTTTCGGTTGCTATCCGTTCGTATAAAAATGCTGCGCGCGTTGAGCTTTTGATCGCACCGTACGTAGCCAACCGTGCAAAATCAGAGGCGTGGGTGGAGTGTTTCTCCCCTCGCACAAGGAGCGGCTTTTCTCCGGGTGCTCAGGTTTCCTCCTACGCTTGTTCACACGACTCACTCATTGGCTGACAATATCCTGCGATTAAAAATAAATAAAAAAACACCCAAATGTCGAAGGTGCCCTACTGAGTGGAGAGTCCCCGTGACACTGCGTAACTTCCTGGATAATTTAATTATCATTATTTACACTCCGGACCCAGTTGGTTTTTTTTTGCTGTCGTCTGACGTACCGATTTGGGGAGGCATCATGCGCGTGCAGGGGCAGAGCCACGGGGGGGGGGGGGGCTGGGGGGGCCTAGCCCCCCCTGAAAGTTTGGGAAAGTCGGTCATCGGGGTAACTGGATATGCGGCTGCTGCAAAAGGGTGCAGGCTGCCACCTTGTGCTGCCCTGCAGGCTGCCACCTTGTGATGTCACCTTGTGCTGCCCTGCAGGCTGCTTGAGCGGCAGCCATTCGAACCACGTCAGCGGCTCCGACCTATTAATAAACTCCGCGTTCAAATCCAATAAAATGTGTTTCATACATTTGTGGCGCCCATTGGAAAACATAAACTGGATATCTCAGAATGTTGAAGTCAGCAACCCACCAAAGTAAAAATCCTGGCTCCGCCCCTGCGCGTATGGACAGATGGAGGGGAAACTCGCGAATGTTGCGCGATTCTAGTTTATCAATAATGAAACTGTTCCAGTGGGATAAGGCATTGCTGGAGAGCGTTACGGGATCCATGAGTACGCCCACTCCCTCCCCCCCCCTTGGTTATCATTTGCAATCGATGCAGAACTAGTGCACCACTATACGCCATCATGAACACTACAGCCGACTTAATCGAGATCCAAAACGCACAGAAATTACAGTGATACTCTGATTCAGGGGTCGGGAACCTTTTTGACTAAGAGAGCCATGAAAGCAAAAAATTTGGAAATTTATTTCAGTGAGAGCCATATAATATATTTTAAAAGTGAATTCAACTAAATGTCAGTATAATAAGCCTCTGAATTTATTCTTTTAAATAATGTTGTTATAACACTCACCATTAATGCGACTTCTGGTGCTGCATGGATTTGCTGATGTCTTTGTAGTCGGGTTGGTACTTGGTGAGGTTAAGCTTCATGCAAGCGTTGAGGCTTTCATCCGTTAAACGTGATCGTAGGTTGGACTTGATGTTTTAAAGATGTGAGAATGACTGCTCACATGCATACATAGATCCAAACATGGTCAATACAGCAATACTCACACGCTGCAGTGTGTGGTATGTGACAGGAAGCGCGTTCCAAGTTTTGAGAATCAGCTGGTCTTCGGGTTGGAGTTTTTTCATTTCTGTCCACATGTGCTTGCTCGCCAACTCCACTTTCTGTCGTGTGATTCTTTCCAAATCTTCATTCAGTGACTTGAACTTATTCACCCACATGTCTGAGGCCTTCAGGTCAGCCACTTCTGCTTCAAAATCTCTGACGGAGACACCAGGGATGTAATTCAGGTCGGCTGTGTTCAGTGAACACTCGTTTGGATGGGTGATGAACTTAAAAAGACGAGTGTGCTCACGAAATTCTCCAAAGCGTGCTTTGAAGGACTGTAGGAGACTGGATGTGCAGCCAGCTAGCTGGTGGAGATCAAGGTTTTGAATGGGCTCACTTGCTGTGCATGCATCTTTAAATTGGCTCAGTTTTTCAAAATGTAGTAAACGACCTGTTTCAAGATCCGTGATGAAAAGCTCCAGCTTGTTTTCAAAAGCAAATACAGCTTGTTGAAGGGATAACACTGTATTTCCAATGCCTTGCATTTTCACGTTGAGCTGGTTCAGATGTTCAGTCAGATCTACGAGATAGTAAAACTTGAGGAGCCACTCGGTGTCGGCTAGCTCAGGATGCCCGACGCCTTTCATTTCAAGGAAAGTCCGGATTTCGTTCAGGCAAGCCGCAAAACGGCTAAGCACCTTCCCTCTTGACAACCAACGCACATTGCTGTGCAAAAGCAGACCAGGATAGTTATTTACAACTTCATCCAGCAGTGTTTTAAACTGGCGATCATTTAAGGCTCGGGCAACAATAAAGTTGATCACACGAATGACCAGCGACATCACTTCGCCAAACTGCCTGTCACACATCTGAGCACAAAGTGCCTCCTGGTGTATAATGCAATGGAAACTTAGGATGGGTCTATTTTCATGTTCACGGAGAAGCGCCACAAATCCTTTGTTTTTCCCCACCATACACGGAGCACCATCAGTACACACTGAGATAAGTTTATCCATAGGTAGACTTTTTTCTTGAGCAAACTCCATGAAAGACTTGAATAAATCCTCACCTCTTGTGGACTCTTTTAATGGCAGAACAGCAAGACTTTCTTCGCGCGGTGTGTCACCGACAGCATATCTTGCAATCACGCTGAACTGCAACAAATGGCTCACGTCTGTTGACTCATCCAAAGCCAGAGAAAAGAACGGCGCTGCATTTATGTCCTTCACTTGCGTTTCCTCCACTTTGTTTGCCATCACGATGGTACGATCATGAACAGTTCTTGCCGACAGAGGCATGTCTTGTATCCGTTTGATTATCTTGTCTTTGTTCGGAAGATCATCAAAAAGTTCATTGGCTACATCCAGCATGAACGTTTTAGCATACTCGCCATCTGTGAATGGTTTTCCGTTCCTCACTATTGCTAAAGAACCAGCAAAGCTAGCCGAATTATAGTCACCTTGCCGGGTCCATACGCGGAGTTGCTGCTGGCTAGCTTGCACCCTGCTCAGAAGCTCTTGGCACGCTTTCTTTCTGCTGTCTCCTGCAGGGTATTTTGATGCAAAGGTAGCGTGGCGCGTGTCGAAGTGCCGCTTTACATTCGACCGTTTCAACGATGTAATTTTGTCATTGCAAATTAGACACACCGCAGAACCCGCTCTCTCCACAAAGGCGAATTCTTCGGTCCATTCGTCCTGAAATGTACGATACTCGTCGTCTTTTTTTCTTTTCGCCATCTTCTTCGTCGAAGGGTTAGCTTTGAGCTAATGACCGAGCAGACGCAGTCTCAGACTGATTCAAAAGGGGGCGTTTACCTGTTTTACCCAGCAACGGCAAACGTAGGCCAGTATCATCCAATTAAAATAATGGACAATTGCTCCTGCAGCCCTGAACAGGACATGCGCAGTGAAAAATCGATGGATGGATTAAAACAAGTGAGAATATTTTGTTTTATCTGCGAGCCATATGCAATCATCAAAAGAGCCACATCTGGCTCGCGAGCCATAGGTTCCCGACCCCTGCTCTGATTTAACGTCGCTTCGCAAATTAGGTCGTCACTTTATTAACATCGCCACCCGATTTGCGTCGCCTCAACCCCCACACTCACGTCGCTGACAGCATCACCGTTCGTCCTCTCTCGTTATCCATCGCCTCTCAGCCCCTTCGCCTCCACCACCACCTACTACCACCATCACCACTTACTACTACCACCACTACCACCACCACCACCTACTACTACCACTACCACCACCACCACCATCACACTATCAATCGCTTCGGTATAACGCCGTTTCGATACTCAGGAACGCATCCCCGACGTCCACACACACACACACAGATAGACACACAGAAAATTACTTTTATAGGCAAGGTTGTCTACAAGTGTAGCGTGAAGTGTATACAGTGCAACGCTGCTCAGTGAAGGGTATGACGGATGCTGCAGGGGCGGCTCCCTAAACAACTTTGTAGGGGTCACCGAACCGCACTGTGAATCCTCAGTGTGCCGAGTGAATGTTTCTAACATTTGGCAAAACGCGGCGTTAACAAGAACGGAGTTAAAAGGAACAACAAGGCCACTTAGTCACTAACCGCATTCAAGTGGTGACGGTCAAAAACAACGGTGCTTCTGCATTGTGGAAATTCACCACGTGCGGATGTTGGCAAGTGTATAGTAGGACAGTGAAGTGTAGCGTATCAAAGTGTAGCGTTTGTAGTAGTGTAATGTATAGTGTAACGTGGCTCGTAGCGATGGGCATGCTGGATGCCGTGGTGCCCCAAACAAACTTCGTGGGGGTCACCAAACACCCGCAGGACCCGGGGCTGAAACCAGATGGAGTCCGATTTCAGCCGAGGCCACCCCTAGGCTGCGGTTTGAGGCTACTTGCACAAGAATTGATCGGTCCATGGGCACAGCTCGCAATCGACGTTCCAGTGGAGTTGTTCCTTGCATCCGCATTGCTTCTCCACCGTGACTGGGGGGGGGGGGGAACAGCACGGGGCGAGGGTGCGAAACGAACGCGAGAACCGTCGTCATTTTGACCGCGAGATTTTTTTGATCGCAATTTTGCGATCGCCGTTGACGCCGCCGTCTCCGTGCCGGCGTTGCTTGGGTGGCTGTCCTAGCCCAAGTTTTTGTTTCTATCCTAGCCCAAGTTTTTGTTTCTATCCTAGCCCAAGTTTTTGTTTCTATCCTAGCCCAAGTTTTTGTTTCTATCCTAGCCCAAGTTTTTGTTTCTATCCTAGCCCAAGTTTTTGTTTCTCTCCTAGCCCAGGTTTTTGTTTCTATCCTAGCCCAAGTTTTTGTTTCTATCCTAGCCCAGGTTTTTGTTTCTGTCCTAGCCCAAGTTTTTGTTTCTATCCTAGCCCAAGTTTTTGTTTCTATCCTAGCCCAAGTTTTTGTTTCTGTCCTAGCCCAAGTTTTTGTTTCTATCCTAGCCCAAGTTTTTGTTTCTATCCTAGCCCAAGTTTTTGTTTCTATCCTAGCCCAAGCGCTGTATATGCTGGTCATAGCGAAGTACCATAGGATATGAAAGTATGTTATCTGCACGATGCGCCCTAATAAAAAAAAGAACGAAGGCAAGTTTTCCGAGGGACATTACAGTAGTGTAGAATAGTGTAGAGTGGTGTATAGTTGTATAGTGTAGCATGCAGCGTAGTGTATAGTGTGTGATGTATAGTGTAGTCGTGCATTGCAGTGTATAGTGTGCATGCTGAACTTCTTCACACCGTACATAGCTAACCATGCTCAGGAGGTGCGGGGGAAGGGCAAACACTAAAAGTGCTTCTAAAGAAGAGCTTTAAATCTAAGCGCCTTCTAATATCGGAAGAGCATTCCAGACGGCCGCAGAAGCACATCCGAAAGCGCTGCGCAATGATGCAGTGACCACTGCCTTTGTTCGATGGCCGAGCCAAAAAGCCGCTGCTACCAAGATGACCGGAGTTTGTTCCAACGGTTCATGCTCCTGGACGAGATCATTTTTTTTTTACCGTGGTTTATTTGTGGAAAGCCGAGTGGCTGAGCGGAATCAAAATGGCTGACTCCGTTTCAGATCGCGGGCTCCCAATTCCGTGTTTCGGCCGTCCGTAATTTCAACGATAAATGTTGCTACGTTTGAGTTGTATATTTTTGCTCGATACCAGATTAGAAACATTCAGAAAATGTCCTTTCACTGAAATGTGACACACATGTAGAGAGAGAGACAGCAGAGGTTGTGGGTTCGATGCCGGCCCCTGCTGCTGCATATTTGGAGTCTGCGTCTCATCATCATCACGGTGGCTAGTAGATGTTAACTATCTCGCCTGATATGCAGGGGTCGTGGGTTCAATCCCAACTCTGACAATGACCGCTGCTGTATGTTTGGAGCGTTTCAGATCTGCCTTGTGCTCGCGGATCTGGTCAGAGACATGACGTTTCGTTTACCCAACGTAACAATCACCAAATGTGCAACTTCGTTTGTAGACTCCAGGGTATTGCAGGTCAGGAATGACATCCTTCACAGATGGGATTAGATCACGGATTTTGTGTAATATGAAATAGTTGCCGCTTTTTAATGAATAGTTTTAGTTTATTTTCGGGGAGGGGAGGGGGGGGTGGGTGGGGTGAGATGCGCACCTTGAGAGGTGTCGTATCCTCTGTCACAGCACGTGACACAGCGTCCCTCGGTGGCCCCCTCCGAGGTGACGCTGCACTGCGGCCCCACCGTGCCGGGGACGCCGTCAGTCTCGTCGCGCTCGCAATACTCCGGGCTGGCGTTCACGTGAACCAGGTCGTTCACCGTGGGCGCCGTCAACCGCTCGTTCACCGCCTCCAGACGCCGGCGGGGCCAGCGGGCGGCGCCGCCCCTGCTGCCGTTGGCGCCTCCGGCACCACCCCCACCGTTGTGGCTCACCAGCTGCACGGCAGAACTTTTGTCGTACTTTTCCTGCAGCAACCATCATCGTCGTCATCAGGGGATGTGGTGGTTGTTGAGTGAATGCGGGGAGCTCCCTTAGCTGTGAGGGACCCCCCCTCCCCCCCCCCTCCCCCACCCCCCCCCGTCTGTAACCCTCCTATGGATTCATCCTCACTCTTGGTTCTTTCGGTAAAGTCACGTAGGTAAAGAAAATAAAAGATAAAAAATGTAATCACGACGTTTCGATTGCAACACAAGGAATTATCATCAGGTGTGACAACCACAGCAAGAACATTTTACTGAAGTGGGAGAGAAACCGGAGTCAAGGGGTTTATACTGGCCATGGTGGGGGGGGGGGGGGAGTGGTCGGGGCTGTAGGTGCGGGAGGAGGGGCCAGTGGGGAGAGAGCCACGCATCTACAACGATTGCCGCCAACACGGATGGTGGCACTCGCAACAAAATAGCCGCACTGCCAAGCGCTGACGATGTAATTAACTCTGTAAAATAAACTAGCATCCGGTAAATAAGAGGGAACAACTATGAACTGTTAAATTTTACTTGGTTAATAACACATTTTAATGATTGCTCAGTTTGTATCTGTCCTCTGGGTTGAAGTTATGTCTGTGTTTGTGTATCTGGATGGCTTCATGAACAAATCTTTGATGGTAGCCAGACGGCTTGCAGAGCACTTTGGTCTCGGAGAAAACAATATCATGGGAGCCCACGGCGTTGTAGCAGTGATAAGCCACGGCGGAAAAGTTAGTTCGAGCCGTGTTTCAAATCTCGCGGATACGGTCTGAGACATGACATTTCGTTTCCCCAATGTAACAATCGAAACAAATGCAACTCAGTTTGTAAACTCCAGGGTATTGCATGTCAGGAATGACATCCTTCACAGATGGGATTAGATCAGGGATTGTGTACTGTACTGAATCGGACCTGGATCTTGTGCTTGTTTTTAAGATTTTGGAAATCTTTTTGGTAACGCCTGCTATGTATGGTAACGTGATGGTTCCCCCACCCCCACCATGCCCAGTATAAACCCCTTGACTCCGGCTTCTTTCCCACTTCAGTAAAATTTCTTGCTGTGGTTGTCACACCTGATGACGATTGCTTGTGTTGCAATCGAAACGTCGTGATTTTTTAAATATTTGTATTTTTTATTTTCTTTACCTCCGTGACTTTACCGAAAGATCCTTGCGGTCATGAAACTTCAAATCTAGAAGGCTTCATCCTCGTCACTCCCACCCCACACTCACCTCCTCTGGGTGCAGTCTCATCACCTGCAGCCGTGAGCTCACCTTCAGAAAGTTCCCAACGCTGCGAAAGTCGGCGAGCTGCTGCCAGCAGATTTTCAGCATGCAGGTGCCAAATAACTCGTGGCACTTGCAGCCCATGTACGCCAGATTGTACACCGCCTGCAGCACCACCACTAGCACCGTCATCATCGTCACCACCACCACCACACTCACCGCCACCATCATAATCGCCACTACCAACCGCCGTTCGCTAACAAGTGGCGGTGACGTCACGACGGCACCTGTGCCTGCGTCCGGGGATGGAATTCCTTTCCAGCTCAGACCCAGCGTGCCCTTCGCCACAAACATCACCTCTTGCTGTGTGTAACGGCTCTCTCGCTGCTCCAGCAGTTCAACTGCTGGGTTATGTTTTTTCGCCCTAAAGACGACCGCTTTGTGGTGTTGCGATCAAAACGGCGTGGACGTTTTATTTTTTCTACCTCCGTGATGACTTTACCGAAAGAACCCAAAGGGGTGTGGATTCCTGCAGTCGCGAAAGCTTCAAATCAAGATTCATGCATAACAATAATCTTAAATGTAAGAACTGTATCCTGCGACCAGACGTTATTGTACTTGAAACATAAACCGGTAAAATTTTGATTTAAAGCTTTCGTGATTGCAAGGATTCATATTCTTGGTTCTTTCGGTAAAGTCACGAAGGGAAACAATAAAATAATTAATAAATATATAACCAATAAAATTCTCACGACGTTTCGACTGCAACACAAGCAATCATCAGGTGTGAAAACCACAGCAAGAAAATTTGGAAAAAGTTGTGTTTTTTTTCTTCAAATTTTGATGATGATTGTTTGTGTTGCAGTCGAAACGTCGTGAGAATTTTAATGTTCATATTTTTATTTTTTATTATTTTATTGTTTCCCTTCTACGTGACTTCACCGAAAGAACCAAGAATATAACCGGTGAAAGTTAAAGCGAGAATCATTGCATCAATCACGATTGGTAATACAACCCGAGCCGACGAAGCCGAACCTAATTTGCATTGATCGCAAAAAATAACTTTTTTCCATTACATTTGTTTTTTTAATGACAATACATACACATGCACAACCCACCCGTTCACCCACTCACCAGCCGGCCGGCCTCGTTGTTGTGCAAATTCAACGCCAAAGACTCCCCTCCTTGCCCGCTGCCACGATTGCGATCGCCCGCATCCACGAACCACTTGGCGAATTGGTATCCGTATTCGACGTCGTCTCCGGAGCCGCCCCGCCGAGCATCCGGCGGTAGCTTCATGGCGTGGGGAACGACCCAGGAGCAAGCACCCTGCAGGGCCCCCTGGCGGCAGGCGCGCGCCACCGCGTGGGCCACTCCGGCAGCGGTGACGGCGGAGACGAACGCGGCCTCGCGCGAGCCTGGGGAGACTCCCAGAGGGGCGTCGTGCGTGAAGCCCGCCCCGTCAGCTGGAGACGGTGCGGCCAGACCGGTGTGGGAAGGGGTTTTGGGGGAGAACACGCCAAGCAGGTGGTAGGGAAAACGTCGCCTATTTAGAGACAGACCGCTCTCACGGGATTTGCCCGGGGACCGAACAATGGGCTCCGCGGCCCTGCGAAAGGAGAGCCCCCGAATCGGCGGCGTGGGGGCGCGCAGCTCAGAAGCGGCAGCAGCACGAGCGGCTGGGGAGAGCTCCCACCCTCAAGGACCGACACGAGTGGGGACCAGGGGGATCGTCGCCGCGGGTAGGAGCCGAGCGCCGTCTCCAACTCCGCGGAATAGATCTCGGGACAGGGAAACGATCAGGTGACGGGTATTACGATCGCTGCTTTTACAGCGGCCGACCTGGGGAGCGAACTAGGGCCGGTGGGACGTCCGGGACCCCCAAGAGGCGTGCCAGGAGCATCAGGAGCAGTGAAGTGAGCGAGCCGCAGCCTGGCACTGGCCCAGAGCGAAGGCGGTTGCCATCGGGATAACGGGGCGGCCGCTTGGGCCGCCCGCGGACATCTCCCGCTGCCCGAGGACGGGAACTCTGCGAAGCAGAGTCGCGTAGGGGAGGGGGAAACCCCTGGAGGAGGAACGCGGGAACTCCGAAGCAGAGTCGCGTAGGGGTGGGAGGTGGGCGACCGGGCGACCCCCCCCCCCCTTTCCCCCCCCAAAAAAGCTTCTGTGTGCGTGTCTCGGGGAAGCGGTCGGGCACCTTAGGTGCGAGTGGATGTGGCGGGCTCGCTCTGACCCCTTACCCGACTCAGCCACGAGGTCCAGTGCGTCCTCCGCGCCAGGCACGGTGCAGTTCCACCGTTTGCCCTGGAACTGGTGCCGGCACTCGGACAGCGCCAGGTGGACGCCCTCGGCCACGTGCGCCACGTGGTCCCGGTGCCGCAGGCATATTCTGCGCTGTGCGGGAGACAGCCCCGGCACCCAAATGCACAGCAGCCGATACTCGGAGGGGTCAAAGTTGGGGGCCCACAGTGCGAGCGACCTGCAGAGGGATGGGGGCGGAAGTCACGGTGGCCGGGGGATGTTGACTACCTCGCCTGGTACGCAGGCAGTTGTGGGTTCGATCCCAACCCCTTAAAAAATGCCTGCTGCTGCATGTACGTTTTGAGTTTGCATGTCTCTCCCCATGGTTGCGTGGATTCATCTCCAGGTCCCTCTGGTTTAGAATCAACGTCTCTACGCGTTTGGAGTGATTTGGCTGCTGCTATAAATCACCACGTGATGATGATATCGGCCACTTGCTTGAGCTATAAAGTGCGATAGCCAGGCCTCTCCTGAAAAAGTGCTACATGATAAAAAGTTAAATAGAGCAAATATCTGTGGAATTTCTACAGATTTGTAAATTTGAATATTACACGATGTACACACACACACGAGTTATTCTTCTCTGAAGTTGTGTAGTGACACAGCGCCGACCGCTGTCCAGCGGCGGCAACTGCTGTGGACAGCGAGTGCACTCACGCCGTCGAGAGTCTACACACGGCCGCTGCGTGCCGGCAGGGCGGAGGAACCGGGGCAAGGGTCACGGAAGACCTCACAGGGAGGGAGGCCCCTGGAACCCTCTGGTTGGTTTGAGAAGGGAGGTGGGGCCAGGGGCGGGGCCAGGGCAGGGCCAGGGGCGGGGCCAGGCCAGGCCAGGGGCCAGGGGCAATATAAAAGCAGCGGTGAGAGCGCTCCGGGCTGCCGGTACTGGGAATGGACTCTTCTTCTCATTGTCGCCTTCACCGGTAATTGTGCGGCCAGACAGCGGTTGGTCGTCTCGGTCGACGCAACGCGGTTCAGGGTCGTGTCTGGGCCGCGGCTGTACGGCAGCGTGGTCGAGAGAGGCCGGAGTTGGTGTAACGGAAATAAGAGACGGTGCCTCCTGCGACTGCATCGTCTCCGACTGTGCGTGTGCGTGCCGCACGCCGGAGGAGGACGCTACATGGGCGCAGGATGGGAAACAAGCGATTGTCTTTTAGCGCGCAAGACCCCGGCCGAGCCAAGTGACTCTTTCCTCAGCGGCGACCTGGCGATCATCACGCTGACACTTACAGCAGTAGGCAAACACTCTCAACGCGTGCTTCTAAATGTGGAGGGAATAATCGGAGGACCCCGGAATAAAAATTCTTAAGACGACCACGGGGAAAATATAGCAACTCCAAATATACGGCATGTGTCAAGGTCGCGATTGAACCCACGACCTCCTGCATAACAGCCGAGGTCGTCAACATCTCCTAGCCACCATGGTGCCCCAATATACCGCGCTAGATACTGTATATGTGATGTATATACACGCACACGATAAAAAAAATTCCGTACAACAACCGTATTGAGTGTGCAAAATAGAGGCAAGGTAAGAAGGTTGCTCAAATCGACGTCGAAACTTGTGAGCTCTCATCGCAGCAGTGAGGACGAAGACAGCGGCAGTGGCGGCGGCTTGCGGTCACCACAAGGAGGCGCTGGCGACTGCCCACAGCTGTGCCAAGGCGCAGAGCCCCAGCGGGAACCAGTCCACACGTCGCAGGGGATCCATCGAAATCCTCGTGGTCAGCGGCGCTGCGCAGAAGAGAAGCGGCCCGGTGGTGACGATGTTAACTCCCTCGCCTGGTACACAAGAGGTCGTGGGTTCGACCCTGACGATGCCCGCTGCCGTATGTTTTGAGTTTTCACGTCTCGCTCATCATCATCATCATCACCACCACGGTGGCTGGGAGATGTTCATTACCTCGCGTGGTACGCGGGATCGAACCCACGACCGCTTGCGTACCAGGCGAGGGAGTTAACATCTCCTAGCCACAGTGATCGTGACCAACTCGACTGCCGTCACTCTGGTGGGTACGATGGAATTAAGCTGCGGTAACGACGTTAAATCTATGAATGCATGCGGGGTATATGGAGGTGCGGGCTATCTGAATTTCTGCGGGTTACATGCTTGAAACTACGGTAGTCTCAATGGAGCGTGGCTGCTGGTGGAGGGGGGTGAGGGCATGTGAGGATGATGAGTCTCCCCGGTATCGTCTGAAGAGCGCGATGGGCCGGGGAGTTTCATGCTCCCCACCGTGAAACACTTGCACACGCACACACAAAGACAAAGGTCCCCCGTGCAAGCCTTAGACCGTCGAGGCAAGTACCGTTAGCGAGTAGCGGCGCCACGCTCGGCCGCCTTTGTCTCCCCTGTGGCGAGGTCTACCCATCGCACCAGGTGTGCTCATTTGAGGCCGAGTATACTTAGGGGAGGCCCAGGACCGGTTCAGATAATCGTCACTGGCGTTGGCCGTGAGCGAGGGAACTGAAATCGGGTCAAGAATTGACTCCACCTACGTTCATCAGATTTATATTTTTAAGGCCGGAAGTTTGACCACTCGCTCGCTCCCTTCGGGGCGAAGCGGCTAAGGAGCGAAATCCTTTCGCGTGAAGACGAAAAGAAACTCGCCCGCAATGTGGCGCCATTCCGATTGCAAACGGTGCGACACTTCGGGACGTGCTCCACGGGCCGTGGACGAGTTTCCCCGTCGTCGGCAGTCTCACCTGGCAGGTGCACAGGCAGGTACACAGCCTGGCAGGCAGGTAGGTAGGCTGGCAGGCAGGAAGGCAGGGCAGGCAGGTGGGGCAGGCAGGCAGGCGGGTAGGCAGGCAGGCAGGCGGGCAGGTAGGCGGGCAGGCAGGCAGTGGAATCCACACCCCCGCAGTGTCAGCGGAGGGCCCTTTTATAGATCTTGTTGTTTGTCAAATTAGTCATCACGGCGTGCTCATCACGAGTCCACGTGCTCCCGAGATGATCTCATCCCACACACACCTGCAGCCACTTTCCACAAAGCCCTGCCCCCCTCCCCACGTGCGTCCCTCGCTCCTCATCAATCAAGAGACACCCTGCCCCCAACGCCATCACTCTGACTGCCACAGTGATAGACTTGGGGGGTGGGTTATGTCCGCAACGTTGTGTCCACGTTCACGCAGATGCGTAAACGTGGTTTTCTCGACATATTATTTATGTTGAGTTTAACACGTAGGCTTTCGCGACCAATATTATTCACAATCAAGGTTTTTGGGTTAGATCGTGTTATTTAATGTGTTTTAACTCTCCACCACCCGACACGGCCAAACAGTAAAAAAAGTGTCACGTTTAAAAAAGACAAATAGTTCACTGCTTTAGCCAATCGGTGTGTTGAAGAGTGAATAAATATCATTTACATTTTTTGAGTAGTACGACGTTTCGCTGGTAATTACATTCAGCATCAACGGGCGATTTGCCAGAATGGTGAAGCCCTCTCCACTTGCTCCCGGTCTTAAATAGAGCAGCAGCAGGGTGACGTCATCATTTAACCCAGTCTGGTGCGGTGATTTGAGGCGGAGCGGGTATTGTAATTATATAATAGATTGGTAATCATTCAATCGTTATTCATTGGTTTTTTTTCCCATGTAAGGAATTGTTTGGATTGCCACGTACGGCGCGAAAGAAGTCCAACGTCTATGTTGAGTGATCGCTGCACTCTCACGGGTCACTACGCTCTACCGTACAACACCGTGCGGTCTGTCAAAGGCCCTCCTCGCTCGTGGGTGAGTTATTCAAGGCAGAGCCATACGGTGAAGAACAGAAGTCAACGGAAGCCCGCGAATGTGTTAACAAATTCATCAATAACGGAGGTTTTTTGGGGTCAGATCGCGTAAATGTGTAAATGTTGTGTTGTTGAACCCGCCGCCACCCGAGACAGCCAACCAGTGAGGGTTGTCACGTAAACAGAACGTGGCCAATTCGTCACTGGTACAGCAGGCCGGTTGTGTGTTGGAGAGCTGGCTAGCTGTCACCTGAAGCTCGTTGTGATTAATGGCGAAACGTCATGGTACTCAGTTTGTTAATGTCGTGGCTTGACTGTCCAACACACAACCGGTGTTCTGTACTAGTATACTACACTATACACTACACTATACACTACACTATACACTACACTATACACTACACTACTATACACTAATATACACTACACTATACACTACACTATACACTACACTATACACTAATATACACTACACTATACACTACTATACACTACACTATACACTACTATACACTACTATACACCAATATACACTACACTATACACTACACTATACACTACACTATACACTACACTATGCACTAATATACACTACACTATACACTACACTATACACTACTATACACTACACTATACACTGCATCATACACTGACATACACGACACTATACACTAATATACACTACACAATACACTACACTATACACTACTATACACTACACTATACACTACACTATACACTAATATACACTACACTATACACTAATATACACTACTATACACTACACTATACACTGCACTATTATACACTACACTATACACTACACTATACACTACACTATACACTACACTATACACTACACTATACACTACTATACACTACACTATACACTGCACTATACACTAGTACACACTACACTATACACTACTATACACTACTATACACTACACTATACACTAATATACACTACACTATACACTACACTATACACTACTATACACTACACTATGCACTAATATACACTACACTATACATTACTATACACTACACTATACACTACACTATACACTAATATACACTACACTATAAACTAATATACACTACCCTATACACTATACTATACACTAATATACACTACACTATACACTACACTACACACTCGTGCTGTGCTAGTGACGAATCGGCCACGTTCTGTTCATGTGACAACCCTTACTGGTTGGCTGTGTCGGGTGGTGGCGGGTTTTAACGACACAACATTTATATTTGTACGCGATCTGACCCCACAAAAACCTCTCGTGGATGATAATGTTCGTTACAGCCTGCTACGTGTTAAACCGTTCAGAAATGCTTCGTATAATTCACAGCAGCCATTATAAACCATGATGTTGTCTTAAACAGAGACATCCTCCGACGAAAGTAAAATCATTGATCGGCCTACGCTTTAAAAGCGCTGGCATTGCAGCGGCACTGCGGTGTTACCACACAACAAATCTGCACCGCTGATTGTAGAGGCTTGGGGGGATTTGCCAAGGCCACTCCGTCATCAAGAAGGGCCCCTGGTGACTGTCGCGGTCCCCAAGTGACGAGATTCATTCCCCAGGCCGGACGAACGAACGGCCGGGGGCGGCGCAGCACGTGACGCAAGAGTCACGTCGGCTGGGGGTCTCGGTCGGTGATGCCCAGAGGGGCGGCAAGGGAAATCCGGCCAGGCCCCTCTGACGGCCGATAGCCGAGAAGCACCGAACGTCGGTGAAGCTGCTTGTTGTGATTACTGACGACACGTCGTGTTCACGTTGTTCATGTTTGGGCTTTGCTCTCCAGCGCACCGCTGTTGCCATGCTAGTGACGAATTGGGCCACGTTCTGTTCACGGGACAAACTAACTGGCTGCGTCGGGTGGTGGCGGGTTTAACGACACATTTATATATTTACGCGATCTAACACAAAAAACACCTCTATCACGGAGGTAATTCATGATTTGCAGCGGAATGTAGTTTGTGTGTTACAAGTCCTGCCACGCGCGACAATAGTCAGACAACATTTGTCTTCATCCTGGGACCTCCTTTTGCCAGCGCCAAAAAGTGATGGTAGGTTTGTCCACCTTTTTGTCTGGCAACGAAACAGCGGCGTCAAGATGTTAAAACGCCAAACTGAAACCTTTTACAAGGAATCACGTTGCTGCATTCACCACAATGCTTGTGGTCAAAATGCAAACAAAAAACGTACTCTGATCATATATGATGATGCATGTCTTTGAAACTGCTTGGGTCTACACCAGAGACGCATTTTTGGCCTTTTGGCGTCCTCTGGTCTAACACCGTCTGAGACGAGGCTCCTAAGAAAGCTGTCTCTGGTGTGGGCCAATCAGTTTTCAAAGACAATGCATCATCAAATATTATCAGAGTGTGTTGTTTTTGTTTGCATTCTGATCACAAGCATTGTGGTTAATGCAGCAACGTGATTCCTTGTTAAAAGGTTTCAGTTTTGGTGTTTTAACATCTTAACGCCGCTGTTTCGTTGCCAGAAGAAAAGGGGAAAACCCCTATGATCATGTATTCGTCTGTTTGGTTTTTATTTTATCCGCAAATTTCAGGACTAACTGAGCAGCACCTCAATTACTGTTTTCAAGCCGATGCGGTTGAGTTTCTAAGAGACTGACGTTGTACAATGGACTGATATCCTTTAGGCTCCTCACTGAAATCTATTTGAAACCCAATTTCATCTCAAAATGCCTTTTTTTGCTGATGGATTTCTGAGCAGCTCCAGTTGTTTATCTTGAGTGTCGTTGGGACGGACGGATGGACGGATCTGCAGCGAGGGCATTGAGCCAGAATCGCCGAGACCCTGGGTTTGAATCCAAGCAACAACCGCCTAATGTTTAAACCGTACCCTTAAATGTGTACATTTGATGTCGGCCAAATCACCAACGACTACGCTAACCATCGTGCTAAAAATAGTTCTCACTTAATTTGGGCCAAGTTCCAGCTCTACACAAATAAATATTTTTTTTCTCACCATAATTCGACTCGTCCAATCAACATGCTGTTTGCTCGCCTCGTCGCAGGGCATCGACGTGAAGTGTTGTGCCCCCTCCTCCTGGTGGGTGTGTGTGTCAATCGAAGGTCATTTGAAGGGAATCTCAGAAACGCTTGCGAAATCCGCCTCGCGAGCGGGGGGAGGGGGGAGGGTTGGTGGAGGCCGCCGCTCCGCTTCGCGAGAGTTCCAGACGGACACTTCGTCACGTGACGTCATACGGAACGCACGTTTCTGGAATAACGTTTGGGGGGAAAAAAAAGACGCCAAAAACACATCTGAGCATGAATTTTGATTTGAAGCTTTCGTGACTGCAGTGATTCATATTCTTGGTTCTTTCGGTAAAGTCACCACGTAGAAGGGAAACAATCAAATAATCAAATATATAAAACAATAAATTCTCACGACGTTTCGACCGCAACACGAGCAGTCATCATCAGGTTTTCACACCTGATGATGATTGCTTGTGTTGTGGTCGAAACGTCGTGAGAATTTTATTGTTTTATATATATTCTATTATTTTATTGTTTCCCTTCAACGTGACTTTACCGAAAGAACCAATAATATATCTGAGCATAGTTAAGAGGCGTGCGTGCAACTGTCCCGATTAAGCAAATGGCGTGGTAAAGTGGGCTTGGCCTGCCTTTGTTTATCATCATGGCTCTGGAAGAAATCCCCAACCCCTCACCCGGGGTCGGTGGGGGGAGAACCCGGCCCCTCAACGTCCCGGCTCCCTGTCTCTCCCCAGCGCAGGGTGGCACCCCCAATTTGACTGTGCCCCCAACCACAGGTAAGTAGACACCGGGCAGCACGTGCTGTGTATGTCCGACGCTACACAGGGTCCTCGCAACGTGGTGATAATACGCCGTATCAACGACAATCGTACGATCCGTGATGATCGTACGATCCATCTGCTAGATACCGTCATATCCCCGTGATTGTTGTAGCTGGTTTAAATTTGTTTTATTTCCTGACCGGGAAAAACTAAAACATCAATAACAAATAGGTTCGTTAACGTCGTTAATAAATGGGCATCGTCCATTACATTAATGCTTTGCAATATTTTTCAAAATAATTGACGCCACGGTGATTGACCTGCATGATTTTCATAATGAAGATAATTACGTAATTTGTTTCAGTGGAGCTGACAGCATGTACCGAGTACGTTATAAGTGTGACAGATGGCCTTGATTATAAAATACTAGCTGTACTACCCGGCTTCGCCCAGGACTTGGATCCACAACGCCCGGCCGCCTTTGTCTCCCCAGTGGGGATGTTCACACACCACAGCAGTTACTCGTTTGAGGCTGAGACGACCTAGGGGAGGCCCAGGACCGGTTAAAATAATCGTCACCGGTGGTGGCCGTGAGCGGAAATCGAACTCGGGTCGCCGGGTTCGTAGCGCAGCGTAGCGCTAACCACTACACTACAATGTGTTACGCTTCCACACACACACAGACACACACACAGACACACACACAGACACACACAGACACACACACGGACACACACACAGACACACAGACACACACACAGACACACACAGACACGCACACATAGACACACACACAGTCACACACAGACACACACACAGACACACACACAGACACACACACGGACACAATGTATAAACCTCCACCCACTCGTGCAAGTGATGAATATAATAGTTAAGTGCCAATATGGCCTTGTAAACACGCGTCCACGTCACGTGCTCTCGCAATTAACTCATTAACCCGATTGGCAATCATTGACATCCACGCGCGTGGCTTCCCAGCGTCACGTGGCCGTCAAGGCATCGGCCAATCAATTATGCAAATTAGTGTCGCAATCCCACTGATTGATGAATCAAGGCGGGCAGGCTGAAGGAGGAGTGAGCCTAGTGAATAGTGAATTGTTCACTCGGTGCGTGTGTGGAGCGGTGGCTACCGCCGGCGCTGTGGAGGGCTTGTTAATGATCGTTCACTGGACTCGACATTGGTGGTGGTGGTGGTGATGTTGTAAGGAGTTGGGGCACAAAGTGAAGCTTCACCTGGCCAGGAGCACGGTTTGTTGTCTCGAGTTTACGACGTTTGTTATTCGAGCTACAAATAGCCGAGTGGGGGGTGGGGTGTGGACGCGTTGCAGACCCCCAACTCTGTGCGTTCTCTACCGTAGTCTCCAGATTCATAGACGCACTTTCTGGAGAATGTGATCATTCTTAATTTCAACAACAACAAACACCGCGTTAAGCAGTAGTGGTAGTAGTAATAATACTGTAGCTCTTGGGTTACGTTATGCATTTCGTACAATGCCGAGCCGTTAGGATGTTTTGCGATGACCATAATATTAATGACTTAAAGCTTTCGTGACTGCAAGAATCACTTTTATGTTTCCTGCCTCAGCAGCTCGCCCGCTATACGATATTGTTATTATTTTATTTATTTATTTTCTATCTACGTGGCTTTACAGAAAGATCCAAAGAATATAATAATCATGTTTGTCAATCATCATCATCACCAGCTGTGATAGCATTAAGTGGCATCATCAGTTGAATCATCATCATCATCAGCAGCATCATCATCGGCCCTCGACAGCAGCAGCAGCAGCAGCATCATCACAGCCCTTGTCGCTATCTGACAGCATCATCATCACTGCCCTTGTCGCTACCTGACAGCATCATCATCACTGCCCTTGTCGCTATCTGACAGCATCATCATCACTGCCCTTGTCGCTATCTGACAGCATCAGCATCACTGCCCTTGTCGCTATCTGACAGCAGCATCATCACTGCCCTTGTCGCTATCTGACATCATCATCACTGCCCTTGTCGCTATCTGACAGCATCATCATCACTGCCCTTGTCGCTATCTGACAGCATCATCATCACTGTCCTTGTCGCTATCTGACATCATCATCATCACTGCCCTTGTCGCTATCTGACAGCATCATCATCATCGGCAACAGAGGCAGCAGCAGCAGCGTCACGACCGCCATGCAGTGCAGCGCTGCCAGCGAGACTCTTCCCAACTCCTTAGCAGGAGGAGGAGGAGAGGCCGCAGCCGCGAGTACCACGTGGCCACTCGCAGGCGCTGCGTCACGTGGTGTCGGCACCGGGCTAGTCTCACAATCGCAGGGTTACCTGCACGTACCTCCAGGTGTGCCTCGGACGGGTGTGTCTGTGTATCAGCCAGGTGTACCTGTGTACCAGCCAGGTGTGTCTGTGTATCAGCCAGGTGTGTCTGTTTATCAGCCAGGTGTGCCTGTGTATCAGCCAGGTGTGTCTGTGTATCGGCCAGGTGTGTCTGTGTATCGGCCAGGCGTGACTGAGTGCCAGCCAGGTGTGTCTGTGTATCAGCCAGGTGTGGCTGAGTGCCAGCCAGGCTCTCAGAAGGGCTACGCTTGTTGGGGGTTCGCGACGGGCGTGCGGCCGGTGTCGACGCCGGCGTGGGCAACGGGCGAGCGGCAGGTAGGGCGGCTTATTCCACGTGCTAGCGGCGGTGATGGCAGTGGTGGTTATGACATTGGTGGTGATGGTAGTGGTGATATTGATGGTGGTGGTGGTGTTGGTAGTGCTGGTTGTAATATTGATGGTGGCAATGGTGGTGATGGTAGTAGTGGTATTGATGATGGTGGTGGTGGTAGTGTTGGTAGTGGTGGTTGTAATATTGATGGTGGCAATGGTGGTGGTATTGACGGTAGTGTTGGTAGTGATAGTGCTGGTTGTAATATTGATGGTGGCAATGGTGGTGATGGTAGTAGTGGTAGTGACGGTGGTGTTGGTCGTGGTAGTGCTGGTTGTAATATTGATTGTGGCATTGGTGGTGATGGTAGTAGTGGTATTGACGGTGGTGTTGGTCGTGGTAGTGCTGGTTGTAATATTGACGGTGGCGATGGTGGTGATGGTAGTAGTGGTAGTGACGGTGGTGTTGGTAGTGATAGTGCTGGTTGTAATATAGATGGTGGCAATGGTGGCGATGGTAGTAGTGGTAGTGACGGTGGTGTTGGTCGTGGTAGTGCTGGTTGTAATATTGATGGTGGCAATGGTGGTGATGGTAGTAGCGGTAGTGACGGTGGTGGTGGTGGTAGCAGTGGGGTGTTGTGGCATGGCGTGAAAGCCCTTGGCGCTGCTGCTGCTGCCGCTGTGAGCCAGGCAGGCACCAGGCGCGCCCCGCCGGCACCCCCGGCCGGGGTGATCTGCTGCGTGGCGGCGCGCAACGCCTCGCACGGCCGTGCCATCCCACAACGCTCACAGGTAACGGAGCTCCCTCGCCACCCCCCCTCCCTCCCCCCCCCCGCGATGTCGCGAACGTCAACACACATTGCACAGTAGGTCCTCATTAAGACCGCACATTTATTTCACCGATCTGTAGTGCAAACGAATGAATGCACGTGTGTGTGTGTATGCATCTTCATTCGCGTGCGCCTATCTCCGACATTTCAGGAGATTAATTCCCGCCGCCTTTCCAGTCCTGCCAGGGTCGATAAAATAACGACCACTTTGTTAGGGGGGGGGGGGGGAGTTGAAAGGGATCGCCCCCGCCAGAGGAATATGGAATTTCCACCATCGGCTCAGGGCTGTGAAACCGGACATGAGCACCGCCGCTCACCTGAGCGGCAAATCACTTTGACCTCGAGTTGACCTTCAGCAGAAACAAAATCACGTGACGTGCCTTGTGAACGCCTCTGATGCACCACAGTGCCTTGTGAACGTCTCTGATGCACCACAGTGCCTTGTGAACGCCTCTGATGCGCCACGTGCCCTGTGAACGCCTCTGATGCACCACAGTGCCTTGTGAACGCCTCTGATGCACGTGACGTGCCCTGTGAACGCCTCTGATGCACCACGGTGCCTTGTGAACGCCTCTGATGCACCACAGTGCCTTGTGAACGCCTCTGATGCACCACAGTGCCTTGTGAACGCCTCTGATGCACCACAGTGCTTTGTGAACGCCTCTGATGCACCACAGAGCCTTGTGAACGCCTCTGATGCACCACGTGCCCTGTGAACGCCTCTGATGCACGTGCCGTGCCTTGTGAACGCCTCTGATGCACCACAGTACCTTGTGAACGCCTCTGATGCACCACGGTGCCTTGTGAACGCCTCTGATGCACCACAGTGCCTTGTGAACGCCTCTGATGCACCACGTGCCTTGTGAACGCCTCTGATGCGCCACTGTGCCTTGTGAACGCGTCTGATGCACGTGACGTGCCTTGTGAACGTCTCTGATGCACCACGGTGCCTTGTGAACGCCTCTGATGCACGTGACGTGCATTGTGAATGCCTCTGATGCACCACGGTGCCTTGTGAACGCCTCTGATGCACCACAGTGCCTTGTGAACGCCTCTGATGCACGTGACGTGCCTTGTGAACGCCTCTGATGCGCCACGGTGCCTTGTGAACGCCTCTGATGTACTACAGTGCCTTGTGAACGCCTCTGATGCACCAAAGTGCCTTGTGAACGCCTCTGATGCACCACAGTGCTTTGTGAACGCCTCTGATGCACCACAGAGCCTTGTGAACGCCTCTGATGCACCACAGTGCCTTGTGAACGCCTCTGATGCACGTGACGTGCCTTGTGAACGCCTCTGATGCGCCACGGTGCCTTGTGAACGCCTCTGATGTACTACAGTGCCTTGTGAACGCCTCTGATGCACCAAAGTGCCTTGTGAACGCCTCTGATGCACCACAGTGCCTTGTGAACGCCTCTGATGCACCACAGTGCCTTGTGAACGTCTCTGATGCACCACAGAGCCCCGTCGCCCCCTGCGCCACGGAGCGGCTGCACGCCGGCTCCCGGGGGTCACGTGACCCATGGGGCCCCGTGACCACTCCGGGACCCGTGGCCTCCGCGGACCCGGCGAGACTCCGGCAGTGGCCTCCGGGACCCGCGGGGCCTTTGGAGCCGGGTCGACCCCCGGGGCACCCCTGGCCTGGCCAGCCGATGAGGGGCGGTGTTGGCTGTGCTGTGTTCGCTGTGTTGTGTTGGCTGTGCTGTGTTCGCTGTGTTGTGTTGGCTGTGCTGTGTTCGCTGTGTTGTGTTCGCTGTGTTGTGTTCGCTGTGTTGTGTTGGCTGTGTTGTGTTGGCTGTGTTGTGTTGGCTGTGTTGTGTTGGCTGTGCTGTTTTGGCTGTGTTGTGTTGGCTGTGTTGTGTTCGCTGTGTTGTGTTGGCTGTGTTGTGTTGGCTGTGTTGTGTTCGCTGTGTTCGCTGTGTTGTGTTGGCTGTGTTGTGTTGGCTGTGTTGTGTTCGCTGTGTTCGCTGTGTTGTGTTGGCTGTGTTGTGTTGGCTGTGCTGTGTTCGCTGTGCTGTGTTCGCTGTGTTGTGTTGGCTGTGTTGTGTTCGCTGTGTTGTGTTGGCTGTGCTGTGTTCGCTGTGTTGTGTTCGCTGTGTTGTGTTGGCTGTGTTGTGTTCACTGTGTTTGCTGTGTTGTGTTCGCTGTGTTGTGTTCACTGTGTTGTGTTCGCTGTGCTGTGTTCGCTGTGTTGTGTTGGCTGTGCTGTGTTCGCTGTGTTGTGTTGGCTGTGTTGTGTTGGCTGTGCTGTGTTGGCTGTGTTGTGTTCGCTGTGCTGTGTTGTGTTGGCTGTGTTGTGTTCGCTGTGTTATGTTGGCTGTGTTGTGTTCGCTGTGCTGTGTTGGCTGTGTTGTGTTCGCTGTGTTGTGTTGGCTGTGTTGTGTTCGCTGTGCTGTGTTGTGTTGGCTGTGTTGTATTCGCTGTGTTGTGTTGGCTGTGTTGTGTTCGCTGTGCTGTGTTGGCTGTGTTGTGTTCGCTGTGCTGTGTTCGCTGTGTTGTGTTGGCTGTGTTGTGTTCGCTGTGCTGTGTTCGCTGTGTTGTGTTGGCTGTGTTGTGTTCGCTGTGCTGTGTTGGCTGTGTTGTGTTGGCTGTGTTGTGTTGGCTGTGTTGTGTTCGCTGTGTTGTGTTGGCTGTGTTGTGTTCGCTGTGCTGTGTTGTGTGGGCTGTGTTGTATTTGCTGTGTTGTGTTGGCTGTGCTGTGTTCGCTGTGTTGTGTTGGTTGTGCTGTGTTCGCTGTGTTGTGTTGGCTGTGTTGTGTTCGCTGTGTTGTGTTGTGTTGGCTGTGTTGTGTTCGCTGTGTTGTGTTGGCTGTGTTGTGTTCGCTGTGTTGTGTTGGCTGTGTTGTGTTCGCTGTGCTGTGTTGGCTGTGCTGTGTTGGCTGTGTTGTGTTCGCTGTGCTGTGTTCGCTCTGTTGTGTTGGCTGTGCTGTGTTCGCTGTGTTGTGTTCGCTGTGTTGTGTTGGCTGTGTTGTGTTCGCTGTGCTGTGTTGGCTGTGTTGTGTTCGCTGTGTTGTGTTCACTGTGCTGTGTTCGCTGTGCTGTTCGCTGTGCTGTGTTGGCTGTGTTGTGTTCGCTGTGTTGTGTTGGCTGTGTTGTGTTCGCTGTGTTGTGTTGGCTGTGTTGTGTTCGCTGTGTTGTGTTGGCTGTGTTGTGTTCGCTGTGCTGTGTTGGCTGTGTTGTGTTCGCTGTGTTGTGTTCGCTGTGTTGTGTTCGCTGTGCTGTGTTGGCTGTGCTGTGTTCGCTGTGCTGTGTTCGCTGTGTTGGCTGTGCTGTGTTCGCTGTGTTGTGTTCGCTGTGTTGTGTTGGCTGTGTTGTGTTCGCTGTGCTGTGTTGGCTGTGTTGTGTTCGCTGTGTTGTGTTCACTGTGCTGTGTTCGCTGTGCTGTGTTCGCTGTGTTGTGTTCACTGTGCTGTGTTGGCTGTGTTGTGTTCGCTGTGTTGTGTTCACTGTGCTGTGTTCGCTGTGCTGTGTTCACTGTGCTGTGTTCGCTGTGCTGTGATCGCTGTGTTGTGTTCGCTGTGCTGTGTTCGCTGTGTTGGCTGTGTTGTGTTCGCTGTGTTGTGTTGGCTGTGTTGTGTTCGCTGTGCTGTGTTGTGTGGGCTGTGTTGTATTTGCTGTGTTGTGTTGGCTGTCCTGTGTTCGCTGTGTTGTGTTGGTTGTGCTGTGTTCGCTGTGTTGTGTTGGCTGTGTTGTGTTCGCTGTGTTGTGTTGTGTTGGCTGTGTTGTGTTCGCTGTGTTGTGTTGGCTGTGTTGTGTTCGCTGTGTTGTGTTGGCTGTGTTGTGTTCGCTGTGCTGTGTTGGCTGTGCTGTGTTGGCTGTGTTGTGTTCGCTGTGCTGTGTTCGCTGTGTTGTGTTGGCTGTGCTGTGTTCGCTGTGTTGTGTTCGCTGTGTTGTGTTGGCTGTGTTGTGTTCGCTGTGCTGTGTTGGCTGTGTTGTGTTCGCTGTGTTGTGTTCACTGTGCTGTGTTCGCTGTGCTGTTCGCTGTGCTGTGTTGGCTGTGTTGTGTTCGCTGTGTTGTGTTGGCTGTGTTGTGTTCGCTGTGTTGTGTTGGCTGTGTTGTGTTCGCTGTGTTGTGTTGGCTGTGTTGTGTTCGCTGTGCTGTGTTGGCTGTGTTGTGTTCGCTGTGTTGTGTTCGCTGTGTTGTGTTCGCTGTGCTGTGTTGGCTGTGCTGTGTTCGCTGTGCTGTGTTCGCTGTGTTGGCTGTGCTGTGTTCGCTGTGTTGTGTTCGCTGTATTGTGTTGGCTGTGTTGTGTTCGCTGTGCTGTGTTGGCTGTGTTGTGTTCGCTGTGTTGTGTTCACTGTGCTGTGTTCGCTGTGCTGTGTTCGCTGTGTTGTGTTCGCTGTGCTGTGTTGGCTGTGTTGTGTTCGCTGTGTTGTGTTCACTGTGCTGTGTTCGCTGTGCTGTGTTCGCTGTGTTGTGTTCGCTGTGCTGTGTTGGCTGTGTTGTGTTCGCTGTGTTGTGTTCACTGTGCTGTGTTCGCTGTGCTGTGTTCACTGTGCTGTGTTCGCTGTGCTGTGATCGCTGTGTTGTGTTCGCTGTGCTGTGTTCGCTGTGTTGGCTGTGTTGTGTTGGCTGTGCTGTGTTCGCTGTGTTGTGTTGGCTGTGCTGTGTTCGCTGTGTTGTGTTCGCTGTGTTGTGTTGGCTGTGTTCGCTGTGTTGTGCTGTTTTGGCTGTGTTGTGTTCGCTGTGTTCGCTGTGCTATGTTGGCTGTGTTGTGTTCGCTGTGTTGGCTGTGTTGTGCTGTGTTGGCTGTGTTGTGTTCGCTGTGTTCGCTGTGTTTGCTGTGTTGGCTGTGCTGTGTTCGCTGTGCTGTGTTGGCTGTGCTGTGTTCGCTGTGTTGTGTTCACTGTGTTCGCTGTGTTTGCTGTGTTGGCTGTGTTGTGTTCGCTGTGCTGTGTTCACTGTGTTGGCTGTGTTCGCTGTGTTGTGTTCGCTGTGTTCGCTGTGCTGTGTTCATTGTGTTGGCTGTGTTGTATTTGCTGTTTGCCACGAGACTCGCGGTCTCTGTGGCGGTCTCTGTGGTGCGGCAGTCGAAGCCCAACGGGGCAGGTCGCGTGCGGCGGGCCGAGGCGTGGGGGTGGCCGCCGCCTCTCCCCGAGTCGTCTTGGCCAGCGTGGAAGAGCAGGCCAACGAATTTACCCCCCCCCCCCCCATCGAGAGGGGGTCGCTCGCTCTCGCCCTGCGCTTCTCCTTCCGCAGCGCCGAGCACCGGGCCACCGGGGGGGCACCCCGGCGCCGCCACCCCGGTTGTTCCGCACCCCGGCACCGGAGCTCTTCTCTGCCGTGCAGCGCGGCGAGCTGCGAGACAACTCCCAGCCAAGTCTCGTCGATATCGTCCTCCTGCAGCACCACTACCACCAGCAGCAGCAGGTCCACTACCACCAGCAGCAGCAGGTCCTCCTCCACCAGCAGCAGCAGCAGCAGGTCGACTACCACCACCAGCAGCAGCAGCAGGTCCACCACCACCACCAGCAGCAGCAGGTCCACTACCCCCAACAGCAGCAGCAGCAGCAGGTCCACCACCACCACCAGCAGCAGCAGCAGCAGGTCCACCACCACCAGCAGCAGCAGGTCCACCACCACCACCAGCAGCAGGTCCACCGCCACCAGCAGCAGCAGGTACACCAGCAGCAGCAGGTCCACCACCAGCAGCAGGTCCACCACCACCAGCAGCCACAGCAGCAGCGGATGCTGCAAGGGGGGTCGTCCAGCGTGGTTCTCAAGGGGTCTCAGATTCCAGCTGGGCTCTGCAGGACTCTCACGGGTCCCTCCAGCACCTCCACCACCTCCACCGCCGTCTGCTCCACCACCTCCACCGCCGTCTGCTCCACCACCTCCACCGCCGTCTGCTCCACCACCTCCACCGTCGTCTGCTCCACCACCTCCACCGCCGTCTGCTCCACCACCGCCGTCTGCTCCACCACCTCCACCGCCGTCTGCTCCACCACCTCCACCGCCGTCTGCTCCACCACCTCCACCGCCGTCTGCTCCACCTCCTCCACCGCCGTCTGCTCCACCTCCTCGCGCTCCTCCCGCTGGAGCTCCTCCGCCTCCCCGAGGACAGCGGCTGCTGCCGCGTTAGCTCGGAAGAGCAAAGCGAACGTGCGCGAAAGAATCCGGGTGAGAAGCCACGATCCCCTTAGGTTGACTCAGACTAAAACAAAACTTGGGGGGGGAGGGGAGGGGGGGTGATATGGCCCAGTGGTGGCACGTTCCAGATTCAGTTCGGATCTCGAAGGCCACACCAGCGATTACGTGAATAGAGTAGCCCATCGTGGTCCATGTGAGTGACGTTTTAAACATTGACACTGCACCTACATCAGTTGGGACCACACGTAGCAGCAACAGTCTCCTCCCGACTGGCCCCCACTTGCAGGCCGGGCGTCACGTGGTGCAGCACGAGGATAGCTGCCACTGGGAGAGCTGGCGGGTGCCCTTTCAAACGTCTGAGGTGTAAAACGTAAAGTCGCTCATCGTCGCGCGAAGAGATGGCCCGCGACGAGGACGCCGCGTAAAACAAATAATTTTTTAACTTAAAACTCGGATCCGTCTGTCCGTGTGCCCATCCTCCCATGCGTCCGTTTCTCTCCCCGTGCTTTTGAGTGACTTCGCGTTTACATTATGAGACCTCCTATGCCAGTAACAAGATATAGTAATAGGTTTTACCCTTGTACGCCTTTTGGCGTCATCTGGTCCAACACCAGTGGAGACTAGGCTCTAAGAAAAGCCGTCTCGCGTGTGGACCAATCAAATTCAAGGACAGTGCATAATATTATTATCAGAGTTGTCTCTTTTGTTTGCATTTTGACTGCTTGTGTTGTGGTTATTGCAAACATGATGCCTTGAATAAAGGTGTCAGTTTTTGTGCCAGTTAAAAGGGTAAAACCTATTACTATGACTTTGCGTTATCGTGGCCTGCCATGCGGTTGTTGGAACGCGGCACGGGGTGACGCGAGACGGTTGAAGTCTGGTCGAACCGAGTCCTCGCCCACGGGTGGCGGAGCGAGTTAAATTCGACGCCGCTTGGCCCTCGAGCGCCGCCGCTCAAGGGCCAAGCGGCGTCCATCCCCGGCACTGACGGCGTGTCCGCGCGCGTCCGTCCGTCTGCGTGTCCGTGCCCTCAGGTGCGAAACCTGAACCGCGCGTTCCTGCTCCTGCATCGCCTGCTGCCGCCGGACCGCCTCCGGCCGTCGCGGGCGGCGACACTGCACGCGACGGTTCGCTACATCGGCCTGCTGCAGGCCGTGCTGGCGGAGACCGCCGCGGCACGCGGCTCCTCCCCGCGTGGCGTGTGACAGCGCGGGGAGGGAGGGGGGAGCGGCGGTCAACCCACCTCGGAATGCAGCAGTGTGTGTTTGGTGAAGGGTGTCCCACCGACTCGGCCAGGTGCGTACACGTAGGTGCGCGTGAGCACGATGCCAACCGTGCGCTAGTCGGAGATGCGGGAGCGGGGGGGGGGGAAGGACAAAAACAGTTCTAAGTAATATTATATTCTTAGCTCTTTCAGTCAAGTCACGTTGAAGGGAAACAATAAAATAATGAAATATATAACAATAATATATTTATTATTTTATTGTTTCCTTTCAACGTGACTTTACCGAAAGAGCTAAGAATATGAATTACTGCAGTCACGAAAGCTTTAAATCAGTTGTAAGTGAATTAGTTTTCATCATCAGACGATCATTTCAGAAATGCATTGCAAACATGATGCCTTGAATAAAGGTGTCAGTTTTTGTGCCAGTTAAAAGGGTAAAACCTATTCCTATATCTTGTTTCTGGCAAAGGAGGTCTCATAATGTTAATGCTCACCCCGAGCCCTCAATACTCTGATAGTGCGCTGTTTTTGAGTTGTACGCCTTTTGGCGTCTTCTGGTCCAACACCAATGGAGACTAGGCTCTAAGAAAAGCTGTCTCGGGTGTGGACCAATCAAATTCAAGGACAGTGCATATTATTATCAGAGTTGTCTTTTTTGTTTGCATTTTGACTGCTTGTGTTGTGGTCATTGCAAACATGATGCCTTGAATAAAGGTGTCAGTTTTTGTGCCAGTTAAAAGGGTAAAACCTATTCCTATATCTTGTTTTTGGCAAAGGAGGTCTCATAATGTTAATGATTATCGACTTATTTCCATGTCAGCTAAAGTTTCCACAGCCGCGTAATTTGCAACGTTCCGCACGTACGAGCTTGTCGCCCCGGTCGCACGTTTGCCGCCGAAACGCTAAAATAAACAACCGCCGGATGAACCGATAGCGCTTACATCACTCACTCGTCCTCACTCACACTCCCCTCTCTCTCTCTCTCACTCACTCGTCCTCACTCGCTCACTCATCCACCAACATCCAACATCGGGGCCAGATTCGGGCGTGGGGGCAGGGGGCTTCAGGGGCTGCAGCCCAGGGGCCTCGTCCAGCTGAAGCGCCTCCAGAGACGAAGTGAAAAGTGATTTCAGTTGCGCATGCCGAATTTTATTCGTTGTTAGCCTTGTAAAAAAAAAACATTTTATTTTTCTTTAACTTTGTTTTCCTTTTCAACAGTTTTTACCAGGGGGCCTCACGGTACCTGTAGCCCAGGGGGCTTACACAATCTTAATCCGGCTCTGTCTCCAGTGGATTCCTATTAGTATTTGCCCTAACATGCTGTTAAGGCTGGGGGGGGGGGCTACTGGGGGATGTGGGTTCTGTTCTTGTAAGCGCACGGGAAGGGTGCGGGGTGCTCGCGTAGCCTTAGGAATGCGGATTCAGTCGTGCGGGTCAAGAGGTCACGTGGTGAGGCGCAGCCACGTGTCTACCCCAACTGGCGATCTTCCCATCAGCATCGGGGCCCCTGACTTGTCGCGGTGAACTTTCGGGGGCCCACCACAACTCTACGCACACTGCCTCCTCTCTCTCTCTCTCTCTCGCTCTGGTAGAGTTGGCTTCAGGACGACCGTAACTCCTCTCAGGACAATATAATATTACCGTGGAGGCCTTCTGTTGAGTTTGTTCAGGGCGGCACGGCGATAAGGGGGCGATAACCGATGAACGCAGACGGGGCGGTAAGATCACAGCTCACGGGCAGAAAAAGCTCGGTGGCTTTTTTGCCACCGCAGCCACGATTGAAGGGAGGCATTCAGCCGGCAAACGACAGATCGTAGCTGACGACGTATTTGCGGATTTCGGATCCGCTCCGAATTGGCGAGGAATTTTGAACGCGCGGACATTTCGTGCAACTTTTATTCATAGGTTTCAACAGTCGACACGTAACCATCCGTGACAATTACAAAAACACATTGAACATTCCAAAAAAGTCATGCGTGCACACGTCATGTGACGCGCGTGCACACGCAACTATAAAAATACTGTGCTGTCAACAAACATGTGGAGGAACTGCGTTAACCAGTCCCCCAGTACTTAGAGGTACATTACGCTCTGCTCCAGAAATGTTTCTCTAGAAATCTCACCAACGAAATCTTTTTTTGTTATTTTTGTTCACATCAACACTCTTCTGGGAACTTTGACAAACCATATCCTCGTGTATCCTTATTGTTCTTGTATAAAGCTCTCATTGGATTGATTGTAAGGATACTTGGAGCAATAAACATAGCGATGGAATAATACAAAAAGGAGGATTTACCCTTACTGGCAATAAGGCGGCAGGTGTTAAGATGTTCAAACACGAAACGGACCCCTGTTACAAGGCATCCAGTCTGCATTAACCACACATACTTGCGGTAAACTGTTCAAACAAATATCCTTCGGTAATGCATTGCCCTTTAAACTAATTGGCCTACACAACAACATGGACTCTTACGATGGGTGTATCTCACACTCTCTGGGTGCAGTGCCTTCTGCTAATAATTCCTAACTCCAAGCCAGCACGCATTCTAGGGAAACGTTGAGAGCCCTGCTTGTAGGAGAGATTGTGAATACTGCTGAAATATATTTCCATTCTCTCTTCACGTGAAAAACACATGCTTGTACTGGCAGGAACCTCCTGGTTATTACACCACCAGCCCACAGGGGATTATTGTTGTGTCCGTCCGTCGTGCATCCAAAAATGGGAGGGGAGGGGCTGGGTGGGGAGGGTGAGGAGGGGAGGGTGGGGAGGGGCTGGGTGGGGGGTGGGAGGGGTGGGGCTGGGTGGGGAGGGACTGGTCACCCCGTGGTGCCCTTATAAAACTCAACGTTTAACCTACTCACGCCGGCTTGTGCCCGCCCTCACAGTCGGACCTATTTGTGGAATACACCACACTGCCGTTGACCCTGGCCATTGACCGAGCAACCCAACGTTCCTACCAGCTCCCTCCGCAGGAGAATGTGTTTATCGATGAACCTTCTTCAAATCGGAGATTTTTGTAACATTTTAGCTGTCACGGTGGTCGCTGTTCGTAACTACGCCGTACTCTTCTGCACCTTATAACAGGGCAAATTGTCTGAAATGTTCAGCGATTAAAGGTTTCAGTCGTGAGGAAGCGTTTGTTAATAATGTGGGCTTATTAAAGTTAGTCACTGTTATGTTGCCCCCAAAGCAGTTTGTGGCATGCGATAACCTTAATGTGTGTCCTCTGTTACAAGCTATGGAATGTAATTTAATTAATCATACCTCATCATCACCACTCATCGTGTAATTATTTAACCCTCTACAGTCGATTTCATTAATGCGATGAGTGTTCTATATTGGATAATTTAGAGGGCTTCAATCGACGGGCTTGAAAGACTCCGGCTACAGCTTATATAAAACTGTCATCTCTTTCCCAAAAATGTTTCTGCAGTTTGCCCAACGGCCCACAGCAGCATGTCACGCGGAACTACCACCAGGAGCCACGGCTTCCCTACGCGCATGGCGATCAAACCAACATTTTAAATTCTGAAACCCAGAATTATTCGAACAAATCACCTTTTAAGATGGCAATTTTGCGCGGTCAACTCGCCGAACTTAACCCAATATAATCACGGCTGGGCAGCTGAAACATTGATTTAAATGGTTGCTATATCAATGTTTCTGAGCCCTCACGCTCGGTTCGTGACTACTACAACACGACCATTTAAAAGGCCCTTCCCCCCCCCACCCCCGTCTTGTTCGACCACGTCTTTCTCCGCAACGGCGAACCGTGCATCCTCACCGACCCTCCTCCCGGCGGGGCGGTCTCCTCGCGCAAACCCGGAGCAGCAGCTTCACGTGCTTCTCCAGCCTCCTCCCCCCCTGCTTCCCGCGCCCGCGCCGCCGCCCCGCGTCGCCCATGGCGCCGAGCAGCAGCTCCCGGACGTGGGCGGCCTTCCCTGCGCCGCGGTGGGCCAGGCACGACAGAGGCAGGCGGCGGACGCCGCCCGCGAACCGCAGGGTCGCGGCGTCGCACGGGCCCTCTGGCCGGGGCGGCGGACGAGGCGGCGGCGGCGACGGAGGCTCTGCAGCGGAAGGAAGGGAAGGAGATGTAAAGCGCGTTGTTCCGGGATCACCTTTCGCAAGGTGGACTTTTCACCGTACTTATTTCGCACTGCACGTAGCCAGCTCGTTCGCTAATTGGGAGGCGCGGGCGTCGTGCCAGCTTGCAGTCAGGCAACCGAGATCCGTTCCGGGTTGGCGACTCAGAACATTCTAGATTTAAAGCTTTCGTGACTGCAAGGATCCATACTCAGCTTAAAGGTCCGCGGTCTGAGCGTGGCTGTGTTTCACTCCAGCGCTGTCCTCGAGACAGCCCGGTCCCTTCACCTGATGAAGGCCGCTTGTGTTGTGGCCGAAACGTCGTGATTTTTGTTGTTTTATTTTTACCTACGTGACTTTACCGAATAGAACCAAAGAGTATGGACTCAGAAAATGCTTCTGTAGCCAGCGAGACCGCGTCAGCGTACCTCTCGCTGTGCTACCGGTCGGTCACGCGCCATCGCGTGGAATTTAGCGTCTCGTTCAAGTGGCGAACATTCCTATCGTTTTCTATTCCTGCAACGTGGAGAATGCACCGGCGACCTCTTCACAATTACGTTACAATTTCTCAAAGACGTACACGCACACACACATCCAAAATGTACTGCGGTTGTAGTAGTCTTTTTAAACGGATAAATACGTGACCGTGGACCAGATTGCGAACGCGTGTCCAGCCCGGAGCACTCTCCCCAGTGGGCACGTGCGGCATCCGCACCGGCTGCCCTCCGAGGCCAGTAGCGCGGTCCTCCGACGATGCCGTTGATATTGTTGGTTCTTTCGGTAAAGTCACCACGTTGAAGGGAAACAATAAAGTAATAAAATATATATAAAACAATACAATTCTCACGACCGTTGGTTTTTTCACACCTGATGATGACCGCTTGCGTTACGGTCGAAACGTCGTGAGAATTTTATTGTTTAATATATATTTTATTATTTTATTGTTTCCCTTCTACGTGGTGACTTTACCGAAAGAATCAAGAATATGAATCCACTGCCGTCACGAAAGCTTTAAATCAACATTTGACGCCGTCGATCTACGGTTGCCGCTAAAACGACGCGTCCGTGTGGAAAAAAAAGCGAGCGAGAGAGCGGTCACCTGCCGGCCCCGCGTCCCCACGCTCGCGACTCCACGCGGGCGCCCGACCAGCAGAGCGCGTCGTGCGTGGAGGCCCCGGGCAGCAGCTCCATGGAGCCCGGGCCGGAGCAGTTTGTGTGTGGGCGGCACGGGGCGTCCGCCGACGCCTCGGAGGAGAAGAATCCCCGAGGGCATGGGGCGCAGCGCGTGTCTTCGCGCGGGGATCCTGCGGAACAACGGAGACGCGAGACGGGGGGGGGGGGCGCACGGGCGGGCAGAGACGCGGGACAAAATGTAGAGATGCGTAGAGAGAGAGAAAGATGAGAAGAGAATAGGCATAGATTTCGATTTAAAGCTTTCGTGACTGCAAGGATTCATCTTCTTTGGTTCTTTCGGTAAAGTCACCACGTAGAATGAGAATAAAATAATAAAATAACACAATAAAATTCTCACGACGCTTCGGCCACAACACAAGTGGCCTTCTTCATTGTAGCTCTGTCGTCCCGACAGGTTTGTTCCTTTCACCTGAAGGCCACTTGCGTTGTGGCCGAAACGTTGTGAGAATTTTATTGTGTTATTTTATCATTTTATTCTCTTTCTACGTGACTTTACCGAAAGAACGAAAGAAGAAGAATAGGCATAAATTGGTGCTGGGAGATAACTGGGAGATAGGAGAGTGGAGATAAGATTCCCCCCGACTTGACGAGCACTGGCCGGCGGGGCACAGTAAATACGTTTACAAATGAATGATCATCAAAGGAGTGAAAGTAGGAACCAATTGATTTCTGAGTGGGGTAGAAATCTCGCGCTGCGCGCGAAGGAGCTCTGTCCCGATGGGCGCTGGAGATTGGAACAATCTCCAGCGCCCAACAGGAATAATGCGCGAACGATTTAACCTCTAGCCAATGAATGAAGAATGCATGAACGGGGAGTTTGGGCGTTCATGCGTTTTTCGCCGCAGGGATCTGTTGACGGGGGAGGCCACGCGGAACGAACCCTTATCGATTCAACTAATTAAATCGGACGCAACGATTGAGCGGCGTCTTTGGTCACGGGCGAATCGATCGCCGGACGAATGGCAACGACACACGTGGTGTAGCCCAGCCCCTCCCCGCCCACCCCGCCCCGCCCCCCACCCCGCGCGTGCCTTTGGTGACGACGCCGTGCCCGGCGGCACAGCCGCTGTGCCGCTCGCAGAACTCCTGCGGCAGCATCAGGAAGGTGCCCGGCTCGCACTCGCACACGCGGTCGTGCGTGGGGCTGCACTCCTTTGCGAGCCGCTGGCCCTCCTTGCACGGCGGGCCGCAGTAGAGACACCGGTCCAGGGAGTTCCAGAACTGCGTGTAGTGGCGCGGCGGGCACGGCGTGCAACGCGCCTCCACGTCGGACGCGTCCTCCAGGAGGAGCTGTTGCTGCTGCTGCTCGCTGGCCTTGGTGGAACACGGCAGCGAGACGTGGTGGCCCGGGGGACACAGCCCGCACGGCGGCTGGGACGGTGAAGGCATCGGCGAGACGTCTGCCGACGCCGCCGCCCCCGTCATCACCACCAGCAGCAGCAGCAACATCGTCGTCGTCATCGTCGTCATCATTGTCATCGCTAGCGTAGCCCCGATGCGATCTGCGAGGGGGGGGGGGGGTGCGGGAGGAGCGCGCACGTTTTGTGTTTAAGCACAGGCGGGCGGGAGATGCCGTGCGTCGCGTTACATCGCTGGTGCGTCGTCACCAGCGACCGGTGAGAGACGGCCGTGGGTTGGCGGGAGGGTCTTCATCTCCGCCAAGGATCGAGCGTGGCTGACGACAACGATGACCGCGTGGCTGACGACAACGATGACCGCCGCATCGAGATCAGCAAGGCGGGGGGGGCGGTATCATCGCCGACCATTCGATGGGCACCGATGCGATCACCACAATTGTTGTTCGGCAAAGAGACGGACCGCGCGGGGGCGCAACGAGACGAAGGGAAAACCGCAGAGTTCAAACGCGAGTTCACAGACAACGGGGATAAAACAATGAGACAAATTATACATTACTCATTGTGTTTTTTCGGTAAAGTCACGTGTGTAGGAATACCATAACATTATATTAAAACAAATCAATCACGTTTCGACCGCAACACAAGCGATCCTCATCAGGCGTAAGAAACGAATCACGGAGGCAAATACAACAAGGAGAGACGAGAATTCAACAAACCTAAGGAAAATTACGTGATACACAACCAGTCAGGTCAACAACACAGACACTTACCTGGCGGACCACGAATTTCAGAAGAGTGTTAAATTTCGTGTTCAACCTCTGGATTGAACATACCAGCATAGACAGAGTGAACAAATACGAGGTACAAGTCAGAAATAGAGAGACACCAAGAGGCAAGGACGGACAGAGAAGTGAGGTCGGATGAAACGGAAGCCTTAAATAAGAAGTGAAGGTGGGGGGAGGGGCCAGAGAGAAAGGACGGGGCAGGAGGAAACGTCGTGATTTATTTGTTTTAATATAACGTTATGGTATTCCTACATACGTGACTTTACCGAAAAAACCAATGAGTAATTTATGCAGTCACAGAAGCTTTAATTCTTTATTAACACACTTCTACGGGGAAGTTACCTTTACGTCGTGATTGATTTATTTTAATATAACGTTATGGTATTCCTACATACGTGACTTTACCGAAAAAAACAGCAACTAATTTATGCAGTCACGAAAGCTTTAATTCTTTATTAAATAATCCATTCTTCTGGAATCTTCTCGACACAATCGGATCGTGGTGGTGGTGGTGGGGGGGGGTGGATGAGAGGACGGGGATCTTGGGACATCGAGGTGGGGGGAGGGATACGGGGAATGTTTGGTGGGGAGTGCGAGGTTGTATGCCGAGTGGATCGCCACATCCTGCCGCACAGAGAGACATCAGCAGGGGACTCAAGCCCCAAGCCTGGGGCAGTGTCGCGAGCGACTTTGGCATTTCGCCTTGGCGAAACGCTACAATCACGTATTCCAATCACGGCTCCAACTCTTCATCAATCGCACGATTTGTAATAATAATAGGGTTTTTCCCGTTTTTTTCTGGCAACAAAACTGAAACCTTTTAACAAGGAATCATGTCTACTGCATTAACCACAATACCTGCAGCCAAAATGCAAACAAAAAACATACTATGATAATATATGTGGCATTGTCCCTTAGAAAGAAAGCCGTCCCTTGGTGTGGACCAACCAGTTTCAAGGTCAATGCATTATATATTATCATAGTATGTTTTTTGTTTACATTTTGACTGGAGGTATTGTGTAAAGTCACCACGTAGAATGAGAATAAAATAATAAATTGATAAAATAAAATAACACAATAAAATTCTCACGACGTTTTGGCCACAACACAAGTGGCCTTCATCAGGTGAAGGGACGAGACTGTCTGGAGGACAGCGCTGGAGCGAACAAAGCCAAGCTCAGACCGCGACCTTTAAGCTGTGTGAGAAGAAACAGAGCGCCTTGACAAAGGAATTAGCATAGGATTTAGCATTGAAACGGCTTGTGTTGTGGCCGAAACGTCGTGAGAATTTTATTGTGTTATTTTATTTAATCAATTTATTATTTTTATTCTCATTCTACGTGTTGGTGACTTTACCGAAAGAACCAAAGAAGATGAATCCTTGCAGTCACGAAAGCTTTAAATCGAAATTCCGACTGGTGCTTTTTAAATTTTGATTTAAAGCTTTCGTGACTGCAGTAATTCATATTCTTAGTTTTTTCGGTAAAGTCACGTTGAAGAGAAAATATATATATTTTGTTATTTTATTTTGTTGTTTCTCTTCAACGTGACTTTACCGAAAAAACTAAGAATATGGTGCTTTTTAATCGATTTGTGTACACGCCACGAGGCTCTCTCCGCTCGTCGCGTTCACCGCGGCAGGGAGTCAAACTTCGGCCCCCACTGTCTCAGGTCACGCTCGATGTACCCAAAGACAAAGATCCCACGGGTAGCCTCCGGCAAGACCGCCGGGGGCAAAGCGCTGCCGGCGAGCAGGGCCGCGAAGGCCGGGGAAAGGTTGCACGAGGCGGGAGGGTGGACCAAGCGCCAGGGCCGCACCCGACGAGGAGCTCACTCGAGGCCGAGTCGACCACCGGGGGGCACGGCCAGGAACGGCGCGGGCGTCCCCACCGCTCCATCCTCGCCGCGTCCCGTCTCTTACCTCGGGGGGCGTGGAGGCGGTGCGGAGCCCCGGGCGACTGTGAGTGGAGTCGCCCTTCGGATGTGCCGCTCGCCACTCGCTCGCTTCTCGTCGACTTGTGGGAAACTCCCCACCACCACCCGCACCCCACCCACGTGCTCAGCCACCGAACAGCAGAGCCAAGGGGCGTGGGCGGAAGTGACGGGCGTGGGCAGGAAGTGAGGCGTGGGCAGGAAGTGAGGCGTGGGCAGGAAGTGAGGTGTGGGCGGAAGTGAGGCGTGGGCAGGAAGTGAGGTGTGGGCAGGAAGTGAAAGTGACGGGCGTGGGCGGAAGTGACGTAAATGGGCGGAAGTGAGGCGTGGGCAGAAAGTGACGGGCGTGGGCAGGAAGTGAAAGTGAGGGGCGTGGGCGGAAGTGACGTATATGAGCGGAAGTGTGTGTGGGGTGGGGGGGACAGGGGGGGGTGATGCTCATTGCTGTGGCTTGTCACGTGTTCCGTAATGTAAGGACCAAGTCAGTCCTTACGCTTTGGTTCTTTCGGAAAAGCCACGTGACTTTACCGAAAGAACATTTTATTTTATACTACGTGACTTTACGGAATGAACATTTTATTTTATACGTAGGTATAAAATAAAATATATATTTTTTATTTTCTACCTACTACATATGGATTCCTGCAGTCACGAAATCTTTAAATAAAGATTGAAGTCAGTCCTTGATTGACCCACTGCTGGATGATGGTCACGGTCACTTCACCCCTTCCGCACGCCGTTGTTGTCGGTCGTGATGGTGGTGATGGTGGTGGTGGGGGGGTGATTCACCATATTTGACCACTCTGGCCAGTGGGGGCTGGTGAAGTGTGGGGAGGGAGGGGTGGGTGGGCAGGTCCAGGACCGGTTCGAATATTACCACTGATGCGCGCCGCCGTGAGCGGGGAATCGAACCCGGGCGGTGTGCTAACCACTGCGCCACCGCTCCACTCGGCTCATGCGGCAATAAACATTTAAAATGTCAAACTCGCAACCTGATGACGGTTATAATTACCCACAACAGCAAAACGTTTAACAACACCGTGGCCTTAAGAATGTTTAAACGTTTATATTCTTAGCTCTTTCGGTAAAGTCACGTTGAAGGGAAACAAAATAATAAAATATATGGCAATTTTATTGTATTATTAAATTTTATAAATTTATTATTTTATTCTCGTACTACGTGACTTTACCGAAAGAACCAAAGAAGATATATTATTTTATATATATTTTATTATTTTATTGTTTCCCTTCTACGTGACTTTACCGAAAGTGCTAAGAATATGAATCACTGCAGTCACGAAAGCTTTAAATCAAAATGTTTAAACGTGTATGCAGTCGGCGGCGTTTCGGGCAATGACTCTTTAATTGTGCGTAAAAATAAAAGACGCGAGCGATGGGAGTTGGGGTACGAAGGGAAACGCCAGCGGTGTTGACAATCCCTCTGCTGCTCGTGTTGAGGGAAGTTCGTCTGGCTGCTTTGACATTTACTGATGACGTCCGGCTGCATCAGAGTCTCAAATGGCATACATTGTCCGTGGCAACAACAAAAATCCATTTCAACTTACACGTAATTATATAAATATACGCCCTTGCAGGTTTGCACTCATTTTATTAAGAGACGTGTATACACACACACGTACGTGTGGGGTGAAACGTTCCCCGGGGGAATACAGGAATGCCTTCAGATGCGTCAGCTGTGATTTCACTCCATTCCGGTGTTCCACATTAAAGAGAGAGACGTCCCTGTAGGAACTTGGTGTGTGGACCAATCTTAGCATGCAAACTCGACAACAAAATAACACAATAAAATTCTCACGACGTTTCGGCCACAACGCAAGCGGCCGTCTTCAGGTGAAAGGTACAGAACTGTCGGGACGACAGACATTGAAGCTCTGTTGTCCCGACAGGTCTGTACCTTTCACCTGAAGACGGCCGCTTGCGTTGTGGCCGAAACGTCGTGAGAATTTTTTGTGTTATTTTATTATTTTATTCTCATTCTACGTGACTTTACCGAAAGAACCAAAGAAGATGAATCCTTGCAGTCACGAAAGCTTTAAATCGAAATTTAAACTCGACGTTTTAATGTAGGCAGGGATTCTGGAAAGGCTGCAACAACCGGGGGGGGGGGGGGGGGGGGGGGGAGAGTAAACCACCTGTTGTATACGGCCCTTTTTCCACAATTAATATCCATAAGAATATTTACGGATGCATACACCTAGATTTCTTTTTCCTTTCTTTCGTGACAAACAATATATATTTTTTAATGAATCAAACCCGTAAGCCAGAAACACGAAAAACCAGATGTCGGTCATAAACAGGCCATATATATAAAGAAATAATAAAACTCTCAAGGCGAGGATGTAACAGCTATCGGCAAAAATCTCCAGATGAACAAGAGTTTGATGGGCCCCTTAGGAAAGGTCCCTCCGAGGTCAGAACACCAAGAGACTAGACACGGAGACGCCAACAGGGTAAATCGTATACATATTCTTTTCCTTATTTGCCAGTAAAACAACAAAAAAATTAAGAGGCAACAACAAGAATAAGATAAAATTAGCGATCCTAACGCTCACTCCAATTAAGAACAGGCCACCAGACACATCAGTGAATTATTATCCAATGATTAATTCGCTATCAAATGATTTTCACCTTTAATACTTTTACTGAAAGCTTGGAGCAGGAATACCGAGTCACATCAAAGGTTATCGAGAAGGAATGAGACAACGGGCAAACTTGCGAAAGAGTTTAAACAATATCCCAAGCAACCCCGACCACCTTTGTCTCTCTCACAGCGCGGAGAAGCAGGAATTACACCTTATCACAAGGGGCCATCTGGAAAAGCCAGCCGGGTTTGATGAGGAGACACACCCCACCCCACACACGGCAACCAGGCAAAGAAAGTTTTAAAGAAAATTGCAATATAATATTAATAATAACGTGTTAACCTTACACGACATTCCATTATAGAACCTTACAGAACCAAGGGATATGGATTCCAACAATCAAGAAACGGACCTCTTAAACTTAGGATGATAATTATTTTTCTTTTTAATAATTCCATCATAACAATTCGAACCTCGGTAAAACCGAGAGGTGTCGGGAGGACGTAGTTACAAACACGAGTCTTGGCAAACATGGGACCAAATGGTATTTGAGAAATATAAGTCGAAAGTATAAAGAGGTGCTCCCGACCACCTTTGTCTCTCTCGAAGAGCGCGAGAGAGGAATTTCACGCTAGGGCAAACAGATCGTTATCGCGGGGACCATCTGCCACACACGGAACTTAGTAGTAGCCCCCACCCCACCCTGCACACGGGCAGCAAAAGAGCGAGCGAGCTTTAAGTTAAACTGTCACACATTTATAAACACACAAAGTGACGAAAATTAATAAACTAAGTAAGAGCCAAGGTAACGGGGTGGATTAGGCTGGTAGAATGTGGAGTCGAAATGATATTTGCAAAGTATAGAGAGATGGGAAGATCCCGGCCACCTTTGTCTTTCCCTGCAGCACGTGATAAAATGCATACGCTCAGAAGAGCATCTTCACTTGAAAAGAAATCAAATACTATGAATCACAAGCAGGATCATAACTGTGTATGATAAGATATCAACTGTGATGTGAAATGTTAAACTTAAAAAAAATCTTAACCATTTCTTTGTGCGTCGAAAACGTGTACGAAAAAGGGGGGGGGGGGAACCCGCCCCTCTCTCTGGGTGGATGGAGTAGACAACCAGACGCCACCAAGATGAATCGAGGCGTCTGTTGTCTTGATGTTTATGGCTTGAGGAAAGACCCGAACAGAACCGTGTCATAAATGACACACACACAAACATACACACTGACACACGAACCCCCCCCACCACCGACACACGAACCCCCCTACCGACATACGATCAGATCAAAGATAGCTCCGCCTCGTGAGGGGGAGCCGAGAAGGAGAGAGATTTTTGGCATAAAAAGGAGCCGTTTCAGCATTGAAATCAACTCATCAGCCCTCGGGGGCAGCTCAACAGAAGAAGACTCATCTCAACTCAGCTCAACAGAAGAAGACTCATCTCAACTCAGCTCAACAGAAGAAGACTCATCTCTACTCATCTCAGCAGAAGACCCGCTCAACTCATCTCAGCAGAAGACCAGCCATCACCGACGCCGGAGACGCCTCTACAACTCGCCGAATCGGCGAGTGTCGCCGATTGGCGACCCGCTGCCGCTGTTAGCGGCCAGCGCCACCACGAGCGAATCGTGAGCCTGCAATCTACAACCGCCGACGACGGAGCACCAGCGTGCCTGCTGCTCGCAGACGCACTGCGCGCATTACCTACCGTCCGCGTACAACCGCGCCGCTGCGGGCGTGCTTCTAACGCCGTCTACCAGACGGTCATCTCAGCTACAACAACGTATCTACTCGTTCACCAACGTCCGTCGAGTCCGAACCAACTACTGAAAGAAGAATCAACTGATACGTATGATACACTGCCCCCCACTACACGACAAACCAGACGTCTGCTTGACGCAAAGAATCGATTCCGAACATTGGCCTACTCTTTCACCACTCATACCATTCAACACACACACGGGTCATTAACAAAGCCTAAAACCTCAAGCCATTGAATTATCCGTGATTGTGGAAACATCGCAACGACCGAGTGAATAATTTATCGTTTTTAAGAGTGTTCATAATTTTCCTCTGTAATATTGTGCTGGGGCTGTACTTCTAACCGCAAAAATTACCAACTGACCCATTAACAAGGATTAATTCTTGGCACCTCACCACGGAGCGCCGCTCGCGGGGGTGAAGAGCGGGTTCAACCGGTTCCCTGTCAAGGGTCTGGCCACAATTAATTAAAAGATTTGCCCGAGATAAGGATCTCAAAAGGAAACATCGCCACCCATTGAGTTGCGTTGAGAAGTCGATTAGAAATACTTGAGTCGTTCGTTAATATTTTTCTTTCTACATAATCTTGCTGGTATCCACGAATGAAATAACGAATTCAAATGCATATTTGTAACTCCAAGAATAATACTGGTTGGAGTGCCCTTTCAACGAGTAGCGTTGCATAATAATCAGTCATCCTATTGTTAACAACGTGACAATAATTGCATTAAGGGCCGCGCATGATCAATGACCGAATGCTGTGTTGTGTGACAATTCAAGTAACGAAGCATTGCGGCCATCGAGTGGTGTTGATAAGGCAATTAGAAGTATTTCAGTCGAACGCTTTAAATTCATAATCGTTATGAATCAATGAACGAACATCAACGTGGTACTTTGCTGACGATTTCAAGCATAATAACTTCGCATATCAGAATGTATTAAGGATTGGATACGAATCAAAGACCAAGTGCCGTGTTGTGTAACAATTCAAGCATACAAGTTTGCATATTATAAAGTTAAGGTTTGATAGAATAGTTCGCATGTTTTTAATCTCTCTCTCAACAACCGATCGATTGCGTTACGCATCGGGAATTAACCACAGGTGCCGCTATCGAGGTGAAACAACGCAATCGTGATGGTATCATGTTCACGCTGTGTTGAAATTCCAAAATCCCGAGATTGAGTTTTTATATTATCCAAAAATTAAAGTTAGCTAGAAATAAAATTGATTAAAGCAGAAGGTTTGTGTGTGATTCTTCCTGAAATTCTGCATAATATTGTTCTGCGTATGAGATCTGAATCCTGGGGACCTATCATAAGCACACTATCACCACACATAATCCCTAACACACATAATTCATAATGTTCAATCGAGAGTAATCATATCCTTATCGATAATACGGAATTAAAGAGCAGAGTCGAATCGACTCTCTCTCATTCACGTTCACAACGCCTGCGTCACTGCATACGATTAATTGCGTTATTCCAATTCATAACACAATCCTCGTCACCGAGGCTCGACCTGATAATCCATAACGACTTGCATTATCATAACCACGCCCACTCGCATAAATTAATACGATTATCTCTCGAATCAGCATAATTTATGCACATAATTACACCGATTAACATAATTTCGGATAAATTATGCAAATATCAAATTTCATTTAATTTTCATTATTTTCATCAATTTTCATAACACCTATATATACAACACACCCCAGGTGGCTGTGGTTGCAGGCTGGTTTGATCGCCTACGCTCAACATTACGAGAGACAGAGATATAAAACAAAGCGTTGAACATTAATTCACCCGAATCCAATCGCACGCACGAGAACCCAAATTCAAACGGCCGCGGTGAACGTCGCGCGCTAGCGGCACCTGGGCCCTGCGGCACGATGAGACAGATTATTTGTGGGGAGACAGCCGTCGTGTGAAACCGATCTTAGAAAACCTCGCAAAGAGGGCGCCGCCACAACGCGCCCCGCCGAGGCATTCACGAGCGTTGTTGTTGATTGTGCGGTTGTCGTTGTGCGGTTGTTGTTGATTGTGCGGCTGTGGTTGGGGGGGGGCAGTGACGTCGCCGTGCTCCTGGCGAAGGGGAGCGGTGGTGTAGCCGTCAGCGCGCTGCGCTACGAACCTGCCAACCCGAGTTCGATTCCCGCTCGCAGCCAATGCCAGTGAATATTATTATTTTTTTATTCTAGATTTGAAGCTTTCGTGACTGCAAGGATCCATACTCTTTGGTTATATTCGGTAAAGTCACGTAGGTAAAAAATAAAATAACATAAAATAAAACATTATTATTATCCGAACCGGGAACCTGTGCATTCCCCAGGTCCCGGTTCGGATAAAAAAAAAGAGCTTAAGGCCATCCTCTTAAAACGCCTAACTTGGCGATCGTGGTATTGTGGACATCTGGAGGTGAGTTGCCCTGAACCGCCCATGTGCACGGCGAAGGCTTGTTATTATTATGTAACACATTTTCTGCATTTAGCAAGGCAGGATACTGCTGTTGTACGACGGGTAAATTCTTCAACAGGACACCTGTCAGGTGAATTTTTTCTTTTTTTAGGCCGGCATACATACGGGCACAAGCACAACGCTATTTAAAACGGGCAGTTCAGGGCGAATCACCTCCCGATATCCACAATACCAAGATCGCCAAGTTAGGCGTTTTAAGAGGATGGCCTTAAGCCCTTTTTACAAACAGAAAATGTTTCCATAAATTACAGGCACCACACTGTGAATATGCAAAGCGCGGCTTATACCACACGTACAATTGACATACTTTCCAGTTGCTTAGTGATTTAAAATATAATCAGTTGAGCGTAGCGGCGTATACGCAGCTTCCCCAGAGTGATGCCAGAGTTTCATGATAAATTCTCTGCGGTCTTCGCCGAAGGTGGAGGCAGTTCACGACTTACACCGGCCGCAGCTGAAAGGCTACAACGGGGGTGACCCCGTTACGCGTAAGATTGGCCTGCGATTAAATTTAAACATCATAAATAAATCAACGATCAAATTCACTGCTGGATGAAGGCCTCAAGCCACCGCCACCGCCGCCACTTCTCACGATTGTGCCGATGCAACGATCAACCCACAGCACGTGAGCTGATTTCATCACCTTCTTTGGTTCTTTCGGTAAAGTCACGTAGAATGAGAATAAAATAATAAAATTCTCACGACGTTTCGGCCACAACACAAGTGGCCTTCTTCAGGTGAAAGGAACAAACCTGTCTGGACGACAGAGCTACAATGAACACTGCTGAGATTCGCAGCGTCTTTGAAGCCGGTTGAGAGAAGTGAGGCACCTTGACAAAGGGGTTTACTTATCAAACAGGAGAATTTAGCATTGAAACAGTTGAGGGATTAGCTTGTGACTGGTCACAGAAGTAGCTATGTTAAAGTGATTTCATCACCTTTATTACGAATGATTTCATCACTTCGGCTCCACTCGGAGGCATCTCGTTTCTTGGCTTCCACTCCATCGAGTGTCCTTGAATGTTGGTCATGAAACCCTTCCAGTGATGTGTCCTGCCCAAGCCCGCTCACTTTTGAATGTTTTCATCAACCTGCTTGTTTTCTGATCCACGTGTTCTTCTTCCTGTCTCTCGGCGCAATTTCCAAATGTGCGTCTCGACAAGCCTATTTACGTTATTTCCAGTTTTCGTTCAGTTTTATTGTCGGTTGATGGCTGTGTCTCTAAACCGTATATCACAGCAGGCAGTACGCACCAATTCAACATTTTAGTCTTCAGGCCACGTTGCTATGTTACCTTTATTTATCAGCCATGAGGTTTTTTTTTTGGGTTAGCTCACGTAAATGTGTCGTTACATCCACCACCACCTCGCAACACAGCCAATCAGCAAGGTTTGTCATGTAAACAAAGCATGCCAATTCATACTCTTTGGTTCTATTCGGTAAAGTCACGTAGGTAAAACATTAAACAAAAATCACGACGTTTTATTTTTTTACCTACGTGACTTTACCGAATAGAACCAAAGAGTATGGATCCTTGCAGTCACGAAAGCTTCAAATCTAGAATTCATGCCAATTCAGCACACCGGTTGGTTGTGTGTTGGATAATAAACCCCCACACAACATTTACAATTCGAGTACTGTGATGTTTTGCCAGTAATTACAGCCAGCCTCATCAGGCAGCAGCAGCCAGAGCTATGGAGAAATCCTCCTGTTTCCGTATATATAAAAAAAACTTATGGATATTGGTCACGAAAGCCTAAGTGTTGAATTTTCAAGTTCAGCGTTCTAAACTCCAACTTGCTCACATCTACCTTTTTACGTAAATATTTTGATTCTGGTCCATCTAAAAAAGCTGTCCCAGGTGAGCATTAATCTGCTGTTTCCAGTTGTGTTTTAATGTAAAATGAGCACAGTACTTCCCCATGTGTTTGCACAATTACCCTGTGCATGAACGTACGGCCGACACTAAACACGTAACACCAGAGTGAAACTCAGTCATCTGAAATGTAAGCAATAGTGTCCCCCTGCTCGACATTGACATTGGGTTGCTGATATTCTTGGTTCTTTCGGTAAAGCCACGTTGAAGGGAAACAATAAAATAATAAAATATATAAAACAATTCTCACGACGTTTCAACTGTAACACAGTCCATACTCTTTGGTTCTATTGGGTAAAGTCACGTAGGTGAAAATAAAATAACAAAAAATCACGACGTTTCGGCCACAACACAAGCGGCCTTCATCAGGTGAAGGGACGAGCCTGTCTGGAGGACAGCGCTGGAGTGGAAGAAGCCACGCTTAGATCACGACCTTTAAGCTGTGTGAGAAGATAAAGAAGACCAAGCACCTTGACAAAGGAATTAGCATCGAATTTAGCATTGAAATAGCTGAGTGATTAGCTAGTAACTGGTCACAGAAATAGCTATGTTAAAGTTAGAGTATATACATTCACCGAGGCACCTAGTACTCATCAAACAGGAGAATTTAGCGAAACACAACCACGCTCAGACATCGGACCTGTGTGCGAGCAAACAAGGTGTTCTGACAAAGAAATTAGCATAAAAATTAGCATTTGATTGGTTGATTTTAGGAAAGAGGTGGTGTACGTGCCAGTGGACTTGCAGTTTGGCGTGGGGGGGGGGGAAAGGGGGGAGGGGGAGTTTACCTATTGATGGTGTGAAAATGGGAATTTATAAGAGCTGCGAAAGTTTGGGGTACCACTACTCGAAAAATATACTGTACCATTGAAATTAGTTTAATGTTTAGTTCGATTTGGAACATCTTTCCAATGGTTGCTTAATTTGAAACCATCCTCTCGGTTGAAATTGTGTCTGTGTTTGTAAATCATCATCTTGCCGTTGATTTTTTCACACCTGATGATGACTGTTTGTGTTACAGTCGAAACGTCATGATAATTTTATTGTTTTATATATATATTATTATTTTATTGTTTCCCTTCAACGTGACTTTACCGAAAGAACCAAGAATATGAATCACTGCAGTCACGAAAGCTTTAAATCAAAATTGGGTTGGTGCTCAACTTTGTTGGTGGATCTGAGTTACAGGTGGACATTCCACATTCATATGGCCAGGATTGGATTATATGGAGCATAACCGCGAGTGACCTGGCTAAGAAAGTGACGCGTTATCAATCACCAGAGAGACCATGAGCTGACTTCATTCCTGACCAAGGATTTTAACTTTTAACCCACCCAAATGCGAGTTGTGCTGTCTAACAACAGCACTGCGTAAGCTAGAAACCGTCGGCATATTATCCGCAAATCTTCCAATGTCCGCAAATCTTCCAATGTCCGCTGCTGGCAGCGGATTTACAATTGCTGTTGTCGCTATCTTCAGACCACTGATATATTTTAATTTCAGTTGATTTGTCGATTACCCACAAAAAAATTACATCTACCCTGATAAAGACCTTGCTGGAGTGGCCATCGTGCAGCGTGTCCACGTGTCACGTGCTTGTTCTTGCCGCACGGCTGCTGATGTAGACGCAGGGCAACGGCCACAATGTCACACTCGGGTGGTCAAGTCGGACAACGGCGTCAGGAGCGGCGAAGCGCGTCTCCGCTGTGACGATGTCACCTTCGTATATATTTGTAAACTTTTTAGGCATAAGCGATTAGGCAGTAACACCGACGATCCAGGAAACAAAAAAGATTGTGTTACGTAGCGCAATCAACGGCTGGCGAACGTTCCAACGCAACCGTACGTGACTCGCGAGAATGAAGGAACGGAAACGCTGAGAAATTAAAAACGTAAATGACACAACGGTGTCTGAAAAGACGTGGACTACTTCACCTGGTTATAGAGGAGGTCGTGAGTTTGTTCCAAAACGCCTGCTGCACATTCAGAGTTCGCCTGTCTCTCTCCCCGTCATTGCGTGGATTTTTATCTGGGTTCTCTGTTTTTCCTCCCTCCGAATTCTAGATCAACGTCACGCTTTCAGACTATCTGGCTGCCATAAAGTTTCACGTTACGATGGGTCACTTCGTTAAGCTGTCATTTGTGGCCAGGTTGCTTCTGATCAAAAGCTTTACTTCAGAAAATGTTAATAATACGGTAACAAAGACAAAGACCCCCCCCCCCCCACCACGGAACCTACACAGACTGTCGGGGCAAGCGCTGTCAGCGAGCACCTATGAAGGCCGGCACTGTGGCACACGAGGGGGTGGGTGGCCAACACCACGCCCGTCCGCCTTTGTCTCCCCAGTGATGATGTTTAAACATTGCACCAGGTACTCATTTGAGGCTGAATCGACATAGGGGAGACCCAGGACAGGTTCAGATAATCATTTCTCTTCCATCCTGCTCCCCACGCCCCCACGCTACTCTCCCACTACTTACTGTCTCCCTTCCCCCCTCTCTCTTCACCCACTTGGGGTAAACTCTCCCTCAAGGGTCGTAGATCGAAGCCCCCCTCCACACCTCGCTCTCTCCCTCCCTGCCCCCCCATCTCTCTCCCTCCCTGCCCCCCATCTCTCTCCCTCCCTGCCCCCCCCGTCTCTCTCCCTCCCTGTCCCCCCGTCTCTCTCCCTCCTTCCCAACTGAACCCCCCTAACCTCTCGCTTACAAGTCGCTGAAGGTGAGGCGCCCTCTGATGTCTCTCTCTCTCTTCCTGCTGTGCCCTCGCCTCCCCATCTCTTTGCCTCTCTCTCGCCACGTCTTTGCCCCTCGACTCTTCCAGCCCCGTCGTCTCTCTCGCTCCTTCCGAACTGTGCGCCCCTAACCTCTCCCTTAAAAATCGTTGCATGAAATTCCTCTGATGGCGATCTCTCTCTCTCTCTCGCTGCGTCCCCCACGCCGTCAGGTCTCGCTGCCTCCCGCTCGCCACGTCTCCGCCCCTCGACTCCTGCCGCCCCGTCTCTCTCTCCCCTCTTCCCCTCCCGCTCCCCGGTTCCGCCAAGTTCCTGTGCCCCTCGAAGCGAGCCCCGGTCCCTCGCTGCCGTTCGTCCGCCCCCCTTCGATGCTCTCCCTCAGGCCTCCCTCGCCCCGTTCCTTGGCCCCCTCTCTCTCTCGCCCCGCTCCCGCCTCTCTCCATGGAAGCTCTCCGCGGGTCGCGTCTCCTTGCTCCTCCGGACGCCGTTCGGCCTCCTGCGCGCACCTCCTGCGCCGTCGCCGCCAAAGACAAAGATCCCCCGTGTAGCCTCGAACAGGCTGTCGGGGGCAAGCGCTGTTAGTGGCGAGCAGCAGCACCTGCGAAGGTTACCGGCACTGTGGCACACGAGGGGGGTGGGTGGCCAGAAACCACGCCCGGCACCCCTTTGTCTCCCCAGCAGTGATGTTTTACAGGTCACACAAGGTACTACTTTTAGGCGGAGTCGATCTCGGGGAGGCCCACGACCGGTTCAGATAATTGTCACACTTCTAGATTTTTTGTTGTTTTTCTTTTTTTACCTACGTGACTTTTACCGAATAGAACCAAAGAGTATAATTGTCACACCGGTTTTTGGGCCGTGAGCAAGGAAATCCAACTCGGGGTCTCTGCAGAGTTCGCTCGAGTTTGCAAACGAAAAAACTAAAACGTGTAGCACTAAACGACCAAATCGGTGATGACAATTCCTGCTGAACGCCGCAGAAGACCAGGCCCACGACGTGGATAGCAGAGCCACGCCCCACCGGCATCAAACTCTGCCCACACATTGTAAACAAATGCAACTCGTGTAACGCGTAGGCTTTTCGCGAGCAGCATTATTCGTTAATGTTTTTGGGGGTTAGTTCGCGTTATTGTTAATGTGTCGTAACCCTCCACCACCACCACCACCGCCCGACACGGACAATCAGTAAAACAAATGCAATTGCTCCACTGTAGGGGCGGCCACGTGTATTTTCAAGAACGCCAATGTTGGTTTCACTGTTGTTAGATTTACACATTTTGGCCGAGGAGGCGAAAATCCACGAGTTGCTAATTCACGTCAAAATCTGAGAATTCGCGGTGAATCCACAAATTTGGCCGAGTCTGCTGTATCCATCAGTCACTTTCCGAATCAGATATTAACCAACATATCCATGATGCAACATAACTATTGCAGTCTAACTGCATTCTAAATGGATTAAATAAGCATGGACTGAATGACCATTCATTATGAGTATCCCGAGGTAACACCAAAACACACTTTACGCACATTCAACAATCTACCAACAACAATTCTACACTATGTGCCTGTGTTCAACCAAGTTAGCGATCTTAAAACCATTCAAACTCACCACCACCACAACCAAAACACCAGAATCGTCAAATCGAAATCCCAACGAAGCGAACGGCGGTCCACAGAAGTACGTCCTGGCACGAGAAAACATTCCCCGCTCAAACACAAAGAACACCACCACCCATACACTGCACACCACCACCACCACACCACCACCACCACACCCCACACCACCACCACCACACCCCACACCACCACCACACCCCACACCACCACCACCACCACACCCCACACCACCACACCACCACTACCACACCCCACACCACCACCACACCACCATACCCCACACCACCACCACCACCACACCCCACACCACCACCACCACACCACCACCACCACTACCACACCCCACACCCCACCACACCACCACCACCACCACACCCCACACCACTACCACCACCACCACACCCCACACCACCACCACCACCACACCCCACCACACCATCACCACCACACCACCACCACATCCCACACCACCACACCCCACACCACCACCACTACCACACCACCACACCCCACCACACCACCTCCCCTACACCCCACACCACCACACCACACCACCTCCCCTACACCCCACACCCCAAACCACCACACCCCACACCACCACTACCACACACCACCACCACACTCACCACACACACGCTCACCACACTCACCACGCTCACCACGCTCACCACACACACCACACTCACCACACACACACCACACACCACACTCACCACACACACACACCACATTCATCACAAACACACACCACACACACCACACTCTCACCACAAACGCTCACCACACACTCACCACACACACACCACACTCACAAACACCACACTACACTCACCACACACTCACCACACCACACACTCACCACACTCACCACAAACGCTCACCACTCTGTTCACACACACTGTTCACACACACTGCTCACCACACTGTTCACACACACTGCTCACCACACTGTGCCCCGGAGAGGCCTACCCACCTGCCGCTGGGAGGCCTACCCACCTGCTGGAGAGGCCTACCCACCTGCCGCTGGGAGGCCTACCCACCTGCCGCTGGGAGGCCTACCTACCTGCCGCTGGGAGACCTACCCACCTGCTGGGAGGCCTACCCACCTACCGCTGGGAGGCCTACCCACCTGCTGGGAGGCCTACCCACCTACCGCTGGGAGACCTACCCACCTGCCGCTGGGAGGCCTACCCACCTGCCGCTGGAGAGCCCTACCCACCTGCTGGGAGGTCTACCTACCTGCTGGGAGACCTACCCACCTGCCGCTGGGAGGCCTACCCACCTGCTGGGAGGCCTACCCACCTGCCGCTGACAGTGGTACCTGGAGCGTGCTGACGCTCAGCTGATGTGTCACACCGTGGCAAACCCCGCAGCTAACTCATTCACGTGGAGCAGGCCAAGAAACGACATTGCAGTCGTGGGCTGAGCTCAAGAAGGGCTAGCTCGAGTACCATCCTGCGGCGGGGAAAGGAGGCGGTGCAAGCGGTTCAGCCGAGCCCACAACAGCCAAGAATCTGCTGTCTGGGAGAGGGGGGTGGGCGCTGTTAAACCCTAGCACATGGGCGAGAAGCCGTGCATGTGTGACGAGTGCGGCAAGACGTTTTTCTCACGCGCGGCCTACAAGTATATATATTTTTCTATTCCACTTGTGTGTAAATCTGTGTATACCCCGGATATTTTAGAGATGGCAATTCTCCTGCTGTGTGTCCTACTGCTGTCCATCCCGGCCATATCTAGTGCCACACTCAACTCTACAAACGGCTACCCTCGTTATTTTGCGTCAATACTTGTTGCTCGATTTGCCACTACACCTGCAAATGAAACAGCTCATAAACACTTCTACACTCCATCATTGTATCCTTTTAAACCCTATCTTTGTCCCATTACTTCACCAGCACTCCTTCCAAACTTCATTCTGCTCTTAAAAATAACACCATCTGCGAGCTGCTGCTATTCGTCCAAGGTTCGCTGCTCTTCATCCTTTCACAGAAAATACTTATGCAAACTGTTAATTCTACTTTTCTTATTCCTGGGTGGTATTGAGCTTCATCCTGGCCCAAATGAAAAGAGCCCGTATAATTCTGTAGATTTTTCTAACAGGAAAGGTGTTGGTGTTCTACATGTCAACATCAGAGGGCTTGTGATTAAATTAAGTCAACTAAAACTAGTTGCTGAAATAAGCCTATTTAATAAGCCTAAGTTACTAAAATAAGTCTATTTAATAAGGCTATTTGATAAGCCTAAGTTGCTGAATAAGCCTATTTAATAAGTCTAAGTTGCTGAAATAAGGCTATTTAATAAGCCTAAGTTGCTGAAATGAGCTTTTTTAATGAGCCTACGTTGCTGAAATAAGGCTATTTAATAAGTCTAAGTTGCTGAAATAAGGCTATTTAATAAGTCTAAGTTGCTGAAATAAGCCTATTTAATAAGCCTAAGTTGCTAAAATAAGTCTATTTAATGAGGCTATTTAATAAGTCTATTTAATAAGCCTATTTAATAAGCCTATTTAATAAGTCTAAGTTGCTGAAATAAACCTATTTAATAAGCCTAAGTTGCTAAAATAAGCCTATTTAATGAGGCTATTTAATAAGTCCATTTAATAAGCCTATTTAATAAGCCTATTTAATACGCCTATTTAATAAGCCTATTTAATACGCCTATTTAATAAACCTATTTAATAAGTATTTAATGAGCCTATTTATTAATTCTATTTAATAAGCCTTATTAATAAGCCTATTTAATAACGTCTATTTAATAAGCCTATTTAATAAGTCTATTTAATAAGTCTATTTAATAAGCCTATTTAAAAAGTATTTAATGAGCCTATTTAATAAGCCTATTTATTGAGCCTATTTAATAAGCCTATTTATTGAACCTATTTAATAAGCCTATTTATTGAGCCTATTTAGTAAGCCTATTTATTGAGCCTATTTAATAAGCCTATTTAATAAGCCTATTTAATAAGCCTATTTAATAAGCCTATTTAATAAGTATTTAATGAGCCTATTTAATAAGTCTATTTAATAAGCCTATTTAATAGGCCTATTTAATAAGTCTAAGTTGCTGAAATAAGCTTATTTAATAAGCCTAAGTTGCTGAAATAAGCCTATATGATAAGGCTATTTAATAAGCATAAGTTGCTGAATTAAGCCTATTTAATAAGCCTAAGTTGCTAAAATAAGCCTATTTAATGAGGCTATTTAATAAGTCTATTTAATAAGCCTATTTAATAAGCCTATTTTATAATCCTATTTAATGAGCCTATTTAATACGCCTATTTAATAAACCTATTTAATAAGTATTTAATGAGCCTATTTAAGTCTATTTAATAAGCCTTTTTAATAAGCCTATTTAATAAGTCTATTTAATAAGCCTATTTAATAAGTCTATTTAATAAGTCTAATTAATAAGCCTATTTAATAAGTATTTAATGCGCCTATTTAATAAGCCTATATATTGAGCCTATTTAATGAGCCTATTTATTGAGCCTATTTAATAAGCCTATTTATTGAGCCTATTTAATAAGCCTATTTATTGAGCCCATTTCATACGCCTATTTAATAAGTCTATTTAATAAGCCTATTTAATAAGCCTATTTAATAAGTCTACGTTGCTGAAATAAGCCTATTTATTAAGCCCAAGTTGCTGAAATAAGCCTATTTAATAAGGCTGTTTAATAAGCCTAAGTTGCTGAAATAAGCCTATTTCATAAGACTAAGTTGCTGAAATAAGGCTTTTTAATAAGTCTAAGTTGCTGAAATAAGCCTATTTAATAAGCCTAAGTTACTAAAATAAGTCTATTTAATAAGGCTATTTGATAAGCCTAAGTTGCTGAATAAGCCTATTTAATAAGTCTAAGTTGCTGAAATAAGGCTATTTAATAAGTCTAAGTTGCTGAAATAAGCCTATTTAATAAGCCTAAGTTGCTAAAATAAGTCTATTTAATGAGGCTATTTAATAAGCCTATTTAATAAGTCTAAGTTGCTGAAATAAACCTATTTAATAAGCCTAAGTTGCTAAAATAAGCCTATTTAATGAGGCTATTTAATAAGTCCATTTAATAAGCCTATTTAATAAGCCTATTTAATACGCCTATTTAATAAGCCTATTTAATACGCCTATTTAATAAACCTATTTAATAAGTATTTAATGAGCCTATTTATTAATTCTATTTAATAAGCCTTATTAATAAGCCTATTTAATAACGTCTATTTAATAAGCCTATTTAATAAGTCTATTTAATAAGTCTATTTAATAAGCCTATTTAATAAGTATTTAATGAGCCTATTTAATAAGCCTATTTATTGAGCCTATTTAATAAGCCTATTTATTGAGCCTATTTAATAAGCCTATTTATTGAGCCTATTTAGTAAGCCTATTTATTGAGCCTATTTAATAAGCCTATTTAATAAGCCTATTTAATAAGCCTATTTAATAAGCCTATTTAATAAGCCTATTTATTGAGCCTATTTAATAAGTCTATTTAATAAGCCAATTTAATAAGTATTTAATGAGCCTATTTAATAAGTCTATTTAATAAGCCTATTTAATAGGCCTATTTAATAAGTCTAAGTTGCTGAAATAAGCTTATTTAATAAGCCTAAGTTGCTGAAATAAGCCTATATAATAAGGCTATTTAATAAGCATAAGTTGCTGAATTAAGCCTATTTAATAAGCCTAAGTTGCTAAAATAAGCCTATTTAATGCGGCTATTTAATAAGTCTATTTAATAAGTCTATTTAATAAGCCTATTTAATAAGTCTATTTAATAAGTCTAATTAATAAGCCTATTTAATAAGTATTTAATGCGCCTATTTAATAAGCCTATTTATTGAGCCTATTTAATGAGCCTATTTATTGAGCCTATTTAATAAGCCTATTTATTGAGCCTATTTAATAAGCCTATTTATTGAGCCCATTTCATACGCCTATTTAATAAGTCTATTTAATGAGCCTATTTAATAAGCCTATTTAATAAGTCTAAGTTGCTGAAATAAGCCTATTTAATAAGCCCAAGTTGCTGAAATAAGCCTATTTAATAAGGCTGTTTAATAAGCCTAAGTTGCTGAAATAAGCCTATTTCATAAGACTAAGTTGCTGAAATAAGGCTTTTTAATAAGTCTAAGTTGCTGAAATAAGCCTATTTAATAAGCCTAAGTTACTAAAATAAGTCTATTTAATAAGGCTATTTGATAAGCCTAAGTTGCTGAATAAGCCTATTTAATAAGTCTAAGTTGCTGAAATAAGGCTATTTAATAAGCCTAAGTTGCTGAAATGAGCTTTTTTAATAAGCCTAAGTTGCTGAAATAAGGCTATTTAATAAGTCTAAGTTGCTGAAATAAGCCTATTTAATAAGCCTAAGTTGCTAAAATAAGTCTATTTAAAGAGGCTATTTAATAAGTCTATTTAATAAGCCTATTTCATAAGCCTATTTAATAAGCCTATTTAATATGCCTATTTAATAAGTCTATTTAATAAGTCTATTTAATACGCCTATTTAATAAGTATTTAATGAGCCTATTTAATAAGCCTATTTATTGAGCCTATTTAATAAGCCTATTTATTAAGCCTATTTAATAAGCCTATTTAATAAGCCTATTTAATAAGTCTATTTAATAAGCCTATTTAATGAGCCTATTTAATGAGCCTAGTTGATAAGCCTATTTATTAAGCATATTTAATGAGCCTATTTAATAAGCCTATTTATTGAGCCTATTTAATAAGTCTATTTAATAAGCCTGTTTAATGAGCCTATTTAATAAGTATTTAATGAGCCTATTTAATAAGCCTAAGTTGCTGAATAAGCCTATATAATAAGCCTAAGTTGCTGAAATAAGCCTATTTAATAAGCCTATTTAATAAGCCTAAGTTCCTGAATAAGCCTATTTAATAAGCCTAAGTTGCTGAAATAAGCCTATTTAATAAGTCTAAGTTGCTGAAATAACGCTATTTAATAAGCCTAAGTTGCTGAGATAAGCCTATCTAATAAGCCTAAGTTGCTGAATTAAAGGCTATTTAATAAGTCTAAGTTGCTGAAATAAGCCTATTTAATAAGCCTAAGTTGCTGAAATAAGTATATTTAATAAGCATAAGTTGCTGAAATAAGCCTATTTAATAAGTCTAATTTGCTGAAATAAGGCTATTTAATAAGTCTAAGTTGCTGAAATGAGCCTATTTAATCAGCATAAGTTGCTGAAATAAGCCTATTTAATAAGTCTAAGTTGCTAAAATAAGGCTATTTAATAAGCTTAAGTTGCTGAAATGAGCATATTTAATAAGCCTAAGTTGCTGAAATAAGGCTATTTAATAAGTCTAAGTTGCTGAAATAAGCCTATTTAATAAGCCTAAGTTGCTAAAATAAGCCTATTTAATGAGGCTATTTAATAAGTCTATTTAATAAGCCTATTTAATAAGCCTATTTAATAAGCCTATTTAATAAGCCTATTTAATAAGTCTATTTAATAAGTCTAAGTTGCAGAAATCAACCTATTTAATAATGCTATTTAATACGCCTAAGTTGCTGAAATAAGCATATTTAATAAGCCTAAGTTGCTGAAATAAGGCTTTTTAATAAGTCTAATTTGCTGAAATAAGCCTATTTAATAAGCCTAAGTTGCTAAAATATGCCTATTTAATAAGGCTATTTAATATGCCTAAGTTGCTGAATAAGCCTATTTAATAAGTCTACGTTGCTGAAATAAGGCTATTTAATAAGCCTAAGTTGCTGAAATGAGCCTTTTTAATAAGCCTAAGTTGCTGAAATAAGGCTATTTAATAAGTCTAAGTTGCTGAAAGAAGCCTTTTTAATAAGCCTAAGTTGCTAAAATAAGCCTATTTAATGAGGCTATTTAATAAGTCTATTTAATAAGCCTATTTAATAAGCCTGTTTAATAAGCCTATTTAATATGCCTATTTAATAAGTCTATTTAATAAGTTTATTGAGCCTATTTAATAAGCCTATTTATTAAGCCTATTTAATAAGCCTATTTAATAAGCCTATTTAATAAGCCTATTTAATAAGTATTTAATGAGCCTATTTAATAAGTCTATTTAATAAGCCTATTTAATAGGCCTATTTAATAAGTCTAAGTTGCTGAAATAAGCCTATTTAATAAGCCCAAGTTGCTGAAATAAGCCTATTTAATAAGGCTGTTTAATAAGCCTAAGTTGCTGAAATAAGCCTATTTCATAAGACTAAGTTGCTGAAATAAGGCTTTTTAATAAGTCTAAGTTGCTGAAATAAGCCTATTTAATAAGCCTAAGTTACTAAAATAAGTCTATTTAATAAGGCTATTTGATAAGCCTAAGTTGCTGAATAAGCCTATTTAATAAGTCTAAGTTGCTGAAATAAGGCTATTTAATAAGCCTAAGTTGCTGAAATGAGCTTTTTTAATAAGCCTAAGTTGCTGAAATAAGGCTATTTAATAAGTCTAAGTTGCTGAAATAAGCCTATTTAATAAGCCTAAGTTGCTCAAATAAGTCTATTTAAAGAGGCTATTTAATAAGTCTATTTAATAAGCCTATTTCATAAGCCTATTTAATAAGCCTATTTAATATGCCTATTTAATAAGTCTATTTAATAAGTCTATTTAATACGCCTATTTAATAAGTATTTAATGAGCCTATTTAATAAGCCTATTTATTGAGCCTATTTAATAAGCCTATTTATTAAGCCTATTTAATAAGCCTATTTAATAAGCCTATTTAATAAGTCTATTTAATAAGCCTATTTAATGAGCCTATTTAATGAGCCTAGTTGATAAGCCTATTTATTAAGCATATTTAATGAGCCTATTTAATAAGCCTATTTATTGAGCCTATTTAATAAGTCTATTTAATAAGCCTGTTTAATGAGCCTATTTAATAAGTATTTAATGAGCCTATTTAATAAGCCTAAGTTGCTGAATAAGCCTATTTAATAAGCCTAAGTTGCTGAAATAAGCCTATTTAATAAGCCTATTTAATAATCCTAAGTTCCTGAATAAGCCTATTTAATAAGCCTAAGTTGCTGAAATAAGCCTATTTAATAAGTCTAAGTTGCTGAAATAACGCTATTTAATAAGCCTAAGTTGCTGAGATAAGCCTATCTAATAAGCCTAAGTTGCTGAAATAAGGCTATTTAATAAGTCTAAGTTGCTGAAATAAGCCTTATTTCAGCAACTATTGCTATTGAGCCTATTTAATCAGTCTATTTAATAAGCCTATTTAATAGGCCTATTTAATAAGTCTACGTTGCTGAAATAAGCCTATTTAATAAGCCTAGTTGCTGAAATATGCCTATTTCATAAGACTAAGTTGCTGAAATAAGGCTTTTTAATAAGTCTAAGTTGCTGAAATAAGCCTATTTAATAAGCCTAAGTTGCTAAAATATGTCTATTTAATAAGGCTATTTGATAAGCCTAAGTTGCTGAATAAGCCTATTTAATAAGTCTAAGTTGCTGAAATAAGGCTATTTAATAAGCCTGAGTTGCTGAAATGAGCCTTTTTAATAAGCCTACGTTGCTGAAATAAGGCTATTTAATAAGTCTAAGTTGCTGAAATAAGCCTATTTAATAAGCCTAAGTTGCTAAAATAAGCCTATTTAATGAGGCTATTTAATAAGTCTATTTAATAAGCCTATTTAATAAGCCTATTTAATAAGCCTATTTAATATGCCTATTTAATAAGTCTATTTAATAAGTCTATTTAATACGCCTATTTAATAAGTATTTAATGAGCCTATTTAATAAGCCTATTTATTGAGCCTATTTAATAAGCCTATTTAATAAGTCTATTTAATAAGCCTATTTAATGAGCCTATTTAATAAGCCTAGTTGATAAGCCTATTTATTAAGCATATTTAATGAGCCTATTTAATAAGCCTATTTATTGAGCCTATTTAATAAGTCTATTTAATAAGCCTGTTTAATGAGCCTATTTAATAAGTATTTAATGTGCCTATTTAATAAGCCTAAGTTGCTGAATAAGCCTATTTAATAAGCCTACGTTGCTGAAATAAGCCTATTTAATAAGCCTATTTAATAAGCCTAAGTTGCTGAATAAGCCTATTTAATAAGCCTAAGTTGCTGAGATAAGCCTATCTAATAAGCCTAAGTTGCTGAAATAAGGCTATTTAATAAGTCTAAGTTGCTGAAATAAGCCTATTTAATAAGCCTAAGTTCCTGAAATAAGTATATTTAATAAGCATAAGTTGCTGAAATAAGCCTATTTAATAAGTCTAAGTTGCTGAAATAAGGCTATTTAATAAGTCTAAGTTGCTGAAATGAGCCTATTTAATCAGCGTAAGTTGCTGAAATAAGCCTATTTAATAAGTCTAAGTTGCTGAAATAAGGCTATTTAATAAGCTTAAGTTGCTGAAATAAGCCTATTTAATAAGTCTAAGTTGCTGAAATAAGGCTATTTAATAAGCTTAAGTTGCTGAAATTAGCCTATTTAATAAGCCTCAGTTGCTGAAATAAGGTTATTTAATAAGTCTAAGTTGCTGAAATAAGCCTATTTAATAAGCCTAAGTTGCTAAAATAAGCCTATTTAATGAGGCTATTTAATAAGTCTATTTAATAAGCCTATTTAATAAGCCTATTTAATAAGCCTATTTAATAAGTCTATTTAATAAGTCTATTTAATAAGCCTATTTAAAGAGTATTCAATGAGCCTATTTATTAAGCCTTTTTATTGAGCCTATTTAATAAGCCTATTTATTAAGCATATTTAATAAGCCTATTTAATAAGCATAAGTTGCTGAAATAAGCCTATTTAATAAGGCTATTTAATAAGTCTAAGTTGCTGAAATAAACCTATTTAAAAAGCCTATATTGCTAAAATAAGCCTATTTAATTAGGCCATTTAATAAGTCTATTTAATAAGCCTATTTAATACGCCTATTTAATAAGCCTATTTAATAAGCCTATTTAATAAGCCTATTTAATGAACCTATTTATTGAGCCTATTTAATAAGCCTATTTAATAAGCCTATTTAATAAGCCTATTTAATAAGCCTATTGATTGATCCTATTTAATAAGTCTATTTAATATGCCTATTTAATACGCCTATTTAATAAGCCTATTTAATAAGTCTATTTAATAAGTCTAATTAATAAGCCTATTTAATAAGTATTTAATGCGCCTATTTAATAAGCCTATTTATTGAGCCTATTTAATGAGCCTATTTATTGAGCCTATTTAATAAGCCTATTTATTGAGCCTATTTAATAAGCCAATTTATTGAGCCCATTTCATACGCCTTTTTAATAAGTCTATTTAATAAGCCTATTTAATAATCCTATTTAATAAGTCTAAGTTGCTGAAATAAGCCTATTTAATAAGGCTGTTTAATAAGCCTAAGTTGCTGAAATAAGCCTATTTCATAAGACTAAGTTGCTGAAATAAGGCTTTTTAATAAGTCTAAGTTGCTGAAATAAGCCTATTTAATAAGCCTAAGTTGCTAAAATAAGTCTATTTAATAAGGCTATTTGATAAGCCTAAATTGCTGAATAAGCCTATTTAGTAAGTCTAAGTTGCTGAAATAAGACTATTTAATGAGGCTATTTAATAAGTCTATTTAATAAGCCTATTTAATAAGCCTATTTAATAAGCCTATTTAATATGCCTATTTAATAAGTCTATTTAATAAGTCTATTTAATACGCCTATTTAATAAGTATTTAATGAGCCTATTTAATAAGCCTATTTATTGAGCCCATTTAATAAGCCTATTTATTAAGTCTATTTAATAAGCCTATTTAATAAGCCTATTTAATAAGTCTATTTAATAAGCCTATTTAATGAGCTTATTTAATAAGCCTAGTTGATAAGCCTATTTATTAAGCATATTTAATGAGCCTATTTAATAAGCCTATTTATAGAGCCTATTTAATAAGTCTATTTAATAAGCCTGTTTAATGAGCCTATTTAATAAGTATTTAATGAGCCTATTTAATAAGCCTAAGTTGCTGAATAAGCCTATTTAATAAGCCTACGTTGCTGAAATAAGCCTATTTAATAAGCCTATTTAATAAGCCTAAGTTGCTGAAATAACGCTATTTAATAAGCCTAAGTTGCTGAGATAAGCCTATCTAATAAGCCTAAGTTGCTGAAATAAGGCTATTTAATAAGTCTAAGTTGCTGAAATAAGCCTATTTAATAAGCCTAAGTTGCTGAAATAAGTATATTTAATAAGCATAAGTTGCTGAAATAAGCCTATTTAATAATTCTAAGTTGCTTAAATAACGCTATTTAATAAGCCTAAGTTGCTGAGATAAGCCTATCTAATAAGCCTAAGTTGCTGAAATAAGGCTATTTAATAAGTCTAAGTTGCTGAAATAAGCCTATTTAATAAGCCTAAGTTCCTGAAATAAGTATATTTAATAAGCATAAGTTGCTGAAATAAGCCTATTTAATAAGTCTAAGTTGCTGAAATAAGGCTATTTAATAAGTCTAAGTTGCTGAAATGAGCCTATTTAATCAGCGTAAGTTGCTGAAATAAGCCTATTTAATAAGTCTAAGTTGCTGAAATAAGGCTATTTAATAAGCTTAAGTTGCTGAAATAAGCCTATTTAATAAGTCTAAGTTGCTGAAATAAGGCTATTTAATAAGCGTAAGTTGCTGAAATTAGCCTATTTAATAAGCCTCAGTTGCTGAAATAAGGTTATTTAATAAGTCTAAGTTGCTGAAATAAGCCTATTTAATAAGCCTAAGTTGCTAAAATAAGCCTATTTAATGAGGCTATTTAATAAGTCTATTTAATAAGCCTATTTAATAAGCCTATTTAATAAGCCTATTTAATAAGCCTATTTAATAAGTATTTAATGAGCCTATTTATTAAGCCTATTTAATAAGTCTAAGTTGCTGAAATAAACCTATTTAAAAAGCCTACGTTGCTAAAATAAGCCTATTTAATTAGGCTATTTAATAAGTCTATTTAATAAGCCTATTTAATACGCCTATTTAATACGCCTATTTAATACGCCTATTTAATAAGTATTTAATGAGCCTATTTATTGAGCCTATTTAATAAGCCTATTTAATCAGCCTATTTAATAAGCCTATTGATTGATCCTATTTAATAAGTCTATGTAATAAGCCTATTTAATAAGCCTATTTAATAAGTATTTATTGAGCCTATTTAATCAGTCTATTTAATAAGCCTATTTAATAGGCCTATTTAATAAGTCTACGTTGCTGAAATAAGCCTATTTAATAAGCCTAAATTGCTGAATAAGCCTATTTCATAAGTCTAAGTTGCTGAAATAAGCCTATTTAATAAGCCTAAGTTGCTGAAATAAGCCTATTTAATAAGGCTATTTAATAAGCCTAAGTTGCTGAATAAGCATATTTAATAAGCCCAAGTTGCTGAAATGAGCCTATTTAATGAGGCTATTTAATAAGTCTATTTAATAAGCCTATTTAATAAGCCTATTTAATAAGCCTATTTAATAAGCCTATTTAATAAGCCTATTTAATAAGTCTATTTAATAAGTCTATTTAATCAGCCTATTTAATAAGTATTTAATGAGCCTATTTAATAAGCCTATTTATTGAGCCTATTTAATAAGCCTATTTATTAAGCCTATCTAATAAGCCTATTTAATAAGCCTATTTAATAAATCTATTTAATAAGCCTATTTAATAAGCCTATTTAATAAGCCTATTTATTAAGCCTATTTAATGAGCCTATTTAATAAGCCTATTTATTGAGCCTATTTAATAAGTCTATTTAATAAGCCTGTTTAATAAGCCTATTTAATAAGTATTTAATGAGCCTAATTAATAAGCCTAAGTTGCTGAATAAGCCTATTTAATAAGCCTAAGTTGCTGAAATAAGCCTATTTAATAAGCCTATTTAATAAGCCTAAGTTGCTGAATAAGCCTATTTAATAAGCCTAAGTTGCTGAATAAGCCTATTTAATAAGTCTAAGTTGCTTAAATAAGGCTATTTAATAAGCCTAAGTTGCTGAAATAAGCCTATTTAATAAGCCTAAGTTGCTGAAATAAGGCTATTTAATAAGTCTAAGTTGCTGAAATAAGCCTATTTAATAAGCCTAAGTTGCTGAAATAAGTATATTTAATGAGCATAAGTTGCTGAAATAAGCCTATTTAATAAGTCTAAGTTGCTGAGATAAGCCTATTTAATAAGTCTAAGTTGCTGAAATAAGGCTATTTAATAAGCCTAAGTTGCTGAAATTAGCCTATTTAATAAGCCCAAGTTGCTGAAATAAGCCTACTTAATTAGGCTATTTAATAAGCCTAAGTTGCTAAAATAAGTCTATTTAAAAATGCTATTTAATAAGCGTAAGTTGCTGAAATAAGCCTATTTAATAAGCCCAAGTTGTTGAAATAAGCCTATTTAATAAGGCTATTTAATAAGCCTAAGTTGCTGAAATAAGCCTATTTAATAAGCGTAATTTGCTGAAATAAGGCTATTTAATAAGTCTATGTTGCTGAAATAAGCCTATTTAATAAGCCTAAGTTGCTGAAATAAGCCTATTTAATAAGCCTAAGTTGCTGAAATAAGCCTATTTAATAGGCCTATCTAATAAGTCTAAGTTGCAGAAATGAGCATATTTCACAAGCCTATTTAATGAGCCTAAGTTGCTGAAATGTCTATTTAATAAGTCGATTTAATAAGTCTAAGTTGCTAAAATAAGCCTATTTAATAAGGCTATTTAATAAGTCTAAGTTGCTGAAATAAACCTATTTAAAATGATATTTAATACGCCTAAGTAGCTGAAATAAACCTGATTAATAAGGCTATTTAATAAGCATAAGTTGCTGAAATAAGCCTATTTAATAAGCCTACGTTGCTGAAATGAGCCTATATAAAAAGGTATATTTAATAAGTCTAAGTTGCTGAAATAAACCTATTTAAAAATGCTATTTAATAAGCCTAAATTGCTGAAATAAACCTGTTTAATAAGGCTATTTATTAAGCATAAGTTGCTGAAATAAGCCTATTTAATAAGCCTAAGTTGCTGAAATAAGCCTATTTAATAAGGCTATTTAATAAGTCTAAGTTGCTGAAATAAACCTATTTAAAATGATATTTAATACGCCTAAGTAGCTGAAATAAACCTGATTAATAAGGCTATTTAATAAGCATAAGTTGCTGAAATAAGCCTATTTAATAAGCCTACGTTGCTGAAATGAGCCTATATAAAAAGGTATATTTAATAAGTCTAAGTTGCTGAAATAAACCTATTTAAAAATGCTATTTAATAAGCCTAAATTGCTGAAATAAACCTGTTTAATAAGGCTATTTAATAAGCATAAGTTGCTGAAATAAGCCTATTTAATAAGCCTAAGTTGCTGAAATAAGCCTATTTAATAAGGCTATTTAATGAGCCTAAGTTGCTGAAATAAGCCTATTTAATAAGCCGAAGTTTCTGAACTAAGCCTATTTAAAAAGGTATATTTAATAAGTCTAAGTTGCTGAAATAAACCTATTTAAAAATGCTACTTAATAAGCCCAAGTTGCTGAAATAAACCTGTTTAATAAGGCTATTTAATAAGCAAAAGTTGCTGAAATAAGCCTATTTAATAAGCCTAAGTTGCTGAAATAAGCCTATTTAATAAGGCTATTTAATAAGTCTAAGTTGCTGAAATAAACCTATTTAAAAATGCTATTTAATAAGCCTTAATTGCTGAAATAAACCTGTTTAATAAGGCTATTTAATAAGCATAAGTTGCTGAAATAAGCCTATTTAATAAGCCTAAGTTGCTGAAATAAGCCTATTTAATAAGGCTATTTAATACGTCTAAGTTGCAGAAATAAACCTATTTAATAATGCTATTTAATACGCCTAAGTTGCTGAAATAAGCATATTTAATAAGCCTAAGTTGCTGAAATAAGCCTATTTAATAGGCCTATCTAATAAGTCTAAGTTGCAGAAATAAGCATATTTCATAAGCATATTTAATGAGCCTAAGTTGCTGAAATGTCTATTTAATAAATCGATTGAATAAGTCTAAGTTGCTAAAATAAGCCTATTTAATAAGGCTGTTTAATAAGCCTAAGTTGCTGAAATAAGCCTATTTAATAAGGCTGTTTAATAAGCCTAAGTTGCTGAAATAAGCCTATTTCATAAGACTAAGTTGCTGAAATAAGGCTTTTTAATAAGTCTAAGTTGCTGAAATAAGCCTATTTAATAAGCCTAAGCTGCTAAAATAAGTCTATTTAATAAGGCTATTTGATAAGCCTAAGTTGCTGAATAAGCCTATTTAATAAGTCTAAGTTGCTGAAATAAGGCTATTTAATAAGCCTAAGTTGCTGAAATGAGCCTTTTTAATAAGCCTAAGTTGCTGAAATAAGGCTATTTAATAAGTCTAAGTTGCTGAAATAAGCCTATTTAATAAGCCTATGTTGCTAAAATAAGACTATTTAATGAGGCTATTTAATACGTCTATTTAATAAGCCTATTTAATAAGCCTATTTAATAAGCCTATTTAATATGCCTATTTAATAAGTCTATTTAATAAGTCTATTTAATACGCCTATTTAATAAGTATTTAATGAGCCTATTTAATACGCCTATTTATTGAGCCTATTTAATAAGCCTATTCATTAAGCCTATTTAATAAGCCTATTTAATAAGCCTATTTAATAAGTCTATTTAATAAACTTATTTAATGAGCCTATTTAATAAGCCTAGTTGATAAGCCTATTTATTAAGCATATTTAATGAGCCTATTTAATAAGCCTATTTATTGAGCCTATTTAATAAGCCTAAGTTGCTGAATAAGCCTATTTAATAAGCCTACGTTGCTGAAATAAGCCTATTTAATAAGCCTATTTAATAAGCCTAAGTTGCTGAATAAGCCTAATTAATAAGCCTAAGTTGCTGAAATAAGCCTATTTAATAAGTCTAAGTTGCTGAAATAACGCTATTTAATAAACCTAAGTTGCTGAGATAAGCCTATCTAATACGCCTAAGTTGCTGAAATAAGGCTATTTAATAAGTCTAAGTTGCTGAAATAAGCCTATATAATAAGCCTAAGTTGTTTAAATAAGTATATTTAATAAGCATAAGTTGCTGAAATAAGGCTATTTAATAAGTCTAAGTTGCTGAAATGAGCCTATTTAATCAGCGTAAGTTGCTGAAATAAGCCTATTTAATAAGTCTAAGTTGCTGAAATAAGGCTATTTAATAAGCTTAAGTTGCTGAAATGAGCCTATTTAATAAGCCTAAGTTGCTGAAATAAGGCTATTTAATAAGCCTAAGTTGCTGAAATAAGGCTATTTAATAAGTCTAAGTTGCTGAAAGAAGCCTTTTTAATAAGCCTAAGTTGCTAAAATAAGCCTATTTAATGAGGCTATTTAATAAGTCTATTTAATAAGCCTATTTAATAAGCCTATTTAATAAGCCTATTTAATATGCCTATTTAATAAGTCTATTTAATAAGTTTATTGAGCCTATTTAATAAGCCTATTTATTAAGCCTATTTAATAAGCCTATTTAATAAGCCTATTTAATAAGCCTATTTAATAAGTATTTAATGAGCCTATTTAATAAGTCTATTTAATAAGCCTATTTAATAGGCCTATTTAATAAGTCTAAGTTGCTGAAATAAGCCTATTTAATACGCCCAAGTTGCTGAAATAAGCCTTTTTAATAAGGCTGTTTAATAAGCCTAAGTTGCTGAAATAAGCCTATTTCATAAGACTAAGTTGCTGAAATAAGGCTTTTTAATAAGTCTAAGTTGCTGAAATAAGCCTATTTAATAAGCCTAAGTTACTAAAATAAGTCTATTTAATAAGGCTATTTGATAAGCCTAAGTTGCTGAATAAGCCTATTTAATAAGTCTAAGTTGCTGAAATAAGGCTATTTAATAAGCCTAAGTTGCTGAAATGAGCTTTTTTAATAAGCCTAAGTTGCTGAAATAAGGCTATTTAATAAGTCTAAGTTGCTGAAATAAGCCTATTTAATAAGCCTAAGTTGCTCAAATAAGTCTATTTAAAGAGGCTATTTAATAAGTCTATTTAATAAGCCTATTTCATAAGCCTATTTAATAAGCCTATTTAATATGCCTATTTAATAAGTCTATTTAATAAGTCTATTTAATACGCCTATTTAATAAGTATTTAATGAGCCTATTTAATAAGCCTATTTATTGAGCCTATTTAATAAGCCTATTTATTAAGCCTATTTAATAAGCCTATTTAATAAGCCTATTTAATAAGTCTATTTAATAAGCCTATTTAATGAGCCTATTTAATGAGCCTAGTTGATAAGCCTATTTATTAAGCATATTTAATGAGCCTATTTAATAAGCCTAATTATTGAGCCTATTTAATAAGTCTATTTAATAAGCCTGTTTAATGAGCCTATTTAATAAGTATTTAATGAGCCTATTTAATAAGCCTAAGTTGCTGAATAAGCCTATTTAATAATCCTAAGTTCCTGAATAAGCCTATTTAATAAGCCTAAGTTGCTGAAATAAGCCTATTTAATAAGTCTAAGTTGCTGAAATAACGCTATTTAATAAGCCTAAGTTGCTGAGATAAGCCTATCTAATAAGCCTAAGTTGCTGAAATAAGGCTATTTAATAAGTCTAAGTTGCTGAAATAAGCCTTATTTCAGCAACTATTGCTATTGAGCCTATTTAATCAGTCTATTTAATAAGCCAATTTAATAGGCCTATTTAATAAGTCTACGTTGCTGAAATAAGCCTATTTAATAAGCCTAGTTGCTGAAATATGCCTATTTCATAAGACTAAGTTGCTGAAATAAGGCTTTTTAATAAGTCTAAGTTGCTGAAATAAGCCTATTTAATAAGCCTAAGTTGCTAAAATATGTCTATTTAATAAGGCTATTTGATAAGCCTAAGTTGCTGAATAAGCCTATTTAATAAGTCTAAGTTGCTGAAATAAGGCTATTTAATAAGCCTAAGTTGCTGAAATGAGCCTTTTTAATAAGCCTACGTTGCTGAAATAAGGCTATTTAATAAGTCTAAGTTGCTGAAATAAGCCTATTTAATAAGCCTAAGTTGCTAAAATAAGCCTATTTAATGAGGCTATTTAATAAGTCTATTTAATAAGCCTATTTAATAAGCCTATTTAATAAGCCTATTTAACATGCCTATTTAATAAGTCTATTTAATAAGTCTATTTAATACGCCTATTTAATAAGTATTTAATGAGCCTATTTAATAAGCCTATTTATTGAGCCTATTTAATAAGCCTATTTAATAAGTCTATTTAATAAGCCTATTTAATGAGCCTATTTAATAAGCCTAGTTGATAAGCCTATTTATTAAGCATATTTAATGAGCCTATTTAATAAGCCTATTTATTGAGCCTATTTAATAAGTCTATTTAATAAGCCTGTTTAATGAGCCTATTTAATAAGTATTTAATGTGCCTATTTAATAAGCCTAAGTTGCTGAATAAGCCTATTTAATAAGCCTACGTTGCTGAAATAAGCCTATTTAATAAGCCTATTTAATAAGCCTAAGTTGCTGAATAAGCCTATTTAATAAGCCTAAGTTGCTTAAAAAAGCCTATTTAATAATTCTAAGTTGCTGAAATAACGCTATTTAATAAGCCTAAGTTGCTGAGATAAGCCTATCTAATAAGCCTAAGTTGCTGAAATAAGGCTATTTAATAAGTCTAAGTTGCTGAAATAAGCCTATTTAATAAGCCTAAGTTCCTGAAATAAGTATATTTAATAAGCATAAGTTGCTGAAATAAGCCTATTTAATAAGTCTAAGTTGCTGAAATAAGGCTATTTAATAAGTCTAAGTTGCTGAAATGAGCCTATTTAATCAGCGTAAGTTGCTGAAATAAGCCTATTTAATAAGTCTAAGTTGCTGAAATAAGGCTATTTAATAAGCTTAAGTTGCTGAAATAAGCCTATTTAATAAGTCTAAGTTGCTGAAATAAGGCTATTTAATAAGCTTAAGTTGCTGAAATTAGCCTATTTAATAAGCCTCAGTTGCTGAAATAAGGTTATTTAATAAGTCTAAGTTGCTGAAATAAGCCTATTTAATAAGCCTAAGTTGCTAAAATAAGCCTATTTAATGAGGCTATTTAATAAGTCTATTTAATAAGCCTATTTAATAAGCCTATTTAATAAGCCTATTTAATAAGCCTATTTAATAAGTATTTAATGAGCCTATTTATTAAGCCTATTTAATAAGTCTAAGTTGCTGAAATAAACCTATTTAAAAAGCCTACGTTGCTAAAATAAGCCTATTTAATTAGGCTATTTAATAAGTCTATTTAATAAGCCTATTTAATACGCCTATTTAATACGCCTATTTAATACGCCTATTTAATAAGTATTTAATGAGCCTATTTATTGAGCCTATTTAATAAGCCTATTTAATCAGCCTATTTAATAAGCCTATTGATTGATCCTATTTAATAAGTCTATGTAATAAGCCTATTTAATAAGCCTATTTAATAAGTATTTATTGAGCCTATTTAATCAGTCTATTTAATAAGCCTATTTAATAGGCCTATTTAATAAGTCTACGTTGCTGAAATAAGCCTATTTAATAAGCCTAAGTTGCTGAATAAGCCTATTTCATAAGTCTAAGTTGCTGAAATAAGCCTATTTAATAAGCCTATGTTGCTGAAATAAGCCTATTTAATAAGGCTATTTAATAAGCCTAAGTTGATGAATAAGCATATTTAATAAGCCCAAGTTGCTGAAATGAGCCTATTTAATGAGGCTATTTAATAAGTCTATTTAATAAGCCTATTTAATAAGCCTATTTAATAAGCCTATTTAATAAGCCTATTTAATAAGCCTATTTAATAAGTCTATTTAATAAGTCTATTTAATCAGCCTATTTAATAAGTATTTAATGAGCCTATTTAATAAGCCTATTTATTGAGCCTATTTAATAAGCCTATTTATTAAGCCTATTTAATAAGCCTATTTAATAAGCCTATTTAATAAGTCTATTTAATAAGCCTATTTAATAAGCCTATTTAATAAGCCTATTTATTAAGCCTATTTAATGAGCCTATTTAATAAGCCTATTTATTGAGCCTATTTAATAAGTCTATTTAATAAGCCTGTTTAATAAGCCTATTTAATAAGTATTTAATGAGCCTAATTAATAAGCCTAAGTTGCTGAATAAGCCTATTTAATAAGCCTAAGTTGCTGAAATAAGCCTATTTAATAAGCCTATTTAATAAGCCTAAGTTGCTGAATAAGCCTATTTAATAAGCCTAAGTTGCTGAATAAGCCTATTTAATAAGTCTAAGTTGCTTAAATAAGGCTATTTAATAAGCCTAAGTTGCTGAAATAAGCCTATTTAATAAGCCTAAGTTGCTGAAATAAGGCTATTTAATAAGTCTAAGTTGCTGAAATAAGCCTATTTAATAAGCCTAAGTTGCTGAAATAAGTATATTTGATGAGCATAAGTTGCTGAAATAAGCCTATTTAATAAGTCTAAGTTGCTGAGATAAGCCTATTTAATAAGTCTAAGTTGCTGAAATAAGGCTATTTAATAAGCCTAAGTTGCTGAAATGAGCCTTTTTAATAAGCCTACGTTGCTGAAATAAGGCTATTTAATAAGTCTAAGTTGCTGAAATAAGCCTATTTAATAAGCCTAAGTTGCTAAAATAAGCCTATTTAATGAGGCTATTTAATAAGTCTATTTAATAAGCCTATTTAATAAGCCTATTTAATAAGCCTATTTAACATGCCTATTTAATAAGTCTATTTAATAAGTCTATTTAATACGCCTATTTAATAAGTATTTAATGAGCCTATTTAATAAGCCTATTTATTGAGCCTATTTAATAAGCCTATTTAATAAGTCTATTTAATAAGCCTATTTAATGAGCCTATTTAATAAGCCTAGTTGATAAGCCTATTTATTAAGCATATTTAATGAGCCTATTTAATAAGCCTATTTATTGAGCCTATTTAATAAGTCTATTTAATAAGCCTGTTTAATGAGCCTATTTAATAAGTATTTAATGTGCCTATTTAATAAGCCTAAGTTGCTGAATAAGCCTATTTAATAAGCCTACGTTGCTGAAATAAGCCTATTTAATAAGCCTATTTAATAAGCCTAAGTTGCTGAATAAGCCTATTTAATAAGCCTAAGTTGCTTAAAAAAGCCTATTTAATAATTCTAAGTTGCTGAAATAACGCTATTTAATAAGCCTAAGTTGCTGAGATAAGCCTATCTAATAAGCCTAAGTTGCTGAAATAAGGCTATTTAATAAGTCTAAGTTGCTGAAATAAGCCTATTTAATAAGCCTAAGTTCCTGAAATAAGTATATTTAATAAGCATAAGTTGCTGAAATAAGTATATTTAATAAGTCTAAGTTGCTGAAATAAGGCTATTTAATAAGTCTAAGTTGCTGAAATGAGCCTATTTAATCAGCGTAAGTTGCTGAAATGAGCCTATTTAATAAGTCTAAGTTGCTGAAATAAGGCTATTTAATAAGCTTAAGTTGCTGAAATAAGCCTATTTAATAAGTCTAAGTTGCTGAAATAAGGCTATTTAATAAGCTTAAGTTGCTGAAATTAGCCTATTTAATAAGCCTCAGTTGCTGAAATAAGGTTATTTAATAAGTCTAAGTTGCTGAAATAAGCCTATTTAATAAGCCTAAGTTGCTAAAATAAGCCTATTTAATGAGGCTATTTAATAAGTCTATTTAATAAGCCTATTTAATAAGCCTATTTAATAAGCCTATTTAATAAGCCTATTTAATAAGTATTTAATGAGCCTATTTATTAAGCCTATTTAATAAGTCTAAGTTGCTGAAATAAACCTATTTAAAAAGCCTACGTTGCTAAAATAAGCCTATTTAATTAGGCTATTTAATAAGTCTATTTAATAAGCCTATTTAATACGCCTATTTAATACGCCTATTTAATACGCCTATTTAATAAGTATTTAATGAGCCTATTTATTGAGCCTATTTAATAAGCCTATTTAATCAGCCTATTTAATGAGCCTATTGATTGATCCTATTTAATAAGTCTATGTAATAAGCCTATTTAATAAGCCTATTTAATAAGTATTTATTGAGCCTATTTAATCAGTCTATTTAATAAGCCTATTTAATAGGCCTATTTAATAAGTCTACGTTGCTGAAATAAGCCTATTTAATAAGCCTAAGTTGCTGAATAAGCCTATTTAATAAGTCTAAGTTGCTGAAATAAGGCTATTTAATAAGCCTAAGTTGCTGAAATGAGCCTTTTTAATAAGCCTAAGTTGCTGAAATAAGGCTATTTAATAAGTCTAAGTTGCTGAAATAAGCCTATTTAATAAGCCTATGTTGCTAAAATAAGACTATTTAATGAGGCTATTTAATACGTCTATTTAATAAGCCTATTTAATAAGCCTATTTAATAAGCCTATTTAATATGCCTATTTAATAAGTCTATTTAATAAGTCTATTTAATACGCCTATTTAATAAGTATTTAATGAGCCTATTTAATACGCCTATTTATTGAGCCTATTTAATAAGCCTATTCATTAAGCCTATTTAATAAGCCTATTTAATAAGCCTATTTAATAAGTCTATTTAATAAACTTATTTAATGAGCCTATTTAATAAGCCTAGTTGATAAGCCTATTTATTAAGCATATTTAATGAGCCTATTTAATAAGCCTATTTATTGAGCCTATTTAATAAGCCTAAGTTGCTGAATAAGCCTATTTAATAAGCCTACGTTGCTGAAATAAGCCTATTTAATAAGCCTATTTAATAAGCCTAAGTTGCTGAATAAGCCTAATTAATAAGCCTAAGTTGCTGAAATAAGCCTATTTAATAAGTCTAAGTTGCTGAAATAACGCTATTTAATAAACCTAAGTTGCTGAGATAAGCCTATCTAATACGCCTAAGTTGCTGAAATAAGGCTATTTAATAAGTCTAAGTTGCTGAAATAAGCCTATATAATAAGCCTAAGTTGTTTAAATAAGTATATTTAATAAGCATAAGTTGCTGAAATAAGGCTATTTAATAAGTCTAAGTTGCTGAAATGAGCCTATTTAATCAGCGTAAGTTGCTGAAATAAGCCTATTTAATAAGTCTAAGTTGCTGAAATAAGGCTATTTAATAAGCTTAAGTTGCTGAAATGAGCCTATTTAATAAGCCTAAGTTGCTGAAATAAGGCTATTTAATAAGCCTAAGTTGCTGAAATAAGGCTATTTAATAAGTCTAAGTTGCTGAAAGAAGCCTTTTTAATAAGCCTAAGTTGCTAAAATAAGCCTATTTAATGAGGCTATTTAATAAGTCTATTTAATAAGCCTATTTAATAAGCCTATTTAATAAGCCTATTTAATATGCCTATTTAATAAGTCTATTTAATAAGTTTATTGAGCCTATTTAATAAGCCTATTTATTAAGCCTATTTAATAAGCCTATTTAATAAGCCTATTTAATAAGCCTATTTAATAAGTATTTAATGAGCCTATTTAATAAGTCTATTTAATAAGCCTATTTAATAGGCCTATTTAATAAGTCTAAGTTGCTGAAATAAGCCTATTTAATAAGTCTAAGTTGCTGAAATAAGCCTTTTTAATAAGCTTAAGTTGCTGAAATTAGCCTATTTAATAAGCCTCAGTTGCTGAAATAAGGTTATTTAATAAGTCTAAGTTGCTGAAATAAGCCTATTTAATAAGCCTAAGTTGCTAAAATAAGCCTATTTAATGAGGCTATTTAATAAGTCTATTTAATAAGCCTATTTAATAAGCCTATTTAATAAGCCTATTTAATAAGCCTATTTAATAAGTATTTAATGAGCCTATTTATTAAGCCTATTTAATAAGTCTAAGTTGCTGAAATAAACCTATTTAAAAAGCCTACGTTGCTAAAATAAGCCTATTTAATTAGGCTATTTAATAAGTCTATTTAATAAGCCTATTTAATACGCCTATTTAATACGCCTATTTAATACGCCTATTTAATAAGTATTTAATGAGCCTATTTATTGAGCCTATTTAATAAGCCTATTTAATCAGCCTATTTAATAAGCCTATTGATTGATCCTATTTAATAAGTCTATGTAATAAGCCTATTTAATAAGCCTATTTAATAAGTATTTATTGAGCCTATTTAATCAGTCTATTTAATAAGCCTATTTAATAGGCCTATTTAATAAGTCTACGTTGCTGAAATAAGCCTATTTAATAAGCCTAAGTTGCTGAATAAGCCTATTTCATAAGTCTAAGTTGCTGAAATAAGCCTATTTAATAAGCCTATGTTGCTGAAATAAGCCTATTTAATAAGGCTATTTAATAAGCCTAAGTTGCTGAATAAGCATATTTAATAAGCCCAAGTTGCTGAAATGAGCCTATTTAATGAGGCTATTTAATAAGTCTATTTAATAAGCCTATTTAATAAGCCTATTTAATAAGCCTATTTAATAAGCCTATTTAATAAGCCTATTTAATAAGTCTATTTAATAAGTCTATTTAATCAGCCTATTTAATAAGTATTTAATGAGCCTATTTAATAAGCCTATTTATTGAGCCTATTTAATAAGCCTATTTATTAAGCCTATTTAATAAGCCTATTTAATAAGCCTATTTAATAAGTCTATTTAATAAGCCTATTTAATAAGCCTATTTAATAAGCCTATTTATTAAGCCTATTTAATGAGCCTATTTAATAAGCCTATTTATTGAGCCTATTTAATAAGTCTATTTAATAAGCCTGTTTAATAAGCCTATTTAATAAGTATTTAATGAGCCTAATTAATAAGCCTAAGTTGCTGAATAAGCCTATTTAATAAGCCTAAGTTGCTGAAATAAGCCTATTTAATAAGCCTATTTAATAAGCCTAAGTTGCTGAATAAGCCTATTTAATAAGCCTAAGTTGCTGAATAAGCCTATTTAATAAGTCTAAGTTGCTTAAATAAGGCTATTTAATAAGCCTAAGTTGCTGAAATAAGCCTATTTAATAAGCCTAAGTTGCTGAAATAAGGCTATTTAATAAGTCTAAGTTGCTGAAATAAGCCTATTTAATAAGCCTAAGTTGCTGAAATAAGTATATTTAATGAGCATAAGTTGCTGAAATAAGCCTATTTAATAAGTCTAAGTTGCTGAGATAAGCCTATTTAATAAGTCTAAGTTGCTGAAATAAGGCTATTTAATAAGCCTAAGTTGCTGAAATGAGCCTTTTTAATAAGCCTACGTTGCTGAAATAAGGCTATTTAATAAGTCTAAGTTGCTGAAATAAGCCTATTTAATAAGCCTAAGTTGCTAAAATAAGCCTATTTAATGAGGCTATTTAATAAGTCTATTTAATAAGCCTATTTAATAAGCCTATTTAATAAGCCTATTTAACATGCCTATTTAATAAGTCTATTTAATAAGTCTATTTAATACGCCTATTTAATAAGCCTAGTTGATAAGCCTATTTATTAAGCATATTTAATGAGCCTATTTAATAAGCCTATTTATTGAGCCTATTTAATAAGTCTATTTAATAAGCCTGTTTAATGAGCCTATTTAATAAGTATTTAATGTGCCTATTTAATAAGCCTAAGTTGCTGAATAAGCCTATTTAATAAGCCTACGTTGCTGAAATAAGCCTATTTAATAAGCCTATTTAATAAGCCTAAGTTGCTGAATAAGCCTATTTAATAAGCCTAAGTTGCTTAAAAAAGCCTATTTAATAATTCTAAGTTGCTGAAATAACGCTATTTAATAAGCCTAAGTTGCTGAGATAAGCCTATCTAATAAGCCTAAGTTGCTGAAATAAGGCTATTTAATAAGTCTAAGTTGCTGAAATAAGCCTATTTAATAAGCCTAAGTTCCTGAAATAAGTATATTTAATAAGCATAAGTTGCTGAAATAAGCCTATTTAATAAGTCTAAGTTGCTGAAATAAGGCTATTTAATAAGTCTAAGTTGCTGAAATGAGCCTATTTAATCAGCGTAAGTTGCTGAAATAAGCCTATTTAATAAGTCTAAGTTGCTGAAATAAGGCTATTTAATAAGCTTAAGTTGCTGAAATAAGCCTATTTAATAAGTCTAAGTTGCTGAAATAAGGCTATTTAATAAGCTTAAGTTGCTGAAATTAGCCTATTTAATAAGCCTCAGTTGCTGAAATAAGGTTATTTAATAAGTCTAAGTTGCTGAAATAAGCCTATTTAATAAGCCTAAGTTGCTAAAATAAGCCTATTTAATGAGGCTATTTAATAAGTCTATTTAATAAGCCTATTTAATAAGCCTATTTAATAAGCCTATTTAATAAGCCTATTTAATAAGTATTTAATGAGCCTATTTATTAAGCCTATTTAATAAGTCTAAGTTGCTGAAATAAACCTATTTAAAAAGCCTACGTTGCTAAAATAAGCCTATTTAATTAGGCTATTTAATAAGTCTATTTAATAAGCCTATTTAATACGCCTATTTAATACGCCTATTTAATACGCCTATTTAATAAGTATTTAATGAGCCTATTTATTGAGCCTATTTAATAAGCCTATTTAATCAGCCTATTTAATAAGCCTATTGATTGATCCTATTTAATAAGTCTATGTAATAAGCCTATTTAATAAGCCTATTTAATAAGTATTTATTGAGCCTATTTAATCAGTCTATTTAATAAGCCTATTTAATAGGCCTATTTAATAAGTCTACGTTGCTGAAATAAGCCTATTTAATAAGCCTAAGTTGCTGAATAAGCCTATTTCATAAGTCTAAGTTGCTGAAATAAGCCTATTTAATAAGCCTATGTTGCTGAAATAAGCCTATTTAATAAGGCTATTTAATAAGCCTAAGTTGCTGAATAAGCATATTTAATAAGCCCAAGTTGCTGAAATGAGCCTATTTAATGAGGCTATTTAATAAGTCTATTTAATAAGCCTATTTAATAAGCCTATTTAATAAGCCTATTTAATAAGCCTATTTAATAAGCCTATTTAATAAGTCTATTTAATAAGTCTATTTAATCAGCCTATTTAATAAGTATTTAATGAGCCTATTTAATAAGCCTATTTATTGAGCCTATTTAATAAGCCTATTTATTAAGCCTATTTAATAAGCCTATTTAATAAGCCTATTTAATAAGTCTATTTAATAAGCCTATTTAATAAGCCTATTTAATAAGCCTATTTATTAAGCCTATTTAATGAGCCTATTTAATAAGCCTATTTATTGAGCCTATTTAATAAGTCTATTTAATAAGCCTGTTTAATAAGCCTATTTAATAAGTATTTAATGAGCCTAATTAATAAGCCTAAGTTGCTGAATAAGCCTATTTAATAAGCCTAAGTTGCTGAAATAAGCCTATTTAATAAGCCTATTTAATAAGCCTAAGTTGCTGAATAAGCCTATTTAATAAGCCTAAGTTGCTGAATAAGCCTATTTAATAAGTCTAAGTTGCTTAAATAAGGCTATTTAATAAGCCTAAGTTGCTGAAATAAGCCTATTTAATAAGCCTAAGTTGCTGAAATAAGGCTATTTAATAAGTCTAAGTTGCTGAAATAAGCCTATTTAATAAGCCTAAGTTGCTGAAATAAGTATATTTAATGAGCATAAGTTGCTGAAATAAGCCTATTTAATAAGTCTAAGTTGCTGAGATAAGCCTATTTAATAAGTCTAAGTTGCTGAAATAAGGCTATTTAATAAGCCTAAGTTGCTGAAATTAGCCTATTTAATAAGCCCAAGTTGCTGAAATAAGCCTACTTAATTAGGCTATTTAATAAGCCTAAGTTGCTAAAATAAGTCTATTTAAAAATGCTATTTAATAAGCGTAAGTTGCTGAAATAAGCCTATTTAATAAGCCCAAGTTGTTGAAATAAGCCTATTTAATAAGGCTATTTAATAAGCCTAAGTTGCTGAAATAAGCCTATTTAATAAGCGTAATTTGCTGAAATAAGGCTTTTAATAAGTCTATGTTGCTGAAATAAGCCTATTTAATAAGCCTAAGTTGCTGAAATAAGCCTATTTAATAAGCCTAAGTTGCTGAAATAAGCCTATTTAATAGGCCTATCTAATAAGTCTAAGTTGCAGAAATGAGCATATTTCACAAGCCTATTTAATGAGCCTAAGTTGCTGAAATGTCTATTTAATAAGTCGATTTAATAAGTCTAAGTTGCTAAAATAAGCCTATTTAATAAGGCTATTTAATAAGTCTAAGTTGCTGAAATAAACCTATTTAAAATGATATTTAATACGCCTAAGTAGCTGAAATAAACCTGATTAATAAGGCTATTTAATAAGCATAAGTTGCTGAAATAAGCCTATTTAATAAGCCTACGTTGCTGAAATGAGCCTATATAAAAAGGTATATTTAATAAGTCTAAGTTGCTGAAATAAACCTATTTAAAAATGCTATTTAATAAGCCTAAATTGCTGAAATAAACCTGTTTAATAAGGCTATTTAATAAGCATAAGTTGCTGAAATATGCCTATTTAATAAGCCTAAGTTGCTGAAATAAGCCTATTTAATAAGGCTATTTAATAAGTCTAAGTTGCTGAAATAAACCTATTTAAAATGATATTTAATACGCCTAAGTAGCTGAAATAAACCTGATTAATAAGGCTATTTAATAAGCATAAGTTGCTGAAATAAGCCTATTTAATAAGCCTACGTTGCTGAAATGAGCCTATATAAAAAGGTATATTTAATAAGTCTAAGTTGCTGAAATAAACCTATTTAAAAATGCTATTTAATAAGCCTAAATTGCTGAAATAAACCTGTTTAATAAGGCTATTTAATAAGCATAAGTTGCTGAAATAAGCCTATTTAATAAGCCTAAGTTGCTGAAATAAGCCTATTTAATAAGGCTATTTAATGAGCCTAAGTTGCTGAAATAAGCCTATTTAATAAGCCGAAGTTTCTGAACTAAGCCTATTTAAAAAGGTATATTTAATAAGTCTAAGTTGCTGAAATAAACCTATTTAAAAATGCTACTTAATAAGCCCAAGTTGCTGAAATAAACCTGTTTAATAAGGCTATTTAATAAGCAAAAGTTGCTGAAATAAGCCTATTTAATAAGCCTAAGTTGCTGAAATAAGCCTATTTAATAAGGCTATTTAATAAGTCTAAGTTGCTGAAATAAACCTATTTAAAAATGCTATTTAATAAGCCTTAATTGCTGAAATAAACCTGTTTAATAAGGCTATTTAATAAGCATAAGTTGCTGAAATAAGCCTATTTAATAAGCCTAAGTTGCTGAAATAAGCCTATTTAATAAGGCTATTTAATAAGTCTAAGTTGCAGAAATAAACCTATTTAATAATGCTATTTAATACGCCTAAGTTGCTGAAATAAGCATATTTAATAAGCCTAAGTTGCTGAAATAAGCCTATTTAATAGGCCTATCTAATAAGTCTAAGTTGCAGAAATAAGCATATTTCATAAGCATATTTAATGAGCCTAAGTTGCTGAAATGTCTATTTAATAAATCGATTGAATAAGTCTAAGTTGCTAAAATAAGCCTATTTAATAAGGCTGTTTAATAAGCCTAAGTTGCTGAAATAAGCCTATTTAATAAGGCTGTTTAATAAGCCTAAGTTGCTGAAATAAGCCTATTTCATAAGACTAAGTTGCTGAAATAAGGCTTTTTAATAAGTCTAAGTTGCTGAAATAAGCCTATTTAATAAGCCTAAGCTGCTAAAATAAGTCTATTTAATAAGGCTATTTGATAAGCCTAAGTTGCTGAATAAGCCTATTTAATAAGTCTAAGTTGCTGAAATAAGGCTATTTAATAAGCCTAAGTTGTTGAAATGAGCCTTTTTAATAAGCCTAAGTTGCTGAAATAAGGCTATTTAATAAGTCTAAGTTGCTGAAATAAGCCTATTTAATAAGCCTATGTTGCTAAAATAAGACTATTTAATGAGGCTATTTAATACGTCTATTTAATGAGCCTATTTATTGAGCCTATTTAATAAGCCTATTTAATCAGCCTATTTAATAAGCCTATTGATTGATCCTATTTAATAAGTCTATGTAATAAGCCTATTTAATAAGCCTATTTAATAAGTATTTATTGAGCCTATTTAATCAGTCTATTTAATAAGCCTATTTAATAGGCCTATTTAATAAGTCTACGTTGCTGAAATAAGCCTATTTAATAAGCCTAAGTTGCTGAATAAGCCTATTTCATAAGTCTAAGTTGCTGAAATAAGCCTATTTAATAAGCCTATGTTGCTGAAATAAGCCTATTTAATAAGGCTATTTAATAAGCCTAAGTTGCTGAATAAGCATATTTAATAAGCCCAAGTTGCTGAAATGAGCCTATTTAATGAGGCTATTTAATAAGTCTATTTAATAAGCCTATTTAATAAGCCTATTTAATAAGCCTATTTAATAAGCCTATTTAATAAGCCTATTTAATAAGTCTATTTAATAAGTCTATTTAATCAGCCTATTTAATAAGTATTTAATGAGCCTATTTAATAAGCCTATTTATTGAGCCTATTTAATAAGCCTATTTATTAAGCCTATTTAATAAGCCTATTTAATAAGCCTATTTAATAAGTCTATTTAATAAGCCTATTTAATAAGCCTATTTAATAAGCCTATTTATTAAGCCTATTTAATGAGCCTATTTAATAAGCCTATTTATTGAGCCTATTTAATAAGTCTATTTAATAAGCCTGTTTAATAAGCCTATTTAATAAGTATTTAATGAGCCTAATTAATAAGCCTAAGTTGCTGAATAAGCCTATTTAATAAGCCTAAGTTGCTGAAATAAGCCTATTTAATAAGCCTATTTAATAAGCCTAAGTTGCTGAATAAGCCTATTTAATAAGCCTAAGTTGCTGAATAAGCCTATTTAATAAGTCTAAGTTGCTTAAATAAGGCTATTTAATAAGCCTAAGTTGCTGAAATAAGCCTATTTAATAAGCCTAAGTTGCTGAAATAAGGCTATTTAATAAGTCTAAGTTGCTGAAATAAGCCTATTTAATAAGCCTAAGTTGCTGAAATAAGTATATTTAATGAGCATAAGTTGCTGAAATAAGCCTATTTAATAAGTCTAAGTTGCTGAGATAAGCCTATTTAATAAGTCTAAGTTGCTGAAATAAGGCTATTTAATAAGCCTAAGTTGCTGAAATTAGCCTATTTAATAAGCCCAAGTTGCTGAAATAAGCCTACTTAATTAGGCTATTTAATAAGCCTAAGTTGCTAAAATAAGTCTATTTAAAAATGCTATTTAATAAGCGTAAGTTGCTGAAATAAGCCTATTTAATAAGCCCAAGTTGTTGAAATAAGCCTATTTAATAAGGCTATTTAATAAGCCTAAGTTGCTGAAATAAGCCTATTTAATAAGCGTAATTTGCTGAAATAAGGCTATTTAATAAGTCTATGTTGCTGAAATAAGCCTATTTAATAAGCCTAAGTTGCTGAAATAAGCCTATTTAATAAGCCTAAGTTGCTGAAATAAGCCTATTTAATAGGCCTATCTAATAAGTCTAAGTTGCAGAAATGAGCATATTTCACAAGCCTATTTAATGAGCCTAAGTTGCTGAAATGTCTATTTAATAAGTCGATTTAATAAGTCTAAGTTGCTAAAATAAGCCTATTTAATAAGGCTATTTAATAAGTCTAAGTTGCTGAAATAAACCTATTTAAAATGATATTTAATACGCCTAAGTAGCTGAAATAAACCTGATTAATAAGGCTATTTAATAAGCATAAGTTGCTGAAATAAGCCTATTTAATAAGCCTACGTTGCTGAAATGAGCCTATATAAAAAGGTATATTTAATAAGTCTAAGTTGCTGAAATAAACCTATTTAAAAATGCTATTTAATAAGCCTAAATTGCTGAAATAAACCTGTTTAATAAGGCTATTTAATAAGCATAAGTTGCTGAAATATGCCTATTTAATAAGCCTAAGTTGCTGAAATAAGCCTATTTAATAAGGCTATTTAATAAGTCTAAGTTGCTGAAATAAACCTATTTAAAATGATATTTAATACGCCTAAGAAGCTGAAATAAACCTGATTAATAAGGCTATTTAATAAGCATAAGTTGCTGAAATAAGCCTATTTAATAAGCCTACGTTGCTGAAATGAGCCTATATAAAAAGGTATATTTAATAAGTCTAAGTTGCTGAAATAAACCTATTTAAAAATGCTATTTAATAAGCCTAAATTGCTGAAATAAACCTGTTTAATAAGGCTATTTAATAAGCATAAGTTGCTGAAATAAGCCTATTTAATAAGCCTAAGTTGCTGAAATAAGCCTATTTAATAAGGCTATTTAATGAGCCTAAGTTGCTGAAATAAGCCTATTTAATAAGCCGAAGTTTCTGAACTAAGCCTATTTAAAAAGGTATATTTAATAAGTCTAAGTTGCTGAAATAAACCTATTTAAAAATGCTACTTAATAAGCCCAAGTTGCTGAAATAAACCTGTTTAATAAGGCTATTTAATAAGCAAAAGTTGCTGAAATAAGCCTATTTAATAAGCCTAAGTTGCTGAAATAAGCCTATTTAATAAGGCTATTTAATAAGTCTAAGTTGCTGAAATAAACCTATTTAAAAATGCTATTTAATAAGCCTTAATTGCTGAAATAAACCTGTTTAATAAGGCTATTTAATAAGCATAAGTTGCTGAAATAAGCCTATTTAATAAGCCTAAGTTGCTGAAATAAGCCTATTTAATAAGGCTATTTAATAAGTCTAAGTTGCAGAAATAAACCTATTTAATAATGCTATTTAATACGCCTAAGTTGCTGAAATAAGCATATTTAATAAGCCTAAGTTGCTGAAATAAGCCTATTTAATAGGCCTATCTAATAAGTCTAAGTTGCAGAAATAAGCATATTTCATAAGCATATTTAATGAGCCTAAGTTGCTGAAATGTCTATTTAATAAATCGATTGAATAAGTCTAAGTTGCTAAAATAAGCCTATTTAATAAGGCTGTTTAATAAGCCTAAGTTGCTGAAATAAGCCTATTTAATAAGGCTGTTTAATAAGCCTAAGTTGCTGAAATAAGCCTATTTCATAAGACTAAGTTGCTGAAATAAGGCTTTTTAATAAGTCTAAGTTGCTGAAATAAGCCTATTTAATAAGCCTAAGCTGCTAAAATAAGTCTATTTAATAAGGCTATTTGATAAGCCTAAGTTGCTGAATAAGCCTATTTAATAAGTCTAAGTTGCTGAAATAAGGCTATTTAATAAGCCTAAGTTGTTGAAATGAGCCTTTTTAATAAGCCTAAGTTGCTGAAATAAGGCTATTTAATAAGTCTAAGTTGCTGAAATAAGCCTATTTAATAAGCCTATGTTGCTAAAATAAGACTATTTAATGAGGCTATTTAATACGTCTATTTAATAAGCCTATTTAATAATCCTATTTAATAAGCCTATTTAATATGCCTATTTAATAAGTCTATTTAATAAGTCTATTTAATACGCCTATTTAATAAGTATTTAATGAGCCTATTTAATAAGCCTATTTATTGAGCCTATTTAATAAGCCTATTCATTAAGCCTATTTAATAAGCCTATTTAATAAGCCTATTTAATAAGTCTATTTAATAAACTTATTTAATGAGCCTATTTAATAAGCCTAGTTGATAAGCCTATTTATTAAGCATATTTAATGAGCCTATTTAATAAGCCTATTTATTGAGCCTATTTAATAAGCCTAAGTTGCTGAATAAGCCTATTTAATAAGCCTACGTTGCTGAAATAAGCCTATTTAATAAGCCTATTTAATAAGCCTAAGTTGCTGAATAAGCCTAATTAATAAGCCTAAGTTGCTGAAATAAGCCTATTTAATAAGTCTAAGTTGCTGAAATAACGCTATTTAATAAACCTAAGTTGCTGAGATAAGCCTATCTAATACGCCTAAGTTGCTGAAATAAGGCTATTTAATAAGTCTAAGTTGCTGAAATAAGCCTATATAATAAGCCTAAGTTGTTTAAATAAGTATATTTAATAAGCATAAGTTGCTGAAATAAGGCTATTTAATAAGTCTAAGTTGCTGAAATGAGCCTATTTAATCAGTGTAAGTTGCTGAAATAAGCCTATTTAATAAGTCTAAGTTGCTGAAATAAGGCTATTTAATAAGCTTAAGTTGCTGAAATGAGCCTATTTAATAAGCCTAAGTTGCTGAAATAAGGCTATTTAATAAGTCTAAGTTGCTGAAATAAGCCTATTTAATGAGGCTATTTAATAAGTCTATTTAATAAGCCTATTTAATAAGCCTATTTAATAAGCCTATTTAATAAGCCTATTTAATAAGTCTATTTAATAAGTCTATTTAATAAGCCTATTTAAAGAGTATTCAATGAGCCTATTTATTAAGCCTTTTTATTGAGCCTATTTAATAAGCCTATTTATTAAGCCTATTTAATAAGCCTATTTAATAAGCCTAAGTTGCTGAAATAAGCCTATTTAATAAGGCTATTTAATAAGTATAAGTTGCTGAAATAAACCTATTTAAAAAGCCTAAATTGCTAAAATAAGCCTATTTAATTAGGCTTTTTAATAAGCCTATTTAATAAGCCTATTTAATACGCCTATTTAATAAGCCTATTTAATAAGCCTATTTAATAAGCCTATTTAATGAGCCTATTTATTGAGCCTATTTAATAAGCCTATTTAATAAGCCTATTGATTGATCCTATTTAATAAGTCTATTTAATAAGCCTATTTAATAAGCCTATTTAATAAGTATTTATTGAGCCTATTTAATCAGTCTATTTAATAAGCCTATTTAATAGGATATATTTAATAAGTCTACGTTGCTGAAATAAGCCTATTTAATAAGCCTAAGTTGCTGAATAAGCCTATTTCATAAGTCTAAGTTGCTGAAATAAGCCTATTTAATAAACCTAAGTTGCTGAAATAAGCCTATTTAATAAGGCTATTTAATAAGTCTAAGTTGCAGAAATAAACCTATTTAATAATGCTATTTAATACGCCTAAGTTGCTGAAATAAGCATATTTAATAAGCCTAAGTTGCTAAAATAAGCCTATTTAATAGGCCTATCTAATAAGTCTAAGTTGCAGAAATAAGCATATTTCATAAGCCTATTTAATGAGCCTAAGTTGCTGAAATGTCTATTTAATGTCGATTTAATAAGTCTAAGTTGCTAAAATAAGCCTATTTAATAAGGCTATTTAATAAGCCTAAGTTGCTGAAATAAGCCTATTTAATAAGGCTATTTAATGAGCCTAAGTTGCTGAAATAAACCTATTTAATAAGCCGAAGTTTCTGAACTAAGCCTATTTAAAAAGGTATATTTAATAAGTCTAAGTTGCTGAAATAAACCTATTTAAAAAGCCTAAGTTGCTCAAATAAGCCTATTTAATGGGGCTATTAAATAAGTCTATTTAATAAGCCTATTTAATACGCCTATTTAATAAGTCTATTTAATAAGCCTATTTAATAAGCCTATTTAATAAGCCTATTTAATAAGCCTATTTATTGAGCCTATTTAATAAGCCTGTTTAATAAGCCTATTTAATAAGCCTATTTATTGAGCCTATTTAATAAGTCTATTTAATAAGCCTATTTAATAAGCCTATTTAATGAGTATTTGATGAGCATATTTAATCAGTCTATTTAATAAGCCTATTTAATAGGCCTATTTAATAAGTCTAAGTTACTGAAATAAGCCTATTTAATAAGCCTAAGTTGCTGAAAAGCCTATTTCATAAGCCTAAGTTGCTGAAATAAGCCTTTTTAATAAGTCTAAGTTGCTGAAATAAACCTATTTAATAAGCCTAAGTTGCTGAAATACGCCTATTTAATAAGGCTATTTAATAAGCCTAAGTTGCTGAATAAGCCTATTTAATAAGTCTAAGTTGCTGAACTAAGGCTATTTAATAAGCCTAAGTTGCTGAAATAAGCCTATTTCATAAGACTAACTTGCTGAAATAAGGCTTTTTAATAAGTCTAAGTTGCTGAAATAAGCCTATTTAATAAGCCTAAGCTGCTAAAATAAGTCTATTTAATAAGGCTATTTGATAAGCCTAAGTTGCTGAATAAGCCTATTTAATAAGTCTAAATTGCTGAAATAAGGCTATTTAATAAGCCTAAGTTGCTGAAATGAGCCTTTTTAATAAGCCTAAGTTGCTGAAATAAGGCTATTTAATAAGTCTAAGTTGCTGAAATAAGCCTATTTAATGAGCCTATGTTGCTAAAATAAGACTATTTAATGAGGCTATTTAATACGTCTATTTAATAAGCCTATTTAATAAGCCTATTTAATAAGCCTATTTAATATGCCTATTTAATAAGTCTATTTAATAAGTCTATTTAATACGCCTATTTAATAAGTATTTAATGAGCCTATTTAATAAGCCTATTTATTGAGCCTATTTAATGAGCCTATTTATTAAGCCTATTTAATAAGCCTATTTAATAAGCCTATTTAATAAGTCTATTTAATAAGCCTATTTAATGAGCCTATTTAATAAGCCTAGTTGATAAGCCTATTTATTAAGCATATTTAATGAGCCTATTTAATAAGCCTATTTATTGAGCCTATTTAATAAGCCTAAGTTGCTGAATAAGCCTATTTAATAAGCCTACGTTGCTGAAATAAGCCTATTTAATAAGCCTATTTAATAAGCCTAATTTGCTGAATAAGCCTAATTAATAAGCCTAAGTTGCTGAAATAAGCCTATTTAATAAGTCTAAGTTGCTGAAATAACGCTATTTAATAAACCTAAGTTGCTGAGATAAGCCTATCTAATACGCCTAAGTTGCTGAAATAAGGCTATTTAATAAGTCTAAGTTGCTGAAATAAGCCTATTTAATAAGCCTAAGTTGTTTAAATAAGTATATTTAATAAGCATAAGTTGCTGAAATAAGGCCATTTAATAAGTCTAAGTTGCTGAAATGAGCCTATTTAATCAGCGTAAGTTGGTGAAATAAGCCTATTTAATAAGTCTAAGTTGCTGAAATAAGGCTATTTAATAAGCTTAAGTTGCTGAAATGAGCCTATTTAATAAGCCTAAGTTGCTGAAATAAGGCTATTTAATAAGTCTAAGTTGCTGAAATAAGCTTATTTAATGAGGCTATTTAATACGTCTATTTAATAAGCCTATTTAATAAGCCTATTTAATAAGCCTATTTAATAAGCCTATTTAATAAGTCTATTTAATAAGTCTATTTAATAAGCCGATTTAAAGAGTATTCAATGAGCCTATTTATTAAGCCTTTTTATTGAGCCTATTTAATAAGCCTATTTATTAAGCCTATTTAATAAGCCTATTTAATAAGCCTAAGTTGCTGAAATAAGCCTATTTAATAAGGCTATTTAATAAGTCTAAGTTGCTGAAATAAACCTATTTAAAAAGCCTAAATTGTGAAAATAAGCCTATTTAATTAGGCTTTTTAATAAGTCTATTTAATAAGCCTATTTAATACACCTATTTAATAAGCCTATTTAATAAGCCTATTTAATAAGCCTATTTAATGAGCCTATTTATTGAGCCTATTTAATAAGCCTATTTAATAAGTCTATTTAATAAGCCTATTGATTGATCCTATTTAATAAGTCTATTTAATAAGCCTATTTAATAAGCCTATTTAATAAGTATTTATTGAGCCTATTTAATCAGTCTATTTAATAAGCCTATTTAATAGGATATATTTAATAAGTCTACGTTGCTGAAATAAGCCTATTTAATAAGCCTAAGTTGCTGAATAAGCCTATTTCATAAGTCTAAGTTGCTGAAATAAGCCTATTTAATAAACCTAAGTTGCTGAAATAAGCCTATTTAATAAGGCTATTTAATAAGTCTAAGTTGCAGAAATAAACCTATTTAATAATGCTATTTAATACGCCTAAGTTGCTGAAATAAGCATATTTAATAAGCCTAAGTTGCTAAAATAAGCCTATTTAATAGGCCTATCTAATAAGTCTAAGTTGCAGAAATAAGCATATTTCATAAGCCTATTTAATGAGCCTAAGTTGCTGAAATGTCTATTTAATGTCGATTTAATAAGTCTAAGTTGCTAAAATAAGCCTATTTAATAAGGCTATTTAATAAGCCTAAGTTGCTGAAATAAGCCTATTTAATAAGGCTATTTAATGAGCCTAAGTTGCTGAAATGAGCCTATTTAATAAGCCAAAGTTTCTGAACTAAGCCTATTTAAAAAGGTATATTTAATAAGTCTAAGTTGCTGAAATAAACCTATTTAAAAATGCTACTTAATAAGCCTAAGTTTACTGAAATAAACCTGTTTAATAAGGCTATTTAATAAGCATAAGTTGCTGAAATAAGCCTATTTAATAAGGCTAAGTTGCTGAAATAAACCTATTTAATAAGGCTATTTAATAAGTCTAAGTTGCTGAAATAAACCTATTTAAAAAGCCTAAGTTGCTCAAATAAGCCTATTTAATGGGTCTATTTAATAAGCCTATTTAATACGCCTATTTAATAAGTCTATTTAATAAGCCTATTTAATAAGCCTATTTAATAAGCCTATTTAATAAGCCTATTTATTGAGCCTATTTAATAAGCCTGTTTAATAAGCCTATTTAATAAGCCTATTTATTGAGCCTATTTAATAAGTCTATTTAATAAGCCTATTTAATAAGCCTATTTAATGAGTATTTGATGAGCCTATTTAATCAGTCTATTTAATAAGCCTATTTAATAGGCCTATTTAATAAGTCTAAGTTACTGAAATAAGCCTATTTAATAAGCCTAAGTTGCTGAAAAGCCTATTTCATAAGCCTAAGTTGCTGAAATAAGCCTTTTTAATAAGTCTAAGTTGCTGAAATAAACCTATTTAATAAGCCTAAGTTGCTGAAATAAGCCTATTTAATAAGGCTATTTAATAAGCCTAAGTTGCTGAATAAGCCTATTTAATAAGTCTAAATTGCTGAACTAAGGCTATTTAATAAGCCTAAGTTGCTGAAATGAGCCTATTTAATAAGCCTAAGTTGCTGAAATAAGGCTATTTAATAAGTCTAAGTTGCTGAAATAAACCTATTTAATAAGCCTAAGTTGCTGAAATAAGCCTATTTGATAGGCCTATCTAATAAGTCTAAGTTGCAGAAATAAGCATATTTCATAAGCCTATTTAATGAGCCTAAGTTGCTGAAATGTCTATTTAATAAGTCGATTTAATAAGTCTAAGTTGCTAAAATAAGCCTATTTAATAAGGCTATTTAATAAGCCTAAGTTGCTGAAATAAGCCTATTTAATGAGGCTATTTAATGAGCCTAAGTTGCTGAAATAAGCCTATTTAATAAGCCGAAGTTTCTGAACTAAGCCTATTTAAAAAGGTCTATTTAATAAGTCTAAGTTGCTGAAATAAACCTATTTAAAAATGTTATTTAATACGCCTAAGTTGCTGAAATAAACCTGATTAATAAGGCTATTTAATAAGCATAAGTTGCTGAAATAAGCCTATTTAATAAGCCTACGTTGCTGAACTAAGCCTATATAAAAAGGTATATTTAATAAGTCTAAGTTGCTGAAATAAACCTATTTAAAAATGCTATTTAATAAGCCTTAATTGCTGAAATAAACCTGTTTAATAAGGCTATTTAATAAGCATAAGTTGCTGAAATAAGCCTATTTAATAAGCCTAAGTTGCTGAAATAAGCCTATTTAATAAGGCTATTTAATAAGTCTAAGTTACAGAAATAAACCTATTTAATAATGCTATTTAATACGCCTAAGTTGCTGAAATAAGCATGTTTAATAAGCCTAAGTTGCTGAAATAAGCCTATTTAATAGGCCTATCTAATAAGTCTAAGTTGCAGAAATAAGCATATTTCATAAGCATATTTAATGAGCCTAAGTTGCTGAAATGTCTATTTAATAAGTCGATTTAATAAGTCTAAGTTGCTAAAATAAGCCTATTTAATAAGGCTAATTAATAAGCCTAAGTTGCTGAAATAAGCTATTTAATAAGGCTATTTAATGAGCCTAAGTTGCTGAAATAAGCCTATGTAAAAAGCCTAAGTTTCTGAACTAAGCCTATTTAAAAAGGTATATTTAATAAGTCTAAGTTGCTGAAATAAACCTATTTAAAAATGCTATTTAATAAGCCTAAGTTGCTGAAATCAACCTGTTTAATAAGGCTATTTAATAAGCGCAAGTTGCTGGAATAAGCCTATTTAATAAGCCTAAGTTGCTGAAATAAGCCTATTTAATAAGGCTATTTAATAAGTCTAAGTTGCTGAAATAAACCTATTTAATAAGCCTAAGTTGCTAAAATAAGTCTATTTAATGAGGCTATTTAATAAGTCCATTTAATAAGCCTATTTAATAAGCCTATTTAATACGCCTATTTAATAAGCCTATTTAATACGCCTATTTAATAAGCCTATTTATTGAGCCTATTTAATAAGCCTATTTAATAAGCCTATTTAATAAGCCTATTTATTGAGCCTATTTAATAAGTCTATTTAATAAGCCTATTTAATAAGCCTATTTAATGAGTATTTAATGAGCCTATTTAATCAGTCTATTTAATAAGCCTATTTAATAGACCTATTTAATAAGTCTAAGTTGCTGAAATAAGCCTATTTAATAAGCCTAAGTTGCTGAAAAGCCTATTTCATAAGCATAAGTTGCTGAAATAAGCCTTTTTAATAAGTCTAAGTTGCTGAAATAAGTCTATTTAATAAGCCTAAGTTGCTGAAATAAGCCTATTTAATAAGGCTATTTAATACGCCTAATTTGCTGAATAAGCCTATTTAATAAGTCTAAGTTGCTGAACTAAGGCTATTTAATAAGCCTAAGTTGCTGAAATGAGCCTATTAAATAAGCCTAAGTTGCTCAAATAAGGCTATTTAATAAGTCTAAGTTGCTGAAATAAGCCTATTTAATAAGCCTAAGTTGCTGAAATAAGCCTATTTAATAGGCCTATCTTCTAAGTCTAAGTTGCAGAAATAAGCATATTTCATAAGCCTATTTAATGAGCCTAAGTTGCTGAAATGTCTATTTAATAAGTCGATTTAATAAGTCTAAGTTGCTAAAATAAGCCTATTTAATAAGTCTATTTAATGAGGCTAAGTTGCTGAAATAAGCCTATTTAATGAGGCTATTTAATGAACCTAAGTTGCTGAAATAAGCCTATTTAATAAGCCTAAGTTTCTGAACTAAGCCTATTTAAAAAGGTCTATTTAATAAGTCTAAGTTGCTGAAATAAACCTATTTAAAAATGCTATTTAATACGCCTAAGTTGCTGAAAAAAACCTGATTAATAAGGCTATTTAATAAGCATAAGTTGCTGAAATAAGCCTGTTTAATAAGCCTACATTGCTGAACTAAGCCTATATAAAAAGGTCTATTTAATAAGTCTAAGTTGCTGAAATAAAACCTGTTTAATAAGGCTATTTAATAAGCATAAGTTGCTGAAATAAGCCTATTTAATAAGCCTAAGTTGCTGAAATAAGCCTATTTAATAAGGCTATTTAATAAGTCTAAGTTGCAGAAATAAACCTATTTAATAATGCTATTTAATACGCCTAAGTTGCTGAAATAAGCATATTTAATAAGCCTAAGTTGCTAAAATAAGCCTATTTAATAGGCCTATCTAATAAATCTAAGTTGCAGAAATAAGCATATTTCATAAGCATATTTAATGAGCCTAAGTTGCTTTAATGTCTATTTAATAAGTCGATTTAATAAGTCTAAGTTGATAAAATAAGCCTATTTAATAAGGCTATTTAATGAGCCTAAGTTGCTGAAATAAACCTGTTTAATAAGGCTATTTAATAAGCGTAAGTTGCTGAAATAAGCTTATTTATTAAGCCTAAGTTGCTGAAATAAGCCTATTTAATAAGGCTATTTAATACGCCTATTTAATAAGCCTATTTAATACGCCTATTTAATAAACCTATTTAATAAGTATTTAATGAGCCTATTTATTAAGTCTATTTAATAAGCCTTTTTAATAAGCCTATTTAATCTAGTCTATTTTTTTAGTCTATTTAATAAGTCTATTTAATAAGTCTATTTAATACGCCTATTTAATAAGTATTTAATGAGCCTATTTCATAAGCCTATTTATTGAGCCTATTTAGTAAGCCTATTTATTGAGCCCATTTCATACGCCAATTTAATAAGTCTATTTAATAAGCCTACTTAATAAGCCTATTTAATAAGTCTAAGTTGCTGAAATAAGCCTATTTAATAAGCCCAAGTTGCTGAAATAAGCCTATTTAATAAGGCTGTTTAATAAGCCTAATTTGCTGAAATAAGCCTATTTCATAAGCCTAAGTTGCTGAAATAAGGCTTTTTAATAAGTATAAGTTGCTGAAATAAGCCTATTTAATAAGACTAAGTTGCTGAAATAAGCCTATTTAATAGGCCTATCTAATAAGTCTAAGTTGCAGAAATAAGCATATTTCATAAGCCTATTTAATGAGCCTAAGTTGCTGAAATGTCTATTTAATAAGTCGATTTAATAAGTCTAAGTTGCTAAAATAAGCCTATTTAATAAGGCTATTTAATGAGCCTAAGTTGCTGAAATAAGCCTATTTAATAAGGCTATTTAATAAGTCTAAGTTGCAGAAATAAACCTATTTAATAATGCTATTTAATACGCCTAAGTTGCTGAAATAAGCATATTTAATAAGCCTAAGTTGCTGAAATAAGCCTATTTAATAGGCCTATCTAATAAGTCTAAGTTGCAGAAATAAGCATATTTCATAAGCATATTTAATGAGCCTAAGTTGCTGAAATGTCTATTTAATAAGTCGATTTAATAAGTCTAAGTTGCTAAAATAAGCCTATTTAATAAGGCTAATTAATAAGCCTAAGTTGCTGAAATAAGCTATTTAATAAGGCTATTTAATGAGCCTAAGTTGCTGAAATAAGCCTATGTAAAAAGCCTAAGTTTCTGAACTAAGCCTATTTAAAAAGGTATATTTAATAAGTCTAAGTTGCTGAAATGAACTCTATTTAAAAATGCTATTTAATAAGCCTAAGTTGCTGAAATAAACCTGTTTAATAAGGCTATTTAATAAGCGCAAGTTGCTGGAATAAGCCTATTTAATAAGCCTAAGTTGCTGAAATAAGCCTATTTAATAAGGCTATTTAATAAGTCTAAGTTGCTGAAATAAACCTATTTAATAAGCCTAAGTTGCTAAAATAAGTCTATTTAATGAGGCTATTTAATAAGTCCATTTAATAAGCCTATTTAATAAGCCTATTTAATACGCCTATTTAATAAGCCTATTTAATACGCCTATTTAATAAGCCTATTTATTGAGCCTATTTAATAAGCCTATTTAATAAGCCTATTTAATAAGCCTATTTATTGAGCCTATTTAATAAGTCTATTTAATAAGCCTATTTAATAAGCCTATTTAATGAGTATTTAATGAGCCAATTTAATCAGTCTATTTAATAAGCCTATTTAATAGACCTATTTAATAAGTATAAGTTGCTGAAATAAGCCTATTTAATAAGCCTAAGTTGCTGAAAAGCCTATTTCATAAGCATAAGTTGCTGAAATAAGCCTTTTTAATAAGTCTAAGTTGCTGAAATAAGTCTATTTAATAAGCCTAAGTTGCTGAAATAAGCCTATTTAATAAGGCTATTTAATACGCCTAATTTGCTGAATAAGCCTATTTAATAAGTCTAAGTTGCTGAACTAAGGCTATTTAATAAGCCTAAGTTGCTGAAATGAGCCTATTAAATAAGCCTAAGTTGCTGAAATAAGGCTATTTAATAAGTCTAAGTTGCTGAAATAAGCCTATTTAATAAGCCTAAGTTGCTGAAATAAGCCTATTTAATAGGCCTATCTAATAAGTCTAAGTTGCAGAAATAAGCATATTTCATAAGCCTATTTAATGAGCCTAAGTTGCTGAAATGTCTATTTAATAAGTCGATTTAATAAGTCTAAGTTGCTAAAATAAGCCTATTTAATAAGTCTATTTAATGAGGCTAAGTTGCTGAAATAAGCCTATTTAATAAGCCTAAGTTTCTGAACTAAGCCTATTTAAAAAGGTCTATTTAATAAGTCTAAGTTGCTGAAATAAACCTATTTAAAAATGCTATTTAATACGCCTAAGTTGCTGAAATAAACCTGATTAATAAGGCTATTTAATAAGCATAAGTTGCTGAAATAAGCCTGTTTAATAAGCCTACATTGCTGAACTAAGCCTATATAAAAAGGTCTATTTAATAAGTCTAAGTTGCTGAAATAAACCTATTTAAAATGCTATTTAATAAGCCTAAATTGCTTAAATAAAACCTGTTTAATAAGGCTATTTAATAAGCATAAGTTGCTGAAATAAGCCTATTTAATAAGCCTAAGTTGCTGAAATAAGCCTATTTAATAACGCTATTTAATAAGTCTAAGTTGCAGAAATAAACCTATTTAATAATGCTATTTAATACGCCTAAGTTGCTGAAATAAGCATATTTAATAAGCCTAAGTTGCTAAAATAAGCCTATTTAATAGGCCTATCTAATAAATCTAAGTTGCAGAAATAAGCATATTTCATAAGCATATTTAATGAGCCTAAGTTGCTTTAATGTCTATTTAATAAGTCGATTTAATAAGTCTAAGTTGATAAAATAAGCCTATTTAATAAGGCTATTTAATGAGCCTAAGTTGCTGAAATAAACCTGTTTAATAAGGCTATTTAATAAGCGTAAGTTGCTGAAATAAGCTCATTTATTAAGCCTAAGTTGCTGAAATAAGCCTATTTAATAAGGCTATTTAATACGCCTATTTAATAAGCCTATTTAATACGCCTATTTAATAAACCTATTTAATAAGTATTTAATGAGCCTATTTATTAAGTCTATTTAATAAGCCTTTTTAATAAGCCTATTTAATCTAGTCTATTTTTTTAGCCTATTTAATAAGTCTATTTAATAAGTCTATTTAATACGCCTATTTAATAAGTATTTAATGAGCCTATTTCATAAGCCTATTTATTGAGCCTATTTAGTAAGCCTATTTATTGAGCCCATTTCATACGCCTATTTAATAAGTCTATTTAATAAGCCTACTTAATAAGCCTATTTAATAAGTCTAAGTTGCTGAAATAAGCCTATTTAATAAGCCCAAGTTGCTGAAATAAGCCTATTTAATAAGCCTAAGTTGCTGAAATAAGGCTATTTAATAAGTCTAAGTTGCTAAAATAAGCCTATTTAATAAGTCTATTTAATGAGGCTAAGTTGCTGAAATAAGCCTATTTAATAAGCCTAAGTTTCTGAACTAAGCCTATTTAAAAAGGTCTATTTAATAAGTCTAAGTTGCTGAAATAAACCTATTTAAAAATGCTATTTAATACGCCTAAGTTGCTGAAATAAACCTGATTAATAAGGCTATTTAATAAGCATAAGTTGCTGAAATAAGCCTGTTTAATAAGCCTACATTGCTGAACTAAGCCTATATAAAAAGGTCTATTTAATAAGTCTAAGTTGCTGAAATAAACCTATTTAAAATGCTATTTAATAAGCCTAAATTGCTTAAATAAAACCTGTTTAATAAGGCTATTTAATAAGCATAAGTTGCTGAAATAAGCCTATTTAATAAGCCTAAGTTGCTGAAATAAGCCTATTTAATAAGGCTATTTAATAAGTCTAAGTTGCAGAAATAAACCTATTTAATAATGCTATTTAATACGCCTAAGTTGCTGAAATAAGCATATTTAATAAGCCAGAGTTGCTAAAATAAGCCTATTTAATAGGCCTATCTAATAAATCTAAGTTGCAGAAATAAGCATATTTCATAAGCATATTTAATGAGCCTAAGTTGCTTTAATGTCTATTTAATAAGTCGATTTAATAAGTCTAAGTTGATAAAATAAGCCTATTTAATAAGGCTATTTAATGAGCCTAAGTTGCTGAAATAAACCTGTTTAATAAGGCTATTTAATAAGCGTAAGTTGCTGAAATAAGCTCATTTATTAAGCCTAAGTTGCTGAAATAAGCCTATTTAATAAGGCTATTTAATACGCCTATTTAATAAGCCTATTTAATACGCCTATTTAATAAACCTATTTAATAAGTATTTAATGAGCCTATTTATTAAGTCTATTTAATAAGCCTTTTTAATAAGCCTATTTAATCTAGTCTATTTTTTTAGCCTATTTAATAAGTCTATTTAATAAGTCTATTTAATACGCCTATTTAATAAGTATTTAATGAGCCTATTTCATAAGCCTATTTATTGAGCCTATTTAGTAAGCCTATTTATTGAGCCCATTTCATACGCCTATTTAATAAGTCTATTTAATAAGCCTACTTAATAAGCCTATTTAATAAGTCTAAGTTGCTGAAATAAGCCTATTTAATAAGCCCAAGTTGCTGAAATAAGCCTATTTAATAAGGCTGTTTAATAAGCCTAATTTGCTGAAATAAGCCTATTTCATAAGCCTAAGTTGCTGAAATAAGGCTTTTTAATAAGTATAAGTTGCTGAAATAAGCCTATTTAATAAGACTAAGTTGCTGAAATAAGCCTATTTAATAGGCCTATCTAATAAGTCTAAGTTGCAGAAATAAGCATATTTCATAAGCCTATTTAATGAGCCTAAGTTGCTGAAATGTCTATTTAATAAGTCGATTTAATAAGTCTAAGTTGCTAAAATAAGCCTATTTAATAAGGCTATTTAATGAGCCTAAGTTGCTGAAATAAGCCTATTTAATGAGGCTATTTAATGAACCTAAGTTGCTGAAATAAGCCTATTTAATAAGCCTAAGTTTCTGATCTAAGCCTATTTAAAAAGGTCTATTTAATAAGTCTAAGTTGCTGAAATAAACCTATTTAAAAATGCTATTTAATACGCCTAAGTTGCTGAAATAAACCTGATTAATAAGGCTATTTAATAAGCATAAGTTGCTGAAATAAGCCTATTTAATAAGCGTACGTTGCTGAACTAAGCCTATATAAAAAGGTCTATTTAATAAGTCTAAGTTGCTGAAATAAACCTATTTAAAATGCTATTTAATAAGCCTAAATTGCTGAAATAAACCTGTTTAATAAGGCTATTTAATAAGTCTAAGTTGCAGAAATAAACCTATTTAATAATGCTATTTAATACGCCTAAGTTGCTGAAATAAGCATATTTAATAAGCCTAAGTTGCTAAAATAAGCCTATTTAATAGGCCTATCTAATAAGTCTAAGTTGCAGAAATAAGCATATTTCATAAGCATATTTAATGAGACTAAGTTGCTGAAATGTCTATTTAATAAGTCGATTTAATAAGTCTAAGTTGATAAAATAAGCCTATTTAATAAGGCTTTTTAATAAGCCTAAGTTGCTGAAATAAGCCTATTTAATAAGGCTATTTAATGAGCCTAAGTTGCTGAAATAAGCCTATTTAAAAAGCCTAAGTTTCTGAACTAAGCCTATTTAAAAAGGTATATTTAATAAGTCTAAGTTGCTGAAATAAACCTATTTAAAAATGCTATTTAATAAGCCTAAGTTGCTGAAATAAACCTGTTTAATAAGACTATTTAATAAGCGTAAGTTGCTGAAATAAGCTTATTTAATAAGCCTAAGTTGCTGAAATAAGCCTATTTAATAAGGCTATTTAATAAGTCTAAGTTGCTGAAATAAACCTATTTAATAAGCCTAAGTTGCTAAAATTAGCCTATTTAATAAGCCTATTTAATATGCCTATTTAATAAGCCTATTTAATACGCCTATTTAATAAACCTATTTAATAAGTATTTAATGAGCCTATTTATTAAGTCTATTTAATAAGCCTTTTTAATAAGCCTATTTAATAACGTCTATTTAATAAGCCTATTTAATAAGTCTATTTAATAAGTCTATTTAATACGCCTATTTAATAAGTATTTAATGAGCCTATTTAATAAGCCTATTTATTGAGCCTATTTAATACGCCTATTTATTGAGCTTATTTAATAAGCCTATTTATTGAGCCTATTTAGTAAGCCTATTTATTGAGCCTATTTAATAAGCCTATTTAATAAGCCTATTTAATAAGCCTATTTAATAAGCCTATTTAATAAGCCTATTTAATACGCCTATTTTATAAGTCTATTTAATAAGCCTATTTAATAAGCCTATTTAATAAGTATTTAATGAGCCTATTTAATAAGTCTATTTAATAAGCCTATTTAATAGGCCTATTTAATAAGTCTAAGTTGCTGAAATAAGCTTATTTAATAAGCCTAAGTTGCTGAAATAAGCCTATATAATAAGGCTATTTAATAAGCATAAGTTGCTGAATTAAGCCTATTTAATAAGCCTAAGTTGCTAAAATAAGCCTATTTAATGAGGCTATTTAATAAGTCTATTTAATAAGCCTATTTAATAAGCCTATTTAATAAGCCTATTTAATGAGCCTATTTAATACGCCTATTTAATAAACCTATTTAATAAGTATTTAATGAGCCTATTTAATAAGTCTATTTAATAAGCCTTTTTAATAAGCCTATTTAATAAGTCTATTTAATAAGCCTATTTAATAAGTCTATTTAATAAGTCTAATTAATAAGCCTATTTAATAAGTATTTAATGAGCCTATTTAATAAGCCTATTTATTGAGCCTATTTAATGAGCCTATTTATTGAGCCTATTTAATACGCCTATTTATTGAGCCTATTTAATAAGCCTATTTATTGAGCCCATTTCATACGCCTATTTAATAAGTCTATTTAATAAGCCTACTTAATAAGCCTATTTAATAAGTCTAAGTTGCTGAAATAAGCCTATTTAATAAGCCCAAGTTGCTGAAATAAGCCTATTTAATAAGGCTGTTTAATAAGCCTAAGTTGCTGAAATAAGCCTATTTCATAAGCCTAAGTTGCTGAAATAAGGTTTTTTAATAAGTTTAAGTTGCTGAAATAAGCCTATTTAATGAGCCTAAGTTGCTAAAATAAGCCTATTTAATAAGGCTATTTAATAAGCCTAAGTTGCTGAATAAGCCTATTTAATAAGTCTACGTTGCTGAAATAAGGCTATTTAATAAGCCTAAGTTGCTTAAATGAGCCTTTTTAATAAGCCTAAGTTGCTGAAATAAGGCTATTTAATAAGTCTAAGTTGCTGAAATAAGCCTATTTAATAAGCCTAAGTTGCTAAAATAAGCCTATTTAATGAGGCTATTTAATAAGTCTATTTAATAAGTCTATTTAATACGCCTATTTAATAAGTATTTAATGAGCCTATTTAATAAGCCTATTTATTGAGCCTATTTAATAAGCCTATTTATTAAGCTTATTTAATAAGCCTATTTAATAAGCCTATTTAATGAGTCTATTTAATAAGCCTATTTAATAAGCCTATTTAATAAGCCTATTTAATAAGTCTATTTATTAATCATATTTGATGAGCCTATTTAACAAGCCTATTTATTGAGCCTATTTAATAAGTCTATTTAATAAGCCTGTTTAATAAGATTATTTAATAAGTATTTAATGAGCCTATTTAATAAGCCTAAGTTGCTGAATAAGCCTATTTAATAAGCCTGAGTTGTTGAAATAAGCCTATTTAATAAGCCTATTTGATAAGCCTAAGTTGCTGAATAAGCCTATTTAATAAGCCTAAGTTGCTGAAATAAGCCTATTTAATAAGTCTAAGTTGCTGAAATAATGCTATTTAATAAGCCTAAGTTGCTGAAATAAGCCTATTTAATAAGCCTAAGTTGCTGAAATAAGGCTATTTAATAAGTCTAAGTTGCTTAAATAAGCCTATTTAATAAGGCTAAGTTGCTGAAATAGGTATATTTAATAATCATAAGTTGCTGAAATAAGCCTATTTAATAAGTCTTAGTTGCTGAAATAAGGCTACTTAATAAGTCTAAGTTGCTGAAATGAGCCTATTTAATCAGCGTAAGTTGCTGAAATAAGCCTATTTAATAAGCCCAAGTTGCTGAAATAAGCCTATTTAATAAGGCTATTTAATAAGCCTAAGTTGCTGAAATAAGCCTATTTAATAAGTCTAAGTTGCTGAAATAAGCCTATTTAATCCTAAGTTGCTGAAATAAGCCTATTTAATAAGTCTAAGTTGCTGAAATAAGTCTATGTAATAAGCTTAAGTTGCTGAAATGAGCCCATTTAATAAGCCTAAGTTGCTGAAATAAGGCTATTTAATAAGTCTAAGTTGCTGAAATAAACCTATTTAATAAGCCTAAGTTGCTAAAATTAGCCTATTTAATGAGGCTATTTAATAAGTCCATTTAATTAGCCTATTTAATAAGCCTATTTAATATGCCTATTTAATAAGCCTATTTAATACGCCTATTTAATAAACCTATTTAATAAGTATTTAATGAGCCTATTTATTAAGTCTATTTAATAAGCCTTTTTAATAAGCCTATTTAATAACGTCTATTTAATAAGCCTATTTAATAAGTCTATTTAATAAGTCTATTTAATACGCCTATTTAATAAGTATTTAATGAGCCTATTTAATAAGCCTATTTATTGAGCCTATTTAATACGCCTATTTATTGAGCTTATTTAATAAGCCTATTTATTGAGCCTATTTAGTAAGCCTATTTATTGAGCCTATTTAATAAGCCTATTTAATAAGCCTATTTAATAAGCCTATTTAATAAGCCTATTTAATAAGCCTATTTAATACGCCTATTTAATAAGTCTATTTAATAAGCCTATTTAATAAGCCTATTTAATAAGTATTTAATGAGCCTATTTAATAAGTCTATTTAATAAGCCTATTTAATAGGCCTATTTAATAAGTCTAAGTTGCTGAAATAAGCTTATTTAATAAGCCTAAGTTGCTGAAATAAGCCTATATAATAAGGCTATTTAATAAGCATAAGTTGCTGAATTAAGCCTATTTAATAAGCCTAAGTTGCTAAAATAAGCCTATTTAATGAGGCTATTTAATAAGTCTATTTAATAAGCCTATTTAATAAGCCTATTTAATAAGCCTATTTAATGAGCCTATTTAATACGCCTATTTAATAAACCTATTTAATAAGTATTTAATGAGCCTATTTAATAAGTCTATTTAATAAGCCTTTTTAATAAGCCTATTTAATAAGTCTATTTAATAAGCCTATTTAATAAGTCTATTTAATAAGTCTAATTAATAAGCCTATTTAATAAGTATTTAATGAGCCTATTTAATAAGCCTATTTATTGAGCCTATTTAATGAGCCTATTTATTGAGCCTATTTAATACGCCTATTTATTGAGCCTATTTAATAAGCCTATTTATTGAGCCCATTTCATACGCCTATTTAATAAGTCTATTTAATAAGCCTACTTAATAAGCCTATTTAATAAGTCTAAGTTGCTGAAATAAGCCTATTTAATAAGCCCAAGTTGCTGAAATAAGCCTATTTAATAAGGCTGTTTAATAAGCCTAAGTTGCTGAAATAAGCCTATTTCATAAGCCTAAGTTGCTGAAATAAGGTTTTTTAATAAGTTTAAGTTGCTGAAATAAGCCTATTTAATGAGCCTAAGTTGCTAAAATAAGCCTATTTAATAAGGCTATTTAATAAGCCTAAGTTGCTGAATAAGCCTATTTAATAAGTCTACGTTGCTGAAATAAGGCTATTTAATAAGCCTAAGTTGCTTAAATGAGCCTTTTTAATAAGCCTAAGTTGCTGAAATAAGGCTATTTAATAAGTCTAAGTTGCTGAAATAAGCCTATTTAATAAGCCTAAGTTGCTAAAATAAGCCTATTTAATGAGGCTATTTAATAAGTCTATTTAATAAGTCTATTTAATACGCCTATTTAATAAGTATTTAATGAGCCTATTTAATAAGCCTATTTATTGAGCCTATTTAATAAGCCTATTTATTAAGCCTATTTAATAAGCCTATTTAATAAGCCTATTTAATGAGTCTATTTAATAAGCCTATTTATTAAGCCTATTTAATAAGCCTATTTAATAAGTCTATTTATTAAGCATATTTGATGAGCCTATTTAACAAGCCTATTTATTGAGCCTATTTAATAAGTCTATTTAATAAGCCTGTTTAATAAGATTATTTAATAAGTATTTAATGAGCCTATTTAATAAGCCTAAGTTGCTGAATAAGCCTATTTAATAAGCCTGAGTTGTTGAAATAAGCCTATTTAATAAGCCTATTTGATAAGCCTAAGTTGCTGAATAAGCCTATTTAATAAGCCTAAGTTGCTGAAATAAGCCTATTTAATAAGTCTAAGTTGCTGAAATAATGCTATTTAATAAGCCTAAGTTGCTGAAATAAGCCTATTTAATAAGCCTAAGTTGCTGAAATAAGGCTATTTAATAAGTCTAAGTTGCTGAAATAAGCCTATTTAATAAGGCTAAGTTGCTGAAATAGGTATATTTAATAATCATAAGTTGCTGAAATAAGCCTATTTAATAAGTCTTAGTTGCTGAAATAAGGCTACTTAATAAGTCTAAGTTGCTGAAATGAGCCTATTTAATCAGCGTAAGTTGCTGAAATAAGCCTATTTAATAAGCCCAAGTTGCTGAAATAAGCCTATTTAATAAGGCTATTTAATAAGCCTAAGTTGCTGAAATAAGCCTATTTAATAAGTCTAAGTTGCTGAAATAAGCCTATTTAATCCTAAGTTGCTGAAATAAGCCTATTTAATAAGTCTAAGTTGCTGAAATAAGTCTATGTAATAAGCTTAAGTTGCTGAAATGAGCCCATTTAATAAGCCTAAGTTGCTGAAATAAGGCTATTTAATAAGTCTAAGTTGCTGAAATAAGCCTATTTAATAAGCCTAAGTTGCTAAAATAAGCCTATTTAATGAGGCTATTTAATAAGTCTATTTAATAAGCCTATTTAATATGCCTATTTAATCAGCCTATTTAATAAGCCTATTTAATAACTCTATTTAATAAGTCTATTTAATAAGCCTATTTAAAGAGTATTCAATGAGCCTATTTATTAAGCCTATTTATTGAGCCTATTTAATAAGCCTATTTAATAAGCCTATTTAATGAGCCTATTTAATAAGTTTATTTATTAAGCCAATTTAATAAGCCTATTTAATAAACATATTTAATAAGCCTATTTATTAAGCCGATTTAATGAGCCTATTTAAGAAGCCTATTTATTGAGCCTATTTAATAAGTCTATTTAATAAGCCTGTTTAATAAGCCTATTTAATAAGTATTTAATGAGCCTATTTAATAAGCCTAAGTTGCTGAATAAGCCTATTTAATAAGCCTAAGTTGCTGAAATAAGTCTATTTAATAAGCCTATTTAATTAGCCTAAGTTGCTGAATAAGCCTATTTTTATTAAGCCTAAGTTGCTGAAATAAGCCTATTTAATAAGCCCAAGTTGCTGAAATAAGCCTATTTAATAAGGCTATGTAATAAGCCTAGGTTGCTGAAATAAGCCTATTTAATAAGCATAAGTTGCCGAAATAAGGCTATTTAATAAGTCTAAGTTGTTGAAATAAGCCTATTTAACAAGCCTAAGTTGCTGAAATAAGGCTATTTAATAAGCCTAAGTTGCTGAAATAAGCCTATTTAATAGGCCTATCTAATAAGTCTAAGTTGCAGAAATAAGCATATTTCATAAGCCTATTTAATGAGCCTAAGTTGCTGAAATGTCTATTTAACTAGTCGATTTAATAAGTCTAAGTTGCTAAAATAAGCCTATTTAATAAGGCTATTTAATAAGCCTAAGTTGCTGAAATAAGCCTATTTAATAAGGCTATTTAATGAGCCTAAGTTGCTGAAATAAGCCTATGTAAAAAGCCTAAGTTTCTGAACTAAGCCTATTTAAAAAGGTATATTTAATAAGTCTAAGTTGCTGAAATAAACCTATTTAATAAGGCTATTTAATAAGTCTAAGTTGCTGAAATAAACCTATTTAATAAGCCTAAGTTGCTAAAATAAGCCTATTTAATGAGGCTATTTAATAAGTCCATTTAATAAGCCTATTTAATAAGCCTATTTAATACGCCTATTTAATAAGCCTATTTAATACGCCTATTTAATAAGCCTATTTATTGAGCCTATTTAATAAGCCTATTTAATAAGCCTATTTAATAAGCCTATTTATTGAGCCTATTTAATAAGTCTATTTAATAAGCCTATTTAATAAGCCTATTTAATGAGTATTTAATGAGCCTATTTAATCAGTCTATTTAATAAGCCTATTTAATAGGCCTATTTAATAAGTCTAAGTTGCTGAAATAAGCCTATTTAATAAGCCTAAGTTGCTGAAATGCCTATTTCATAAGCCTAAGTTGCTGAAATAAGCCTTTTTAATAAGTCTAAGTTGCTGAAATAAGCCTATTTAATAAGCCTAAGTTGCTGAAATAAGCCTATTTAATAAGGCTATTTAATACGCCTAAGTTGCTGAATAAGCTAATTTAATAAGTCTAAGTTGCTGAACTAAGGCTATTTAATAAGCCTAAGTTGCTGAAATGAGCCTATTTAATAAGCCTAAGTTGCTGAAATAAGGCTATTTAATAAGTCTAAGTTGCTGAAATAAGCCTATTTAATAAGCCTAAGTTGCTGAAATAAGCCTATGTAATAGGCCTATCTAATAAGTCTAAGTTTCAGAAATAAGCATATTTCATAAGCCTATTTAATGAGCCTAAGTTGCTGAAATGTCTATTTAATAAGTCGATTTAATAAGTCTAAGGTGCTAAAATAAGCCTATTTAATAAGGCTATTTAATAAGCCTAAGTTGCTGAAATAAGCGTATTTAATGAGGCTATTTAATGAACCTAAGTTGCTGAAATAAGCCTATTTAATAAGCCTAAGTTTCTGAACTAAGCCTATTTAAAAAGGTCTATTTAATAAGTCTAAGTTGCTGAAATAAACCTATTTAAAAATGCTATTTAATACGCCTAAGTTGCTGAAATAAACCTGATTAATAAGGCTATTTAATAAGCATAAGTTGCTGAAATAAGTCTATTTAATAAGCCTACGTTGCTGAACTAAGCCTATATAAAAAGGTCTATTTAATAAGTCTAAGTTGCTGAAATAAACCTATTTAAAATGCTATTTAATAAGCGTAAATTGCTGAAATAAACCTGTTTAATAAGGCTATTTAATAAGCATAAGTTGCTGAAATAAGCCTATTTAATAAGACTAAGTTGCTGAAATAAGCCTATTTAATAAGGCTATTTAATAAGTCTAAGTTGCAGAAATAAACCTATTTAATAATGCTATTTAAAACGCCTAAGTTGCTGAAATAAGCATATTTAATAAGCCTAAGTTGCTAAAATAAGCCTATTTAATAGGCCTATCTACTAAGTCTAAGTTGCAGAAATAAGCATATTTCATAAGCATATTTAATGAGCCTAAGTTGCTCAAATGTCTATTTAATAAGTCGATTTAATAAGTCTAAGTTGATAAAATAACCCTGTTTAATAAGGCTTTTAATAAGCCTAAGTTGCTGAAATAAGCCTATTTAATAAGGCTATTTAATGAGCCTAAGTTGCTGAAATAAGCCTATTTTAAAAGCCTAAGTTTCTGAACTAAGCCTATTTTAAAAGGTATATTTAATAAGTCTAAGTTGCTGAAATAAACCTATTTAAAAATGCTATTTAATAAGCCTAAGTTGCTGAAATAAACCTGTTTAATAAGGCTATTTAATAAGCGTAAGTTGCTGAAATAAGCTTATTTAATAAGCCTAAGTTGCTGAAATAAGCCTATTTAATAAGGCTATTTAATAAGTCTAAGTTGCTGAAATAAACCTATTTAATAAGCCTAAGTTGCTAAAATAAGCCTATTTAATGAGGCTATTTAATAAGTCCATTTAATTAGACTATTTAATGAGCCTATTTAATACGCCTATTTAATAAGCCTATTTAATACGCCTATTTAATAAACCTATTTAATAAGTATTTAATGTGCCTATATATTAAGTCTATTCAATAAGCCTTTTTAATAAGCCTATTTAATACAGTCTATTTAATAAGCCTATTTAATAAGTCTATTTAATAAGTCTATTTAATATGCCTATTTAATAAGTATTTAATAAGGCTATTTAATAAGCCTATTTATTGAGCCTATTTAATACGCCTATTTATTGAGCCTATTTAATAAGCCTATTTATTGAGCCTTTTTAGTAAGCCTATTTATTGAGCCTATTTAATAAGCCTATTTAATAAGCCTATTTAATAAGCCTATTTAATAAGCCTATTTAATAAGCCTATTTAATAAGCCTATTTATTGAGCCTATATAATAAGTCTATTTAATAAGCCTATTTAATAAGCCTATTTAATAAGTATTTAATGAGCCTATTTAATAAGTCTATTTAATAAACCTATTTAATAGGCCTATTTAATAAGTCTAAGTTGCTAAAATAAGCTTATTTAATAAGCCTAAGTTGCTGAAATAAGCCTATATAAAAAGGCTATTTAATAAGCATAAGTTGCTGAATTAAGCCTATTTAATAAGCCTAAGTTGCTAAAATAAGCCTATTTAATGAGGCTATTTAATAAGTCTATTTAATAAGCCTATTTAATAAGCCTATTTAATAAGCCTATTTAATGAGCCTATTTAATACGCCTATTTAATAAACCTATTTAATAAGTATTTAATGAGCCTATTTAATAAGTCTATTTAATAAGCCTTTTTATTAAGCCTATTTAATAAGTCTATTTAATAAGTCTAATTAATAAGCCTATTTAATAAGTATTTAATGAGCCTATTTAATAAGCCTATTTATTGAGCCTATTTAATGAGCCTATTTATTGAGCCTATTTAATACGCCTATTTATTGAGCCTATTTAATAAGCCTAATTATTGAGCCCATTTCATACGCCTATTTAATAAGTCTATTTAATAAGCCTACTTAATAAGCCTATTTAATAAGTCTAAGTTGCTGAAATAAGCCTATTTAATAAGCCCAAGTTGCTGAAATAAGCCTCTTTAATAAGGCTGTTTAATATGCCTAAGTTGCTGAAATAAGCCTATTTCATAAGCCTAAGTTGCTGAAATAAGGCTTTTTAATAAGTCTAAGTTGCTGAAATAAGCCTATTTAATAAGCCTAAGTTGCTAAAATAAGCCTATTTAATAAGGCTATTTAATAAGCCTAAGTTGCTGAATAAGCCTATTTAATAAGTCTACATTGCTGAAATAAGGCTATTTAATAAGCCTAAGTTGCTGAAATGAGCCTTTTTAATAAGCCTATGTTGCTGAAATAAGGCTATTTAATAAGTCTAAGTTGCTGAAATAAACCTATTTAATAAGCCTAAGTTGCTAAAATAAGCCTATTTAATGAGGCTATTTAATAAGTCCATTTAATAAGCCTATTTAATAAGCCTATTTAATACGCCTATTTAATAAGCCTATTTAATACGCCTATTTAATAAGCCTATTTATTGAGCCTATTTAATAAGCCTATTTAATAAGCCTATTTAATAAGCCTATTTATTGAGCCTATTTAATAAGTCTATTTAATAAGCCTATTTAATAAGCCTATTTAATGAGTATTTAATGAGCCTATTTAATCAGTCTATTTAATAAGCCTATTTAATAGGCCTATTTAATAAGTCACAGTTGCTGAAATAAGCCTATTTAATAAGCCTAAGTTGCTGAAAAGCCTATTTCATAAGCCTAAGTTGCTGAAATAAGCCTTTTTAATAAGTCTAAGTTGCTGAAATAAGCCTATTTAATAAGCCTAAGTTGCTGAAAAACCTATTTAATAAGCCTAAGTTGCTGAAATAAGCCTATTTAATAGGCCTATTTAATAAGTCTAAGTTGCTGAAATAAGCCTATTTAATAAGCCTAAGTTGCTGAAAAGCCTATTTAATAAGCCTAAGTTGCTGAAATAAGCCTATTTAATAAGGCTATTTAATACGCCTAAGTTGCTGAATAAGCCTATTTAATAAGTCTAAGTTGCTGAACTAAGGCTATTTAATAAGCCTAAGTTGCTGAAATGAGCCTATTTAATAAGCCTAAGTTGCTGAAATAAGGCTATTTAATAAGTCTAAGTTGCTGAAATAAGCCTATTTAATAAGCCTAAGTTGCTGAAATAAGCCTATTTAATAGGCCTATCTAATAAGTCTAAGTTGCAGAAATAAGCATATTTCATAAGCCTATTTAATGAGCCTAAGTTGCTGAAATGTCTATTTAATAAGTCGATTTAATAAGTATAAGGTGCTAAAATAAGCCTATTTAATAAGGCTATTTAATAAGCCTAAGTTGCTGAAATAAGCCTATTTAATGAGGCTATTTAATGAACCTAAGTTGCTGAAATAAGCCTATTTAATAAGCCTAAGTTTCTGAACTAAGCCTATTTAAAAAGGTCTATTTAATAAGTCTAAGTTGATGAAATAAACCTATTTAAAATGCTATTTAATACGCCTAAGTTGCTGAAATAAACCTGATTAATAAGGCTATTTAATAAGCATAAGTTGCTGAAATAAGCCTATTTAATAAGCCTACGTTGCTGAACTAAGCCTATATAAAAAGGTCTATTTAATAAGTCTAAGTTGCTGAAATAAACCTGTTTAAAATGCTATTTAATAAGCGTAAATTGCTGAAATAAACCTGTTTAATAAGGCTATTTAATAAGCATAAGTTGCTGAAATAAGCCTATTTAATAAGACTAAGTTGCTGAAATAAGCCTATTTAATAGGCCTATCTAATAAGTCTAAGTTGCAGAAATAAGCATATTTCATAAGCCTATTTAATGAGCCTAAGTTGCTCAAATGTCTATTTAATAAGTCGATTTAATAAGTCTAAGTTGATAAAATAAGCCTATTTAATAAGGCTTTTTAATAAGCCTAAGTTGCTGAAATAAGCCTATTTAATAAGGCTATTTAATGAGCCTAAGTTGCTGAAATAAGCCTATTTAAAAAGCCTAAGTTTCTGAACTAATCCTATTTAAAAAGGTATATTTAATAAGTCTAAGTTGCTGAAATAACCTATTAAAAAATGCTATTTAATAAGCCTAAGTTGCTGAAATAAACCTGTTTAATAAGGCTATTTAATAAGCGTAAGTTTGCTGAAATAAGCTTATTTAATAAGCCTAAGTTGCTGAAATAAGCCTATTTAATAAGGCTATTTAATAAGTCTAAGTTGCTGAAATAAACCTATTTAATAAGCCTAATTTGCTAAAATAAGCCTATTTAATGAGGCTATTTAATAAGTCCATTTAATTAGACTATTTAATAAGCCTATTTAATACGCCTATTTAATAAGCCTATTTAATACGCCTATTTAATAAACCTATTTAATAAGTATTTAATGTGCCTATATATTAAGTCTATTCAATAAGCCTTTTTAATAAGCCTATTTAATACAGTATATTTAATAAGCCTATTTAATAAGTCTATTTAATAAGTCTATTTAATACGCCTATTTAATAAGTATTTAATGAGCCTATTTAATAAGCCTATTTATTGAGCCTATTTAATACGCCTATTTATTGAGCCTATTTAATAAGCCTATTTATTGAGCCTATTTAGTAAGCCTATTTATTGAGCCTATTTAATAAGCCTATTTAATAAGCCTATTTAATAAGCCTATTTAATAAGCCTATTTAATAAGCCTATTTAATAAGCCTATTTATTGAGCTTATATAATAAGTCTATTTAATAAGCCTATTTAATAAGCCTATTTAATAAGTATTTAATGAGCCTATTTAATAAGTCTATTTAATAATCCTATTTAATAGGCCTATTTAATAAGTCTAAGTTGCTGAAATAAGCTTATTTAATAAGCCTAAGTTGCTGAAATAAGCCTATATAAGAAGGCTATTTAATAAGCATAAGTTGCTGAATTAAGCCTATTTAATAAGCCTAAGTTGCTAAAATAAGCCTATTTAATGAGGCTATTTAATAAGTCTATTTAATAAGCCTATTTAATAAGCCTATTTAATAAGCCTATTTAATGAGCCTATTTAATACGCCTATTTAATAAACTTATTTAATAAGTATTTAATGAGCCTATTTAATAAGTCTATTTAATAAGCCTTTTTATTAAGCCTATTTAATAAGTCTATTTAATAAGTCTAATTAATAAGCCTATTTAATAAGTATTTAATGAGCCTATTTAATAAGCCTATTTATTGAGCCTATTTAATGAGCCTATTTATTGAGCCTATTTAATACGCCTATTTATTGAGCCTATTTAATAAGCCTAATTATTGAGCCCATTTCATACGCCTATTTAATAAGTCTATTTAATAAGCCTACTTAATAAGCCTATTTAATAAGTCTAAGTTGCTGAAATAAGCCTATTTAATAAGCCCAAGTTGCTGAAATAAGCCTATTTAATAAGGCTGTTTAATATGCCTAAGTTGCTGAAATAAGCCTATTTCATAAGCCTAAGTTGCTGAAATAAGGCTTTTTAATAAGTCTAAGTTGCTGAAATAAGCCTATTTAATAAGCCTAAGTTGCTAAAATAAGCCTATTTAATAAGGCTATTTAATAAGCCTAAGTTGCTGAATAAGCCTATTTAATAAGTCTACGTTGCTGAAATAAGGCTATTTAATAAGTCTAAGTTGCTGAAATAAGCCTATTTAATAAGACTAAGTTGCTAAAATAAGCCTATTTAATGAGGCTATTTAATAAGTCTATTTAATAGGCCTATTTAATAAGCCTATTTAATAAGCCTATTTAATATGCCTATTTAATAAGTCTATTTAATAAGTCTATTTAATACGCCTATTTAATAAATATTTAATGAGCCTATTTAATAAGCCTATTTATTGAGCCTATTTAATAAGCCTATTTATTAAGCCTATTTAATAAGCCTATTTAATAAGCCTATTTAATGAGTCTATTTAATAAGCCTATTTAATAAGCCTATTTAATATGCCTATTTAATAAGCCTATTTATTAAGCATATTTGATGAGCCTATTTAATAAGCCTATTTATTGAGCCTATTTAATAAGTCTATTTAATAAGCCTGTCTAATAAGCCTATTTAATAAGTATTTAATGAGCCTATTTAATAAGCCTAAGTTGCTGAATAAGCCTATTTAATAAGCCTGAGTTGTTGAAATAAGCCTATTTAATAAGCCTATTTGATAAGCCTAAGTTGCTGAATAAGCCTATTTAATAAGCCTAAGTTGCTGAAATAAGCCTATTTAATAAGTCTAAGTTGCTGAAATAACGCTATTTAATAAGCCTAAGTTGCTGAAATAAGCCTATTTAATAGGCCTATCTAATAAGTCTAAGTTGCAGAAATAAGCATATTTCATAAGCATATTTAATGAGCCTAAGTTGCTGAAATGTCTATTTGATAAGTCGATTTAATAAGTCTAAGTTGCTAAAATAAGCCTATTTAATAAGGCTATTTAATAAGCCTAAGTTGCTGAAATAAGCCTATTTAATAAGGCTATTTAATGAGCCTAAGTTGCTGAAATAAGCCTATTTAATAAGTCTAAGTTGCTGAAATAAGCCTATTTAATAAGCCTAAGTTGCTAAAATAAGCCTATTTAATAAGGCTATTTAATAAGCCTAAGTTGCTGAATAAGCCTATTTAATAAGTCTACGTTGCTGAAATAAGGCTATTTAATAAGCCTAAGTTGCTGAAATGAGCCTTTTTAATAAGCCTATGTTGCTGAAATAAGGCTATTTAATAAGTCTAAGTTGCTGAAATAAGCCTATTTAATAAGACTAAGTTGCTAAAATAAGCCTATTTAATGAGGCTATTTAATAAGTCTATTTAATAGGCCTATTTAATAAGCCTATTTAATAAGCCTATTTAATATGCCTATTTAATAAGTCTATTTAATAAGTCTATTTAATACGCCTATTTAATAAATATTTAATGAGCCTATTTAATAAGCCTATTTATTGAGCCTATTTAATAAGCCTATTTATTAAGCCTATTTAATAAGCCTATTTAATAAGCCTATTTAATGAGTCTATTTAATAAGCCTATTTAATAAGCCTATTTAATAAGCCTATTTAATAAGCCTATTTATTAAGCATATTTGATGAGCCTATTTAATAAGCCTATTTATTGAGCCTATTTAATAAGTCTATTTAATAAGCCTGTTTAATAAGCCTATTTAATAAGTATTTAATGAGCCTATTTAATAAGCCTAAGTTGCTGAATAAGCCTATTTAATAAGCCTGAGTTGTTGAAATAAGCCTATTTAATAAGTCTAAGTTGCTGAAATAAGCCTATTTAATAAGCCTAAGTTGCTAAAATAAGCCTATTTAATAAGGCTATTTAATAAGCCTAAGTTGCTGAATAAGCCTATTTAATAAGTCTACGTTGCTGAAATAAGGCTATTTAATAAGCCTAAGTTGCTGAAATGAGCCTTTTTAATAAGCCTATGTTGCTGAAATAAGGCTATTTAATAAGTCTAAGTTGCTGAAATAAGCCTATTTAATAAGACTAAGTTGCTAAAATAAGCCTATTTAATGAGGCTATTTAATAAGTCTATTTAATAGGCCTATTTAATAAGCCTATTTAATAAGCCTATTTAATATGCCTATTTAATAAGTCTATTTAATAAGTCTATTTAATACGCCTATTTAATAAATATTTAATGAGCCTATTTAATAAGCCTATTTATTGAGCCTATTTAATAAGCCTATTTATTAAGCCTATTTAATAAGCCTATTTAATAAGCCTATTTAATGAGTCTATTTAATAAGCCTATTTAATAAGCCTATTTAATAAGCCTATTTAATAAGCCTATTTATTAAGCATATTTGATGAGCCTATTTAATAAGCCTATTTATTGAGCCTTTTTAGTAAGCCTATTTATTGAGCCTATTTAATAAGCCTATTTAATAAGCCTATTTAATAAGCCTATTTAATAAGCCTATTTAATAAGCCTATTTATTGAGCCTATATAATAAGTCTATTTAATAAGCCTATTTAATAAGCCTATTTAATAAGTATTTAATGAGCCTATTTAATAAGTCTATTTAATAAGCCTATTTAATAGGCCTATTTAATAAGTCTAAGTTGCTGAAATAAGCTTATTTAATAAGCCTAAGTTGCTGAAATAAGCCGATATAAAAAGGCTATTTAATAAGCATAAGTTGCTGAATTAAGCCTATTTAATAAGCCTAAGTTGCTAAAATAAGCCTATTTAATGAGGCTATTTAATAAGTCTATTTAATAAGCCTATTTAATAAGCCTATTTAATAAGCCTATTTAATGAGCCTATTTAATACGCCTATTTAATAAACCTATTTAATAAGTATTTAATGAGCCTATTTAATAAGTCTATTTAATAAGCCTTTTTATTAAGCCTATTTAATAAGTCTAATTAATAAGTCTAATTAATAAGCCTATTTAATAAGTATTTAATGAGCCTATTTAATAAGCCTATTTATTGAGCCTATTTAATGAGCCTATTTATTGAGCCTATTTAATACGCCTATTTATTGAGCCTATTTAATAAGCCTAATTATTGAGCCCATTTCATACGCCTATTTAATAAGTCTATTTAATAAGCCTACTTAATAAGCCTATTTAATAAGTCTAAGTTGCTGAAATAAGCCTATTTAATAAGCCCAAGTTGCTGAAATAAGCCTCTTTAATAAGGCTGTTTAATATGCCTAAGTTGCTGAAATAAGCCTATTTCATAAGCCTAAGTTGCTGAAATAAGGCTTTTTAATAAGTCTAAGTTGCTGAAATAAGCCTATTTAATAAGCCTAAGTTGCTAAAATAAGCCTATTTAATAAGGCTATTTAATAAGCCTAAGTTGCTGAATAAGCCTATTTAATAAGTCTACATTGCTGAAATAAGGCTATTTAATAAGCCTAAGTTGCTGAAATGAGCCTTTTTAATAAGCCTATGTTGCTGAAATAAGGCTATTTAATAAGTCTAAGTTGCTGAAATAAACCTATTTAATAAGCCTAAGTTGCTAAAATAAGCCTATTTAATGAGGCTATTTAATAAGTCCATTTAATAAGCCTATTTAATAAGCCTATTTAATACGCCTATTTAATAAGCCTATTTAATACGCCTATTTAATAAGCCTATTTATTGAGCCTATTTAATAAGCCTATTTAATAAGCCTATTTAATAAGCCTATTTATTGAGCCTATTTAATAAGTCTATTTAATAAGCCTATTTAATAAGCCTATTTAATGAGTATTTAATGAGCCTATTTAATCAGTCTATTTAATAAGCCTATTTAATAGGCCTATTTAATAAGTCTAAGTTGCTGAAATAAGCCTATTTAATAAGCCTAAGTTGCTGAAAAGCCTATTTCATAAGCCTAAGTTGCTGAAATAAGCCTTTTTAATAAGTCTAAGTTGCTGAAATAAGCCTATTTAATAAGCCTAAGTTGCTGAAAAGCCTATTTAATAAGCCTAAGTTGCTGAAATAAGCCTATTTAATAGGCCTATTTAATAAGTCTAAGTTGCAGAAATAAACCTATTTAATAATGCTATTTAAAACGCCTAAGTTGCTGAAATAAGCATATTTAATAAGCCTAAGTTGATAAAATAAGCGTATTTAATAGGCCTATCTAATAAGTCTAAGTTGCAGAAATAAGCATATTTCATAAGCATATTTAATGAGCCTAAGTTGCTCAAATGTCTATTTAATAAGTCGATTTAATAAGTCTAAGTTGATAAAATAAGCCTATTTAATAAGGCTTTTTAATAAGCCTAAGTTGCTGAAATAAGCCTATTTAATAAGGCTATTTAATGAGCCTAAGTTGCTGAAATAAGCCTATTTAAAAAGCCTAAGTTTCTGAACTAATCCTATTTAAAAAGGTATATTTAATAAGTCTAAGTTGCTGAAATAAACCTATTTAAAAATGCTATTTAATAAGCCTAAGTTGCTGAAATAAACCTGTTTAATAAGGCTATTTAATAAGCGTAAGTTGCTGAAATAAGCTTATTTAATAAGCCTAAGTTGCTGAACTAAGCCTATTTAATAAGGCTATTTAATAAGTCTAAGTTGCTGAAATAAACCTATTTAATAAGCCTAATTTGCTAAAATAAGCCTATTTAATGAGGCTATTTAATAAGTCCATTTAATTAGACTATTTAATAAGCCTATTTAATACGCCTATTTAATAAGCCTATTTAATACGCCTATTTAATAAACCTATTTAATAAGTATTTAATGTGCCTATATATTAAGTCTATTCAATAAGCCTTTTTAATAAGCCTATTTAATACAGTCTATTTAATAAGCCTATTTAATAAGTCTATTTAATAAGTCTATTTAATACGCCTATTTAATAAGTATTTAATGAGCCTATTTAATAAGCCTATTTATTGAGCCTATTTAATACGCCTATTTATTGAGCCTATTTAATAAGCCTATTTATTGAGCCTATTTAGTAAGCCTATTTATTGAGCCTATTTAATAAGCCTATTTAATAAGCCTATTTAATAAGCCTATTTAATAAGCCTATTTAATAAGCCTATTTAATAAGCCTATTTATTGAGCCTATATAATAAGTCTATTTAATAAGCCTATTTAATAAGCCTATTTAATAAGTATTTAATGAGCCTATTTAATAAGTCTATTTAATAATCCTATTTAATAGGCCTATTTAATAAGTCTAAGTTGCTGAAATAAGCTTATTTAATAAGCCTAAGTTGCTGAAATAAGCCTATATAAGAAGGCTATTTAATAAGCATAAGTTGCTGAATTAAGCCTATTTAATAAGCCTAAGTTGCTAAAATAAGCCTATTTAATGAGGCTATTTAATAAGTCTATTTAATAAGCCTATTTAATAAGCCTATTTAATAAGCCTATTTAATGAGCCTATTTAATACGCCTATTTAATAAACCTATTTAATAAGTATTTAATGAGCCTATTTAATAAGTCTATTTAATAAGCCTTTTTATTAAGCCTATTTAATAAGTCTATTTAATAAGTCTAATTAATAAGCCTATTTAATAAGTATTTAATGAGCCTATTTAATAAGCCTATTTATTGAGCCTATTTAATGAGCCTATTTATTTAGCCTATTTAATACGCCTATTTATTGAGCCTATTTAATAAGCCTAATTATTGAGCCCATTTCATACGCCTATTTAATAAGTCTATTTAATAAGCCTACTTAATAAGCCTATTTAATAAGTCTAAGTTGGTGAAATAAGCCTATTTAATAAGCCCAAGTTGCTGAAATAAGCCTATTTAATAAGGCTGTTTAATATGCCTAAGTTGCTGAAATAAGCCTATTTCATAAGCCTAAGTTGCTGAAATAAGGCTTTTTAATAAGTCTAAGTTGCTGAAATAAGCCTATTTAATAAGCCTAAGTTGCTAAAATAAGCCTATTTAATAAGGCTATTTAATAAGCCTAAGTTGCTGAATAAGCCTATTTAATAAGTCTACGTTGCTGAAATAAGGCTATTTAATAAGCCTAAGTTGCTGAAATGAGCCTTTTTAATAAGCCTATGTTGCTGAAATAAGGCTATTTAATAAGTCTAAGTTGCTGAAATAAGCCTATTTAATAAGACTAAGTTGCTAAAATAAGCCTATTTAATGAGGCTATTTAATAAGTCTATTTAATAGGCCTATTTAATAAGCCGATTTAATAAGCCTATTTAATAAGTATTTAATGAGCCTATTTAATAAGCCTAAGTTGCTGAATAAGCCTATTTAATAAGCCTAAGTTGCTGAAATAAGCCTATTTAATAAGCCTAAGTTGCTAAAATAAGCCTATTTAATAAGGCTATTTAATAAGCCTAAGTTGCTGAATAAGCCTATTTAATAAGTCTACGTTGCTGAAATAAGGCTATTTAATAAGCCTAAGTTGCTGAAATGAGCCTTTTTAATAAGCCTATGTTGCTGAAATAAGGCTATTTAATAAGTCTAAGTTGCTGAAATAAGCCTATTTAATAAGACTAAGTTGCTAAAATAAGCCTATTTAATGAGGCTATTTAATAAGTCTATTTAATAGGCCTATTTAATAAGCCTATTTAATAAGCCTATTTAATATGCCTATTTAATAAGTCTATTTAATAAGTCTATTTAATACGCCTATTTAATAAATATTTAATGAGCCTATTTAATAAGCCTATTTATTGAGCCTATTTAATAAGCCTATTTATTAAGCCTATTTAATAAGCCTATTTAATAATCCTATTTAATGAGTCTATTTAATAAGCCTATTTAATAAGCCTATTTAATAAGCCTATTTAATAAGCCTATTTATTAAGCATATTTGATGAGCCTATTTAATAAGCCTATTTATTGAGCCTTTTTAGTAAGCCTATTTATTGAGCCTATTTAATAAGCCTATTTAATAAGCCTATTTAATAAGCCTATTTAATAAGCCTATTTAATAAGCCTATTTATTGAGCCTATATAATAAGTCTATTTAATAAGCCTATTTAATAAGCCTATTTAATAAGTATTTAATGAGCCTATTTAATAAGTCTATTTAATAAGCCTATTTAATAGGCCTATTTAATAAGTCTAAGTTGCTGAAATAAGCTTATTTAATAAGCCTAAGTTGCTGAAATAAGCCGATATAAAAAGGCTATTTAATAAGCATAAGTTGCTGAATTAAGCCTATTTAATAAGCCTAAGTTGCTAAAATAAGCCTATTTAATGAGGCTATTTAATAAGTCTATTTAATAAGCCTATTTAATAAGCCTATTTAATAAGCCTATTTAATGAGCCTATTTAATACACCTATTTAATAAACCTATTTAATAAGTATTTAATGAGCCTATTTAATAAGTCTATTTAATAAGCCTTTTTATTAAGCCTATTTAATAAGTCTATTTAATAAGTCTAATTAATAAGCCTATTTAATAAGTATTTAATGAGCCTATTTAATAAGCCTATTTATTGAGCCTATTTAATGAGCCTATTTATTGAGCCTATTTAATACGCCTATTTATTGAGCCTATTTAATAAGCCTAATTATTGAGCCCATTTCATACGCCTATTTAATAAGTCTATTTAATAAGCCTACTTAATAAGCCTATTTAATAAGTCTAAGTTGCTGAAATAAGCCTATTTAATAAGCCCAAGTTGCTGAAATAAGCCTCTTTAATAAGGCTGTTTAATATGCCTAAGTTGCTGAAATAAGCCTATTTCATAAGCCTAAGTTGCTGAAATAAGGCTTTTTAATAAGTCTAAGTTGCTGAAATAAGCCTATTTAATAAGCCTAAGTTGCTAAAATAAGCCTATTTAATAAGGCTATTTAATAAGCCTAAGTTGCTGAATAAGCCTATTTAATAAGTCTACATTGCTGAAATAAGGCTATTTAATAAGCCTAAGTTGCTGAAATGAGCCTTTTTAATAAGCCTATGTTGCTGAAATAAGGCTATTTAATAAGTCTAAGTTGCTGAAATAAACCTATTTAATAAGCCTAAGTTGCTAAAATAAGCCTATTTAATGAGGCTATTTAATAAGTCCATTTAATAAGCCTATTTAATAAGCCTATTTAATACGCCTATTTAATAAGCCTATTTAATACGCCTATTTAATAAGCCTATTTATTGAGCCTATTTAATAAGCCTATTTAATAAGCCTATTTAATAAGCCTATTTATTGAGCCTATTTAATAAGTCTATTTAATAAGCCTATTTAATAAGCCTATTTAATGAGTATTTAATGAGCCTATTTAATCAGTCTATTTAATAAGCCTATTTAATAGGCCTATTTAATAAGTCTAAGTTGCTGAAATAAGCCTATTTAATAAGCCTAAGTTGCTGAAAAGCCTATTTCATAAGCCTAAGTTGCTGAAATAAGCCTTTTTAATAAGTCTAAGTTGCTGAAATAAGCCTATTTAATAAGCCTAAGTTGCTGAAAAGCCTATTTAATAAGCCTAAGTTGCTGAAATAAGCCTATTTAATAGGCCTATTTAATAAGTCTAAGTTGCAGAAATAAACCTATTTAATAATGCTATTTAAAACGCCTAAGTTGCTGAAATAAGCATATTTAATAAGCCTAAGTTGATAAAATAAGCGTATTTAATAGGCCTATCTAATAAGTCTAAGTTGCAGAAATAAGCATATTTCATAAGCATATTTAATGAGCCTAAGTTGCTCAAATGTCTATTTAATAAGTCGATTTAATAAGTCTAAGTTGATAAAATAAGCCTATTTAATAAGGCTTTTTAATAAGCCTAAGTTGCTGAAATAAGCCTATTTAATAAGGCTATTTAATGAGCCTAAGTTGCTGAAATAAGCCTATTTAAAAAGCCTAAGTTTCTGAACTAATCCTATTTAAAAAGGTATATTTAATAAGTCTAAGTTGCTGAAATAAACCTATTTAAAAATGCTATTTAATAAGCCTAAGTTGCTGAAATAAACCTGTTTAATAAGGCTATTTAATAAGCGTAAGTTGCTGAAATAAGCTTATTTAATAAGCCTAAGTTGCTGAACTAAGCCTATTTAATAAGGCTATTTAATAAGTCTAAGTTGCTGAAATAAACCTATTTAATAAGCCTAATTTGCTAAAATAAGCCTATTTAATGAGGCTATTTAATAAGTCCATTTAATTAGACTATTTAATAAGCCTATTTAATACGCCTATTTAATAAGCCTATTTAATACGCCTATTTAATAAACCTATTTAATAAGTATTTAATGTGCCTATATATTAAGTCTATTCAATAAGCCTTTTTAATAAGCCTATTTAATACAGTCTATTTAATAAGCCTATTTAATAAGTCTATTTAATAAGTCTATTTAATACGCCTATTTAATAAGTATTTAATGAGCCTATTTAATAAGCCTATTTATTGAGCCTATTTAATACGCCTATTTATTGAGCCTATTTAATAAGCCTATTTATTGAGCCTATTTAGTAAGCCTATTTATTGAGCCTATTTAATAAGCCTATTTAATAAGCCTATTTAATAAGCCTATTTAATAAGCCTATTTAATAAGCCTATTTAATAAGCCTATTTATTGAGCCTATATAATAAGTCTATTTAATAAGCCTATTTAATAAGCCTATTTAATAAGTATTTAATGAGCCTATTTAATAAGTCTATTTAATAATCCTATTTAATAGGCCTATTTAATAAGTCTAAGTTGCTGAAATAAGCTTATTTAATAAGCCTAAGTTGCTGAAATAAGCCTATATAAGAAGGCTATTTAATAAGCATAAGTTGCTGAATTAAGCCTATTTAATAAGCCTAAGTTGCTAAAATAAGCTTATTTAATGAGGCTATTTAATAAGTCTATTTAATAAGCCTATTTAATAAGCCTATTTAATAAGCCTATTTAATGAGCCTATTTAATACGCCTATTTAATAAACCTATTTAATAAGTATTTAATGAGCCTATTTAATAAGTCTATTTAATAAGCCTTTTTATTAAGCCTATTTAATAAGTCTATTTAATAAGTCTAATTAATAAGCCTATTTAATAAGTATTTAATGAGCCTATTTAATAAGCCTATTTATTGAGCCTATTTAATGAGCCTATTTATTTAGCCTATTTAATACGCCTATTTATTGAGCCTATTTAATAAGCCTAATTATTGAGCCCATTTCATACGCCTATTTAATAAGTCTATTTAATAAGCCTACTTAATAAGCCTATTTAATAAGTCTAAGTTGGTGAAATAAGCCTATTTAATAAGCCCAAGTTGCTGAAATAAGCCTATTTAATAAGGCTGTTTAATATGCCTAAGTTGCTGAAATAAGCCTATTTCATAAGCCTAAGTTGCTGAAATAAGGCTTTTTAATAAGTCTAAGTTGCTGAAATAAGCCTATTTAATAAGCCTAAGTTGCTAAAATAAGCCTATTTAATAAGGCTATTTAATAAGCCTAAGTTGCTGAATAAGCCTATTTAATAAGTCTACGTTGCTGAAATAAGGCTATTTAATAAGCCTAAGTTGCTGAAATGAGCCTTTTTAATAAGCCTATGTTGCTGAAATAAGGCTATTTAATAAGTCTAAGTTGCTGAAATAAGCCTATTTAATAAGACTAAGTTGCTAAAATAAGCCTATTTAATGAGGCTATTTAATAAGTCTATTTAATAGGCCTATTTAATAAGCCGATTTAATAAGCCTATTTAATATGCCTATTTAATAAGTCTATTTAATAAGTCTATTTAATACGCCTATTTAATAAATATTTAATGAGCCTATTTAATAAGCCTATTTATTGAGCCTATTTAATAAGCCTATTTATTAAGCCTATTTAATAAGCCTATTCAATAAGCCTATTTAATGAGTCTATTTAATAAGCCTATTTAATAAGCCTATTTAATAAGCCTATTTAATAAGCCTATTTATTAAGCATATTTGATGAGCCTATTTAATAAGCCTATTTATTGAGCCTATTTAATAAGTCTATTTAATACGCCTGTTTAATAAGCCTATTTAATAAGTATTTAATGAGCCTATTTAATAAGCCTAAGTTGCTGAATAAGCCTATTTAATAAGCCTGAGTTGTTGAAATAAGCCTATTTAATAAGCCTATTTGATAAGCCTAAGTTGCTGAATAAGCCTATTTAATAAGCCTAAGTTGCTGAAATAAGCCTATTTAATAAGTCTAAGTTGCTGAAATAACGCTATTTAATAAGCCTAAGTTGCTGAAATAAGCCTATTTAATAGGCCTATCTAATAAGTCTAAGTTGCAGAAATAAGCATATTTCATAAGCATATTTAATGAGCCTAAGTTGCTGAAATGTCTATTTAATAAGTCGATTTAATAAGTCTAAGTTGCTAAAATAAGCCTATTTAATAAGGCTATTTAATAAGACTAAGTTGCTGAAATAAGCCTATTTAATAAGGCTATTTAATGAGCCTAAGTTGCTGAAATAAGCCTATTTAATAAGTCTAAGTTGCTGAAATAAGCCTATTTAATAAGCCTAAGTTGCTAAAATAAGCCTATTTAATAAGGCTATTTAATAAGCCTAGTTGCTGAAAAAGCCTATTTAATAAGTCTACGTTGCTGAAATAAGGCTATTTAATAAGCCTAAGTTGCTGAAATGAGCCTTTTTAATAAGCCTATGTTGCTGAAATAAGGCTATTTAATAAGTCTAAGTTGCTGAAATAAGCCTATTTAATAAGACTAAGTTGCTAAAATAAGCCTATTTAATGAGGCTATTTAATAAGTCTATTTAATAGGCCTATTTAATAAGCCTATTTAATAAGCCTATTTAATATGCCTATTTAATAAGTCTATTTAATAAGTCTATTTAATACGCCTATTTAATAAATATTTAATGAGCCTATTTAATAAGCCTATTTATTGAGCCTATTTAATAAGCCTATTTATTAAGCCTATTTAATAAGCCTATTTAATGAGTCTATTTAATAAGCCTATTTAATAAGCCTATTTAATAAGCCTATTTATTAAGCATATTTGATGAGCCTATTTAATAAGCCTATTTATTGAGCCTATTTAATAAGTCTATTTAATAAGCCTGTTTAATAAGCCTATTTAAAAAGTATTTAATGAGCCTATTTAATAAGCCTAAGTTGCTGAATAAGCCTATTTAATAAGCCTGAGTTGTTGAAATAAGCCTATTTAATAAGCCTATTTGATAAGCCTAAGTTGCTGAATAAGCCTATTTAATAAGCCTAAGTTGCTGAAATAAGCCTATTTAATAAGTCTAAGTTGCTGAAATAAGCCTATTTAATAGGCCTATCTAATAAGTCTAAGTTGCAGAAATAAGCATATTTCATAAGCATATTTAATGAGCCTAAGTTGCTGAAATGTCTATTTAATAAGTCGATTTAATAAGTCTAAGTTGCTAAAATAAGCCTATTTAATAAGGCTATTTAATAAGCCTAAGTTGCTGAAATAAGCCTATTTAATAAGGCTATTTAATGAGCCTAAGTTGCTGAAATAAGCCTATTTAAAAAGCCTACGTTTCTGAACTAAGCCTATTTAAAAAGGTATATTTAATACGTCTAAGTTGCTGAAATAAACCTATTTAAAAATGCTATTTAATAAGCCTAAGTTGCTGAAATAAACCTGTTTAATAAGGCTATTTAATAAGCGTAAGTTGCTGGAATAAGCCTATTTAATAAGCCTAAGTTGCTGAAATAAGCCTATTTAATAAGGCTATTTAATAAGTCTAAGTTGCTGAAATAAACCTATTTAATAAGCCTAAGTTGCTAAAATAAGCCTATTTAATAAGGCTATTTAATAAGCCTAAGTTGCTGAATAAGCCTATTTAATAAGTCTACGTTGCTGAAATAAGGCTATTTAATAAGCCTAAGTTGCTGAAATGAGCCTTTTTAATAAGCCTATGTTGCTGAAATAAGGCTATTTAATAAGTCTAAGTTGCTGAAATAAGCCTATTTAATAAGCCTAAGTTGCTAAAATAAGCCTATTTAATGAGGCTATTTAATAAGTCTATTTAATAAGTCTATTTAATACGCCTATTTAATAAATATTTAATGAGCCGATTTAATAAGCCTATTTATTGAGCCTATTTAATAAGCCTATTTATTAAGCCTATTTAATAAGCCTATTTAATAAGCCTATTTATTAAGCCTATTTAATAAGCCTATTTAATAAGCCTATTTAATGAGTCTATTTAATAAGCCTATTTAATAAGCCTCTTTAATAAGCCTATTTAATAAGCCTATTTATTAAGCATATTTGATGAGCCTATTTAATAAGCCTATTTATTGAGCCTATTTAATAAGTCTATTTAATAAGCCTGTTTAATAAGCCTATTTAATAAGTATTTAATGAGCCTATTTAATAAGCCTAAGTTGCTGAATAAGCCTATTTAATAAGCCTGAGTTGTTGAAATAAGCCTATTTAATAAGCCTATTTGATAAGCCTAAGTTGCTGAATAAGCCTATTTAATAAGCCTAAGTTGCTGAAATAAGCCTATTTAATAAGTCTAAGTTGCTGAAATAACGCTATTTAATAAGCCTAAGTTGCTGAAATAAGCCTATTTAATAGGCCTATCTAATAAGTCTAAGTTGCAGAAATAAGCATATTTCATAAGCATATTTAATGAGCCTAAGTTGCTGAAATGTCTATTTAATAAGTCGATTTAATAAGTCTAAGTTGCTAAAATAAGCCTATTTAATAAGGCTATTTAATAAGCCTAAGTTGCTGAAATAAGCCTATTTAATAAGGCTATTTAATGAGCCTAAGTTGCTGAAATAAGCCTATTTAAAAAGCCTAAGTTTCTGAACTAAGCCTATTTAAAAAGGTATATTTAATAAGTCTAAGTTGCTGAAATAAACCTATTTAAAAATGCTATTTAATAAGCCTAAGTTGCTGAAATAAACCTGTTTAATAAGGCTATTTAATAAGCGTAAGTTGCTGGAATAAGCCTATTTAATAAGCCTAAGTTGCTAAAATAAGCCTATTTAATGAGGCTATTTAATAAGTCCATTTAATAAGCCTATTTAATAAGCCTATTTAATACGCCTATTTAATAAGCCTATTTAATACGCCTATTTAATAAGCCTATTTATTGAGCCTATTTAATAAGCCTATTTAATAAGCCTATTTATTGAGCCTATTTAATAAGTCTATTTAATAAGCCTATTTAATAAGCTTATTTAATGAGTATTTAATGAGCCTATTTAATCAGTCTATTTAATAAGCCTATTTAATAGACCTATTTAATAAGTCTAATTTGCTGAAATAAGCCTATTTAATAAGCCTAAGTTGCTGAAAAGCCTATTTCATAAGCCTAAGTTGCTGAAATAAGCCTTTTTAATAAGTCTAAGTTGCTGAAATAAGTCTATTTAATGAGCCTAAGTTGCTGAAATAAGCCTATTTAATAAGGCTATTTAATACGCCTAATTTGCTGAATAAGCCTATTTAATAAGTCTAAGTTGCTGAACTAAGGCTATTTAATAAGCCTAAGTTGCTGAAATGAGCCTATTAAATAAGCCTAAGTTGCTGAAATAAGGCTATTTAATACGTCTAAGTTGCTGAAATAAGCCTATTTAATAAGCCTAAGTTGCTGAAATAAGCCTATTTAATGAGGCTATTTAATAAGTCTATTTAATAAGCCTATTTAATAAGCCTATTTAATAAGCCTATTTAATGAGCCTATTTAATACGCCTATTTAATAAACCTATTTAATAAGTATTTAATGAGCCTATTTAATAAGTCTATTTAATAAGCCTTTTTTTAAGCCTATTTAATAAGTCTATTTAATAAGTCTAATTAATAAGCCTATTTAATAAGTATTTAATGAGCCTATTTAATAAGCCTATTTATTGAGCCTATTTAATGAGCCTATTTATTGAGCCTATTTAATACGCCTATTTATTGAGCCTATTTAATAAGCCTAATTATTGAGCACATTTCATACGCCTATTTAATAAGTCTATTTAATAAGCCTACTTAATAAGCCTATTTAATAAGTCTAAGTTGCTGAAATAAGCCTATTTAATAAGCCCAAGTTGCTGAAATATGCCTATTTAATAAGGCTGTTTAATATGTGCCTAAGTTGCTGAAATAAGCCTATTTCATAAGCCTAAGTTGCTGAAATAAGCCTATTTAATAAGCCTAAGTTGCTAAAATAAGCCTATTTAATAAGGCTATTTAATAAGCCTAAGTTGCTGAATAAGCCTATTTAATAAGTCTACGTTGCTGAAATAAGGCTATTTAATAAGCCTAAGTTGCTGAAATGAGCCTTTTTAATAAGCCTATGTTGCTGAAATAAGGCTATTTAATAAGTCTAAGTTGCTGAAATAAGCCTATTTAATAAGCCTAAGTTGCTAAAATAAGCCTATTTAATGAGGCTATTTAATAAGTCTATTTAATAGGCCTATTTAATAAGCCTATTTAATAAGCCTATTTAATATGCCTATTTAATAAGTCTATTTAATAAGTCTATTTAATACGCCTATTTAATAAATATTTAATGAGCCTATTTAATAAGCCTATTTATTGAGCCTATTTAATAAGCCTATTTATTAAGCCTATTTAATAAGCCTATTTAATAAGCCTATTTAATGAGTCTATTTAATAAGCCTATTTAATAAGCCTATTTAATAAGCCTATTTAATAAGCCTATTTATGAAGCATATTTGATGAGCCTATTTAATAAGCCTATTTATTGAGCCTATTTAATAAGTCTATTTAATAAGCCTGTTTAATAAGCCTATTTAATAAGTATTTAATGAGCCTATTTAATAAGCCTAAGTTGCTGAATAAGCCTATTTAATAAGCCTGAGTTGTTGAAATAAGCCTATTTAATAAGCCTATTTGATAAGCCTAAGTTGCTGAATAAGCCTATTTAATAAGCCTAATTTGCTGAAATAAGCCTATTTAATAAGTCTAAGTTGCTGAAATAACGCTATTTAATAAGCCTAAGTTGCTGAAATAAGCCTATTTAATAGGCCTATCTAATAAGTCTAAGTTGCAGAAATAAGCATATTTCATAAGCATATTTAATCAGCCTAAGTTGCTGAAATGTCTATTTAATAAGTCGATTTAATAAGTCTAAGTTGCTAAAATAAGCCTATTTAATAAGGCTATTTAATAAGCCTAAGTTTCTGAAATAAGCCTATTTAATAAGGCTATTTAATGAGCCTAAGTTGCTGAAATACGCCTATTTAAAAAGCCTAAGTTTCTGAACTAAGCCTATTTAAAAAGGTATATTTAATAAGTCTAAGTTGCTGAAATAAACCTATTTAAAAATGCTATTTAATAAGCCTAAGTTGCTGAAATAAACCTGTTTAATAAGGCTATTTAATAAGCGTAAGTTGCTGGAATAAGCCTATTTAATAAGCCTAAGTTGCTGAAATAAGCCTATTTAATAAGGCTCTTTAATAAGTCTAAGTTGCTGAAATAAACCTATTTAATAAGCCTAAGTTGCTAAAATAAGCCTATTTAATGAGGCTATTTAATAAGTCCATTTAATAAGCCTATTTAATAAGCCTATTTAATACGCCTATTTAATAAGCCTATTTAATACGCCTATTTAATAAGCCTATTTATTGAGCCTATTTAATAAGCCTATTTAATAAGCCTATTTAATAAGCCTATTTATTGAGCCTATTTAATAAGTCTATTTAATAAGCCTATTTAATAAGCTCATTTAATGAGTATTTAATGAGCCTATTTAATCAGTCTATTTAATAAGCCTATTTAATAGACCTATTTAATAAGTCTAGGTTGCTGAAATAAGCCTATTTAATAAGCCTAAGTTGCTGAAAAGCCTATTTCATAAGCCTAAGTTGCTGAAATAAGCCTTTTTAATAAGTCTAAGTTGCTGAAATAAGTCTATTTAATGAGCCTAAGTTGCTGAAATAAGCCTATTTAATAAGGCTATTTAATACGCCTAATTTGCTGAATAAGCCTATTTAATAAGTGTAAGTTGCTGAACTAAGGCTATTTAATAAGCCTAAGTTGCTGAAATGAGCCTATTAAATAAGCCTAAGTTGCTGAAATAAGGCTATTTAATACGTCTAAGTTGCTGAAATAAGCCTATTTAATAAGCCTAAGTTGCTGAAATAAGCCTATTTAATGAGGCTATTTAATAAGTCTATTTAATAAGCCTATTTAATGAGCCTATCTAATAAGCCTATTTAATGAGCCTTTTTAATATGCCTATTTAATAAACCTATTTAATAAGTATTTAATGAGCCTATTTAATAAGTTTATTTAATAAGACTTTTTATTAAGCCTATTTAATAAGTCTATTTAATGAGTCTAATTAATAAGCATATTTAATAAGTATTTAATGAGCCTCTTTAATAAGCCTATTTATTGAGCCTATTTAATGAGCCTATTTATTGAGCCTATTTAATACGCCTATTTATTGAGCCTATTTAATAAGCCTAATTATTGAGCCCATTTCATACGCCTATTTAATAAGTCTATTTAATAAGCCTACTTAATAAGCCTATTTAATAAGTCTAAGTTGCTGAAATAAGCCTATTTAATAAGCCCAAGTTGCTGAAATAAGCCTATTTAATAAGGCTGTTTAATAAGCCTAAGTTGCTGAAATAAGCCTATTTCATAAGCCTAAGTTGCTGAAATAAGGCTTTTTAATAAGTCTAAGTTGCTGAAATAAGCCTATTTAATAAGCCTAAGTTGAAAAATAAGCCTATTTAATAAGGCTATTTAATAAGCCTAAGTTGCTGAATAAGCCTATTTAATAAGTCTACGTTGCTGAAATAAGGCTATTTAATAAGCCTAAGTTGCTGAAATGAGCCTTTTTAATAAGCCTATGTTGCTGAAATAAGGCTATTTAATAAGTCTAAGTTGCTGAAATAAGCCTATTTAATAAGCCTAAGTTGCTAAAATAAGCCTATTTAATGAGGCTATTTAATAAGTCTATTTAATAGGCCTATTTAATAAGCCTATTTAATAAGCCTATTTAATATGCCTATTTAATAAGTCTATTTAATAATTCTATTTAATACGCCTATTTAATAAGTATTTAATGAGCCTATTTAATAAGCCTATTTATTGAGCCTATTTATTGAGCCTATTTAATAAGCCTATTTAATAAGCCTATTTAATGAGTATTTAATGAGCCTATTTAATCAGTCTATTTAATAAGCCTATTTAATAGGCCTATTTAATAAGTCTAAGTTGCTGAAATAAGCCTATTTAATAAGCCTAAGTTGCTGAAAAGCCTATTTCATAAGCCTAAGTTGCTGAAATAAGCCTTTAATAAGTCTAAGTTGCTGAAATAAGCCTATTTAATAAGCCTAAGTTGCTGAAATAAGCCTATTTAATAAGGCTATTTAATACGCCTAAGTTGCTGAATAAGCCTATTTAATAAGTCTAAGTTGCTGAACTAAGGCTATTTAATAAGCCTAAGTTGCTGAAATGAGCCTATTTAATAAGCCTAAGTTGCTGAAATAAGGCTATTTAATAAGTCTAAGTTGCTGAAATAAGCCTATTTAATAAGCCTAAGTTGCTGAAATAAGCCTATTTAATAGGCCTATCTAATAAGTCTAAGTTGCTGAAATAAGCCTATTTAATAAGCCTAAGTTGCTAAAATAAGGCTATTTAATAAGCCTAAGTTGCAGAAATAAGCCTATTTAATAGGCCTATCTAATAAGTCTAAGTTGCAGAAATAAGCATATTTCATAAGCCTATTTAATGAGCCTAAGTTGCTGAAATGTCTATTTAACTAGTCGATTTAATAAGTCTAAGTTGCTAAAATAAGCCTATTTAATAAGGCTATTTAATAAGCCTAAGTTGCTGAAATAAGCCTATTTAATAAGGCTATTTAATGAGCCTAAGTTGCTGAAATAAGCCTATGTAAAAAGCCTAAGTTTCTGAACTAAGCCTATTTAAAAAGGTATATTTAATAAGTCTAAGTTGCTGAAATAAACCTATTTAATAAGGCTATTTAATAAGTCTAAGTTACTGAAATAAACCTATTTAATAAGCCTAAGTTGCTAAAATAAGCATATTTAATGAGGCTATTTAATAAGTCCATTTAATAAGCCTATTTAATAAGCCTATTTAATACGCCTATTTAATAAGCCTATTTAATACGCCTATTTAATAAACCTATTTATTGAGCCTATTTAATAAGCCTATTTAATAAGCCTATTTAATAAGCCTATTTATTGAGCCTATTTAATAAGTCTATTTAATAAGCCTATTTAATAAGCCTATTTAATGAGTATTTAATGAGCCAATTTAATCAGTCTATTTAATAAGCCTATTTAATAGGCATATTTAATAAGTCTAAGTTGCTGAAATAAGCCTAATTAATAAGCCTAAGTTGCTGAAAAGCCTTTTTCATAAGCCTAAGTTGCTGAAATAAGCCTTTTTAATAAGTCTAAGTTGCTGAAATAAGACTATTTAATAAGCCTAAGTTGCTGAAATAAGCCTATTTAATAAGGCTATCTAATACGCCTAAGTTGCTGAATAAGCCTATTTAATAAGTCTAAGTTGCTGAACTAAGGCTATTTAATAAGCCTAAGTTGCTGAAATGAGCCTATTTAATAAGCCTAAGTTGCTGAAAAAAGGCTATTTAATAAGTCTAAGTTGCTGAAATAAGCCTATTTAATAAGCCTAAGTTGCTGAAATAAGCCTATTTAATAGGCCTATCTAATAAGTCTAAGGTGCTAAAATAAGCCTATTTAATAAGGCTATTTAATAAGCCTAAGTTGCTGAAATAAGCCTATTTAATGAGGCTATTTAATGAACCTAAGTTGCTGAAATAAGCCTATTTAATAAGCCTAAGTTTCTGAACTAAGCCTATTTAAAAAGGTCTATTTAATAAGTCTAAGTTGCTGAAATAAACCTATTTAAAAATGCTATTTAATACGCCTAAGTTGCTGAAATAAACCTGATTAATAAGGCTATTTAATAAGCATAAGTTGCTGAAATAAGCCTATTTAATAAGCCTACGTTGCTGAACTAAGCCTATATAAAAAGGTCTATTTAATAAGTCTAAGTTGCTGAAATAAACCTATTTAAAATGCTATTTAATAAGCGTAAATTGCTGAAATAAACCTGTTTAATAAGGCTATTTAATAAGCATAAGTTGCTGAAATAAGCCTATTTAATAAGACTAAGTTGCTGAAATAAACCTATTTAATAATGCTATTTAAAACGCCTAAGTTGCTGAAATAAGCATATTTAATAAGCCTAAGTTGCTAAAATAAGCCTATTTAATAGGCCTATCTAATAAGTCTAAGTTGCAGAAATAAGCATATTTCATAAGCATATTTAATGAGCCTAAGTTGCTGAAATGTCTATTTAATAAGTCGATTTAATAAGTCTAAGTTGATAAAATAAGACTATTTAATAAGGCTTTTTAATAAGCCTAAGTTGCTGAAATGAGCCTATTTAATAAGGCTATTTAATGAGCCTAAGTTGCTGAAATAAGCCTATTTAAAAAGCCTAAGTTTCTGAACTAAGCCTATTTAAAAAGGTATATTTAATAAGTCTAAGTTGCTGAAATAAACCTATTTAAAAATGCTATTTAATAAGCCTAAGTTGCTGAAATAAACCTGTTTAATAAGGCTATTTAATAAGCATAAGTTGCTGAAATAAGCTTATTTAATAAGCCTAAGTTGCTGAAATAAGCCTATTTAATAAGGCTATTTAATAAGTCTAAGTTGCTGAAATAAACCTATTTAATAAGCCTAAGTTGCTAAAATAAGCCTATTTAATGAGGCTATTTAATAAGTCCATTTAATTAGACTATTTAATAAGCCTATTTAATACGCCTATTTAATAAGCCTATTTAATACGCCTATTTAATAAACCTATTTAATAAGTATTTAATGTGCCTATATATTAAGTCTATTCAATAAGCCTTTTTAATAAGCCTATTTAATAAAGTCTATTTAATAAGCCTATTTAATAAGTCTATTTAATAAGTCTATTTAATACGCCTATTTAATAAGTATTTAATGAGCCTATTTAATAAGCCTATTTATTGAGCCTATTTAATACGCCTATTTATTGAGCCTATTTAATAAGCCTATTTATTGAGCCTATTTAGTAAGCCTATTTATTGAGCCTATTTAATAAGCCTATTTAATAAGCCTATTTAATATGCCTATTTAATAAACCTATTTAATAAGCCTATTTATTGAGCCTATATAATAAGTCTATTTAATAAGCCTATTTAATAAGCCTATTTAATAAGTATTTAATGAGCCTATTTAATAAGTCTATTTAATAAGCCTATTTAGTAGGCCTATTTAATAAGTCTAAGTTGCTGAAATAAGTTTATTTAATAAGCCTAAGTTGCTGAAATAAGCCTATATAAGAAGGCTATTTAATAAGCATAAGTTGCTGAATTAAGCCTATTTAATAAGCCTAAGTTGCTAAAATAAGCCTATTTAATGAGGCTATTTAATAAGTCTATTTAATAAGCCTATTTAATAAGCCTATTTAATAAGCCTATTTAATGAGCCTATTTAATACGCCTATTTAATAAACCTATTTAATAAGTATTTAATGAGCCTATTTAATAAGTCTATTTAATAAGCCTTTTTATTAAGCCTATTTAATAAGTCTATTTAATAAGTCTAATTAATAAGCCTATTTAATAAGTATTTAATTAGCCTATTTAATAAGCCTATTTATTGAGCCTATTTAATGAGCCTATTTATTGAGCCTATTTAATATGCCTATTTATTGAGCCTATTTAATAAGCCTAATTATTGAGCCCATTTCATACGCCTATTTAATAAGTCTATTTAATAAGCCTACTTAATAAGCCTATTTAATAAGTCTAAGTTGCTGAAATAAGCCTATTTAATAAGCCCAAGTTGCTGAAATAAGCCTATTTAATAAGGCTGTTTAATAAGCCTAAGTTGCTGAAATAAGCCTATTTCATAAGACTAAGTTGCTGAAATAAGGCTTTTTAATAAGTCTAAGTTGCTGAAATAAGCCTATTTAATAAGCCCAAGTTGCTGAAATAAGCCTATTTAATAAGGCTATTTAATAAGTCTAAGTTGCTGAAATAAACCTATTTAATAAGCCTAAGTTGCTAAAATAAGCCTATTTAATGAGGCTATTTAATAAGTCCATTTAATTAGACTATTTAATAAGCCTATTTAATACGCCTATTTAATAAGCCTATTTAATACGCCTATTTAATAAACCTATTTAATAAGTATTTAATGTGCCTATATATTAAGTCTATTCAATAAGCCTTTTTAATAAGCCTATTTAATAAAGTCTATTTAATAAGCCTATTTAATAAGTCTATTTAATAAGTCTATTTAATACGCCTATTTAATAAGTATTTAATGAGCCTATTTAATAAGCCTATTTATTGAGCCTATTTAATACGCCTATTTATTGAGCCTATTTAATAAGCCTATTTATTGAGCCTATTTAGTAAGCCTATTTATTGAGCCTATTTAATAAGCCTATTTAATAAGCCTATTTAATATGCCTATTTAATAAACCTATTTAATAAGCCTATTTATTGAGCCTATATAATAAGTCTATTTAATAAGCCTATTTAATAAGCCTATTTAATAAGTATTTAATGAGCCTATTTAATAAGTCTATTTAATAAGCCTATTTAGGAGGCCTATTTAATAAGTCTAAGTTGCTGAAATAAGCTTATTTAATAAGCCTAAGTTGCTGAAATAAGCCTATATAAGAAGGCTATTTAATAAGCATAAGTTGCTGAATTAAGCCTATTTAATAAGCCTAAGTTGCTAAAATAAGCCTATTTAATGAGGCTATTTAATAAGTCTATTTAATAAGCCTATTTAATAAGCCTATTTAATAAGCCTATTTAATGAGCCTATTTAATACGCCTATTTAATAAACCTATTTAATAAGTATTTAATGAGCCTATTTAATAAGTCTATTTAATAAGCCTTTTTATTAAGCCTATTTAATAAGTCTATTTAATAAGTCTAATTAATAAGCCTATTTAATAAGTATTTAATTAGCCTATTTAATAAGCCTATTTATTGAGCCTATTTAATGAGCCTATTTATTGAGCCTATTTAATATGCCTATTTATTGAGCCTATTTAATAAGCCTAATTATTGAGCCCATTTCATACGCCTATTTAATAAGTCTATTTAATAAGCCTACTTAATAAGCCTATTTAATAAGTCTAAGTTGCTGAAATAAGCCTATTTAATAAGCCCAAGTTGCTGAAATAAGCCTATTTAATAAGGCTGTTTAATAAGCCTAAGTTGCTGAAATAAGCCTATTTCATAAGCCTAAGTTGCTGAAATAAGGCTTTTTAATAAGTCTAAGTTGCTGAAATAAGCCTATTTAATAAGCCTAAGTTGCTAAAATAAGCCTATTTAATAAGGCTATTTAATAAGCCTAAGTTGCTGAATAAGCCTATGTAATAAGTCTACGTTGCTGAAATAAGGCTATTTAATAAGCCTAAGTTGCTGAAATGAGCCTTTTTAATAAGCCTATGTTGCTGAAATAAGGCTATTTAATAAGTCTAAGTTGCTGAAATAAGCCTATTTAATAAGCCTAAGTTGCTAAAATAAGCCTATTTAATGAGGCTATTTAATAAGTCTATTTAATAGGCCTATTTAATAAGCCTATTTAATAAGCCTATTTAATATGCCTATTTAATAAGTATATTTAATAAATCTATTTAATACGCCTATTTAATAAATATTTAATGAGCCTATTTAATAAGACTATTTATTGAGCCTATTTAATAAGCCTATTTATTAAGCCTATTTAATAAGCCTATTTAATAAGCCTATTTAATGAGTCTATTTAATAAGCCTATTTAATAAGCCTATTTAATAAGCCTATTTATTAAGCATATTTGATGAGCCTATTTAATAAGCCTATTTATTGAGCCTATTTAATAAGTATATTTAATAAGCCTGTTTAATAAGCCTATTTAATAAGTATTTAATGAGCCTATTTAATAAGCCTAAGTTGCTGAATAAGCCTATTTAATAAGCCTGAGTTGTTGAAATAAGCCTATTTAATAAGCCTATTTGATAAGCCTAAGTTGCTGAATAAGCCTATTTAATAAGCCTAAGTTGCTGAAATAAGCCTATTTAATAAGTCTAAGTTGCTGAAATAACGCTATTTAATAAGCCTAAGTTGCTGAAATAAGCCTATTTAATAGGCCTATCTAATAAGTCTAAGTTGCAGAAATAAGCATATTTCATAAGCATATTTAATGAGCCTAAGTTGCTGAAATGTCTATTTAATAAGTCGATTTAATAAGTCTAAGTTGCTAAAATGAGCCTATTTAATAAGGCTATTTAATAAGCCTAAGTTGCTGAAATAAGCCTATTTAATAAGGCTATTTAATGAGCCTAAGTTGCTGAAATAAGCCTATTTAAAAAGCCTAAGTTTCTGAACTAAGCCTATTTAAAAAGGTATATTTAATAAGTCTAAGTTGCTGAAATAAACCTATTTAAAAATGCTATTTAATAAGCCTAAGTTGCTGAAATAAACCTGTTTAATAAGGCTATTTAATAAGCGTAAGTTGCTGGAATAAGCCTATTTAATAAGCCTAAGTTGCTGAAGTAAGCCTATTTAATAAGGCTATTTAATAAGTCTAAGTTGCTGAAATAAACCTATTTAATAAGCCTAAGTTGCTAAAATAAGCCTATTTAATGAGGCTATTTAATAAGTCCATTTAATAAGCCTATTTAATAAGCCTATTTAATACGCCTATTTAATAAGCCTATTTAATACGCCTATTTAATAAGCCTATTTATTTAGCCTATTTAATAAGCCTATTTAATAAGCCTATTTAATAAGCCTATTTATTGAGCCAATTTAATAAGTCTATTTAATAAGCCTATTTAATAAGCTTATTTAATGAGTATTTAATGAGCCTATTTAATCAGTCTATTTAATAAGCCTATTTAATAGACCTATTTAATAAGTCTAAGTTGCTGAAATAAGCCTATTTAATAAGCCTAAGTTGCTGAAAAGCCTATTTCATAAGCCTAAGTTGCTGAAATAAGCCTTTTTAATAAGTCTAAGTTGCTGAAATAAGGCTATTTAATAAGCCTAAGTTGCTGAAATAAGCCTATTTAATAAGGCTATTTAATACGCCTAATTTGCTGAATAAGCCTATTTAATAAGTCTAAGTTGCATGAACTAAGGCTATTTAATAAGCCTAAGTTGCTGAAATGAGCCTATTAAATGAGCCTAAGTTGCTGAAATAAGGCTATTTAATACGTCTAAGTTGCTGAAATAAGCCTATTTAATAAGCCTAAGTTGCTGAAATAAGCCTATTTAATGAGGCTTTTTAATAAGTCTATTTAATAAGCCTATTTAATAAGCCTATTTAATAAGCCTATTTAATGAGCCTATTTAATACGCCTATTTAATTAACCTATTTAATAAGTATTTAATGAGCCTATTTAATAAGTCTATTTAATAAGCCTTTTTATTAAGCCTATTTAATAAGTCTATTTAATAAGTCTAATTAATAAGCCTATTTAATAAGTATTTAATGAGCCTATTTAATAAGCCTATTTATTGAGCCTATTTAATGAGCCTATTTATTGAGCCTATTTAATACGCCTATTTATTGAGCCTATTTAATAAGCCTAATTATTGAGCCCATTTCATACGCCTATTTAATAAGTCTATTTAATAAGCCTACTTAATAAGCCTATTTAATATGTCTAAGTTGCTGAAATAAGCCTATTTAATAAGCCCAAGTTGCTGAAATAAGCCTATTTAATAAGGCTGTTTAATAAGCCTAAGTTGCTGAAATAAGCCTATTTCATAAGCCTAAGTTGCTGAAATAAGGCTTTTTAATAAGTCTAAGTTGCTGAAATAAGCCTATTTAATAAGGCTATTTAATAAGTCTAAGTTGCTGAAATAAACCTATTTAATAAGCCTAAGTTGCTAAAATAAGCCTATTTAATGAGGCTATTTAATAAGTCCATTTAATAAGCCTATTTAATAAGCCTATTTAATAAAGTCTATTTAATAAGCCTTTTAATAAGCCTATTTAATAAAGTCTATTTAATAAGCCTATTTAATAATTCTATTTAATAAGTCTATTTAATAAGTCTAATTAATAAACCTATTTAATAAGTATTTAATGAGCCTATTTATTAAGTCTATTTAATAAGCCTTTTTAATAAGCCTATTTAATAAGTCTATTTAATAAGTCTATTTAATAAGCCTATTTAATAAGTATTTAATGAGCCTATTTAATAAGCCTATTTATTGAGCCTATTTAATAAGCCTATTTATTGAGCCTATTTAATAAGCCTATTTAGTAAGCCTATTTATTGAGCCTATTTATTGAGCCTATTTAATAAGCCTATTTAATAAGCCTATTTAATAAGCCTATTTAATAAGCCTATTTATTGAGCCTATTTTATAAGTTTATTTAATAAGCCTATTTAATAAGCCTATTTAATAAGTATTTAATGAGCCTATTTAATAAGTCTATTTAATAAGCCTATTTAATAGGCTTATTTAATAAGTCTAAGTTGCTGAAATAAGCTTATTTAATAAGCCTAAGTTGCTGAAATAAGCCTATATAATAAGGCTATTTAATAACCATAAGTTGCTGAATTAAGCCTATTTAATTAGCCTAAGTTGCTAAAATAAGCCTCTTTAATGAGGCTATTTAATAAGTCTATTTAATAAGCCTATTTAATAAGCCTATTTAATAAGCCTATATAATGAGCCTATTTAATACGCCTATTTAATAAACCTATTTAATAAGTATTTAATGAGCCTATTTAATAAGTCTATTTAATAAGCATTTTTAATAAGCCTATTTAATAAGTCTATTTAATAAGCCTATTTAATAAGTCTATTTAATAAGTCTAATTAATAAGCCTATTTAATAAGTATTTAATGAGCCTATTTAAAAAGTCTATTTAATAAGCCTTTTTATTAAGCCTATTTAATAAGTCTATTTAATAAGTCTAATTAATAAGCCTATTTAATAAGTATTTAATGAGCCTATTTAATAAGCCTATTTATTGAGCCTATTTAATGAGCCTATTTATTGAGCCTATTTAATACGCCTATTTATTGAGCCTATTTAATAAGCCTAATTATTGAGCCCATTTCATACGCCTATTTAATAAGTCTATTTAATAAGCCTACTTAATAAGCCTATTTAATATGTCTAAGTTGCTGAAATAAGCCTATTTAATAAGCCCAAGTTGCTGAAATAAGCCTATTTAATAAGGCTGTTTAATAAGCCTAAGTTGCTGAAATAAGCCTATTTCATAAGCCTAAGTTGCTGAAATAAGGCTTTTTAATAAGTCTAAGTTGCTGAAATAAGCCTATTTAATAAGCCTAAGTTTCTGAACTAAGCCTATTTAAAAAGGTATATTTAATAAGTCTAAGTTTCTGAAATAAACCTATTTAAAAATGCTATTTAATAAGCCGAAGTTGCTGAAATAAACCTGTTTAATACGGCTATTTAATAAGCATAAGTTGCTGAAATAAGCTTATTTAATAAGCCTAAGTTGCTGAAATAAGCCTATTTAATAAGGCTATTTAATAAGTCTAAGTTGCTGAAATAAACCTATTTAATAAGCCTAAGTTGCTAAAATAAGCCTATTTAATGAGGCTATTTAATAAGTCCATTTAATAAGCCTATTTAATAAGCCTATTTAATAAAGTCTATTTAATAAGCCTTTTTAATAAGCCTATTTAATAAAGTCTATTTAATAAGCCTATTTAATAAGTCTATTTAATAAGTCTATTTAATAAGTCTAATTAATAAACCTATTTAATAAGTATTTAATGAGCCTATTTATTAAGTCTATTTAATAAGCCTTTTTAATAAGCCTATTTAATACGTCTATTTAATAAGTCTATTTAATAAGCCTATTTAATAAGTATTTAATGAGCCTATTTAATAAGCCTATTTATTGAGCCTATTTAATAAGCCTATTTATTGAGCCTATTTAATAAGCCTATTTAGTAAGCCTATTTATTGAGCCTATTTATTGAGCCTATTTAATAAGCCTATTTAATAAGCCTATTTAATAAGCCTATTTATTGAGCCTATTTTATAAGTCTATTTAATAAGCCTATTTAATAAGCCTATTTAATAAGTATTTAATGAGCCTATTTATTAAGTCTATTTAATAAGCCTATTTAATAGGCCTATTTAATAAGTCTAAGTTGCTGAAATAAGCTTATTTAATAAGCCTAAGTTGCTGAAATAAGCCTATATAATAAGGCTATTTAATAACCATAAGTTGCTGAATTAAGCCTATTTTATTAGCCTAAGTTGCTAAAATAAGCCTCTTTAATGAGGCTATTTAATAAGTCTATTTAATAAGCCTATTTAATAAGCCTATTTAATAAGCCTAAATAATGAGCCTATTTAATACGCCTATTTAATAAACCTATTTAATAAGTATTTAATGAGCCTATTTAATAAGTCTATTTAATAAGCATTTTTAATAAGCCTATTTAATAAGTCTATTTAATAAGCCTATTTAATAAGTCTATTTAATAAGTCTAATTAATAAGCCTATTTAATAAGTATTTAATGAGCCTATTTAATAAGCCTATTTATTGAGCCTATTTAATGAGCCTATTTATTGAGCCTATTTAATAAGCCTATTTATTGAGCCTATTTAATAAGCCTATTTATTGAGCCCATTTCATACGCCTATTTAATAAGTCTATTTAATACGCCTATTTAATATGCCTATTTAATAAGTCTAAGTTGCTGACATAAGCCTATTTAATAAGCCCAAGTTGCTGAAATAAGGCTATTTAATAAGTCTAAGTTGCTGAAATAAGCATATTTAAAAAGCCTAAGTTGCTAAAATAAGGCTATTTAATGAGGCTATTTAATAAGTCTATTTAATAAGCCTATTTAATAAGCCTATTTAATAAGCCTATTTAATATGCCTATTTAATAAGTCTATTTAATAAGTCTATTTAATACGCCTATTTAATAAGTATTTAATGAGCCTATTTAATAAGCCTATTTATTGAGCCTATTTAATAAGCCTATTTATTAAGCCTATTTAATAAGTCTATTTAATAAGGCTATTTAATAAGTCTATTTAATAAACCTATTTAATAAGCCTATTTATTAAGCCTATTTAATAAGTCTATTTAATAAGGCTATTTAATAAGTCTATTTAATAAACCTATTTAATAAGTCTATTTAATAAACCTATTTAATAAGCCTATTTAATAAGCCTATTTAATAAGCCTATTTATTAAGCATATTTGATGAGCCTATTTATACGCCTATTTATTGAGCCTATTTAATAAGTCTATTTAATAAGCCTGTTTAATAAGCCTATTTAATAAGTATTTAATGAGCCTATTTAATAAGCCTAAGTTGCTGAAATAAGCCTATTTAATACGCCTATTTAATAAGCCTATTTAATAAGCCTATTTATTGAGTCTATTTAAAAAGTCTATTTAATAAGCCTATTTAATAAGCCTATTTAATAAGTATTTAATGAGCCTATTTAATAAGTCTATTTAATAAGCCTATTTAATAGGCCTATTTAATAAGTCTAAGTTGCTGAAATAAGCTTATTTAATAAGCCTAAGTTGCTGAAATAAGCCTATATAATAAGGCTATTTAATAAGCATAAGTTGCTGAATTAAGCCTATTTAATAAGCCTAAGTTGCTAAAATATGCCTATTTAATGAGGCTATTTAATAAGTCTATTTAATAAGCCTATTTAATAAGCCTATTTAATGAGCCTATTTAATACGCCTATTTATTGAGCCTATTTAATAAGCCTATTTATTGAGCCCATTTCATACGCCTATTTAATAAGTCTATTTAATAAGCCTATTTAATAAGCCTATTTAATAAGTCTAAGTTGCTGAAATAAGCCTATTTAATAAGCCCAAGTTGCTGAAATAAGCCTATTTAATGAGGCTGTTTAATAAGCCTAAGTTGCTGAAATAAGCCTATTTCATAAGCCTAAGTTGCTGAAATAAGGCTTTTTAATAAGTCTAAGTTGCTGAAATAAGCCTATTTAATAAGCCTAAGTTGCTAAAATAAGCCTATTTAATAAGGCTATTTAATAAGCCTAAGTTGCTGAATAAGCCTATTTAATAAGTCTATGTTGCTGAAATAAGGCTATTTAATAAACCTAAGTTGCTGAAATGAGCCTTTTTAATAAGCCTAAGTTGCTGAAATAAGGCTATTTAATGAGTCTAAGTTGCTGAAATAAGCCTATTTAATAGGCCTATCTAATAAGTCTAAGTTGCAGAAATAAGCATATTTCATAAGCCTATTTAATGAGCCAAAGTTGCTGAAATGTCTATTTAATTCGTCGATTTAATAAGCCTAAGTTGCTAAAATAAGCCTATTTAATGAGGCTATTTAATAAGTCTATTTAATAAGCCTATTTAATAAGCCTATTTAATAAGCCTATTTAATGAGCCTATTTAATACGCCTATTTAATAAACCTATTTAATAAGTATTTAATGAGCCTATTTATTAAGTCTATTTAATAAGCCTTTTTAATAAGCCTATTTAATACGTCTATTTAATAAGTCTATTTAATAAGCCTATTTAATAAGTATTTAATGAGCCTATTTAATAAGCCTATTTATTGAGCCTATTTAATAAGCCTATTTATTGAGCCTATTTAATAAGCCTATTTAGTAAGCCTATTTATTGAGCCTATTTATTGAGCCTATTTAATAAGCCTATTTAATAAGCCTATTTAATAAGCCTATTTATTGAGCCTATTTTATAAGTCTATTTAATAAGCCTATTTAATAAGCCTATTTAATAAGTATTTAATGAGCCTATTTATTAAGTCTATTTAATAAGCCTATTTAATAGGCCTATTTAATAAGTCTAAGTTGCTGAAATAAGCTTATTTAATAAGCCTAAGTTGCTGAAATAAGCCTATATAATAAGGCTATTTAATAACCATAAGTTGCTGAATTAAGCCTATTTAATTAGCCTAAGTTGCTAAAATAAGCCTCTTTAATGAGGCTATTTAATAAGTCTATTTAATAAGCCTATTTAATAAGCCTATTTAATAAGCCTAAATAATGAGCCTATTTAATACGCCTATTTAATAAACCTATTTAATAAGTATTTAATGAGCCTATTTAATAAGTCTATTTAATAAGCATTTTTAATAAGCCTATTTAATAAGTCTATTTAATAAGCCTATTTAATAAGTCTATTTAATAAGTCTAATTAATAAGCCTATTTAATAAGTATTTAATGAGCCTATTTAATAAGCCTATTTATTGAGCCTATTTAATGAGCCTATTTATTGAGCCTATTTAATAAGCCTATTTATTGAGCCTATTTAATAAGCCTATTTATTGAGCCCATTTCATACGCCTATTTAATAAGTCTATTTAATACGCCTATTTAATATGCCTATTTAATAAGTCTAAGTTGCTGACATAAGCCTATTTAATAAGCCCAAGTTGCTGAAATAAGGCTATTTAATAAGTCTAAGTTGCTGAAATAAGCATATTTAAAAAGCCTAAGTTGCTAAAATAAGGCTATTTAATGAGGCTATTTAATAAGTCTATTTAATAAGCCTATTTAATAAGCCTATTTAATAAGCCTATTTAATATGCCTATTTAATAAGTCTATTTAATAAGTCTATTTAATACGCCTATTTAATAAGTATTTAATGAGCCTATTTAATAAGCCTATTTATTGAGCCTATTTAATAAGCCTATTTATTAAGCCTATTTAATAAGTCTATTTAATAAGGCTATTTAATAAGTCTATTTAATAAACCTATTTAATAAGCCTATTTATTAAGCCTATTTAATAAGTCTATTTAATAAGGCTATTTAATAAGTCTATTTAATAAACCTATTTAATAAGTCTATTTAATAAACCTATTTAATAAGCCTATTTAATAAGCCTATTTAATAAGCCTATTTATTAAGCATATTTGATGAGCCTATTTATACGCCTATTTATTGAGCCTATTTAATAAGTCTATTTAATAAGCCTGTTTAATAAGCCTATTTAATAAGTATTTAATGAGCCTATTTAATAAGCCTAAGTTGCTGAAATAAGCCTATTTAATACGCCTATTTAATAAGCCTATTTAATAAGCCTATTTATTGAGTCTATTTAAAAAGTCTATTTAATAAGCCTATTTAATAAGCCTATTTAATAAGTATTTAATGAGCCTATTTAATAAGTCTATTTAATAAGCCTATTTAATAGGCCTATTTAATAAGTCTAAGTTGCTGAAATAAGCTTATTTAATAAGCCTAAGTTGCTGAAATAAGCCTATATAATAAGGCTATTTAATAAGCATAAGTTGCTGAATTAAGCCTATTTAATAAGCCTAAGTTGCTAAAATATGCCTATTTAATGAGGCTATTTAATAAGTCTATTTAATAAGCCTATTTAATAAGCCTATTTAATGAGCCTATTTAATACGCCTATTTATTGAGCCTATTTAATAAGCCTATTTATTGAGCCCATTTCATACGCCTATTTAATAAGTCTATTTAATAAGCCTATTTAATAAGCCTATTTAATAAGTCTATAATAAGGCTATTTAATAAGCATAAGTTGCTGAAATAAGCCTATTTAATAAGCCTACGTTGCTGAACTAAGCCTATATAAAAAGGTCTATTTAATAAGTCTAAGTTGCTGAAATAAACCTATTTAAAATGCTATTTAATAAGCGTAAATTGCTGAAATAAACCTGTTTAATAAGGCTATTTAATAAGCATAAGTTGCTGAAATAAGCCTATTTAATAAGACTAAGTTGCTGAAATAAACCTATTTAATAATGCTATTTAAAACGCCTAAGTTGCTGAAATAAGCATATTTAATAAGCCTAAGTTGCTAAAATAAGCCTATTTAATAGGCCTATCTAATAAGTCTAAGTTGCAGAAATAAGCATATTTCATAAGCATATTTAATGAGCCTAAGTTGCTGAAATGTCTATTTAATAAGTCGATTTAATAAGTCTAAGTTGATAAAATAAGACTATTTAATAAGGCTTTTTAATAAGCCTAAGTTGCTGAAATGAGCCTATTTAATAAGGCTATTTAATGAGCCTAAGTTGCTGAAATAAGCCTATTTAAAAAGCCTAAGTTTCTGAACTAAGCCTATTTAAAAAGGTATATTTAATAAGTCTAAGTTGCTGAAATAAACCTATTTAAAAATGCTATTTAATAAGCCTAAGTTGCTGAAATAAACCTGTTTAATAAGGCTATTTAATAAGCATAAGTTGCTGAAATAAGCTTATTTAATAAGCCTAAGTTGCTGAAATAAGCCTATTTAATAAGGCTATTTAATAAGTCTAAGTTGCTGAAATAAACCTATTTAATAAGCCTAAGTTGCTAAAATAAGCCTATTTAATGAGGCTATTTAATAAGTCCATTTAATTAGACTATTTAATAAGCCTATTTAATACGCCTATTTAATAAGCCTATTTAATACGCCTATTTAATAAACCTATTTAATAAGTATTTAATGTGCCTATATATTAAGTCTATTCAATAAGCCTTTTTAATAAGCCTATTTAATAAAGTCTATTTAATAAGCCTATTTAATAAGTCTATTTAATAAGTCTATTTAATACGCCTATTTAATAAGTATTTAATGAGCCTATTTAATAAGCCTATTTATTGAGCCTATTTAATACGCCTATTTATTGAGCCTATTTAATAAGCCTATTTATTGAGCCTATTTAGTAAGCCTATTTATTGAGCCTATTTAATAAGCCTATTTAATAAGCCTATTTAATATGCCTATTTAATAAACCTATTTAATAAGCCTATTTATTGAGCCTATATAATAAGTCTATTTAATAAGCCTATTTAATAAGCCTATTTAATAAGTATTTAATGAGCCTATTTAATAAGTCTATTTAATAAGCCTATTTAGTAGGCCTATTTAATAAGTCTAAGTTGCTGAAATAAGTTTATTTAATAAGCCTAAGTTGCTGAAATAAGCCTATATAAGAAGGCTATTTAATAAGCATAAGTTGCTGAATTAAGCCTATTTAATAAGCCTAAGTTGCTAAAATAAGCCTATTTAATGAGGCTATTTAATAAGTCTATTTAATAAGCCTATTTAATAAGCCTATTTAATAAGCCTATTTAATGAGCCTATTTAATACGCCTATTTAATAAACCTATTTAATAAGTATTTAATGAGCCTATTTAATAAGTCTATTTAATAAGCCTTTTTATTAAGCCTATTTAATAAGTCTATTTAATAAGTCTAATTAATAAGCCTATTTAATAAGTATTTAATTAGCCTATTTAATAAGCCTATTTATTGAGCCTATTTAATGAGCCTATTTATTGAGCCTATTTAATATGCCTATTTATTGAGCCTATTTAATAAGCCTAATTATTGAGCCCATTTCATACGCCTATTTAATAAGTCTATTTAATAAGCCTACTTAATAAGCCTATTTAATAAGTCTAAGTTGCTGAAATAAGCCTATTTAATAAGCCCAAGTTGCTGAAATAAGCCTATTTAATAAGGCTGTTTAATAAGCCTAAGTTGCTGAAATAAGCCTATTTCATAAGACTAAGTTGCTGAAATAAGGCTTTTTAATAAGTCTAAGTTGCTGAAATAAGCCTATTTAATAAGCCCAAGTTGCTGAAATAAGCCTATTTAATAAGGCTATTTAATAAGTCTAAGTTGCTGAAATAAACCTATTTAATAAGCCTAAGTTGCTAAAATAAGCCTATTTAATGAGGCTATTTAATAAGTCCATTTAATTAGACTATTTAATAAGCCTATTTAATACGCCTATTTAATAAGCCTATTTAATACGCCTATTTAATAAACCTATTTAATAAGTATTTAATGTGCCTATATATTAAGTCTATTCAATAAGCCTTTTTAATAAGCCTATTTAATAAAGTCTATTTAATAAGCCTATTTAATAAGTCTATTTAATAAGTCTATTTAATACGCCTATTTAATAAGTATTTAATGAGCCTATTTAATAAGCCTATTTATTGAGCCTATTTAATACGCCTATTTATTGAGCCTATTTAATAAGCCTATTTATTGAGCCTATTTAGTAAGCCTATTTATTGAGCCTATTTAATAAGCCTATTTAATAAGCCTATTTAATATGCCTATTTAATAAACCTATTTAATAAGCCTATTTATTGAGCCTATATAATAAGTCTATTTAATAAGCCTATTTAATAAGCCTATTTAATAAGTATTTAATGAGCCTATTTAATAAGTCTATTTAATAAGCCTATTTAGGAGGCCTATTTAATAAGTCTAAGTTGCTGAAATAAGCTTATTTAATAAGCCTAAGTTGCTGAAATAAGCCTATATAAGAAGGCTATTTAATAAGCATAAGTTGCTGAATTAAGCCTATTTAATAAGCCTAAGTTGCTAAAATAAGCCTATTTAATGAGGCTATTTAATAAGTCTATTTAATAAGCCTATTTAATAAGCCTATTTAATAAGCCTATTTAATGAGCCTATTTAATACGCCTATTTAATAAACCTATTTAATAAGTATTTAATGAGCCTATTTAATAAGTCTATTTAATAAGCCTTTTTATTAAGCCTATTTAATAAGTCTATTTAATAAGTCTAATTAATAAGCCTATTTAATAAGTATTTAATTAGCCTATTTAATAAGCCTATTTATTGAGCCTATTTAATGAGCCTATTTATTGAGCCTATTTAATATGCCTATTTATTGAGCCTATTTAATAAGCCTAATTATTGAGCCCATTTCATACGCCTATTTAATAAGTCTATTTAATAAGCCTACTTAATAAGCCTATTTAATAAGTCTAAGTTGCTGAAATAAGCCTATTTAATAAGCCCAAGTTGCTGAAATAAGCCTATTTAATAAGGCTGTTTAATAAGCCTAAGTTGCTGAAATAAGCCTATTTCATAAGCCTAAGTTGCTGAAATAAGGCTTTTTAATAAGTCTAAGTTGCTGAAATAAGCCTATTTAATAAGCCTAAGTTGCTAAAATAAGCCTATTTAATAAGGCTATTTAATAAGCCTAAGTTGCTGAATAAGCCTATGTAATAAGTCTACGTTGCTGAAATAAGGCTATTTAATAAGCCTAAGTTGCTGAAATGAGCCTTTTTAATAAGCCTATGTTGCTGAAATAAGGCTATTTAATAAGTCTAAGTTGCTGAAATAAGCCTATTTAATAAGCCTAAGTTGCTAAAATAAGCCTATTTAATGAGGCTATTTAATAAGTCTATTTAATAGGCCTATTTAATAAGCCTATTTAATAAGCCTATTTAATATGCCTATTTAATAAGTATATTTAATAAATCTATTTAATACGCCTATTTAATAAATATTTAATGAGCCTATTTAATAAGACTATTTATTGAGCCTATTTAATAAGCCTATTTATTAAGCCTATTTAATAAGCCTATTTAATAAGCCTATTTAATGAGTCTATTTAATAAGCCTATTTAATAAGCCTATTTAATAAGCCTATTTATTAAGCATATTTGATGAGCCTATTTAATAAGCCTATTTATTGAGCCTATTTAATAAGTATATTTAATAAGCCTGTTTAATAAGCCTATTTAATAAGTATTTAATGAGCCTATTTAATAAGCCTAAGTTGCTGAATAAGCCTATTTAATAAGCCTGAGTTGTTGAAATAAGCCTATTTAATAAGCCTATTTGATAAGCCTAAGTTGCTGAATAAGCCTATTTAATAAGCCTAAGTTGCTGAAATAAGCCTATTTAATAAGTCTAAGTTGCTGAAATAACGCTATTTAATAAGCCTAAGTTGCTGAAATAAGCCTATTTAATAGGCCTATCTAATAAGTCTAAGTTGCAGAAATAAGCATATTTCATAAGCATATTTAATGAGCCTAAGTTGCTGAAATGTCTATTTAATAAGTCGATTTAATAAGTCTAAGTTGCTAAAATGAGCCTATTTAATAAGGCTATTTAATAAGCCTAAGTTGCTGAAATAAGCCTATTTAATAAGGCTATTTAATGAGCCTAAGTTGCTGAAATAAGCCTATTTAAAAAGCCTAAGTTTCTGAACTAAGCCTATTTAAAAAGGTATATTTAATAAGTCTAAGTTGCTGAAATAAACCTATTTAAAAATGCTATTTAATAAGCCTAAGTTGCTGAAATAAACCTGTTTAATAAGGCTATTTAATAAGCGTAAGTTGCTGGAATAAGCCTATTTAATAAGCCTAAGTTGCTGAAGTAAGCCTATTTAATAAGGCTATTTAATAAGTCTAAGTTGCTGAAATAAACCTATTTAATAAGCCTAAGTTGCTAAAATAAGCCTATTTAATGAGGCTATTTAATAAGTCCATTTAATAAGCCTATTTAATAAGCCTATTTAATACGCCTATTTAATAAGCCTATTTAATACGCCTATTTAATAAGCCTATTTATTTAGCCTATTTAATAAGCCTATTTAATAAGCCTATTTAATAAGCCTATTTATTGAGCCAATTTAATAAGTCTATTTAATAAGCCTATTTAATAAGCTTATTTAATGAGTATTTAATGAGCCTATTTAATCAGTCTATTTAATAAGCCTATTTAATAGACCTATTTAATAAGTCTAAGTTGCTGAAATAAGCCTATTTAATAAGCCTAAGTTGCTGAAAAGCCTATTTCATAAGCCTAAGTTGCTGAAATAAGCCTTTTTAATAAGTCTAAGTTGCTGAAATAAGCCTATTTAATAAGCCTAAGTTGCTGAAATAAGCCTATTTAATAAGGCTATTTAATACGCCTAATTTGCTGAATAAGCCTATTTAATAAGTCTAAGTTGCATGAACTAAGGCTATTTAATAAGCCTAAGTTGCTGAAATGAGCCTATTAAATGAGCCTAAGTTGCTGAAATAAGGCTATTTAATACGTCTAAGTTGCTGAAATAAGCCTATTTAATAAGCCTAAGTTGCTGAAATAAGCCTATTTAATGAGGCTTTTTAATAAGTCTATTTAATAAGCCTATTTAATAAGCCTATTTAATAAGCCTATTTAATGAGCCTATTTAATACGCCTATTTAATTAACCTATTTAATAAGTATTTAATGAGCCTATTTAATAAGTCTATTTAATAAGCCTTTTTATTAAGCCTATTTAATAAGTCTATTTAATAAGTCTAATTAATAAGCCTATTTAATAAGTATTTAATGAGCCTATTTAATAAGCCTATTTATTGAGCCTATTTAATGAGCCTATTTATTGAGCCTATTTAATATGCCTATTTATTGAGCCTATTTAATAAGCCTAATTATTGAGCCCATTTCATACGCCTATTTAATAAGTCTATTTAATAAGCCTACTTAATAAGCCTATTTAATATGTCTAAGTTGCTGAAATAAGCCTATTTAATAAGCCCAAGTTGCTGAAATAAGCCTATTTAATAAGGCTGTTTAATAAGCCTAAGTTGCTGAAATAAGCCTATTTCATAAGCCTAAGTTGCTGAAATAAGGCTTTTTAATAAGTCTAAGTTGCTGAAATAAGCCTATTTAATAAGGCTATTTAATAAGTCTAAGTTGCTGAAATAAACCTATTTAATAAGCCTAAGTTGCTAAAATAAGCCTATTTAATGAGGCTATTTAATAAGTCCATTTAATAAGCCTATTTAATAAAGTCTATTTAATAAGCCTTTTAATAAGCCTATTTAATAAAGTCTATTTAATAAGCCTATTTAATAATTCTATTTAATAAGTCTATTTAATAAGTCTAATTAATAAACCTATTTAATAAGTATTTAATGAGCCTATTTATTAAGTCTATTTAATAAGCCTTTTTAATAAGCCTATTTAATAAGTCTATTTAATAAGTCTATTTAATAAGCCTATTTAATAAGTATTTAATGAGCCTATTTAATAAGCCTATTTATTGAGCCTATTTAATAAGCCTATTTATTGAGCCTATTTAATAAGCCTATTTAGTAAGCCTATTTATTGAGCCTATTTATTGAGCCTATTTAATAAGCCTATTTAATAAGCCTATTTAATAAGCCTATTTAATAAGCCTATTTATTGAGCCTATTTTATAAGTTTATTTAATAAGCCTATTTAATAACCCTATTTAATAAGTATTTAATGAGCCTATTTAATAAGTCTATTTAATAAGCCTATTTAATAGGCTTATTTAATAAGTCTAAGTTGCTGAAATAAGCTTATTTAATAAGCCTAAGTTGCTGAAATAAGCCTATATAATAAGGCTATTTAATAACCATAAGTTGCTGAATTAAGCCTATTTAATTAGCCTAAGTTGCTAAAATAAGCCTCTTTAATGAGGCTATTTAATAAGTCTATTTAATAAGCCTATTTAATAAGCCTATTTAATAAGCCTATATAATGAGCCTATTTAATACGCCTATTTAATAAACCTATTTAATAAGTATTTAATGAGCCTATTTAATAAGTCTATTTAATAAGCATTTTTAATAAGCCTATTTAATAAGTCTATTTAATAAGCCTATTTAATAAGTCTATTTAATAAGTCTAATTAATAAGCCTATTTAATAAGTATTTAATGAGCCTATTTAAAAAGTCTATTTAATAAGCCTTTTTATTAAGCCTATTTAATAAGTCTATTTAATAAGTCTAATTAATAAGCCTATTTAATAAGTATTTAATGAGCCTATTTAATAAGCCTATTTATTGAGCCTATTTAATGAGCCTATTTATTGAGCCTATTTAATACGCCTATTTATTGAGCCTATTTAATAAGCCTAATTATTGAGCCCATTTCATACGCCTATTTAATAAGTCTATTTAATAAGCCTACTTAATAAGCCTATTTAATATGTCTAAGTTGCTGAAATAAGCCTATTTAATAAGCCCAAGTTGCTGAAATAAGCCTATTTAATAAGGCTGTTTAATAAGCCTAAGTTGCTGAAATAAGCCTATTTCATAAGCCTAAGTTGCTGAAATAAGGCTTTTTAATAAGTCTAAGTTGCTGAAATAAGCCTATTTAATAAGCCTAAGTTTCTGAACTAAGCCTATTTAAAAAGGTATATTTAATAAGTCTAAGTTTCTGAAATAAACCTATTTAAAAATGCTATTTAATAAGCCGAAGTTGCTGAAATAAACCTGTTTAATACGGCTATTTAATAAGCATAAGTTGCTGAAATAAGCTTATTTAATAAGCCTAAGTTGCTGAAATAAGCCTATTTAATAAGGCTATTTAATAAGTCTAAGTTGCTGAAATAAACCTATTTAATAAGCCTAAGTTGCTAAAATAAGCCTATTTAATGAGGCTATTTAATAAGTCCATTTAATAAGCCTATTTAATAAGCCTATTTAATAAAGTCTATTTAATAAGCCTTTTTAATAAGCCTATTTAATAAAGTCTATTTAATAAGCCTATTTAATAAGTCTATTTAATAAGTCTATTTAATAAGTCTAATTAATAAACCTATTTAATAAGTATTTAATGAGCCTATTTATTAAGTCTATTTAATAAGCCTTTTTAATAAGCCTATTTAATACGTCTATTTAATAAGTCTATTTAATAAGCCTATTTAATAAGTATTTAATGAGCCTATTTAATAAGCCTATTTATTGAGCCTATTTAATAAGCCTATTTATTGAGCCTATTTAATAAGCCTATTTAGTAAGCCTATTTATTGAGCCTATTTATTGAGCCTATTTAATAAGCCTATTTAATAAGCCTATTTAATAAGCCTATTTATTGAGCCTATTTTATAAGTCTATTTAATAAGCCTATTTAATAAGCCTATTTAATAAGTATTTAATGAGCCTATTTATTAAGTCTATTTAATAAGCCTATTTAATAGGCCTATTTAATAAGTCTAAGTTGCTGAAATAAGCTTATTTAATAAGCCTAAGTTGCTGAAATAAGCCTATATAATAAGGCTATTTAATAACCATAAGTTGCTGAATTAAGCCTATTTAATTAGCCTAAGTTGCTAAAATAAGCCTCTTTAATGAGGCTATTTAATAAGTCTATTTAATAAGCCTATTTAATAAGCCTATTTAATAAGCCTAAATAATGAGCCTATTTAATACGCCTATTTAATAAACCTATTTAATAAGTATTTAATGAGCCTATTTAATAAGTCTATTTAATAAGCATTTTTAATAAGCCTATTTAATAAGTCTATTTAATAAGCCTATTTAATAAGTCTATTTAATAAGTCTAATTAATAAGCCTATTTAATAAGTATTTAATGAGCCTATTTAATAAGCCTATTTATTGAGCCTATTTAATGAGCCTATTTATTGAGCCTATTTAATAAGCCTATTTATTGAGCCTATTTAATAAGCCTATTTATTGAGCCCATTTCATACGCCTATTTAATAAGTCTATTTAATACGCCTATTTAATATGCCTATTTAATAAGTCTAAGTTGCTGACATAAGCCTATTTAATAAGCCCAAGTTGCTGAAATAAGGCTATTTAATAAGTCTAAGTTGCTGAAATAAGCATATTTAAAAAGCCTAAGTTGCTAAAATAAGGCTATTTAATGAGGCTATTTAATAAGTCTATTTAATAAGCCTATTTAATAAGCCTATTTAATAAGCCTATTTAATATGCCTATTTAATAAGTCTATTTAATAAGTCTATTTAATACGCCTATTTAATAAGTATTTAATGAGCCTATTTAATAAGCCTATTTATTGAGCCTATTTAATAAGCCTATTTATTAAGCCTATTTAATAAGTCTATTTAATAAGGCTATTTAATAAGTCTATTTAATAAACCTATTTAATAAGCCTATTTATTAAGCCTATTTAATAAGTCTATTTAATAAGGCTATTTAATAAGTCTATTTAATAAACCTATTTAATAAGTCTATTTAATAAACCTATTTAATAAGCCTATTTAATAAGCCTATTTAATAAGCCTATTTATTAAGCATATTTGATGAGCCTATTTATACGCCTATTTATTGAGCCTATTTAATAAGTCTATTTAATAAGCCTGTTTAATAAGCCTATTTAATAAGTATTTAATGAGCCTATTTAATAAGCCTAAGTTGCTGAAATAAGCCTATTTAATACGCCTATTTAATAAGCCTATTTAATAAGCCTATTTATTGAGTCTATTTAAAAAGTCTATTTAATAAGCCTATTTAATAAGCCTATTTAATAAGTATTTAATGAGCCTATTTAATAAGTCTATTTAATAAGCCTATTTAATAGGCCTATTTAATAAGTCTAAGTTGCTGAAATAAGCTTATTTAATAAGCCTAAGTTGCTGAAATAAGCCTATATAATAAGGCTATTTAATAAGCATAAGTTGCTGAATTAAGCCTATTTAATAAGCCTAAGTTGCTAAAATATGCCTATTTAATGAGGCTATTTAATAAGTCTATTTAATAAGCCTATTTAATAAGCCTATTTAATGAGCCTATTTAATACGCCTATTTATTGAGCCTATTTAATAAGCCTATTTATTGAGCCCATTTCATACGCCTATTTAATAAGTCTATTTAATAAGCCTATTTAATAAGCCTATTTAATAAGTCTAAGTTGCTGAAATAAGCCTATTTAATAAGCCCAAGTTGCTGAAATAAGCCTATTTAATGAGGCTGTTTAATAAGCCTAAGTTGCTGAAATAAGCCTATTTCATAAGCCTAAGTTGCTGAAATAAGGCTTTTTAATAAGTCTAAGTTGCTGAAATAAGCCTATTTAATAAGCCTAAGTTGCTAAAATAAGCCTATTTAATAAGGCTATTTAATAAGCCTAAGTTGCTGAATAAGCCTATTTAATAAGTCTATGTTGCTGAAATAAGGCTATTTAATAAGCCTAAGTTGCTGAAATGAGCCTTTTTAATAAGCCTAAGTTGCTGAAATAAGGCTATTTAATGAGTCTAAGTTGCTGAAATAAGCCTATTTAATAGGCCTATCTAATAAGTCTAAGTTGCAGAAATAAGCATATTTCATAAGCCTATTTAATGAGCCAAAGTTGCTGAAATGTCTATTTAATTCGTCGATTTAATAAGTCTAAGTTGCTAAAATAAGCCTATTTAATAAGGCTATTTAATAAGCCTAAGTTGCTGAAAGAAGCCTATTTAAAAAGCCTAAGTTTCTGAACTAAGCCTATTTAAAAAGGTATATTTAATAAGTCTAAGTTTCTGAAATAAACCTATTTAAAAATGCTATTTAATAAGCCTAAGTTGCTGAAATAAACCTGTTTAATAAGGCTATTTAATAAGCATAAGTTGCTGAAATAAGCTTATTTAATAAGCCTAAGTTGCTGAAATAAGCCTATTTAATAAGGCTATTTAATAAGTCTAAGTTGCTGAAATAAACCTATTTAATAAGCCTAAGTTGCTAAAATAAGCCTATTTAATGAGGCTATTTAATAAGTCCATTTAATAAGCCTATTTAATAAGCCTATTTAATAAAGTCTATTTAATAAGCATTTTTAATAAGCCTATTTAATAAAGTCTATTTAATAAGCCTATTTAATAAGTCTATTTAATAAGTCTATTTAATAAGTCTAATTAATAAACCTATTTAATAAGTATTTAATGAGCCTATTTATTAAGTCTATTTAATAAGCCTTTTTAATAAGCCTATTTAATAAGTCTATTTAATAAGTCTATTTAATAAGCCTATTTAATAAGTATTTAATGAGCCTATTTAATAAGCCTATTTATTGAGCCTATTTAATAAGCCTATTTATTGAGCCTATTTAATAAGCCTATTTAGTAAGCCTATTTATTGAGCCTATTTATTGAGCCTATTTAATAAGCCTATTTAATAAGCCTATTTAATAAGCCTATTTAATAAGCCTATTTATTGAGCCTATTTTATAAGTCTATTTAATAAGCCTATTTAATAAGCCTATTTAATAAGTATTTAATGAGCCTATTTAATAAGTCTATTTAATAAGCCTATTTAATAGGCCTATTTAATAAGTCTAAGTTGCTGAAATAAGCTTATTTAATAAGCCTAAGTTGCTGAAATAAGCCTATATAATAAGGCTATTTAATAAGCATAAGTTGCTGAATTAAGCCTATTTAATAAGCCTAAGTTGCTAAAATAAGCCTATTTAATAAGTCTATTTAATAAGCCTATTTAATAAGCCTATTTAATAAGCCTATTTAATAAGCCTATTTAATGAGCCTATTTAATACGCCTATTTAATAAACCTATTTAATAAGTATTTAATGAGCCTATTTAATAAGTCTATTTAATAAGCATTTTTAATAAGCCTATTTAATAAGTCTATTAATAAGCCTATTTAATAAGTCTATTTAATAAGTCTAATTAATAAGCCTATTTAATAAGTATTTAATGAGCCTATTTAATAAGCCTATTTATTGAGCCTATTTAATGAGCCTATTTATTGAGCCTATTTAATAAGCCTATTTGTTGAGCCTATTTAATAAGCCTATTTATTGAGCCCATTTCATACGCCTATTTAATAAGTCTATTTAATACGCCTATTTAATATGCCTATTTAATAAGTCTAAGTTGCTGACATAAGCCTATTTAATAAGCCCAAGTTGCTGAAATAAGGCTATTTAATAAGTCTAAGTTGCTGAAATAAGCATATTTAAAAAGCCTAAGTTGCTAAAATAAGCCTATTTAATGAGGCTATTTAATAAGTCTATTTAATAAGCCTATTTAATAAGCCTATTTAATAAGCCTATTTAATATGCCTATTTAATAAGTCTATTTAATAAGTCTATTTAATACGCCTATTTAATAAGTATTTAATGAGCCTATTTAATAAGCCTATTTATTGAGCCTATTTAATAAGCCTATTTATTAAGCCTATTTAATAAGTCTATTTAATAAGGCTATTTAATAAGTCTATTTAATAAACCTATTTAATAAGCCTATTTAATAAGCCTATTTAATAAGCCTATTTATTAAGCATATTTGATGAGCCTATTTATAAGCCTATTTATTGAGCCTATTTAATAAGTCTATTTAATAAGCCTGTTTAATAAGCCTATTTAATAAGTATTTAATGAGCCTATTTAATAAGCCTAAGTTGCTGAATAAGCCTATTTAATAAGCCTGAGTTGCTGAAATAAGCCTATTTAATAAGCCTAAGTTGCAGAATAAGCCTATTTGATAAGCCTGAGTTGCTGAAATAAGCCTATTTAATAAGCCCAAGTTGATGAAATAAGCCTATTTAATAAGGCTATTTAATAAGCTTAAGTTGCTGAAATAAGCCTATTTAATAAGTCTAAGTTGCTGAAATAAGCCTATTTAATAAGCCTAAGTTGTTGAAATAAGCCTATTTAATAAATCTAAGTTGCTGAAATAAGGCTATTTAATAAGCTTAAGTTGCTGAAATGAGCCTATTTAATAAGCCTGAGTTGCTGAAATAAGGCTATTTAATGAGGCTATTTAATAAGTCTATTTAATAAGCCTGTTTAATAAGCCTATTTAATAAGTATTTAATTAGCCTATTTAATAAGCCTAAGTTGCTGAATAAGCCTATTTAATAAGCCTAAGTTGCTAAAATAAGCCTATTTAATGAGGCTATTTAATAAGTCTATTTAATAAGCCTGTTTAATAAGCCTATTTAATAAGTATTTAATTAGCCTATTTAATAAGCCTAAGTTGCTGAATAAGCCTATTTAATAAGCCTGAGTTGCAGAAATAAGCCTATTTAATAAGCCTATTTAATAAGCCTAAGTTGCTGAAATGAGCCTATTTAATCAGCGTAAGTTGCTGAAATAAGCCTATTTAATAAGCCCAAGTTGCTGAAATAAGCCTATTTAATAAGGCTATTTAATAAGCATAAGTTGCTGAAATAAGCCTATTTAATAAGCCTAAGTTGTTGAAATAAGCCTATTTAATAAGTCTAAGTTGCTGAAATAAGGCTATTTAATAAGGCTATTTAATAAGCCCAAGTTGCTGAAATAAGGCTATTTAATAAGTCTAAGTTGCTGAAATAAGCATATTTAATAAGCCTAAGTTGCTAAAATAAGCCTATTTAATGAGGCTATTTAATAAGTCTATTTAATATGCCTATTTAATAAGCCTATTTAATAAGCCTATTTAATAAGCCTATTTAATAAGCCTATTTAATAAGTCTATTTAATAAGTCTATTTAATAAGCCTATTTAAAGAGTATTCAATGAGCCTATTTATTAAGCCTATTTATTGAGCCTATTTAATAAGCCTATTTATTAAGCCTATTTAATAAGCCTATTTAATGAGCCTATTTAATAAGTCTATTTAATAAGCCTATTTAATAAGCCTATTTAATAAACATATTTAATAAGCCTATTTATTAAGCCGATTTAATGAGCCTATTTAATAAGCCTTTTTATTGAGCCTATTTAATAAGTCTATTTAATAAGTCTAATTAATAAGCCTATTTAATAAGTATTTAATGAGCCTATTTAATAAGCCTATTTATTGAGCCTATTTAATGAGCCTATTTATTGAGCCTATTTAATAAGCCTATTTGTTGAGCCTATTTAATAAGCCTATTTATTGAGCCCATTTCATACGCCTATTTAATAAGTCTATTTAATACGCCTATTTAATATGCCTATTTAATAAGTCTAAGTTGCTGACATAAGCCTATTTAATAAGCCCAAGTTGCTGAAATAAGGCTATTCAATAAGTCTAAGTTGCTGAAATAAGCATATTTAAAAAGCCTAAGTTGCTAAAATAAGCCTATTTAATGAGGCTATTTAATAAGTCTATTTAATACGCCTATTTAATGAGCCTATTTAATAAGCCTATTTAATAAGCCTATTTAATAAGTCTATTTAATAAGTCTATTTAATAAGCCTATTTAATAAGTATTTAATGAGCCTATTTAATAAGCCTATTTATTGAGCCTATTTAATAAGCCTATTTATTAAGCCTATTTAATAAGTCTATTTAATAAGGCTATTTAATAAGTCTATTTAATAAACCTATTTAATAAGCCTATTTAATAAGCCTATTTAATAAGCCTATTTATTAAGCATATTTGATGAGCCTATTTATAAGCCTATTTATTGAGCCTATTTAATAAGTCTATTTAATAAGCCTGTTTAATAAGCCTATTTAATAAGTATTTAATGAGCCTATTTAATAAGCCTAAGTTGCTGAATAAGCCTATTTAATAAGCCTGAGTTGCTGAAATAAGCCTATTTAATAAGCCTAAGTTGCAGAATAAGCCTATTTAATAAGCCTGAGTTGCTGAAATAAGCCTATTTAATAAGCCCAAGTTGCTGAAATAAGCCTATTTAATAAGGCTATTTAATAAGCTTAAGTTGCTGAAATAAGCCTATTTAATAAGTCTAAGTTGCTGAAATAAGCCTATTTAATAAGCCTAAGTTGTTGAAATAAGCCTATTTAATAAATCTAAGTTGCTGAAATAAGGCTATTTAATAAGCTTAAGTTGCTGAAATGAGCCTATTTAATAAGCCTGAGTTGCTGAAATAAGGCTATTTAATGAGGCTATTTAATAAGTCTATTTAATAAGCCTGTTTAATAAGCCTATTTAATAAGTATTTAATTAGCCTATTTAATAAGCCTAAGTTGCTGAATAAGCCTATTTAATAAGCCTAAGTTGCTAAAATAAACCTATTTAATGAGGCTATTTAATAAGTCTATTTAATAAGCCTGTTTAATAAGCCTATTTAATAAGTATTTAATTAGCCTATTTAATAAGCCTAAGTTGCTGAATAAGCCTATTTAATAAGCCTGAGTTGCAGAAATAAGCCTATTTAATAAGCCTATTTAATAAGCCTAAGTTGCTGAAATGAGCCTATTTAATCAGCGTAAGTTGCTGAAATAAGCCTATTTAATAAGCCCAAGTTGCTGAAATAAGCCTATTTAATAAGGCTATTTAATAAGCCTAAGTTGCTGAAATAAGCGTATTTAATAAGCCTAAGTTGTTGAAATAAGCCTATTTAATAAGTCTAAGTTGCTGAAATAAGGCTATTTAATAAGCCTAAGTTGCTGAAATAAGGCTATTTAATAAGTCTAAGTTGCTGAAATAAGAATATTTAATAAGCCTAAGTTGCTAAAATAAGCCTATTTAATGAGGCTATTTAATAAGTCTATTTAATACGCCTATTTAATAAGCCTATTTAATAAGCCTATTTAATAAGCCTATTTAATAAGTCTATTTAATAAGTTTATTTAATAAGCCTATTTAAAGAGTATTCAATGAGCCTATTTATTAAGCCTATTTATTGCGCCTATTTAATAAGCCTATTTATTAAGCCTATTTAATAAGCCTATTTAATGAGCCTATTTAATAAGTCTATTTAATAAGCCTATTTAATAAGCCTATTTAATAAACATATTTAATAAGCCTATTTATTGAGCCTATTTAATAAGTCTATTTAATAAGCCTATTTAATAAGCCTATTTAATAAGTATTTAATGACCCTATTTAATAAGTCTATTTAATAAGCCTATTTAATAGGCCTATTTAATAAGACTAAATTGCTGAAATAAGCCTATTTAATAAGCATAAGTTGCTGAAATAAAGCTATTTAATAAGTCTAAGTTGCTGAAATAATCCTATTTAATAAGCCTAAGTTGCTGAAATAAGCCTATTTAATAAGCCTAAGTTGCTGAAATAAGCCTATTTAATAGGCCTATCTAATAAGTCTAAGTTGCAGAAGTAAGCATATTTCATAAGCCTATTTAATGAGCCTAAGTTGCTGAAATGTCTATTTAACTAGTCGATTTAATAAGTCTAAGTTGCTAAAATAAGCCTATTTAATAAGGCTATTTAATACACCTAAGTTGCTGAAATAAGCCTATTTAATGAGGCTATTTAATGAGCCTAAGTTGCTGAAATAGGCCTATTTAATAAGCCTAAGTTTCTGAACTAAGCCTATTTAAAAAGGTCTATTTAATAAGTCTAAGTTGCTGAAATAAACCTATTTAAAAATGCTATTTAATACGCCTAAGTTGCTGAAATAAACCTGATTAATAAGGCTATTTAATAAGCATAAGTTACTGAAATAAGCCTATTTAATAAGCCTACGTTGCTGAACTAAGCCTATATAAAAGGTCTATTTAATAAGTTTAAGTCGCTGAAATAAACCTATTTAAAAATGCTATTTAATAAGCCTAAATTGCTGAAATAAACCTGTTTAATAAGGCTATTTAATAAGCATAAGTTGCTGAAATAAGCCTATTTAATAAGCCTAAGTTGTTGAAATAAGCCTATTTAATAAGGCTATTTAATAAGTCTAAGTTGCTGAAATAAACCTATTAAATAAGCCTAAGTTGCTGAAATAAGCCTATTTAATAAGCCCAAGTTGCTGAAATAAGCCTATTTAATAAGGCTATTTAATAAGCCTAAGTTGCTGAAATAAGCCTATTTAATAAGCCTAAGTTGTTGAAATAAGCCTATTTAATAAGTCTAAGTTGCTGAAATAAGGCTATTTAATAAGCCTAAGTTGCTGAAATAAGGCTATTTAATAAGTCTAAGTTGCTGAAATAAGAATATTTAATAAGCCTAAGTTGCTAAAATAAGCCTATTTAATGAGGCTATTTAATAAGTCTATTTAATACGCCTATTTAATAAGCCTATTTAATAAGCCTATTTAATAAGCCTATTTAATAAGTCTATTTAATAAGTTTATTTAATAAGCCTATTTAAAGAGTATTCAATGAGCCTATTTATTAAGCCTATTTATTGGGCCTATTTAATAAGCCTATTTATTAAGCCTATTTAATAAGCCTATTTAATGAGCCTATTTAATAAGTCTATTTAATAAGCCTATTTAATAAGCCTATTTAATAAACATATTTAATAAGCCTATTTATTAAGCCGATTTAATGAGCCTATTTAATAAGCCTATTTATTGAGCCTATTTAATAAGTCTATTTAATAAGCCTATTTAATAAGCCTATTTAATAAGTATTTAATGACCCTATTTAATAAGTCTATTTAATAAGCCTATTTAATAGGCCTATTTAATAAGACTAAATTGCTGAAATAAGCCTATTTAATAAGCATAAGTTGCTGAAATAAAGCTATTTAATAAGTCTAAGTTGCTGAAATAATCCTATTTAATAAGCCTAAGTTGCTGAAATAAGCCTATTTAATAAGCCTAAGTTGCTGAAATAAGCCTATTTAATAGGCCTATCTAATAAGTCTAAGTTGCAGAAGTAAGCATATTTCATAAGCCTATTTAATGAGCCTAAGTTGCTGAAATGTCTATTTAACTAGTCGATTTAATAAGTCTAAGTTGCTAAAATAAGCCTATTTAATAAGGCTATTTAATACACCTAAGTTGCTGAAATAAGCCTATTTAATGAGGCTATTTAATGAGCCTAAGTTGCTGAAATAAGCCTATTTAATAAGCCTAAGTTTCTGAACTAAGCCTATTTAAAAAGGTCTATTTAATAAGTCTAAGTTGCTGAAATAAACCTATTTAAAAATGCTATTTAATACGCCTAAGTTGCTGAAATAAACCTGATTAATAAGGCTATTTAATAAGCATAAGTTACTGAAATAAGCCTATTTAATAAGCCTATGTTGCTGAACTAAGCCTATATAAAAGGTCTATTTAATAAGTTTAAGTCGCTGAAATAAACCTATTTAAAAATGCTATTTAATAAGCCTAAATTGCTGAAATAAACCTGTTTAATAAGGCTATTTAATAAGCATAAGTTGCTCAAATAAGCCTATTTAATAAGCCTAAGTTGCTGAAATAAGCCTATTTAATAAGGCTATTTAATAAGTCTAAGTTGCTGAAATAAACCTATTAAATAAGCCTAAGTTGCTAAAATAAGCCTTTTTAATGAGGCTATTTAATAATTCTATTTAATAAGCCTATTTAATACGCCTATTTAATAAGCCTATTTAATAAGCCTATTTAATAAGCCTAAGTTGCTGAATAAGCCTATTTAATAAGCCTAAGTTGCTGAAATAAGCCTATTTAATAAGTCTAAGTTGCTAAAATAAGGCTATTTAATAAGCCTAAGTTGCTGAAATAAGCCTATTTAATAAGCCTAAGTTGCTGAAATAAGGCTATTTAATAAGTCTAAGTTGCTGAAATAAGCCTATTTAATAAGTCTAAGTTGCTTAAATAAGGCTATTTAATAAGTCTAAGTTGCTGAAATGAGCCTATTTAATCAGCGTAAGTTGCTGAAATAAGCCTATTTCATAAGCCCAAGTTGCTGAAATAAGCCTATTTAATATGGCTATTTAATAAGCCTAAGTTGCTGAAATAAGCCTATTTAATAAGCGTAATTTGCTGAAATAAGCCTATTTAATAAGTCTAAGTTGCTTAAATAAGGCTATTTAATAAGTCTAAGTTGCTGAAATGAGCCTATTTAATCAGCGTAAGTTGCTGAAATAAGCCTATTTCATAAGCCCAAGTTGCTGAAATAAGCCTATTTAATATGGCTATTTAATAAGCCTAAGTTGCTGAAATAAGCCTATTTAATAAGCGTAATTTGCTGAAATAAGCCTATTTAATAAGCCTAAGTTGCTGAAATAAGCATATTTAATAGGCCTATCTAATAAGTCTAAGTTGCTAAAATAAGCCTATTTAATAAGGCTATTTAATAAGCCTAAGTTCCTGAAATAAGCCTATTTAATGAGGCTATTTAATGAGCCTAAGTTGCTGAAATAAGCCTATTTAATAAGCCTAAGTTTCTGAACTAAGCCTATTTAAAAAGGTCTATTTAATAAGTCTAAGTTGCTGAAATAAACCTATTTAAAAATGCTATTTAATACGCCTAAGTTGCTGAAATAAACCTGATTAATAAGGCTATTTAATAAGCATAAGTTGCTGAAATAAGCCTATTTAATAAGCCTACGTTGCTGAACTAAGCCTATATAAAAAGGTCTATTTAATAAGTCTAAGTTGCTGAAATAAACCTATTTAAAAATGCTATTTAATAAGCCTAAATTGCTGAAATAAACCTGTTTAATAAGGCTATTTAATAAGCATAAGTTGCTGAAATAAGCATATTTAATAAGCCTAAGTTGCTGAAATAAGCCTATTTAACAAGGCTATTTAATAAGTCTAAGTTGCAGAAATAAACCTATTTAATAATGCTATTTAATACGCCTAAGTTGCTGAAATAAGCATATTTAATAAGCCTAAGTTGCTAAAATAAGCCTATTTAATAGGCCTATCTAATAAGTCTAAGTTGCAGAAATAAGCATATTTCATAAGCCTATTTAAGGAGCCTAAGTTGCTGAAATGTCTATTTAATAAGTCGATTTAATAAGTCTAAGTTGCTAAAATAAGCCTATTTAATAAGGCTATTTAATAAGCCTAAGTTGCTGAAATAAGCCTATTTAATAAGGCTATTTAATGAGCCTAAGTTGCTGAAATAAGCATATTTAATGAGCCGAAGTTTCTGAACTAAGCCTATTTAAAAAGGTATATTTAATAAGTCTAAGTTGCTGAAATAAACCTATTTAGAAATGCTACTTAATAAGCCTAAGTTGCTGAAATAAACCTGTTTAATAAGGCTATTTAATAAGTCTAAGTTGCTGAAATAAACCTATTTAAAAAGCCTAAGTTGCTCAAATAAGCCTATTTAATGAGGCTATTTAATACATCTATTTAATAAGCCTATTTAATGAGCCTATTTAATGAGCCTATTTAATAAGCCTATTTAATAAGCCTATTTATTGAGCCTATTTTATAAGCCTATTTAATAAGACTATTTAATAAGCCTATTTATTGAGCCTATTTAATAAGTCTATTTAATAAGCCTATTTAATAGGCCTATTTAATGAGTATTTAATGAGCCTATTTAAGCGGTCTATTTAATAAGCCTATTTAATAGGCCTATTTAATAAGTCTAAGTTGCTGAAATAAGCCTATTTAATAAGCCAAAGTTGCTGAAAAGCCTATTTCATAAGCCTAATTTGCTGAAATAAGCATTTTTAATAAGTCTAAGTTGCTGAAATAAGCCTATTTAATAAACCTAAGTTGCTGAAATAAGCCTAGTTAATAAGGCTATTTAATAAGCCTAAGTTGCTGAATAAGCCTATTTAATAAGTCTAAGTTGCTGAACTAAGGCTATTTAATAAGCCTAAGTTGCTGAAATGAGCCTATTTCATAAGCCTAAGTTGCTGAAATAAGGCTATTTAATAAGTCTAAGTTGCTGAAATAAACCTATTTAATAAGCCTAAGTTGCTGAAATAAGCCTATTTAATAGGCCTATCTAATAAGTCTAAGTTGCAGAAATAAGCATATTTCATAAGCCTATTTAATGAGCCTAAGTTGCTGAAATGTCTATTTAATAAGTCGATTTAATAAGTCTAAGTTGCTAAAATAAGCCTATTTAATAAGGCTATTTAATAAGCCTAAGTTGCTGAAATAAGCCTATTTAATGAGGCTATTTAATGAGCCTAAGTTGCTGAAATAAGCCTATTTAAGAAGCCTAAGTTTCTGAACTAAGCCTATTTAAAAAGGTCTATTTAATAAGTCTAAGTTGCTGAAATAACCCTGTTTAATAAGGCTATTTAATAAGCGTAAGTTGCTGAAATAAGCCTATTTAATAAGCCTAAGTTGCTGAAATAAGCCTATTTAATAAGGCTATTTAATAAGTCTAAGTTGCTGAAATAAGCCTATTTAATAAGCCTAAGTTGCTAAAATAAGCCTATTTAATGAGGCTATTTAATAAGTCCATTTAATAAGCCTTATTAATAAGCCTATTTAATAAGCCTATTTAATAAGTCTATTTAATAAGTCTATTTAATAAGCCTATTTAAAGAGTATTCAATGAGCCTATTTATTAAGCCTATTTATTGAGCCTATTTAATAAGCCTATTTATTAAGCCTATTTAATAAGCCTATTTAATAAGCCTATTTAATAAGTCTATTTAATAAGCCTACTTAATAAGCCTATTTAATAAACATATTTAATAAGCCTATTTATTAAGCCGATTTAATGAGCCTATTTAATAAGCCTATTTATTGAGCCTATTTAATAAGTCTATCTAATAAGCCTATTAAATAAGCCTATTTAATAAGTATTTAATGACCCTATTTAATAAGTCTATTTAATAAGCCTATTTAATAGGCCTATTTAATAAGACTAAATTGCTGAAATAAGCCTATTTAATAAGCATAAGTTGCTGAAATAAAGCTATTTAATAAGTCTAAGTTGCTGAAATAATCCTATTTAATAAGCCTAAGTTGCTGAAATAAGCCTATTTAATAAGCCTAAGTTGCTGAAATAAGCCTATTTAATAGGCCTATCTAATAAGTCTAAGTTGCAGAAGTAAGCATATTTCATAAGCCTATTTAATGAGCCTAAGTTGCTGAAATGTCTATTTAACTAGTCGATTTAATAAGTCTAAGTTGCTAAAATAAGCCTATTTAATAAGGCTATTTAATACACCTAAGTTGCTGAAATAAGCCTATTTAATGAGGCTATTTAATGAGCCTAAGTTGCTGAAATAAGCCTATTTAATAAGCCTAAGTTTCTGAACTAAGCCTATTTAAAAAGGTCTATTTAATAAGTCTAAGTTGCTGAAATAAACCTATTTAAAAATGCTATTTAATACGCCTAAGTTGCTGAAATAAACCTGATTAATAAGGCTATTTAATAAGCATAAGTTACTGAAATAAGCCTATTTAATAAGCCTACGTTGCTGAACTAAGCCTATATAAAAAGGTCTATTTAATAAGTTTAAGTTGCTGAAATAAACCTATTTAAAAATGCTATTTAATAAGCCTAAATTGCTGAAATAAACCTGTTTAATAAGCCTAAGTTGCTAAAATAAGCCTTTTTAATGAGGCTATTTAATCATTCTATTTAATAAGCCTATTTAATACGCCTATTTAATAAGCCTATTTAATAAGGCTATTTAATAAGCCTAAGTTGCTGAAATAAGCCTATTTAATAAGCCTAAGTTGCTGAAATAAGGCTATTTAATAAGTCTAAGTTGCTGAAATAAGCCTACTTAATAAGTCTAAGTTGCTTAAATAAGGCTATTTAATAAGTCTAAGTTGCTGAAATGAGCCTATTTAATCAGCGTAAGTTGCTGAAATAAGCCTATTTCATAAGCCCAAGTTGGTGAAATAAGCCTATTTAATATGGCTATTTAATAAGCCTAAGTTGCTGAAATAAGCCTATTTAATAAGCGTAATTTGCTGAAATAAGCCTATTTAATAAGTCTAAGTTGCTTAAATAAGGCTATTTAATAAGTCTAAGTTGCTGAAATGAGCCTATTTAATCAGCGTAAGTTGCTGAAATAAGCCTATTTCATAAGCCCAAGTTGCTGAAATAAGCCTATTTAATATGGCTATTTAATAAGCCTAAGTTGCTGAAATAAGCCTATTTAATAAGCGTAATTTGCTGAAATAAGCCTATTTAATAAGCCTAAGTTGCTGAAATAAGCATATTTAATAGGCCTATCTAATAAGTCTAAGTTGCTAAAATAAGCCTATTTAATAAGGCTATTTAATAAGCCTAAGTTCCTGAAATAAGCCTATTTAATGAGGCTATTTAATGAGCCTAAGTTGCTGAAATAAGCCTATTTAATAAGCCTAAGTTTCTGAACTAAGCCTATTTAAAAAGGTCTATTTAATAAGTCTAAGTTGCTGAAATAAACCTATTTAAAAATGCTATTTAATAAGCCTAAATTGCTGAAATAAACCTGTTTAATAAGGCTATTTAATAAGCATAAGTTGCTGAAATAAGCCTATTTAATAAGCCTAAGTTGCTGAAATAAGCCTATTTAATAAGGCTATTTAATAAGTCTAAGTTGCAGAAATAAACCTATTTAATAATGCTATTTAATACGCCTAAGTTGCTGAAATAAGCATATTTAATAAGCCTAAGTTGCTAAAATAAGCCTATTTAATAGGCCTATCTAATAAGTCTAAGTTGCAGAAATAAGCATATTTCATAAGCCTATTTAAGGAGCCTAAGTTGCTGAAATGTCTATTTAATAAGTCGATTTAATAAGTCTAAGTTGCTAAAATAAGCCTATTTAATAAGGCTATTTAATAAGCCTAAGTTGCTGAAATAAGCCTATTTAATAAGGCTATTTAATGAGCCTAAGTTGCTGAAATAAGCATATTTAATGAGCCGAAGTTTCTGAACTAAGCCTATTTAAAAAGGTATATTTAATAAGTCTAAGTTGCTGAAATAAACCTATTTAGAAATGCTACTTAATAAGCCTAAGTTGCTGAAATAAACCTGTTTAATAAGGCTATTTAATAAGTCTAAGTTGCTGAAATAAACCTATTTAAAAAGCCTAAGTTGCTCAAATAAGCCTATTTAATGAGGCTATTTAATACATCTATTTAATAAGCCTATTTAATGAGCCTATTTAATGAGCCTATTTAATAAGCCTATTTAATAAGCCTATTTATTGAGCCTATTTTATAAGCCTATTTAATAAGACTATTTAATAAGCCTATTTATTGAGCCTATTTAATAAGTCTATTTAATAAGCCTATTTAATAGGCCTATTTAATGAGTATTTAATGAGCCTATTTAAGCGGTCTATTTAATAAGCCTATTTAATAGGCCTATTTAATAAGTCTAAGTTGCTGAAATAAGCCTATTTAATAAGCCAAAGTTGCTGAAAAGCCTATTTCATAAGCCTAAGTTGCTGAAATAAGCATTTTTAATAAGTCTAAGTTGCTGAAATAAGCCTATTTAATAAACCTAAGTTGCTGAAATAAGCCTAGTTAATAAGGCTATTTAATAAGCCTAAGTTGCTGAATAAGCCTATTTAATAAGTCTAAGTTGCTGAACTAAGGCTATTTAATAAGCCTAAGTTGCTGAAATGAGCCTATTTCATAAGCCTAAGTTGCTGAAATAAGGCTATTTAATAAGTCTAAGTTGCTGAAATAAACCTATTTAATAAGTCTAAGTTGCTGAACTAAGGCTATTTAATAAGCCTAAGTTGCTGAAATGAGCCTATTTCATAAGCCTAAGTTGCTGAAATAAGGCTATTTAATAAGTCTAAGTTGCTGAAATAAACCTATTTAATAAGCCTAAGTTGCTGAAATAAGCCTATTTAATAGGCCTATCTAATAAGTCTAAGTTGCAGAAATAAGCATATTTCATAAGCCTATTTAATGAGCCTAAGTTGCTGAAATGTCTATTTAATAAGTCGATTTAATAAGTCTAAGTTGCTAAAATAAGCCTATTTAATAAGGCTATTTAATAAGCCTAAGTTGCTGAAATAAGCCTATTTAATGAGGCTATTTAATGAGCCTAAGTTGCTGAAATAAGCCTATTTAAGAAGCCTAAGTTTCTGAACTAAGCCTATTTAAAAAGGTCTATTTAATAAGTCTAAGTTGCTGAAATAACCCTGTTTAATAAGGCTATTTAATAAGCGTAAGTTGCTAAAATAAGCCTATTTAATAAGCCTAAGTTGCTGAAATAAGCCTATTTAATAAGGCTATTTAATAAGTCTAAGTTGCTGAAATAAGCCTATTTAATAAGCCTAAGTTGCTAAAATAAGCCTATTTAATGAGGCTATTTAATAAGTCCATTTAATAAGCCTTATTAATAAGCCTATTTAATAAGCATATTTAATAAGTCTATTTAATAAGTCTATTTAATAAGCCTATTTAAAGAGTATTCAATGAGCCTATTTATTAAGCCTATTTATTGAGCCTATTTAATAAGCCTATTTATTAAGCCTATTTAATAAGCCTATTTAATAAGCCTATTTAATAAGTCTATTTAATAAGCCTACTTAATAAGCCTATTTAATAAACATATTTAATAAGCCTATTTATTAAGCCGATTTAATGAGCCTATTTAATAAGCCTATTTATTGAGCCTATTTAATAAGTCTATTTAATAAGCCTATTAAATAAGCCTATTTAATAAGTATTTAATGACCCTATTTAATAAGTCTATTTAATAAGCCTATTTAATAGGCCTATTTAATAAGACTAAATTGCTGAAATAAGCCTATTTAATAAGCATAAGTTGCTGAAATAAAGCTATTTAATAAGTCTAAGTTGCTGAAATAATCCTATTTAATAAGCCTAAGTTGCTGAAATAAGCCTATTTAATAAGCCTAAGTTGCTGAAATAAGCCTATTTAATAGGCCTATCTAATAAGTCTAAGTTGCAGAAGTAAGCATATTTCATAAGCCTATTTAATGAGCCTAAGTTGCTGAAATGTCTATTTAACTAGTCGATTTAATAAGTCTAAGTTGCTAAAATAAGCCTATTTAATAAGGCTATTTAATACACCTAAGTTGCTGAAATAAGCCTATTTAATGAGGCTATTTAATGAGCCTAAGTTGCTGAAATAAGCCTATTTAATAAGCCTAAGTTTCTGAACTAAGCCTATTTAAAAAGGTCTATTTAATAAGTCTAAGTTGCTGAAATAAACCTATTTAAAAATGCTATTTAATACGCCTAAGTTGCTGAAATAAACCTGATTAATAAGGCTATTTAATAAGCATAAGTTACTGAAATAAGCCTATTTAATAAGCCTACGTTGCTGAACTAAGCCTATATAAAAAGGTCTATTTAATAAGTTTAAGTTGCTGAAATAAACCTATTTAAAAATGCTATTTAATAAGCCTAAATTGCTGAAATAAACCTGTTTAATAAGCCTAAGTTGCTAAAATAAGCCTTTTTAATGAGGCTATTTAATCATTCTATTTAATAAGCCTATTTAATACGCCTATTTAATAAGCCTATTTAATAAGGCTATTTAATAAGCCTAAGTTGCTGAAATAAGCCTATTTAATAAGCCTAAGTTGCTGAAATAAGGCTATTTAATAAGTCTAAGTTGCTGAAATAAGCCTACTTAATAAGTCTAAGTTGCTTAAATAAGGCTATTTAATAAGTCTAAGTTGCTGAAATGAGCCTATTTAATCAGTGTAAGTTGCTGAAATAAGCCTATTTCATAAGCCCAAGTTGGTGAAATAAGCCTATTTAATATGGCTATTTAATAAGCCTAAGTTGCTGAAATAAGCCTATTTAATAAGCGTAATTTGCTGAAATAAGCCTATTTAATAAGTCTAAGTTGCTTAAATAAGGCTATTTAATAAGTCTAAGTTGCTGAAATGAGCCTATTTAATCAGCGTAAGTTGCTGAAATAAGCCTATTTCATAAGCCCAAGTTGCTGAAATAAGCCTATTTAATATGGCTATTTAATAAGCCTAAGTTGCTGAAATAAGCCTATTTAATAAGCGTAATTTGCTGAAATAAGCCTATTTAATAAGCCTAAGTTGCTGAAATAAGCATATTTAATAGGCCTATCTAATAAGTCTAAGTTGCTAAAATAAGCCTATTTAATAAGGCTATTTAATAAGCCTAAGTTCCTGAAATAAGCCTATTTAATGAGGCTATTTAATGAGCCTAAGTTGCTGAAATAAGCCTATTTAATAAGCCTAAGTTTCTGAACTAAGCCTATTTAAAAAGGTCTATTTAATAAGTCTAAGTTGCTGAAATAAACCTATTTAAAAATGCTATTTAATAAGCCTAAATTGCTGAAATAAACCTGTTTAATAAGGCTATTTAATAAGCATAAGTTGCTGAAATAAGCCTATTTAATAAGCCTAAGTTGCTGAAATAAGCCTATTTAATAAGGCTATTTAATAAGTCTAAGTTGCAGAAATAAACCTATTTAATAATGCTATTTAATACGCCTAAGTTGCTGAAATAAGCATATTTAATAAGCCTAAGTTGCTAAAATAAGCCTATTTAATAGGCCTATCTAATAAGTCTAAGTTGCAGAAATAAGCATATTTCATAAGCCTATTTAAGGAGCCTAAGTTGCTGAAATGTCTATTTAATAAGTCGATTTAATAAGTCTAAGTTGCTAAAATAAGCCTATTTAATAAGGCTATTTAATAAGCCTAAGTTGCTGAAATAAGCCTATTTAATAAGGCTATTTAATGAGCCTAAGTTGCTGAAATAAGCATATTTAATGAGCCGAAGTTTCTGAACTAAGCCTATTTAAAAAGGTATATTTAATAAGTCTAAGTTGCTGAAATAAACCTATTTAGAAATGCTACTTAATAAGCCTAAGTTGCTGAAATAAACCTGTTTAATAAGGCTATTTAATAAGTCTAAGTTGCTGAAATAAACCTATTTAAAAAGCCTAAGTTGCTCAAATAAGCCTATTTAATGAGGCTATTTAATACATCTATTTAATAAGCCTATTTAATGAGCCTATTTAATGAGCCTATTTAATAAGCCTATTTAATAAGCCTATTTATTGAGCCTATTTTATAAGCCTATTTAATAAGACTATTTAATAAGCCTATTTATTGAGCCTATTTAATAAGTCTATTTAATAAGCCTATTTAATAGGCCTATTTAATGAGTATTTAATGAGCCTATTTAAGCGGTCTATTTAATAAGCCTATTTAATAGGCCTATTTAATAAGTCTAAGTTGCTGAAATAAGCCTATTTAATAAGCCAAAGTTGCTGAAAAGCCTATTTCATAAGCCTAAGTTGCTGAAATAAGCATTTTTAATAAGTCTAAGTTGCTGAAATAAGCCTATTTAATAAACCTAAGTTGCTGAAATAAGCCTAGTTAATAAGGCTATTTAATAAGCCTAAGTTGCTGAATAAGCCTATTTAATAAGTCTAAGTTGCTGAACTAAGGCTATTTAATAAGCCTAAGTTGCTGAAATGAGCCTATTTCATAAGCCTAAGTTGCTGAAATAAGGCTATTTAATAAGTCTAAGTTGCTGAAATAAACCTATTTAATAAGCCTAAGTTGCTGAAATAAGCCTATTTAATAGGCCTATCTAATAAGTCTAAGTTGCAGAAATAAGCATATTTCATAAGCCTATTTAATGAGCCTAAGTTGCTGAAATGTCTATTTAATAAGTCGATTTAATAAGTCAAAGTTGCTAAAATAAGCCTATTTAATAAGGCTATTTAATAAGCCTAAGTTGCTGAAATATGCCTATTTAATGAGGCTATTTAATGAGCCTAAGTTGCTGAAATAAGCCTATTTAATAAGCCTAAGTTTCTGAACTAAGCCTATTTAAAAAGGTCTATTTAATAAGTCTAAGTTGCTGAAATAAACCTATTTAAAAATGCTATTTAATACGCCTAAGTTGCTGAAATAAACCTGTTTAATAAGGCTATTTAATAAGCATAAGTTGCTGAAATAAGCCTATTTAATAAGCCGAAGTTGCTGAAATAAGCCTATTTAATAAGGCTATTTAATAAGTCTAAGTTGCAGAAATAAACCTATTTATTAATGCTATTTAATACGCCTAAGTTGCTAAAATATGCCTATTTAATAGGCCTATCTAATAAGTCTAAGTTGCAGAAATAAGCATATTTCATAAGCATATTTAATGAGCCTAAGTTGCTGAAATGTCTATTTAATAAGTCGATTTAATAAGTCTAAGTTGCTAAAATAAGCCTATTTAATAAGGCTATTTAATAAGCCTAAGTTGCTGAAATAAGCCTATTTAATAAGGCTATTTAATGAGCCTAAGTTGCTGAAATAAGCCTATTTTAAAAGCCTAAGTTTCTGAACTAAGCCTATTTAAAAAGGTATATTTAATAAGTCTAAGTTGCTGAAATAAACCTATTTAAAAATGCTATTTAATAAGCCTAAGTTGCTGAAATAACCCTGTTTAATAAGGCTATTTAATAAGCGTAAGTTGCTGAAATAAGCCTATTTAATAAGCCTAAGTTGCTGAAATAAGCCTATTTAATAAGGCTATTTAATAAGTCTAAGTTGCTGAAATAAGCCTATTTAATAAGCCTAAGTTGCTAAAATAAGCCTATTTAATGAGGCTATTTAATAAGTCCATTTAATAAGCCTTATTAATAAGCCTATTTAATAAGCCTATTTAATAAGTCTATTTAATAAGTCTATTTAATAAGCCTATTTAAAGAGTATTCAATGAGCCTATTTATTAAGCCTATTTATTGAGCCTATTTAATAAGCCTATTTATTAAGCCTATTTAATAAGCCTATTTAATAAGTCTATTTAATAAGCCTACTTAATAAGCCTATTTAATAAACATATTTAATAAGCCTATTTATTAAGCCGATTTAATGAGCCTATTTAATAAGCCTATTTATTGAGCCTATTTAATAAGTCTATTTAATAAGCCTGTTTAATAAGCCTATTTAATAAGTATTTAATGAGCCTATTTAATAAGCCTAAGTTGCTGAATACGCCTATTTAATAAGCCTAAGTTTCTGAAATAAGTCTATTTAATATTCCTATTTAATAAGCCTAAGTTGCTGAATAAGCCTATTTTTATTAAGTCTAAGTTGCTGAAATAAGCCTATTTAATAAGCCCAAGTTGCTGAAATAAGCCTGTTTAATAAGGCTATTTAATAAGCCTAAGTTGCTGAAATAAGCCTATTTAATAAGCGTAAGTTGCTGAAATAAGGCTATTTAATAAGTCTAAGTTGCTGAAATAAGCCTATTTAATAAGCCTAAGTTGCTGAAATGAGCCTATTTAATAAGCCTAAGTTGCTGAAATAAGCCTACTTAATAGGCCTATCTAATAAGTCTAAGTTGCAGAAATAAGCATATTTCATAAGCCAATTTAATGAGCCTAAGTTGCTGCAATGTCTATTTAACTAGTCGATTTAATAAGTCTAAGTTGCTAAAATAAGCCTATTTAATAAGGCTATTTAATAAACCTAAGTTGCTGAAATAAGCCTATTTAATGAGGCTATTTAATGAGCCTAAGTTGCTGAAACAAGCCTATTTAATAAACCTAAGTTTCTGAACTAAGCCTATTTAAAAATGTCTATTTAATAAGTCTAAGTTGCTGAAATAAACCTATTTAAAAATGCTATTTAATAAGCCTAAATTGCTGAAATAAACCTGTTTAATAAGGCTATTTAATAAGCATAAGTTGCTGAAATAAGCCTATTTAATAAGCCTAAGCTGCTGAAATAAGCCTATTTAATAAGGCTATTTAATAAGTCTAAGTTGCTGAAATAAACCTATTTAATAAGCCTAAGTTGCTAAAATAAGCCTATTTAATGAGGCTATTTAATAAGTCTATTTAATAAGCCTATTTAATACGCCTATTTAATAAGCCTATTTAATAAGCCTATTTAATAAGCCTAAGTTGCTGAATAAGCCTATTTAATAAGCCTAAGTTGCTGAAATAAGCCTATTTAATAAGTCTAAGTTGCTGAAATAAGGCTATTTAATAAGCCTAAGTTGCTGAAATAAGCCTATTTAATAAGCCTAAGTTGCTGAAATAAGGCTATTTAATAAGTCTAAGTTGCTGAAATAAGCCTATTTAATAAGCCTATGTTGCTGAAATAAGTATATTTAATGAGCATAAGTTGCTGAAATAAGCCTATTTAATAAGTCTAAGTTGCTGAAATAAGGCTATTTAATAAGTCTAAGTTGCTGAAATGAGCCTATTTAATCAGCGTAAGTTGCTGAAATAAGCCTATTTAATAAGCCCAAGGTTGCTGAAATAAGCCTATTTAATAAGGCTATTTAATAAGCCTAAGTTGCTGAAATAAGCCTATTTAATAAGCGTAATTTGCTGAAATAAAGCTATTTAATAAGTCTAAGTTGCTGAAATAAGCCTATTTAATAAGCCTAAGTTGCTGAAATAAACCTATTTAATAAGCCTAAGTTGCTGAAATAAGCCTATTTTAATAGGCCTATCTAATAAGTCTAAGTTGCAGAAATAAGCATATTTCATAAGCCTATTTAATGAGCCTAAGTTGCTGAAATGTCTATTTAATAAGTCGATTTAATAAGTCTAAGTTGCGAAAATAAGCCTATTTAAAAAGGCTATTTAATAAGCCTAAGTTGCTGAAATAAGCCTATTTAATGAGGCTATTTAATGAGCCTAAGTTGCTGAAATAAACTTATTTAAAAATGCTATTTAATAAGCCTAAATTGCTGAAATAAACCTGTTTAATAAGGCTATTTAATAAGCATAAGTTGCAGAAATAAACCTATTTAATAATGCTATTTAATACGCCTAAGTTGCTGAAATAAGCATATTTCATAAGCCTAAGTTGCTAAAATAAGCCTATTTAATAGGCCTATCTAATAAGTCTAAGTTGCAGAAATAAGCATATTTCATAAGCCTATTTAATGAGCCTAAGTTGCTGAAATGTCTATTTAATAAGTCGATTTAATAAGTCTAAGTTGCTAAAATAAGCCTATTTAATACGGCTATTTAATAAGCCTAAGTTGCTGAAATAAGCCTATTTAATAAGGCTATTTAATGAGCCTAAGTTGCTGAAATAAGCCTATTTAATAAGCCGAAGTTTCTGAACTAAGCCTATTTAATAAGGCTATTTAATAAGTATAAGTTGCTGAAATAAGCCTATTTAATAAGCCTAAGTTGCTAAAATAAGCCTATTTAATGAGGCTATTTAATAAGTCCATTTAATAAGCCTATTTAATAAGCCTATTTAATAAGCCTATTTAATAAGCCTATTTAATAAGTCTATTTAATAAGTCTATTTAATAAGCCTATTTAAAGAGTATTCAATGAGCCTATTTATTAAGCCTATTTATTGAGCCTACTTAATAAGCCTATTTATTAAGCCTATTTAATACGCCTATTTAATGAGCCTATTTAATAAGTCTATTTAATAAGCCTATTTAATAAGCCTATTTAATACACATATTTAATAAGCCTATTTATTAAGCCGATTTAATGAGCCTATTTAATAAGCCTATTTATTGAGCCTATTTAATAAGTCTATTTAATAAGCATGTTTAATAAGATTATTTAAAAAGTATTTAATGAGCCTTTTTAAGAAGCCTAAGTTGCTGAATAAGCCTATTTAATAAGCCTACGTTGCTGAAATAAGTCTATTTAATAAGCCTATGTAATAAGCCTAAGTTGCTGAATAAACCTATTTTTATTAAGCCTAAGTTGCTGAAATAAGCCTATTTAATAAGGCTATTTAATAAGCCTAAGTTGCTGAAATAAGCCTATTTAATAAGCGTAAGTTGCTGAAATAAGGCTATTTAATAAGTCTAAGTTGCTGAAATAAGCCTATTTAATAAGCCTAAGTTGCTGAAATAAGCCTATTTAATAAGCCAAAGTTGCTGAAAAAAGCCTATTTAACAGGCCTATCTAATAAGTCTAAGTTGCAGAAATAAGCATATTTCATAAGCCTATTTAATGAGCCTAAGTTGCTGAAATGTCTATTTAACTAGTCGATTTAATAAGTCTAAGTTGCTAAAATAAGCCTATTTAATAAGGCTATTTAATAAACCTAAGTTGCTGAAATAAGCCTATTTAATGAGGCTATTTAATGAGCCTAAGTTGCTGAAATAAGCCTATTTTATAAGCCTAAGTTTCTTAACTAAGCCTATTTAAAAAGGTCTATTTAATAAGTTTAAGTTGCTGAAATAAACCTATTTAAAAATGCTATTTAATACGCTTAAGTTGCTGAAATAAACCTGATTAATAAGGCTATTTAATAAGTCTAAGTTGCTGAAATAAACCTGATTAATAAGGCTATTTAATAAGCATAAGTTGGTGAAATAATCCTATTTAATAAGCCTACGTTGCTGAACTAAGCCTATTTAATAAGCCTAAGTTGCTGAAATAAGCCTATTTAATAAGGCTATTTAATAAGCCTAAGTTGCTGAATAAGCCTATTTAATAAGTCTAAGTTGCTGAACTAAGGCTATTTAATAAGCCTAAGTTGCTGAAATGAGCCTATTTAATAAGCCTAAGTTGCTGAAATAAGGCTATTTAATAAGCCTAAGTTGCTAAAATAAGCCTATTTAATGAGGCTATTTAATAAGTCCATTTAATAAGCCTATTTAATAAGCCTATTTAATAAGCCAATTTAATAAGCCTATTTAATAAGTCTATTTAATAAGTCTATTTAATAAGCCTATTTAAAGAGTATTCAATGAGCCTATTTATTAAGCCTATTTATTGAGCCTACTTAATAAGCCTATTTATTAAGCCTATTTAATATGCCTATTTAATAAGCCTATTTAATAAGTCTATTTAATGAGCCTATTTGATAAGCCTATTTAATACACATATTTAATAAGCCTATTTATTAAGCCGATTTAATGAGCCTATTTAATAAGCCTATTTATTGAGCCTATTTAATAAGTCTATTTAATAAGCCTGTTTAATAAGACTATTTAAAAAGTATTTAATGAGCCTATTTAAGAAGCCTAAGTTGCTGAATAAGCCTATTTAATAAGCCTACGTTGCTGAAATAAGTCTATTTAATAAGCCTATGTAATAAGCCTAAGTTGCTGAATAAACCTATTTTTATTAAGCCTAAGTTGCTGAAATAAGCCTATTTAATAAGCCCAAGTTGCTGAAATAAGCCTATTTAATAAGGCTATTTAATAAGCCTAAGTTGCTGAAATAAGCCTATTTAATAAGCGTAAGTTGCTGAAATAAGGCTATTTAATAAGTCTAAGTTGCTGAAATAAGCCTATTTAATAAGCCTAAGTTGCTGAAATAAGCCTATTTAATAAGCCAAAGTTGCTGAAAAAAGCCTATTTAACAGGCCTATCTAATAAGTCTAAGTTGCAGAAATAAGCATATTTCATAAGCCTATTTAATGAGCCTAAGTTGCTGAAATGTCTATTTAACTAGTCGATTTAATAAGTCTAAGTTGCTAAAATAAGCCTATTTAATAAGGCTATTTAATAAACCTAAGTTGCTGAAATAAGTCTATTTAATGAGGCTATTTAATGAGCCTAAGTTGCTGAAATAAGCCTATTTAATAAGCCTAAGTTTCTGAACTAAGCCTATTTAAAATGGTCTATTTAATAAGTCTAAGTTGCTGAAATAAACCTATTTAAAAATGCTATTTAATACGCTTAATTTGCTGAAATAAACCTGATTAATAAGGCTATTTAATAAGCATAAGTTGCTGAAATAAGCCTATTTAATAAGACTACGTTGCTGAACTAAGCCTATATAAAAAAAGTCTATTTAATAAGTCTAAGTTGCTGAAATAAACCTATTTAAAAATGCTATTTAATAAGCCTAAATTGCTGAAATAAACCTGTTTAATAAGGCTATTTAATAAGCATAAGTTGCTGAAATAAGCCTATTTAATAAGGCTAAGCTGCTGAAATAAGCCTATTTAATAAGGCTATTTAATAAGTCTAAGTTGCTGAAATAAACCTATTTAATAAGCCTAAGTTGCTAAAATAAGCCTATTTAATGAGGCTATTTAATAAGTCTATTTAATAAGCCTATTTAATAAGCCTATTTAATAAGCCTATTTAATAAGCCTAAGTTGCTGAATATGCCTATTTAATAAGCCTAAGTTGCTGAAATAAGCCAATTTAATAAATCATAAGTTGCTGAAATAAGGCTATTTAATAAGCCTAAGTTGCTGAAATAAGCCTATTTAATAAGCCTAAGTTGCTGAAATAAGGCTATTTAATAAGTCTAAGTTGCTGAAATAAGCCTTTTTAATTAGCCTATTTAATAAGCCTAAGTTGCTGAATAAGCCTATTTAATAAGCCTGAGTTGCAGAAATAAGCCTATTTAATAAGCCTATTTAATAAGCCTAAGTTGCTGAAATGAGCCTATTTAATCAGCGTAAGTTGCTGAAATAAGCCTATTTAATAAGCCCAAGTTGCTGAAATAAGCCTATTTAATAAGGCTATTTAATAAGCCTAAGTTGCTGAAATAAGCGTATTTAAAAAGCCTAAGTTGTTGAAATAAGCCTATTTAATAAGTCTAAGTTGCTGAAATAAGGCTATTTAATAAGCCTAAGTTGCTGAAATAAGGCTATTTAATAAGTCTAAGTTGCTGAAATAAGAATATTTAATAAGCCTAAGTTGCTAAAATAAGCCTATTTAATGAGGCTATTTAATAAGTCTATTTAATACGCCTATTTAATAAGCCTATTTAATAAGCCTATTTAATAAGCCTATTTAATAAGTCTATTTAATAAGTTTATTTAATAAGCCTATTTAAAGAGTATTCAATGAGCCTATTTATTAAGCCTATTTATTGAGCCTATTTAATAAGCCTATTTATTAAGCCTATTTAATAAGCCTATTTAATGAGCCTATTTAATAAGTCTATTTAATAAGCCTATTTAATAAGCCTATTTAATAAACATATTTAATAAGCCTATTTATTAAGCCGATTTAATGAGCCTATTTAATAAGCCTATTTATTGAGCCTATTTAATAAGTCTATTTAATAAGCCTATTTAATAAGCCTATTTAATAAGTATTTAATGACCCTATTTAATAAGTCTATTTAATAAGCCTATTTAATAGGCCTATTTAATAAGACTAAATTGCTGAAATAAGCCTATTTAATAAGCATAAGTTGCTGAAATAAAGCTATTTAATAAGTCTAAGTTGCTGAAATAATCCTATTTAATAAGCCTAAGTTGCTGAAATAAGCCTATTTAATAAGCCTAAGTTGCTGAAATAAGCCTATTTAATAGGCCTATCTAATAAGTCTAAGTTGCAGAAGTAAGCATATTTCATAAGCCTATTTAATGAGCCTAAGTTGCTGAAATGTCTATTTAACTAGTCGATTTAATAAGTCTAAGTTGCTAAAATAAGCCTATTTAATAAGGCTATTTAATACACCTAAGTTGCTGAAATAAGCCTATTTAATGAGGCTATTTAATGAGCCTAAGTTGCTGAAATAGGCCTATTTAATAAGCCTAAGTTTCTGAACTAAGCCTATTTAAAAAGGTCTATTTAATAAGTCTAAGTTGCTGAAATAAACCTATTTAAAAATGCTATTTAATACGCCTAAGTTGCTGAAATAAACCTGATTAATAAGGCTATTTAATAAGCATAAGTTACTGAAATAAGCCTATTTAATAAGCCTACGTTGCTGAACTAAGCCTATATAAAAGGTCTATTTAATAAGTTTAAGTCGCTGAAATAAACCTATTTAAAAATGCTATTTAATAAGCCTAAATTGCTGAAATAAACCTGTTTAATAAGGCTATTTAATAAGTCTAAGTTGCTGAAATAAACCTATTAAATAAGCCTAAGTTGCTGAAATAAGCCTATTTAATAAGCCCAAGTTGCTGAAATAAGCCTATTTAATAAGGCTATTTAATAAGCCTAAGTTGCTGAAATAAGCCTATTTAATAAGCCTAAGTTGTTGAAATAAGCCTATTTAATAAGTCTAAGTTGCTGAAATAAGGCTATTTAATAAGCCTAAGTTGCTGAAATAAGGCTATTTAATAAGTCTAAGTTGCTGAAATAAGAATATTTAATAAGCCTAAGTTGCTAAAATAAGCCTATTTAATGAGGCTATTTAATAAGTCTATTTAATACGCCTATTTAATAATCCTATTTAATAAGCCTATTTAATAAGCCTATTTAATAAGTCTATTTAATAAGTTTATTTAATAAGCCTATTTAAAGAGTATTCAATGAGCCTATTTATTAAGCCTATTTATTGAGCCTATTTAATAAGCCTATTTATTAAGCCTATTTAATAAGCCTATTTAATGAGCCTATTTAATAAGTCTATTTAATAAGCCTATTTAATAAGCCTATTTAATAAACATATTTAATAAGCCTATTTATTAAGCCGATTTAATGAGCCTATTTAATAAGCCTATTTATTGAGCCTATTTAATAAGTCTATTTAATAAGCCTATTTAATAAGCCTATTTAATAAGTATTTAATGACCCTATTTAATAAGTCTATTTAATAAGCCTATTTAATAGGCCTATTTAATAAGACTAAATTGCTGAAATAAGCCTATTTAATAAGCATAAGTTGCTGAAATAAAGCTATTTAATAAGTCTAAGTTGCTGAAATAATCCTATTTAATAAGCCTAAGTTGCTGAAATAAGCCTATTTAATAAGCCTAAGTTGCTGAAATAAGCCTATTTAATAGGCCTATCTAATAAGTCTAAGTTGCAGAAGTAAGCATATTTCATAAGCCTATTTAATGAGCCTAAGTTGCTGAAATGTCTATTTAACTAGTCGATTTAATTAGTCTAAGTTGCTAAAATAAGCCTATTTAATAAGGCTATTTAATACACCTAAGTTGCTGAAATAAGCCTATTTAATGAGGCTATTTAATGAGCCTAAGTTGCTGAAATAAGCCTATTTAATAAGCCTAAGTTTCTGAACTAAGCCTATTTAAAAAGGTCTATTTAATAAGTCTAAGTTGCTGAAATAAACCTATTTAAAAATGCTATTTAATACGCCTAAGTTGCTGAAATAAACCTGATTAATAAGGCTATTTAATAAGCATAAGTTACTGAAATAAGCCTATTTAATAAGCCTATGTTGCTGAACTAAGCCTATATAAAAGGTCTATTTAATAAGTTTAAGTCGCTGAAATAAACCTATTTAAAAATGCTATTTAATAAGCCTAAATTGCTGAAATAAACCTGTTTAATAAGGCTATTAAATAAGCATAAGTTGCTCAAATAAGCCTATTTAATAAGCCTAAGTTGCTGAAATAAGCCTATTTAATAAGGCTATTTAATAAGTCTAAGTTGCTGAAATAAACCTATTAAATAAGCCTAAGTTGCTAAAATAAGCCTTTTTAATGAGGCTATTTAATAATTCTATTTAATAAGCCTATTTAATACGCCTATTTAATAAGCCTATTTAATAAGCCTATTTAATAAGCCTAAGTTGCTGAATAAGCCTATTTAATAAGCCTAAGTTGCTGAAATAAGCCTATTTAATAAGTCTAAGTTGCTAAAATAAGGCTATTTAATAAGCCTAAGTTGCTGAAATAAGCCTATTTAATAAGCCTAAGTTGCTGAAATAAGGCTATTTAATAAGTCTAAGTTGCAGAAATAAGCCTATTTAATAAGTCTAAGTTGCTTAAATAAGGCTATTTAATAAGTCTAAGTTGCTGAAATGAGCCTATTTAATCAGCGTAAGTTGCTGAAATAAGCCTATTTCATAAGCCCAAGTTGCTGAAATAAGCCTATTTAATATGGCTATTTAATAAGCCTAAGTTGCTGAAATAAGCCTATTTAATAAGCGTAATTTGCTGAAATAAGCCTATTTAATAAGTCTAAGTTGCTTAAATAAGGCTATTTAATAAGTCTAAGTTGCTGAAATGAGCCTATTTAATCAGCGAAAGTTGCTGAAATAAGCCTATTTCATAAGCCCAAGTTGCTGAAATAAGCCTATTTAATATGGCTATTTAATAAGCCTAAGTTGCTGAAATAAGCCTATTTAATAAGCGTAATTTGCTGAAATAAGCCTATTTAATAAGCCTAAGTTGCTGAAATAAGCATATTTAATAGGCCTATCTAATAAGTCTAAGTTGCTAAAATAAGCCTATTTAATAAGGCTATTTAATAAGCCTAAGTTCCTGAAATAAGCCTATTTAATGAGGCTATTTAATGAGCCTAAGTTGCTGAAATAAGCCTATTTAATAAGCCTAAGTTTCTGAACTAAGCCTATTTAAAAAGGTCTATTTAATAAGTCTAAGTTGCTGAAATAAACCTATTTAAAAATGCTATTTAATACGCCTAAGTTGCTGAAATAAACCTGATTAATAAGGCTATTTAATAAGCATAAGTTGCTGAAATAAGCCTATTTAATAAGCCTACGTTGCTGAACTAAGCCTATATAAAAAGGTCTATTTAATAAGTCTAAGTTGCTGAAATAAACCTATTTAAAAATGCTATTTAATAAGCCTAAATTGCTGAAATAAACCTGTTTAATAAGGCTATTTAATAAGCATAAGTTGCTGAAATAAGCCTATTTAATAAGCCTAAGTTGCTGAAATAAGCCTATTTAATAAGGCTATTTAATAAGTCTAAGTTGCAGAAATAAACCTATTTAATAATGCTATTTAATACGCCTAAGTTGCTGAAATAAGCATATTTAATAAGCCTAAGTTGCTAAAATAAGCCTATTTAATAGGCCTATCTAATAAGTCTAAGTTGCAGAAATAAGCATATTTCATAAGCCTATTTAAGGAGCCTAAGTTGCTGAAATGTCTATTTAATAAGTCGATTTAATAAGTCTAAGTTGCTAAAATAAGCCTATTTAATAAGGCTATTTAATAAGCCTAAGTTGCTGAAATAAGCCTATTTAATAAGGCTATTTAATGAGCCTAAGTTGCTGAAATAAGCATATTTAATGAGCCGAAGTTTCTGAACTAAGCCTATTTAAAAAGGTATATTTAATAAGTCTAAGTTGCTGAAATAAACCTATTTAGAAATGCTACTTAATAAGCCTAAGTTGCTGAAATAAACCTGTTTAATAAGGCTATTTAATAAGTCTAAGTTGCTGAAATAAACCTATTAAAAAAGCCTAAGTTGCTCAAATAAGCCTATTTAATGAGGCTATTTAATACATCTATTTAATAAGCCTATTTAATGAGCCTATTTAATGAGCCTATTTAATAAGCCTATTTAATAAGCCTATTTATTGAGCCTATTTTATAAGCCTATTTAATAAGACTATTTAATAAGCCTATTTATTGAGCCTATTTAATAAGTCTATTTAATAAGCCTATTTAATAGGCCTATTTAATGAGTATTTAATGAGCCTATTTAAGCGGTCTATTTAATAAGCCTATTTAATAGGCCTATTTAATAAGTCTAAGTTGCTGAAATAAGCCTATTTAATAAGCCAAAGTTGCTGAAAAGCCTATTTCATAAGCCTAAGTTGCTGAAATAAGCATTTTTAATAAGTCTAAGTTGCTGAAATAAGCCTATTTAATAAACCTAAGTTGCTGAAATAAGCCTAGTTAATAAGGCTATTTAATAAGCCTAAGTTGCTGAATAAGCCTATTTAATAAGTCTAAGTTGCTGAACTAAGGCTATTTAATAAGCCTAAGTTGCTGAAATGAGCCTATTTCATAAGCCTAAGTTGCTGAAATAAGGCTATTTAATAAGTCTAAGTTGCTGAAATAAACCTATTTAATAAGCCTAAGTTGCTGAAATAAGCCTATTTAATAGGCCTATCTAATAAGTCTAAGTTGCAGAAATAAGCATATTTCATAAGCCTATTTAATGAGCCTAAGTTGCTGAAATGTCTATTTAATAAGTCGATTTAATAAGTCTAAGTTGCTAAAATAAGCCTATTTAATAAGGCTATTTAATAAGCCTAAGTTGCTGAAATAAGCCTATTTAATGAGGCTATTTAATGAGCCTAAGTTGCTGAAATAAGCCTATTTAAGAAGCCTAAGTTTCTGAACTAAGCCTATTTAAAAAGGTCTATTTAATAAGTCTAAGTTGCTGAAATAACCCTGTTTAATAAGGCTATTTAATAAGCGTAAGTTGCTGAAATAAGCCTATTTAATAAGCCTAAGTTGCTGAAATAAGCCTATTTAATAAGGCTATTTAATAAGTCTAAGTTGCTGAAATAAGCCTATTTAATAAGCCTAAGTTGCTAAAATAAGCCTATTTAATGAGGCTATTTAATAAGTCCATTTAATAAGCCTTATTAATAAGCCTATTTAATAAGCCTATTTAATAAGTCTATTTAATAAGTCTATTTAATAAGCCTATTTAAAGAGTATTCAATGAGCCTATTTATTAAGCCTATTTATTGAGCCTATTTAATAAGCCTATTTATTAAGCCTATTTAATAAGCCTATTTAATAAGCCTATTTAATAAGTCTATTTAATAAGCCTACTTAATAAGCCTATTTAATAAACATATTTAATAAGCCTATGTATTAAGCCGATTTAATGAGCCTATTTAATAAGCCTATTTATTGAGCCTATTTAATAAGTCTATTTAATAAGCCTATTAAATAAGCCTATTTAATAAGTATTTAATGACCCTATTTAATAAGTCTATTTAATAAGCCTATTTAATAGGCCTATTTAATAAGACTAAATTGCTGAAATGAGCCTATTTAATAAGCATAAGTTGCTGAAATAAAGCTATTTAATAAGTCTAAGTTGCTGAAATAATCCTATTTAATAAGCCTAAGTTGCTGAAATAAGCCTATTTAATAAGCCTAAGTTGCTGAAATAAGCCTATTTAATAGGCCTATCTAATAAGTCTAAGTTGCAGAAGTAAGCATATTTCATAAGCCTATTTAATGAGCCTAAGTTGCTGAAATGTCTATTTAACTAGTCGATTTAATAAGTCTAAGTTGCTAAAATAAGCCTATTTAATAAGGCTATTTAATACACCTAAGTTGCTGAAATAAGCCTATTTAATGAGGCTATTTAATGAGCCTAAGTTGCTGAAATAAGCCTATTTAATAAGCCTAAGTTTCTGAACTAAGCCTATTTAAAAAGGTCTATTTAATAAGTCTAAGTTGCTGAAATAAACCTATTTAAAAATGCTATTTAATACGCCTAAGTTGCTGAAATAAACCTGATTAATAAGGCTATTTAATAAGCATAAGTTACTGAAATAAGCCTATTTAATAAGCCTACGTTGCTGAACTAAGCCTATATAAAAAGGTCTATTTAATAAGTTTAAGTTGCTGAAATAAACCTATTTAAAAATGCTATTTAATAAGCCTAAATTGCTGAAATAAACCTGTTTAATAAGCCTAAGTTGCTAAAATAAGCCTTTTTAATGAGGCTATTTAATCATTCTATTTAATAAGCCTATTTAATACGCCTATTTAATAAGCCTATTTAATAAGCCTATTTAATAAGCCTAAGTTGCTGAATAAGCCTATTTAATAAGCCTAAGTTGCTGAAATAAGCCTATTTAATAAGTCTAAGTTGCTAAAATAAGGCTATTTAATAAGCCTAAGTTGCTGAAATAAGCCTATTTAATAAGCCTAAGTTGCTGAAATAAGGCTATTTAATAAGTCTAAGTTGCTGAAATAAGCCTACTTAATAAGTCTAAGTTGCTTAAATAAGGCTATTTAATAAGTCTAAGTTGCTGAAATGAGCCTATTTAATCAGCGTAAGTTGCTGAAATAAGCCTATTTCATAAGCCCAAGTTGCTGAAATAAGCCTATTTAATATGGCTATTTAATAAGCCTAAGTTGCTGAAATAAGCCTATTTAATAAGCGTAATTTGCTGAAATAAGCCTATTTAATAAGTCTAAGTTGCTTAAATAAGGCTATTTAATAAGTCTAAGTTGCTGAAATGAGCCTATTTAATCAGCGTAAGTTGCTGAAATAAGCCTATTTCATAAGCCCAAGTTGCTGAAATAAGCCTATTTAATATGGCTATTTAATAAGCCTAAGTTGCTGAAATAAGCCTATTTAATAAGCGTAATTTGCTGAAATAAGCCTATTTAATAAGCCTAAGTTGCTGAAATAAGCATATTTAATAGGCCTATCTAATAAGTCTAAGTTGCTAAAATAAGCCTATTTAATAAGGCTATTTAATAAGCCTAAGTTCCTGAAATAAGCCTATTTAATGAGGCTATTTAATGAGCCTAAGTTGCTGAAATAAGCCTATTTAATAAGCCTAAGTTTCTGAACTAAGCCTATTTAAAAAGGTCTATTTAATAAGTCTAAGTTGCTGAAATAAACCTATTTAAAAATGCTATTTAATAAGCCTAAATTGCTGAAATAAACCTGTTTAATAAGGCTATTTAATAAGCATAAGTTGCTGAAATAAGCCTATTTAATAAGCCTAAGTTGCTGAAATAAGCCTATTTAATAAGGCTATTTAATAAGTCTAAGTTGCAGAAATAAACCTATTTAATAATGCTATTTAATACGCCTAAGTTGCTGAAATAAGCATATTTAATAAGCCTAAGTTGCTAAAATAAGCCTATTTAATAGGCCTATCTAATAAGTCTAAGTTGCAGAAATAAGCATATTTCATAAGCCTATTTAATGAGCCTAAGTTGCTGAAATGTCTATTTAATAAGTCGATTTAATAAGTCTAAGTTGCTAAAATAAGCCTATTTAATAAGGCTATTTAATAAGCCTAAGTTGCTGAAATAAGCCTATTTAATAAGGCTATTTAATGAGCCTAAGTTGCTGAAATAAGCATATTTAATGAGCCAAAGTTTCTGAACTAAGCCTATTTAAAAAGGTATATTTAATAAGTCTCAGTTGCTGAAATAAACCTATTTAGAAATGCTACTTAATAAGCCTAAGTTGCTGAAATAAACCTGTTTAATAAGGCTATTTAATAAGTCTAAGTTGCTGAAATAAACCTATTTAAAAAGCCTAAGTTGCTCAAATAAGCCTATTTAATGAGGCTATTTAATACATCTATTTAATAAGCCTATTTAATGAGCCTATTTAATGAGCCTATTTAATAAGCCTATTTAATAAGCCTATTTATTGAGCCTATTTTATAAGCCTATTTAATAAGACTATTTAATAAGCCTATTTATTGAGCCTATTTAATAAGTCTATTTAATAAGCCTATTTAATAGGCCTATTTAATGAGTATTTAATGAGCCTATTTAAGCGGTCTATTTAATAAGCCTATTTAATAGGCCTATTTAATAAGTCTAAGTTGCTGAAATAAGCCTATTTAATAAGCCAAAGTTGCTGAAAAGCCTATTTCATAAGCCTAAGTTGCTGAAATAAGCATTTTTAATAAGTCTAAGTTGCTGAAATAAGCCTATTTAATAAACCTAAGTTGCTGAAATAAGCCTAGTTAATAAGGCTATTTAATAAGCCTAAGTTGCTGAATAAGCCTATTTAATAAGTCTAAGTTGCTGAACTAAGGCTATTTAATAAGCCTAAGTTGCTGAAATGAGCCTATTTCATAAGCCTAAGTTGCTGAAATAAGGCTATTTAATAAGTCTAAGTTGCTGAAATAAACCTATTTAATAAGCCTAAGTTGCTGAAATAAGCCTATTTAATAGGCCTATCTAATAAGTCTAAGTTGCAGAAATAAGCATATTTCATAAGCCTATTTAATGAGCCTAAGTTGCTGAAATGTCTATTTAATAAGTCGATTTAATAAGTCAAAGTTGCTAAAATAAGCCTATTTAATAAGGCTATTTAATAAGCCTAAGTTGCTGAAATATGCCTATTTAATGAGGCTATTTAATGAGCCTAAGTTGCTGAAATAAGCCTATTTAATAAGCCTAAGTTTCTGAACTAAGCCTATTTAAAAAGGTCTATTTAATAAGTCTAAGTTGCTGAAATAAACCTATTTAAAAATGCTATTTAATACGCCTAAGTTGCTGAAATAAACCTGTTTAATAAGGCTATTTAATAAGCATAAGTTGCTGAAATAAGCCTATTTAATAAGCCGAAGTTGCTGAAATAAGCCTATTTAATAAGGCTATTTAATAAGTCTAAGTTGCAGAAATAAACCTATTTATTAATGCTATTTAATACGCCTAAGTTGCTAAAATATGCCTATTTAATAGGCCTATCTAATAAGTCTAAGTTGCAGAAATAAGCATATTTCATAAGCATATTTAATGAGCCTAAGTTGCTGAAATGTCTATTTAATAAGTCGATTTAATAAGTCTAAGTTGCTAAAATAAGCCTATTTAATAAGGCTATTTAATAAGCCTAAGTTGCTGAAATAAGCCTATTTAATAAGGCTATTTAATGAGCCTAAGTTGCTGAAATAAGCCTATTTTAAAAGCCTAAGTTTCTGAACTAAGCCTATTTAAAAAGGTATATTTAATAAGTCTAAGTTGCTGAAATAAACCTATTTAAAAATGCTATTTAATAAGCCTAAGTTGCTGAAATAACCCTGTTTAATAAGGCTATTTAATAAGCGTAAGTTGCTGAAATAAGCCTATTTAATAAGCCTAAGTTGCTGAAATAAGCCTATTTAATAAGGCTATTTAATAAGTCTAAGTTGCTGAAATAAGCCTATTTAATAAGCCTAAGTTGCTAAAATAAGCCTATTTAATGAGGCTATTTAATAAGTCCATTTAATAAGCCTTATTAATAAGCCTATTTAATAAGCCTATTTAATAAGTCTATTTAATAAGTCTATTTAATAAGCCTATTTAAAGAGTATTCAATGAGCCTATTTATTAAGCCTATTTATTGAGCCTATTTAATAAGCCTATTTATTAAGCCTATTTAATAAGCCTATTTAATAAGCCTATTTAATAAGTCTATTTAATAAGCCTACTTAATAAGCCTATTTAATAAACATATTTAATAAGCCTATTTATTAAGCCGATTTAATGAGCCTATTTAATAAGCCTATTTATTGAGCCTATTTAATGAGTCTATTTAATAAGCCTGTTTAATAAGCCTATTTAATAAGTATTTAATGAGCCTATTTAATAAGCCTAAGTTGCTGAATAAGCCTATTTAATAAGCCTAAGTTTCTGAAATAAGTCTATTTAATATTCCTATGTAATAAGCCTAAGTTGCTGAATAAGCCTATTTTTATTAAGCCTAAGTTGCTGAAATAAGCCTATTTAATAAGCCCAAGTTGCTGAAATAAGCCTGTTTAATAAGGCTATTTAATAAGCCTAAGTTGCTGAAATAAGCCTATTTAATAAGCGTAAGTTGCTGAAACAAGGCTATTTAATAAGTCTAAGTTGCTGAAATAAGCCTATTTAATAAGCCTAAGTTGCTGAAATGAGCCTATTTAATAAGCCTAAGTTGCTGAAATAAGCCTACTTAATAGGCCTATCTAATAAGTCTAAGTTGCAGAAATAAGCATATTTCATAAGCCAATTTAATGAGCCTAAGTTGCTGCAATGTCTATTTAACTAGTCGATTTAATAAGTCTAAGTTGCTAAAATAAGCCTATTTAATAAGGCTATTTAATAAACCTAAGTTGCTGAAATAAGCCTATTTAATGAGGCTATTTAATGAGCCTAAGTTGCTGAAACAAGCCTATTTAATAAACCTAAGTTTCTGAACTAAGCCTATTTAAAAATGTCTATTTAATAAGTCTAAGTTGCTGAAATAAACCTATTTAAAAATGCTATTTAATAAGCCTAAATTGCTGAAATAAACCTGTTTAATAAGGCTATTTAATAAGCATAAGTTGCTGAAATAAGCCTATTTAATAAGCCTAAGCTGCTGAAATAAGCCTATTTAATAAGGCTATTTAATAAGTCTAAGTTGCTGAAATAAACCTATTTAATAAGCCTAAGTTGCTAAAATAAGCCTATTTAATGAGGCTATTTAATAAGTCTATTTAATAAGCCTATTTAATACGCCTATTTAATAAGCCTATTTAATAAGCCTATTTAATAAGCCTAAGTTGCTGAATAAGCCTATTTAATAAGCCTAAGTTGCTGAAATAAGCCTATTTAATAAGTCTAAGTTGCTGAAATAAGGCTATTTAATAAGCCTAAGTTGCTGAAATAAGCCTATTTAATAAGCCTAAGTTGCTGAAATAAGGCTATTTAATAAGTCTAAGTTGCTGAAATAAGCCTATTTAATAAGCCTATGTTGCTGAAATAAGTATATTTAATTAGCATAAGTTGCTGAAATAAGCCTATTTAATAAGTCTAAGTTGCTGAAATAAGGCTATTTAATAAGTCTAAGTTGCTGAAATGAGCCTATTTAATCAGCGTAAGTTGCTGAAATAAGCCTATTTAATAAGCCCAAGTTGCTGAAATAAGCCTATTTAATAAGGCTATTTAATAAGCCTAAGTTGCTGAAATAAGCCTATTTAATAAGCGTAATTTGCTGAAATAAAGCTATTTAATAAGTCTAAGTTGCTGAAATAAGCCTATTTAATAAGCCTAAGTTGCTGAAATAAACCTATTTAATAAGCCTAAGTTGCTGAAATAAGCCTATTTTAATAGGCCTATCTAATAAGTCTAAGTTGCAGAAATAAGCATATTTCATAAGCCTATTTAATGAGCCTAAGTTGCTGAAATGTCTATTTAATAAGTCGATTTAATAAGTCTAAGTTGCGAAAATAAGCCTATTTAAAAAGGCTATTTAATAAGCCTAAGTTGCTGAAATAAGCCTATTTAATGAGGCTATTTAATGAGCCTAAGTTGCTGAAATAAACTTATTTAAAAATGCTATTTAATAAGCCTAAATTGCTGAAATAAACCTGTTTAATAAGGCTATTTAATAAGCATAAGTTGCAGAAATAAACCTATTTAATAATGCTATTTAATACGCCTAAGTTGCTGAAATAAGCATATTTCCTAAGCCTAAGTTGCTAAAATAAGCCTATTTAATAGGCCTATCTAATAAGTCTAAGTTGCAGAAATAAGCATATTTCATAAGCCTATTTAATGAGCCTAAGTTGCTGAAATGTCTATTTAATAAGTCGATTTAATAAGTCTAAGTTGCTAAAATAAGCCTATTTAATACGGCTATTTAATAAGCCTAAGTTGCTGAAATAAGCCTATTTAATAAGGCTATTTAATGAGCCTAAGTTGCTGAAATAAGCCTATTTAATAAGCCGAAGTTTCTGAACTAAGCCTATTTAATAAGGCTATTTAATAAGTCTAAGTTGCTGAAATAAGCCTATTTAATAAGCCTAAGTTGCTAAAATAAGCCTATTTAATGAGGCTATTTAATAAGTCCATTTAATAAGCCTATTTAATAAGCCTATTTAATAAGCCTATTTAATAAGCCTATTTAATAAGTCTATTTAATAAGTCTATTTAATAAGCCTATTTAAAGAGTATTCAATGAGCCTATTTATTAAGCCTATTTATTGAGCCTACTTAATAAGCCTATTTATTAAGCCTATTTAATACGCCTATTTAATGAGCCTATTTAATAAGTCTATTTAATAAGCCTATTTAATAAGCCTATTTAATACACATATTTAATAAGCCTATTTATTAAGCCGATTTAATGAGCCTATTTAATAAGCCTATTTATTGAGCCTATTTAATAAGTCTATTTAATAAGCATGTTTAATAAGATTATTTAAAAAGTATTTAATGAGCCTTTTTAAGAAGCCTAAGTTGCTGAATAAGCCTATTTAATAAGCCTACGTTGCTGAAATAAGTATATTTAATAAGATTATGTAATAAGCCTAAGTTGCTGAATAAACCTATTTTTATTAAGCCTAAGTTGCTGAAATAAGCCTATTTAATAAGCCCAAGTTGCTGAAATAAGCCTATTTAATAAGGCTATTTAATAAGCCTAAGTTGCTGAAATAAGCCTATTTAATAAGCGTATGTTGCTGAAATAAGCTATTTAATAAGTCTAAGTTGCTGAAATAAGCCTATTTAATAAGCCTAAGTTGCTGAAATAAGCCTATTTAATAAGCCAAAGTTGCTGAAAAAAGCCTATTTAACAGGCCTATCTAATAAGTCTAAGTTGCAGAAATAAGCATATTTCATAAGCCTATTTAATGAGCCTAAGTTGCTGAAATGTCTATTTAACTAGTCGATTTAATAAGTCTAAGTTGCTAAAATAAGCCTATTTAATAAGGCTATTTAATAAACCTAAGTTGCTGAAATAAGCCTATTTAATGAGGCTATTTAATGAGCCTAAGTTGCTGAAATAAGCCTATTTTATAAGCCTAAGTTTCTTAACTAAGCCTATTTAAAAAGGTCTATTTAATAAGTTTAAGTTGCTGAAATAAACCTATTTAAAAATGCTATTTAATACGCTTAAGTTGCTGAAATAAACCTGATTAATAAGGCTATTTAATAAGTCTAAGTTGCTGAAATAAACCTGATTAATAAGGCTATTTAATAAGCATAAGTTGGTGAAATAATCCTATTTAATAAGCCTACGTTGCTGAACTAAGCCTATTTAATAAGCCTAAGTTGCTGAAATAAGCCTATTTAATAAGGCTATTTAATAAGCCTAAGTTGCTGAATAAGCCTATTTAATAAGTCTAAGTTGCTGAACTAAGGCTATTTAATAAGCCTAAGTTGCTGAAATGAGCCTATTTAATAAGCCTAAGTTGCTGAAATAAGGCTATTTAATAAGCCTAAGTTGCTAAAATAAGCCTATTTAATGAGGCTATTTAATAAGTCCATTTAATAAGCCTATTTAATAAGCCTATTTAATAAGCCTATTTAATAAGCCTATTTAATAAGTCTATTTAATAAGTCTATTTAATAAGCCTATTTAAAGAGTATTCAATGAGCCTATTAATTAAGCCTATTTATTGAGCCTACTTAATAAGCCTATTTATTAAGCCTATTTAATATGCCTATTTAATAAGCCTATTTAATAAGTCTATTTAATGAGCCTATTTGATAAGCCTATTTAATACACATATTTAATAAGCCTATTTATTAAGCCGATTTAATGAGCCTATTTAATAAGCCTATTTATTGAGCCTATTTAATAAGTCTATTTAATAAGCCTGTTTAATAAGACTATTTAAAAAGTATTTAATGAGCCTATTTAAGAAGCCTAAGTTGCTGAATAAGCCTATTTAATAAGCCTACGTTGCTGAAATAAGTCTATTTAATAAGCCTATGTAATAAGCCTAAGTTGCTGAATAAACCTATTTTTATTAAGCCTAAGTTGCTGAAATAAGCCTATTTAATAAGCCCAAGTTGCTGAAATAAGCCTATTTAATAAGGCTATTTAATAAGCCTAAGTTGCTGAAATAAGCCTATTTAATAAGCGTAAGTTGCTGAAATAAGGCTATTTAATAAGTCTAAGTTGCTGAAATAAGCCTATTTAATAAGCCTAAGTTGCTGAAATAAGCCTATTTAATAAGCCAAAGTTGCTGAAAAAAGCCTATTTAACAGGCCTATCTAATAAGTCTAAGTTGCAGAAATAAGCATATTTCATAAGCCTATTTAATGAGCCTAAGTTGCTGAAATGTCTATTTAACTAGTCGATTTAATAAGTCTAAGTTGCTAAAATAAGCCTATTTAATAAGGCTATTTAATAAACCTAAGTTGCTGAAATAAGTCTATTTAATGAGGCTATTTAATGAGCCTAAGTTGCTGAAATAAGCCTATTTAATAAGCCTAAGTTTCTGAACTAAGCCTATTTAAAATGGTCTATTTAATAAGTCTAAGTTGCTGAAATAAACCTATTTAAAAATGCTATTTAATACGCTTAATTTGCTGAAATAAACCTGATTAATAAGGCTATTTAATAAGCATAAGTTGCTGAAATAAGCCTATTTAATAAGACTACGTTGCTGAACTAAGCCTATATAAAAAAGTCTATTTAATAAGTCTAAGTTGCTGAAATAAACCTATTTAAAAATGCTATTTAATAAGCCTAAATTGCTGAAATAAACCTGTTTAATAAGGCTATTTAATAAGCATAAGTTGCTGAAATAAGCCTATTTAATAAGGCTAAGCTGCTGAAATAAGCCTATTTAATAAGGCTATTTAATAAGTCTAAGTTGCTGAAATAAACCTATTTAATAAGCCTAAGTTGCTAAAATAAGCCTATTTAATGAGGCTATTTAATAAGTCTATTTAATAAGCCTATTTAATAAGCCTATTTAATAAGCCTATTTAATAAGCCTAAGTTGCTGAATATGCCTATTTAATAAGCCTAAGTTGCTGAAATAAGCCAATTTAATAAATCATAAGTTGCTGAAATAAGGCTATTTAATAAGCCTAAGTTGCTGAAATAAGCCTATTTAATAAGCCTAAGTTGCTGAAATAAGGCTATTTAATAAGTCTAAGTTGCTGAAATAAGCCTATTTAATAAGCCTATGTTGCTGAAATAAGTATATTTAATGAGCATAAGTTGCTGAAATAAACCTATTGAATAAGTCTAAGTTGCTGAAATAAGGCTATTTAATAAGTCTATGTTGCTGAAATGAGCCTATTTAATCAGCGTAAGTTGCTGAAATAAGCCTATTTAATAAGCCCAAGTTGCTGAAATAAGCCTATTTAATAAGGCTATTTAATAAGCCTAAGTTGCTGAAATAAGCCTATTTAATAAGCGTAATTTGCTGAAATAAGGCTACTTAATAAGTCTAAGTTGCTGAAATAAGCCTATTTAATAAGCCTAAGTTGCTGAAATAAGCCTATTTAATAAGCCTAAGTTGCTGAAATAAGCCTATTTAATAGGCCTATCTAATAAGTCTAAGTTGCAGAAATAAGCATGTTTCATAAGCCTATTTAATGATCCTAAGTTGCTGAAATGTCTATTTAATAAGTCGATTTAATAAGTCTAAGTTGCTAAAATAAGCCTATTTAATAAGGCTATTTAATAAGCCTAAGTTGCTGAAATAAGCCTATTTAATGAGGTTATTTAATGAGCCTAAGTTGCTGAAATAAGCCTATTTAATAAGCCTACGTTGCTGAACTAAGCCTATATAAAAAGGTCTATTTAATAAGTCTAAGTTGCTGAAATAAACCTATTTAAAAATGCTATTTAATACGCTTAAGTTGCTGAAATAAACCTGATTAATAAGGCTATTTAATAAGCATAAGTTGCTGAAATAAGCCTATTTAATAAGACTACGTTGCTGAACTAAGCCTATATAAAAAAGTCTATTTAATAAGTCTAAGTTGCTGAAATAAACCTATTTAAAAATGCTATTTAATAAGCCTAAATTGCTGAAATAAACCTGTTTAATAAGGCTATTTAATAAGCATAAGTTGCTGAAATAAGCCTATTTAATAAGCCTAAGCTGCTGAAATAAGCCTATTTAATAAGGCTATTTAAAAAGTCTAAGTTGCTGAAATAAACCTATTTAATAAGCCTAAGTTGCTAAAATAAGCCTATTTAATGAGGCTATTTAATAAGTCTATTTAATAAGCCTATTTAATAAGCCTATTTAATAAGCCTATTTAATAAGCCTAAGTTGCTGAATATGCCTATTTAATAAGCCTAAGTTGCTGAAATAAGCCAATTTAATAAATCTAAGTTGCTGAAATAAGGCTATTTAATAAGCCTAAGTTGCTGAAATAAGCCTATTTAATAAGCCTAAGTTGCTGAAATAAGGCTATTTCATAAGTCTAAGTTGCTGAAATAAGCCTATTTAATAAGCCTATGTTGCTGAAATAAGTATATTTAATGAGCATAAGTTGCTGAAATAAACCTATTGAATAAGTCTAAGTTGCTGAAATAAGGCTATTTAATAAGTCTATGTTGCTGAAATGAGCCTATTTAATCAGCGTAAGTTGCTGAAATAAGCCTATTTAATAAGCCCAAGTTGCTGAAATAAGCCTATTTAATAAGGCTATTTAATAAGCCTAAGTTGCTGAAATAAGCCTATTTAATAAGCGTAATTTGCTGAAATAAGGCTACTTAATAAGTCTAAGTTGCTGAAATAAGGCTATTTAATAAGCCTAAGTTGCTGAAATAAGCCTATTTAATAAGCCTAAGTTGCTGAAATAAGCCTATTTAATAGGCCTATCTAATAAGTCTAAGTTGCAGAAATAAGCATATTTCATAAGCCTATTTAATGATCCTAAGTTGCTGAAATGTCTATTTAATAAGTCGATTTAATAAGTCTAAGTTGCTAAAATAAGCCTATTTAATAAGGCTATTTAATAAGCCTAAGTTGCTGAAATAAGCCTATTTAATGAGGCTATTTAATGAGCCTAAGTTGCTGAAATAAGCCTATTTAATAAGCCTAAGTTTCTGAACTAAGCCTATTTAAAAAGGTCTATTTAATAAGTCTAAGTTGCTGAAATAAACCTATTTAAAAATGCTATTTAATACGCCTAAGTTGCTGAAATAAACCTGATTAATAAGGCTATTTAATAAGCATAAGTTGCTGAAATAAGCCTATTTAATAAGCCTACGTTGCTGAACTAAGCCTATATAAAAAGGTCTATTTAATAAGTCTAAGTTGCTGAAATAAACCTATTTAAAAATGCTATTTAATAAGACTAAATTGGTGAAATAAACCTGTTTAATAAGGCTATTTAATAAGCATAAGTTGCTGAAATAAGCCTATTTAATAAGCCTAAGTTGCTGAAATAAGCCTATTTAATAAGGCTATTTAATGAGTCTAAGTTGCTGAAATAAACCTATTTAATAAGCCTAAGTTGCTAAAATAAGCCTATTTAATGAGGCTATTTAATCAGTCTATTTAATAAGCCTATTTAATACGCCTATTTAATAAGCCTATTTAATAAGCCTATTTAATAAGCCTAAGTTGCTGAATAAGCCTATTTAATAAGCCTAAGTTGCTGAAATAAGCCTATTTAATAAGTCTAAGTTGCTGAAATAAGGCTATTTAATAAGCCTAAGTTGCTGAAATAAGCCTATTTAATAAGCCTAAGTTGCTGAAATAAGGCTATTTAATAAGTCTAAGTTGCTGAAATAAGCCTATTTAATAAGCCTATGTTGCTGATATAAGTATATTTAATGAGCATAAGTTGCCGAAATAAACCTATTTAATAAGTCTAAGTTGCTGAAATAAGGCTATTTAATAAGTCTAAGTTGCTGAAATGAGCCTATTTAATCAGCGTAAGTTGCTGAAATAAGCCTATTTAATAAGCCCAAGTTGCTGAAATAAGCCTATTTAATAGGCCTATTTAATAAGCCTAAGTTGCTGAATAAGCCTATTTAATAAGCCTAAGTTGCTGAAATAAGCCTATTTAATAAGCGTAATTTGCTGAAATAAGGCTATTTAATAAGTCTAAGTTGCTGAAATAAGCTTATTTAATAAGCCTAAGTTGCTGAAATAAGCCTATTTAATAAACCTAAGTTGCTGAAATAAGCCTATTTAATAGGCCTATCTAATAAGTCTAAGTTGCAGAAATAAGCATATTTCATAAGCCTATTTAATGAGCCTAAGTTTCTGAAATGTCTATTTAATAAGTCGATTTAATAGGTCTAAGTTGCTAAAATAAGCCTATTTAATAAGGCTATTTAATAAGCCTAAGTTGCTGAAATAAGCCTATTTAATGAGGCTATTTAATGAGCCTAAGTTGCTGAAATAAGCCTATTTAATAAGCCTAAGTTTCTGAACTAAGGCTATTTAAAAAGGTCTATTTAATAAGTCTAAGTTGCTGAAATAAACCTATTTAAAAATGCTATTTAATAAGCCTAAATTGCTGAAATAAACCTGTTTAATAAGGCTATTTAATAAGCATAAGTTGCTGAAATAAGCCTATTTAATAAGCCTAAGCTGCTGAAATAAGCCTATTTAATAAGGCTATTTAATAAGTCTAAGTTGCTGAAATAAACCTATTTAATAAGCCTAAGTTGCTAAAATAAGCCTATTTAATGAGGCTATTTAATAAGTCTATTTAATAAGCCTATTTAATAAGCCTATTTAATAAGCCTATTTAATAAGCCTAAGTTGCTGAATATGCCTATTTAATAAGCCTAAGTTGCTGAAATAAGGCTATTTAATAAGCCTAAGTTGCTGAAATAAGCCTATTTAATAAGCCTAAGTTGCTGAAATAAGGCTATTTAATAAGTCTAAGTTGCTGAAATAAGCCTATTTAATAAGCCTATGTTGCTGAAATAAGTATATTTAATGAGCATAAGTTGCTGAAATAAACCTATTGAATAAGTCTAAGTTGCTGAAATAAGGCTATTTAATAAGTCTATGTTGCTGAAATGAGCCTATTTAATCAGCGTAAGTTGCTGAAATAAGCCTATTTAATAAGCCCAAGTTGCTGAAATAAGCCTATTTAATAAGGCTATTTAATAAGCCTAAGTTGCTGAAATAAGCCTATTTAATAAGCGTAATTTGCTGAAATAAGGCTACTTAATAAGTCTAAGTTGCTGAAATAAGCCTATTTAATAAGCCTAAGTTGCTGAAATAAGCCTATTTAATAAGCCTAAGTTGCTGAAATAAGCCTATTTAATAGGCCTATCTAATAAGTCTAAGTTGCAGAAATAAGCATATTTCATAAGCCTATTTAATGATCCTAAGTTGCTGAAATGTCTATTTAATAAGTCGATTTAATAAGTCTAATTTGCTAAAATAAGCCTATTTAATAAGGCTATTTAATAAGCCTAAGTTGCTGAAATAAGCCTATTTAATGAGGCTATTTAATGAGCCTAAGTTGCTGAAATAAGCCTATTTAATAAGCCTAAGTTTCTGAACTAAGCCTATTTAAAAAGGTCTATTTAATAAGTCTAAGTTGCTGAAATAAACCTATTTAAAAATGCTATTTAATACGCCTAAGTTGCTGAAATAAACCTGATTAATAAGGCTATTTAATAAGCATAAGTTGCTGAAATAAGCCTATTTAATAAGACTACGTTGCTGAACTAAGCCTATATAAAAAAGTCTATTTAATAAGTCTAAGTTGCTGAAATAAACCTATTTAAAAATGCTATTTAATAAGCCTAAATTGCTGAAATAAACCTGTTTAATAAGGCTATTTAATAAGCATAAGTTGCTGAAATAAGCCTATTTAATAAGCCTAAGCTGCTGAAATAAGCCTATTTAATAAGGCTATTTAATAAGTCTAAGTTGCTGAAATAAACCTATTTAATAAGCCTAAGTTGCTAAAATAAGCCTATTTAATGAGGCTATTTAATAAGTCTATTTAATAAGCCTATTTAATAAGCCTATTTAATAAGCCTATTTAATAAGCCTAAGTTGCTGAATATGCCTATTTAATAAGCCTAAGTTGCGTAAATAAGCCTATTTAATAAATCTAAGTTGCTGAAATAAGGCTATTTAATAAGCCTAAGTTGCTGAAATAAGCCTATTTAATAAGCCTAAGTTGCTGAAATAAGGCTATTTAATAAGTCTAAGTTGCTGAAATAAGCCTATTTAATCAGCGTAAGTTGCTGAAATGAGCCTATTTAATAAGCCCAAGTTGCTGAAATAAGCCTATTTAATAAAGCTATTTAATAAGCCTAAGTTGCTGAAATAAGCCTATTTAATAAGCGTAATTTGCTGAAATAAGGCTACTTAATAAGTCTAAGTTGCTGAAATAAGCCTATTTAATAAGCCTAAGTTGCTGAAATAAGCCTATTTAATAAGCCTAAGTTGCTGAAATAAGCCTATTTAATAGGCCTATCTAATAAGTCTAAGTTGCAGAAATAAGCATATTTCATAAGCCTATTTAATGATCCTAAGTTGCTGAAATGTCTATTTAATAAGTCGATTTAATAAGTCTAAGTTGCTAAAATAAGCCTATTTAATAAGGCTATTTAATAAGCCTAAGTTGCTGAAATACGCCTATTTAATGAGGCTATTTAATGAGCCTAAGTTGCTGAAATAAGCCTATTTAATAAGCCTAAGTTTCTGAACTAAGCCTATTTAAAAAGATCTATTTAATAAGTCTAAGTTGCTGAAATAAACCTATTTAAAAATGCTATTTAATACGCCTAAGTTGCTGAAATAAACCTGATTAATAAGGCTATTTAATAAGCATAAGTTGCTGAAATAAGCCTATTTAATAAGCCTACGTTGCTGAACTAAGCCTATATAAAAAGGTCTATTTAATAAGTCTAAGTTGCTGAAATAAACCTATTTAAAAATGCTATTTAATAAGACTAAATTGCTGAAATAAACCTGTTTAATAAGGCTATTTAATAAGCATAAGTTGCTGAAATAAGCCTATTTAATAAGCCTAAGTTGCTGAAATAAGCCTATTTAATAAGGCTATTTAATGAGTCTAAGTTGCTGAAATAAACCTATTTAATAAGCCTAAGTTGCTAAAATAAGCCTATTTAATGAGGCTATTTAATCAGTCTATTTAATAAGCCTATTTAATACGCCTATTTAATAAGCCTATTTAATAAGCCTATTTAATAAGCCTAAGTTGCTGAATAAGCCTATTTAATAATCCTAAGTTGCTGAAATAAGCCTATTTAATAAGTCTAAGTTGCTGAAATAAGGCTATTTAATAAGCCTAAGTTGCTGAAATAAGCCTATTTAATAAGCCTAAGTTGCTGAAATAAGGCTATTTAATAAGTCTAAGTTGCTGAAATAAGCCTATTTAATAAGCCTATGTTGCTGATATAAGTATATTTAATGAGCATAAGTTGCCGAAATAAACCTATTTAATAAGTCTAAGTTGCTGAAATAAGGCTATTTAATAAGTCTAAGTTGCTGAAATGAGCCTATTTAATCAGCGTAAGTTGCTGAAATAAGCCTATTTAATAAGCCCAAGTTGCTGAAATAAGCCTATTTAATAGGCCTATTTAATAAGCCTAAGTTGCTGAATAAGCCTATTTAATAAGCCTAAGTTGCTGAAATAAGCCTATTTAATAAGCGTAATTTGCTGAAATAAGGCTATTTAATAAGTCTAAGTTGCTGAAATAAGCCTATTTAATAAGCCTAAGTTGCTGAAATAAGCCTATTTAATAAACCTAAGTTGCTGAAATAAGCCTATTTAATAGGCCTATCTAATAAGTCTAAGTTGCAGAAATAAGCATATTTCATAAGCCTATTTAATGAGCCTAAGTTGCTGAAATGTCTATTTAATAAGTCGATTTAATAGGTCTAAGTTGCTAAAATAAGCCTATTTAATAAGGCTATTTAATAAGCCTAAGTTGCTGAAATAAGCCTATTTAATGAGGCTATTTAATGAGCCTAAGTTGCTGAAATAAGCCTATTTAATAAGCCTAAGTTTCTGAACTAAGGCTATTTAAAAAGGTCTATTTAATAAGTCTAAGTTGCTGAAATAAACCTATTTAAAAATGCTATTTAATACGCCTAAGTTGCTGAAATAAACCTGATTAATAAGGCTATTTAATAAGCATAAGTTGCTGAAATAAGCCTATTTAATAGGCCTACGTTGCTGAACTAAGCCTACAAAAAACGGTCTATTTAATAAGTCTAAGTTGCTGAAATAAACCTATTTAAAAATGCTATTTAATAAGACTAAATTGCTGAAATAAACCTGTTTAATAAGGCTATTTAATAAGCATAAGTTGCTGAAATAAGCCTATTTAATAAGCCTAAGTTGCTGAAATAAGCCTATTTAATAAGGCTATTTAATGAGTCTAAGTTGGTGAAATAAACCTATTTAATAAGCCTAAGTTGCTAAAATAAGCCTATTTAATGAGGCTATTTAATCAGTCTATTTAATAAGCCTATTTAATACGCCTATTTAATAAGCCTATTTAATAAGCCTATTTAATAAGCCTAAGTTGCTGAATAAGCCTATTTAATAAGCCTAAGTTGCTGAAATAAGCCTATTTAATAAGTCTAAGTTGCTGAAATAAGGCTATTTAATAAGCCTAAGTTGCTGAAATAAGCCTATTTAATAAGCCTAAGTTGCTGAAATAAGGCTATTTAATAAGTCTAAGTTGCTGAAATAAGCCTATTTAATAAGCCTATGTTGCTGATATAAGTATATTTAATGAGCATAAGTTGCCGAAATAAACCTATTTAATAAGTCTAAGTTGCTGAAATAAGGCTATTTAATAAGTCTAAGTTGCTGAAATGAGCCTATTTAATCAGCGTAAGTTGCTGAAATAAGCCTATTTAATAAGCCCAAGTTGCTGAAATAAGCCTATTTAATAGGCCTATTTAATAAGCCTAAGTTGCTGAATAAGCCTATTTAATAAGCCTAAGTTGCTGAAATAAGCCTATTTAATAAGCGTAATTTGCTGAAATAAGGCTATTTAATAAGTCTAAGTTGCTGAAATAAGCCTATTTAATAAGCCTAAGTTGCTGAAATAAGCCTATTTAATAAACCTAAGTTGCTGAAATAAGCCTATTTAATAGGCCTATCTAATAAGTCTAAGTTGCAGAAATAAGCATATTTCATAAGCCTATTTAATGAGCCTAAGTTGCTGAAATGTCTATTTAATAAGTCGATTTAATAGGTCTAAGTTGCTAAAATAAGCCTATTTAATAAGGCTATTTAATAAGCCTAAGTTGCTGAAATAAGCCTATTTAATGAGGCTATTTAATGAGCCTAAGTTGCTGAAATAAGCCTATTTAATAAGCCTAAGTTTCTGAACTAAGGCTATTTAAAAAGGTCTATTTAATAAGTCTAAGTTGCTGAAATAAACCTATTTAAAAATGCTATTTAATACGCCTAAGTTGCTGAAATAAACCTGATTAATAAGGCTATTTAATAAGCATAAGTTGCTGAAATAAGCCTATTTAATAGGCCTACGTTGCTGAACTAAGCCTACAAAAAACGGTCTATTTAATAAGTCTAAGTTGCTGAAATAAACCTATTTAAAAATGCTATTTAATAAGCCTAAATTGGTGAAATAAACCTGTTTAATAAGGCTATTTAATAAGCATAAGTTGCTGAAATAAGCCTATTTAATAAGCCTAAGTTGCTGAAATAAGCCTATTTAATAAGGCTATTTAATAAGTCTAAGTTGCAGAAATAAATATATTTAATAATGGTATTTAATACGTCTAAGTTGCTGAAATAAGCATATCTAATAAGCCTAAGTTGCTAAAATAAGCCTATTTAATAGGCCTATCTAATAAGTCTAAGTTGCAGAAATAAGCATATTTCATAAGCCTATTTAATGAGCCTAAGTTGCTGAAATGTCTATTTAATAAGTCGATTTAATAAGTCTAAGTTGCTAAAATAAGCCTATTTAATAAGGCTATTTAATAAGCCTAAGTTGCTGAAATAAACCTGTTTAATAAGGCTATTTAATAAGCATAAGTTGCTGAAATAAGCCTATTTAATAAGCCTAAGTTGCTGAAGTAAGCCTATTTAATAAGGCTATTTAATAAGTCTAAGTTGCTGAAATAAACCTATTTAAAAAGTCTACTTTGCTCAAATACGCCTATTTAATGAGGCTATTTAATAAGTCTATTTAATAAGCCTATTTAATACGCCTATTTAATAAGCCTATTTAATAAGCCTATTTAATGAGCCTATTTAATAAGCCTATTTAATAAGCCTATTTATTGAGCCTATTTAATAAGCCTATTTAATAAGCCTATTTAATAAGCCTATTTATTGAGCCTATTTAATAAGTCTATTTAATAAGCCTATTTAATAAGCCTATTTAATGAGTATTTAATGAGCCTATTTAATCAGTCTATTTAATAAGCCTATTTAATACGCCTATTTAATAAGTCTAAGTTGCTGAAATAAGCCTATTTAATAAGCCTAAGTTGCTGAAAAGCCTATTTCATAAGTCTAAGTTGCTAAAATAAGCCTTTTTAATAAGTCTAAGTTGCTGAAATAAGCCTATTTAATAAGCCTAAGTTGCTGAAATAAGCCTATTTAATAAGGCTATTTAATAAGCCTAAGTTGCTGAATAAGCCTATTTAATAAGTCTAAGTTGCTGAACTAAGGCTATTTAATAAGCCTAAGTTGCGGAAATGAGCCTATTTAATAAGCCTAAGTTGCTGAAATAAGGCTATTTAATAAGTCTCAGTTGCTGAAATAAACCTATTTAATAAGCCTAAGTTGCTGAAATAAGCCTATTTAATATGCCTATCTAATAAGTCTAAGTTGCAGAAATAAGCATATTTCATAAGCCTATTTAATGAGCCTAAGTTGCTGAAATCTATATTTAATAAGTCGATTTAATAAGTCTAAGTTGCTAAAATAAGCCTATTTAATAGGCCTATCTAATAAGTCTAAGTTGCAGAAATAAGCATATTTCATAAGCCTATTTAATGAGCCTAAGTTGCTGAAATGTCTATTTAATAAGTCGATTTAATAAGTCTAAGTTGCTAAAATAAGCCTATTTAATAAGGCTATTTAATAAGTCTAAGTTGCTAAAATAAGCCTATTTAATAAGGCTATTTAATAAGCCTAAGTTGCTGAAATAAGCCTATTTAATGAGGCTATTTAATGAGCCTAAGTTGCTGAAATAAGCCTATTTAATAAGCCTAAGTTTCTGAACTAAGCCTATTTAAAAAGGTCTATTTAATAAGTCTAAGTTGCTGAAATAAACCTATTTAAAAATGCTATTTAATACGCCTAAGTTGCTGAAATAAACCTGATTAATAAGGCTATTTAATAAGCATAAGTTGCTGAAATAAGCCTATATAATAAGGCTACGTTGCTGAACTAAGCCTATATAAAAAGGTCTATTTAATAAGTCTAAGTTGCTGAAATAAACCTATTTAAAAATGCTATTTAATAAGCCTAAATTGCTGAAATAAACCTGTTTAATAAGGCTATTTAATAAGCATAAGTTGCTGAAATAAGCCTATTTAATAAGCCTAAGTTGCTGAAATAAGCCTATTTAATAAGGCTATTTAATAAGTCTAAGTTGCTGAAATAAACCTATTTAATAAGCCTAAGTTGCTAAAATAAGCCTATTTAATGAGGCGATTTTATAAGTCTATTTAATAAGCCTATTTAATACGCCTATTTAATAAGCCTATTTAATAAGCCTATTTAATAAGCCTAAGTTGCTGAATAAGCCTATTTAATAAGCCTAAGTTGCTGAAATAAGCCTATTTAATAAGTCTAAGTTGCTGAAATAAGGCTATTTAATAAGCCTAAGTTGCTGAAATAAGCCTATTTAATAAGCCTAAGTTGCTGAAATAAGGCTATTTAAAAAGTCTAAGTTGCTGAAATAAGCCTATTTAATAAGCCTATGTTACTGAAATAAGTATATTTAATGAGCATAAGTTGCTGAAATAAACCTATGTAATAAGTCTAAGTTGCTGAAATAAGGCTATTTAATAAGTCTAAGTTGCTAAAATGAGCCTATTTAATCAGCGTAAGTTGCTGAAATAAGCCTATTTAATAGGCCTATTTAATAAGCCTAAGTTGCTGAATAAGCCTATTTAATAAGCCTAAGTTGCTGAAATAAGCCTATTTAATAAGGCTATTTAATAAGTCTAAGTTGCTGAAATAAACCTATTTAAAAAGCCTACTTTGCTCAAATACGCCTATTTAATGAGGCTATTTAATAAGTCTATTTAATAAGCCTATTTAATACGCCTATTTAATAAGCCTATTTAATAAGCCTATTTAATGAGCCTATTTAATAAGCCTATTTAATAAGCCTATTTATTGAGCCTATTTAATAAGCCTATTTAATAAGCCTATTTAATAAGCCTATTTATTGAGCCTATTTAATAAGTCTATTTAATAAGCCTATTTAATAAGCCTATTTAATGAGTATTTAATGAGCCTATTTAATCAGTCTATTTAATAAGCCTATTTAATACGCCTATTTAATAAGTCTAAGTTGCTGAAATAAGCCTATTTAATAAGCCTAAGTTGCTGAAAAGCCTATTTCATAAGTCTAAGTTGCTAAAATAAGCCTTTTTAATAAGTCTAAGTTGCTGAAATAAGCCTATTTAATAAGCCTAAGTTGCTGAAATAAGCCTATTTAATAAGGCTATTTAATAAGCCTAAGTTGCTGAATAAGCCTATTTAATAAGTCTAAGTTGCTGAACTAAGGCTATTTAATAAGCCTAAGTTGCTGAAATGAGCCTATTTAATAAGCCTAAGTTGCTGAAATAAGGCTATTTAATAAGTCTCAGTTGCTGAAATAAACCTATTTAATAAGCCTAAGTTGCTGAAATAAGCCTATTTAATATGCCTATCTAATAAGTCTAAGTTGCAGAAATAAGCATATTTCATAAGCCTATTTAATGAGCCTAAGTTGCTGAAATCTATATTTAATAAGTCGATTTAATAAGTCTAAGTTGCTAAAATAAGCCTATTTAATAAGGCTATTTAATAAGCCTAAGTTGCTGAAATAAGCCTATTTAATGAGGCTATTTAATGAGCCTAAGTTGCTGAAATAAACCTATTTAATAAGCCTAAGTTTCTGAACTAAGGCTATTTAAAAAGGTCTATTTAATAAGTCTAAGTTGCTGAAATAAACCTATTTAAAAATGCTATTTAATAAGCCTAAGTTGCTGAAATAAACCTGATTAATAAGGCTATTTAATAAGCATAAGTTGCTGAAATAAGCCTATTTAATAAGCCTACGTTGCTGAACTAAGCCTATATAAAACGGTCTATTTAATAAGTCTAAGTTGCTTAAATAAACCTATTTAAAAATGCTATTTAATAAGCCTAAATTGCTGAAATAAACCTGTTTAATAAGGCTATTTAATAAGCATAAGTTGCTGAAATAAGCCTATTTAATAAGCCTAAGTTGCTGAAATAAGCCTATTTAATAAGGCTATTTAATAAGTCTAAGTTGCAGAAATAAACCTATTTAATAATGCTATTTAATACGCCTAAGTTGCTGAAATAAGCATATCTAATAAGCCTAAGTTGATAAAATAAGCCTATTTAATAGGCCTATCTAATAAGTCTAAGTTGCAGAAATAAGCATATTTCATAAGCCTATTTAATGAGCCTAAGTTGCTGAAATGTCTATTTAATAAGTCGATTTAATAAGTCTAAGTTGCTAAAATAAGCCTATTTAATAAGGCTATTTAATAAGTCTAAGTTGCTAAAATAAGCCTATTTAATAAGGCTATTTAATGAGCCTAAGTTGCTGAAATAAGCCTATTTAATGAGGCTATTTAATGAGCCTAAGTTGCTGAAATAAGCCTATTTAATAAGCCTAAGTTTCTGAACTAAGCCTATTTAAAAAGGTCTATTTAATAAGTCTAAGTTGCTGAAATAAACCTATTTAAAAATGCTATTTAATACGCCTAAGTTGCTGAAATAATCCTGATTAATAAGGCTATTTAATAAGCATAAGTTGCTGAAATAAGCCTATATAATAAGCCTACGTTGCTGAACTAAGCCTATATAAATAGGTCTATTTAATAAGTCTAAGTTGCTGAAATAAACCTATTTAAAAATGCTATTTAATAAGCCTAAATTGCTGAAATAAACCTGTTTAATAAGGCTATTTAATAAGCATAAGTTGCTGAAATAAGCCTATTTAATAAGCCTAAGTTGCTGAAATAAGCCTATTTAATAAGGCTATTTAATAAGTCTAAGTTGCTGAAATAAACCTATTTAATAAGCCTAAGTTGCTAAAATAAGCCTATTTAATGAGGCTATTTAATAAGTCTATTTAATAAGCCTATTTAATACGCCTATTTAATAAGCCTATTTAATAAGCCTATTTAATAAGCCTAAGTTGCTGAATAAGCCTATTTAATAAGCCTAAGTTGCTGAAATAAGCCTATTTAATAAGTCTAAGTTGCTGAAATAAGGCTATTTAATAAGCCTAAATTGCTGAAATAAGCCTATTTAATAAGCTTAAGTTGCTGAAATAAGGCTATTTAATAAGTCTAAGTTGCTGAAATAAGCCTATTTAATAAGCCTATGTTGCTGAAATAAGTATATTTAATGAGCATAAGTTGCTGAAATAAACCTATTTAATAAGTCTAAGTTGCTGAAATAAGGCTATTTAATAAGTCTAAGTTGCTGAAATGAGCCTATTTAATCAGCGTAAGTTGCTGAAATAAGCCTATTTAATAAGCCTAATTTGCTTAAAAAAGCCTATTTAATAGGCCTATCTAATAAGTCTAAGTTGCAGAAATAAGCATATTTCATAAGCCTATTTAATGAGCCTAAGTTGCTGAAATGTCTATTTAATAAGTCGATTTAATAAGTCTAAGTTGCTAAAATAAGCCTATTTAATAAGCCTATTTAATAAGCCTAGGTTGCTGAAATAAGCCTATTTAATGAGGCTATTTAATGAGCCTAAGTTGCTGAAATAAGCCTATTTAATAAGCCTAAGTTTCTGAACTAAGGCTATTTAAAAAGGTCTATTTAATAAGTCTAAGTTGCTGAAATAAACCTATTTAAAAATGCTATTTAATACGCCTAAGTTGCTGAAATAAACCTGATTAATAAGGCTATTTAATAAGCATAAGTTGCTTAAATAAGCCTATTTAATAAGCCTACGTTGCTGAACTAAGCCTATATAAAATGGTCTATTTAATAAGTCTAAGTTGCTGAAATAAACCTATTTAAAAATGCTATTTAATAAGCCCAAATTGCTGAAATAAACCTGTTTAATAAGGCTATTTAATAAGCATAAGTTGCTGAAATAAGCCTATTTAATAAGCCTAAGTTGCTGAAATAAGCCTATTTAATAAGGCTATTTAATAAGTCTAAGTTGCAGAAATAAACTTATTTAATAATGCTATTTAATACGCCTAAGTTGCTGAAATAAGCATATCTAATAAGCCTAAGTTGCTGAAATAAGCCTATTTAATAAGGCTATTTAATAAGTCTAAGTTGCTGAAATAAACCTATTTAATAAGCCTAAGTTGCTAAAATAAGCCTATTTAATGAGGCTATTTAATAAGTCTATTTAATAAGCCTATTTAATACGCCTATTTAATAAGCCTATTTAATAAGCCTATTTAATAAGCCTAAGTTGCTGAATAAGCCTATTTAATAAGCCTAAGTTGCTGAAATAAGCCTATTTAATAAGTCTAAGTTGCTGAAATAAGGCTATTTAATAAGCCTAAATTGCTGAAATAAGCCTATTTAATAAGCTTAAGTTGCTGAAATAAGGCTATTTAATAAGTCTAAGTTGCTGAAATAAGCCTATTTAATAAGCCTATGTTGCTGAAATAAGTATATTTAATGAGCATAAGTTGCTGAAATAAACCTATTTAATAAGTCTAAGTTGCTGAAATAAGGCTATTTAATAAGTCTAAGTTGCTGAAATGAGCCTTTTTAATCAGCGTAAGTTGCTGAAATAAGCCTATTTAATAAGCCTAATTTGCTTAAAAAAGCCTATTTAATAGGCCTATCTAATAAGTCTAAGTTGCAGAAATAAGCATATTTCATAAGCCTATTTAATGAGCCTAAGTTGCTGAAATATCTATTTAATAAGTCGATTTAATAAGTCTAAGTTGCTAAAATAAGCCTATTTAATAAGCCTATTTAATAAGCCTAGGTTGCTGAAATAAGCCTATTTAATGAGGCTATTTAATGAGCCTAAGTTGCTGAAATAAGCCTATTTAAGAAGCCTAAGTTTCTGAACTAAGGCTATTTAAAAAGGTCTATTTAATAAGTCTAAGTTGCTGAAATAAACCTATTTAAAAATGCTATTTAATACGCCTAAGTTGCTGAAATAAACCTGATTAATAAGGCTATTTAATAAGCATAAGTTGCTTAAATAAGCCTATTTAATAAGCCTACGTTGCTGAACTAAGCCTATATAAAATGGTCTATTTAATAAGTCTAAGTTGCTGAAATAAACCTATTTAAAAATGCTATTTAATAAGCCCAAATTGCTGAAATAAACCTGTTTAATAAGGCTATTTAATAAGCATAAGTTGCTGAAATAAGCCTATTTAATAAGCCTAAGTTGCTGAAATAAGCCTATTTAATAAGGCTATTTAATAAGTCTAAGTTGCAGAAATAAACTTATTTAATAATGCTATTTAATACGCCTAAGTTGCTGAAATAAGCATATCTAATAAGCCTAAGTTGCTAAAATAAGCCTATTTAATAGGCCTATCTAATAAGTCTAAGTTGTAGAAATAAGCATATTTCATAAGCCTATTTAATGAGCCTAAGTTGCTGAAATGTCTATTTAATAAGTCGATTTAATAAGTCTAAGTTGCTAAAATAAGCCTATTTAATAACGCTATTTAATAAGCCTAAGTTGCTGAAATAAGCTTATTTAATAAGGCTATTTAATGAGCCTAAGTTGCTGAAATAAGCCTATTTAATAAAACGAAGTTTTTGAACTAAGCCTATTTAAAAAGGTATATTTAATAAGTCTAAGTTGCTGAAATAAACCTATTTAAAAATGCTACTTAATAAGACTAAGTTGCTGAAATAAACCTGTTTAATAAGGCTATTTAATAAGCATAAGTTGCTGAAATAAGCCTATTTAATAAGCCTAAGTTGCTGAAATAAGCCTATTTAATAAGGCTATTTAATAAGTCTAAGTTGCTGAAATAAACCTATTTAAAAAGCCTACTTTGCTCAAATAAGCCTATTTAATGAGGCTATTTAATAAGTCTATTTACTAGGCCTATTTAATACGCCTATTTAATAAGCCTATTTAATAAGCCTATTTAATGAGCCTATTTAATAGGCCTATTTAATAAGCCTATTTATTGAGCCTATTTAATAAGCCTATTTAATAAGCCTATTTAATAAGCCTATTTATTGAGCCTATTTAATAAGTCTATTTAATGAGCCTATTTAATCAGTCTATTTAATAAGCCTATTTAATACGCCTATTTAATAAGTCTAAGTTGCTGAAATAAGCCTATTTAATAAGCCTAAGTTGCTGAAAAGCCTATTTCATAAGCCTAAGTTGCTGAAATAAGCCTTTTTAATAAGTCTAAGTTGCTGAAATAAGCCTATTTAATAAGCCTAAGTTGCTGAAATAAGCCTATTTAATAAGGCTATTTAATAAGCCTAAGTTGCTGAATAAGCCTATTTAATAAGTCTAAGTTGCTGAACTAAGGCTATTTAATAAGCCTAAGTTGCTGAAATGAGCCTATTTAATAAGTCTAAGTTGCTGAAATAAGGCTATTTAATAAGTCTAAGTTGCTGAAATAAACCTATTTAATAAGCCTAAGTTGCTGAAATAAGCCTATTTAATATGCCTATCTAATAAGTCTAAGTTGCAGAAATAAGCATATTTCATAAGCCTATTTAATGAGCCTAAGTTGCTGAAATCTATATTTAATAAGTCGATTTAATAAGTCTAAGTTGCTAAAATAAGCCTATTTAATAAGGCTATTTAATAAGCCTAAGTTGCTGAAATAAGCATATTTAATAAGCCTAAGTTTCTGAACTAAGTCTATTTAAAAAGGTCTATTTAATAAGTATAAGTTGCTGAAATAAACCTATTTAAAAATGCTATTTAATACGCCTAAGTTGCTGAAATAAACCTGATTAATAAGGCTATTTAATAAGCATAAGTTGCTGAAATAAGCCTATTTAATAAGCCTACGTTGCTGAACTAAGCCTATATAAAAAGGTCTATTTAATAAGTCTAAGTTGCTTAAATAAACCTATTTAAAAATGCTATTTAATAAGCCTAAATTGCTGAAATAAACCTGTTTGATAAGGCTATTTAATATGCATACGTTGCTGAAATAAGCCTATTTAATGAACCTAAGTTGCTGAAATAAGCCTATTTAATAAGCCTATTTAATAAGCCTATTTAATGAGCCTATTTAATAGGCCTATTTAATAAGCCTATTTATTGAGCCTATTTAATAAGCCTATTTAATAAGCCTATTTAATAAGCCTATTTATTGAGCCTATTTAATAAGTCTATTTAATGAGCCTATTTAATCAGTCTATTTAATAAGCCTATTTAATACGCCTATTTAATAAGTCTAAGTTGCTGAAATAAGCCTATTTAATAAGCCTAAGTTGCTGAAAAGCCTATTTCATAAGCCTAAGTTGCTGAAATAAGCCTTTTTAATAAGTCTAAGTTGCTGAAATAAGCCTATTTAATAAGCCTAAGTTGCTGAAATAAGCCTATTTAATAAGGCTATTTAATAAGCCTAAGTTGCTGAATAAGCCTATTTAATAAGTCTAAGTTGCTGAACTAAGGCTATTTAATAAGCCTAAGTTGCTGAAATGAGCCTATTTAATAAGTCTAAGTTGCTGAAATAAGGCTATTTAATAAGTCTAAGTTGCTGAAATAAACCTATTTAATAAGCCTAAGTTGCTGAAATAAGCCTATTTAATATGCCTATCTAATAAGTCTAAGTTGCAGAAATAAGCATATTTCATAAGCCTATTTAATGAGCCTAAGTTGCTGAAATCTATATTTAATAAGTCGATTTAATAAGTCTAAGTTGCTAAAATAAGCCTATTTAATAAGGCTATTTAATAAGCCTAAGTTGCTGAAATAAGCATATTTAATAAGCCTAAGTTTCTGAACTAAGTCTATTTAAAAAGGTCTATTTAATAAGTATAAGTTGCTGAAATAAACCTATTTAAAAATGCTATTTAATACGCCTAAGTTGCTGAAATAAACCTGATTAATAAGGCTATTTAATAAGCATAAGTTGCTGAAATAAGCCTATTTAATAAGCCTACGTTGCTGAACTAAGCCTATATAAAAAGGTCTATTTAATAAGTCTAAGTTGCTTAAATAAACCTATTTAAAAATGCTATTTAATAGGCCTAAATTGCTGAAATAAACCTGTTTAATAAGGCTATTTAATATGCATAAGTTGCTGAAATAAGCCTATTTAATGAACCTAAGTTGCTGAAATAAGCCTATTTAATAAGGCTATTTAATAAGTCTAAGTTGCAGAAATAAACCTATTTAATAATGCTATTTAATACGCCTAAGTTGCTGAAATAAGCATATTTAATAAGTCTAAGTTGCTGAAATAAGCCTATTTAATAAGCCTAAGTTGCTGAAATAAGCCTATTTAATAAGCCTAAGTTGCTGAAATAAGCCTATTTAATAGGCCTATCTAATAAGTCTAAGTTGCAGAAATAAGCATATTTCATAAGCCTATTTAATGAGCCTAAGTTGCTGAAATGTCTATTTAACTAGTCGATTTAATAAGTCTAAGTTGCTAAAATGAACCTATTTAATAAGGCTATTTAATAAACCTAAGTGGCTGAAATAAGCCTATTTAATGAGGCTATTTAATGAGCCTAAGATGCTGAAATAAGCCTATTTAATAAGCCGAAGTTTCAGAACTAAGCCTATTTGAAAAGGTATATTTAATAAGTCTAAGTTGCTGAAATAAACCTATAAAAAATGCTACTTAATAAGCCTAAGTTGCTGAAATAAACCTATTTAAAAATTCTATTTAATAAGCCTAAGTTGCTGAAATAAGCCTATTTAATAAGGCTATTTAATAAGTCTAAGTTGCTGAAAAAAGCCTATTTAATAAGCCTAAGTTGCTAAAATAAGCCTATTTAATGAGGCTATTTAATAAGTCTATTTAATAAGCCTATTTATTAAGCCTATTTAATAAGCCTATTTATTAAGCCTATTTAATAAGTCTATTTAATAAGCCTATTTAATAAGCCTATTTAATAAACATATTTAATAAGCCTATTTATTAAGCCGATTTAATGAGCCTATTTAATAAGCCTATTTATTGAGCCTATTTAATAAGTCTATTTAATAAGCCTGTTTAATAAGCCTATGTAATAAGTATTTAATGAGCCTATTTAATAAGCCTAAGTTGCTGAATAAGCCTATTTAATAAGCCTAAGTTGCTGAAATAAGTCTATTTAATAAGCCTATTTAATAAGCCTAAGTTGCTGAATAAGCCTATTTTTATTAAGCCTAAGTTGCTGAAATAAGCCTATTTAATAAGCCCAAGTTGCTGAAATAAGCCTATTTAATAAGGCTATTTAATAAGCCTAAGTTGCTGAAATAAGCCTATTTAATAAGCATAAATTGCTGAAATAAGGCTATTTAATAAGTCTAAGTTGCTGAAATAAGCCTATTTAATAAGCCTAAGTTGCTGAAATAAGCCTATTTAATAAGCCTAAGTTGCTGAAATAAGCCTATTTAATAAGCCTATCTAATAAGTCTAAGTTTCAGAAATAAGCATATTTCATAAGCCTATTTAATGAGCCTAAGTTGCTGAAATGTCTATTTAACTAGTCGATTTAATAAGTCTAAGTTGCTAAAATAAGCCTATTTAATATGGCTATTTAATAAACCTAAGTTGCTGAAATAAGCCTATTTAATGAGGCTATTTAATGAGCCTAAGTTGCTGAAATAAGCCTATTTTATAAGCCTAAGTTTCTGAACTAAGCCTATTTAAAAAGGTCTATTTAATAAGTCTAAGTTGCTGAAATAAACCTATTTAAAAAATGCTATTTAATACGCCTAAGTTGCTGAAATAAACCTGATTAATAAGGCTGTTTAATAAGCATAAGTTGCTGAAATAAGCCTATTTAATAAGCCTACGTTGCTGAACTAAGCCTATATAAAAAAAAGTCTATTTAATAAGTCTAAGTTGCTGAAATAAACCTATTTAAAAATGCTATTTAATAAGCCTAAATTGCTGAAATAAACCTGTTTAATAAGGCTATTTAATAAGCATAAGTTGCTGAAATAAGCCTATTTAAAAAGCCTAAGCTGCTGAAATAAGCCTATTTAATAAGGCTATTTAATAAGTCTAAGTTGCTGAAATAAACCTATTTAATAAGCCTAAGTTGCTAAAATAAGCCTATTTAATGAGACTATTTAATAAGTCTATTTAATAAGCCTATTTAATACGCCTATTTAATAAGCCTATTTAATAAGCCTATTTAATAAGCCTACGTTGCTGAATAAGCCTATTTAATAAGCCTAAGTTGCTGAAATAAGCCTATTTAATAAGTCTAAGTTGCTGAAATAAGGCTATTTAATAAGCCTAAGTTGCTGAAAAAAGCCTATTTAATAAGCCTATGTTGCTGAAATAAGTATATTTAATGAGCATAAGTTGCTGAAATAAACCTATTTAATAAGTCTAAGTTGCTGAAATAAGGCTATTTAATAAGTCTAAGTTGCTGAAATAAGCCTATTTAATAAGCCTATGTTGCTGAAATAAGTATATTTGATGAGCATAAGTTGCTGAAATAAACCTATTTAATAAGTCTAAGTTGCTGAAATAAGGCTATTTAATAAGTCTAAGTTGCTGAAATGAGCCTATTTAATCAGCACAAGTTGCTGAAATAAGCCTATTTAATAAGCTCAATTTGCTGAAATAAGCCTATTTAATAAGGCTATTTAATAAGCCTAAGTTGCTGAAATGAGCCTATTTAATAAGCGTAATTTGCTGAAATAAGGCTATTTAATAAGTCTAAGTTGCTGAAATAAGCCTATTTAATAAGCCTAATTTGCTGGATGAAGCCTATTTAATAAGCCTAAGTTGCTGAAATAAGCCTATTTAATAGGCCTATCTAATAAGTCTAAGTTGCAGAAATAAGCATATTTCATAAGCCTATTTAATGAACCTAAGTTGCTGAAATGTCTATTTAAGAAGTCGATTTAATAAGTCTAAGTTGCTAAAATGAGCCTATTTAATAAGCCTAAGTTGCTAAAATAAGCCTATTTAATGAGACTATTTAATAAGTCTATTTAATAAGCCTATTTAATACGCCTATTTAATAAGCCTATTTAATAAGCCTATTTAATAAGCCTACGTTGCTGAATAAGCCTATTTAATAAGCCTAAGTTGCTGAAATAAGCCTATTTAATAAGTCTAAGTTGCTGAAATAAGGCTATTTAATTAGCCTAAGTTGCTGAAAAAAGCCTATTTAATAAGCCTATGTTGCTGAAATAAGTATATTTAATGAGCATAAGTTGCTGAAATAAACCTATTTAATAAGTCTAAGTTGCTGAAATAAGGCTATTTAATAAGTCTAAGTTGCTGAAATAAGCCTATTTAATAAGCCTATGTTGCTGAAATAAGTATATTTAATGAGCATAAGTTGCTGAAATAAACCTATTTAATAAGTCTAAGTTGCTGAAATAAGGCTATTTAATAAGTCTAAGTTGCTGAAATGAGCCTATTTAATCAGCACAAGTTGCTGAAATAAGCCTATTTAATAAGCTCAAGTTGCTGAAATAAGCCTATTTAATAAGGCTATTTAATAAGCCTAAGTTGCTGAAATGAGCCTATTTAATAAGCCTAATTTGCTGGATGAAGCCTATTTAATAAGCCTAAGTTGCTGAAATAAGCCTATTTAATAGGCCTATCTAATAAGTCTAAGTTGCAGAAATAAGCATATTTCATAAGCCTATTTAATGAACCTAAGTTGCTGAAATGTCTATTTAATAAGTCGATTTAATAAGTCTAAGTTGCTAAAATAAGCCTATTTAATAAGGCTATTTAATAAGCCTAAGTTGCTGAAATAAGCCTATTTAATGAGGCTATTTAATGAGCCTAAGTTGCTGAAATAAGCCTATTTAATAAGCCTAAGTTTCTGAACTAAGCCTATTTAAAAAGGTCTATTTAATAAATCTAAGTTGCTGAAATAAACCTATTTAAAAATGCTATTTAATACGCCTAAGTTGCTGAAATAAACCTGATTAATAAGGCTATTTAATAAGCATAAGTTGCTGAAATAAGCCTATTTAATAAGCCTACGTTGCTGAACTAAGCCTATATAAAATGGTCTATTTAATAAGTCTAAGTTGCTGAAATAAACCTATTTAAAAATGCTATTTAATAAGCCTAAATTGGTGAAATAAACCTGTTTAATAAGGCTATTTAATAAGCATAAGTTGCTGAAATAAGCCTATTTAATAAGCCTAAGTTGCTGAAATAAGCCTATTTAATAAGGCTATTTAATAAGTCTAAGTTGCAGAAATAAACCTATTTAATAATGCTATTTAATACGCCTAAGTTGCTGAAATAAGCATATCTAATAAGCCTAAGTTGCTAAAATAAGCCTATTTAATAGGCCTATCTAATAAGTCCAAGTTGCAGAAATAAGCATATTTCATAAGCCTATTTAATGAGCCTAAGTTGCTTAAATGTCTATTTAATAAGTCGATTTAATAAGTCTAAGTTGCTAAAATAAGCCTATTTAATAAGGCTATTTAATAAGTCTAAGTTGCTGAAATAAGCCTATTTAATAAGCCGAAGTTTCTGAACTAAGCCTATTTAAAAAGGTATATTTAATAAGTCTAAGTTGCTGAAATAAACCTATTTAAAAATGCTACTTAATAAGCCTAAGTTGCTGAAATAAACCTGTTTAATAAGGCTAATTAATAAGCATAAGTTGCTGAAATAAGCCTATTTAATAAGCCTAAGTTGCTGAAGTAAGCCTATTTAATAAGGCTATTTAATAAGTCTAAGTTGCTGAAATAAACCTATTTAAAAAGCCTACTTTGCTCAAATAAGCCTATTTAATTAGGCTATTTAATAAGTCTATTTAATAAGCCTATTTAATAAGCATATTTAATAAGCCTATTTAATAAGCCTATTTAATGAGCCTATTTAATAAGCCTATTTAATAAGCCTATTTATTGAGCCTATTTAATGAGCCTATTTAATAAGCCTATTTAATAAGCCTATTTATTGAGCCTATTTAATAAGTCTATTTAATAAGCCTATTTAATAAGCCTATTTAATGAGTATTTAATGAGCCTATTTAATCAGTCTATTTAATAAGCCTATTTAATAGGCCTATTTAATAAGTCTAAGTTGCTGAAATAAGCCTATTTAATAAGCCTAAGTTGCTGAAAAGCCTATTTCATAAGCCTAAGTTGCTGAAATAAGCCTATTTAATAAGCCTAAGTTGCTGAAATAAGCCTATTTAATAAGGCTATTTAATAAGTCTAAGTTGCAGAAATAAACCTATTTAATAATGCTATTTAATACGCCTAAGTTGCTGAAATAAGCATATCTAATAAGCCTAAGTTGCTAAAATAAGCCTATTTAATAGGCCTATCTAATAAGTCTAAGTTGCAGAAATAAGCATATTTCATAAGCCTATTTAATGAGCCTAAGTTGCTTAAATGTCTATTTAATAAGTCGATTTAATAAGTCTAAGTTGCTAAAATAAGCCTATTTAATAAGGCTATTTAATAAGCCTAAGTTGCTGAAGTAAGCCTATTTAATAAGGCTATTTAATAAGTGTAAGTTGCTGAAATAAACCTATTTAAAAAGCCTACTTTGCTCAAATAAGCCTATTTAATGAGGCTATTTAATAAGTCTATTTAATAAGCCTATTTAATACGCCTATTTAATAAGCCTATTTAATAAGCCTATTTAATGAGCCTATTTAATAAGCCTATTTAATAAGCCTATTTATTGAGCCTATTTAATAAGCCTATTTAATAAGCCTATTTAATAAGCCTATTTATTGAGCCTATTTAATAAGTCTATTTAATAAGCCTATTTAATAAGCCTATTTAATGAGTATTTAATGAGCCTATTTAATCAGTCTATTTAATAAGCCTATTTAATAGGCCTATTTAATAAGTCTAATTTGCTGAAATAAGCCTATTTTATAAGCCTAAGTTGCTGAAAAGTCTATTTCATAAGCCTAAGTTGCTGAAATAAGCCTTTTTAATAAGTCTAAGTTGCTGAAATAAGCCTATTTAATAAGCCTAAGTTGCTGAAATAAGCCTATTTAATAAGGCTATTTAATAAGCCTAAGTTGCTGAATAAGCCTATTTAATAAGTCTAAGTTGCTGAACTAAGGCTATTTAATAAACCTAAGTTGCTGAAATGAGCCTATTTAAAAAGCCTAAGTTGCTGAAATAAGGCTATTTAATAAGTCTAAGTTGCTGAAATAAACCTATTTAATAAGCCTAAGTTGCTGAAATAAGCCTATTTAATAGGCCTATCTAATAAGTCTAAGTTGCTGAAATAAGCCTATTTAATGAGGCTATTTAATGAGCCTAAGTTGCTGAAGTAAGCCTATTTAATAAGCCTAAGTTTCTGAACTAAGCCTATTTAAAAAGGTATATTTAATAAGTCTAAGTTGCTGAAATAAACCTATTTAAAAATGCTATTTAATACGCCTAAGTTGCTGAAATAAACCTGATTAATAAGGCTATTTAATAAGCATAAGTTGCTGAAATAAGCCTATTTAATAAGCCTACGTTGCTGAACTAAGCCTATATAAAAAGGTCTATTTAATAAGTCTAAGTTGCTGAAATAAACCTATTTTAAAATGCTATTTAATAAGCCTAAATTGCTGAAATAAACCTGTTTAATAAGGCTATTTAATAAGCATAAGTTGCTGAAATAAGCCTATTTAATAAGCCTAAGTTGCTGACATAAGCCTATTTAATAAGGCTATTTAATAAGTCTAAGTTGCTGAAATAAACCTATTTAATAAGCCTAAGTTGCTAAAATAAGCCTATTTAATGAGGCTATTTAATAAGTCTATTTAATAAGCCTATTTAATACGCCTATTTAATAAGCCTATTTAATAAGCCTATTTAATGAGCCTATTTAATAAGCCTATTTAATAAGCCTATTTATTGAGCCTATTTAATAAGCCTATTTAATAAGCCTATTTAATAAGCCTATTTATTGAGCCTATTTAATAAGTCTATTTAATAAGCCTATTTAATAAGCCTATTTAATGAGTATTTAATGAGCCTATTTAATCAGTCTATTTAATAAGCCTATTTAATAGGCCTATTTAATAAGTCTAAGTTGCTGAAATAAGCCTATTTAATAAGCCTAAGTTGCTGAAAAGCCTATTTCATAAGCCTAAGTTGCTGAAATAAGCCTTTTTAATAAGTCTAAGTTGCTGAAATAAGCCTATTTAATAAGCCTAAGTTGCTGAAATAAGCCTATTTAATAAGGCTATTTAATAAGCCTAAGTTGCTGAATAAGCCTATTTAATAAGTCTAAGTTGCTGAACTAAGGCTATTTAATAAACCTAAGTTGCTGAAATGAGCCTATTTAAAAAGCCTAAGTTGCTGAAATAAGGCTATTTAATAAGTCTAAGTTGCTGAAATAAAACTATTTAATAAGCCTAAGTTGCTGAAATAAGCCTATTTAATAGGCCTATCTAATAAGTCTAAGTTGCTGAAATAAGCCTATTTAATGAGGCTATTTAATGAGCCTAAGTTGCTGAAATAAGCCTATTTAATAAGCCTAAGTTTCTGAACTAAGCCTATTTAAAAAGGTATATTTAATAAGTCTAAGTTGCTGAAATAAACCTATTTAAAAATGCTATTTAATACGCCTAAGTTGCTGAAATAAACCTGATTAATAAGGCTATTTAATAAGCATAAGTTGCTGAAATAAGCCTATTTAATAAGCCTACGTTGCTGAACTAAGCCTATATAAAAAGGTCTATTTAATAAGTCTAAGTTGCTGAAATAAACCTATTTTAAAATGCTATTTAATAAGCCTAAATTGCTGAAATAAACCTGTTTAATAAGGCTATTTAATAAGCATAAGTTGCTGAAATAAGCCTATTTAATAAGCCTAAGTTGCTGAAATAAGCCTATTTAATAAGGCTATTTAATAAGTCTAAGTTGCAGAAATAAACCTATTTAATAATGCTATTTAATACGCCTAAGTTGCTGAAATAAGCATATTTAATAAGCCTAAGTTGCTAAAATAAGCCTATTTAATAGGCCTATCTAATAAGTCTAAGTTGCAGAAATAAGCATATTTCATAAGCCTATTTAATGAGCCTAAGTTGCTGAAATGTCTATTTAATAAGTCGATTTAATAAGTCTAAGTTGCTAAAATAAGCCTATTTAATAAGGCTATTTAATAAGCCTAAGTTGCTGAAATAAGCCTATTTAATAAGGCTATTTAATGAGCCTAAGTTGCTGAAATAAGCCTATTTAATAAGCCGTAGTTTCTGAACTAAGCCTATTTAAAAAGGTATATTTAGTAAGTCTAAGTTGCTGAAATAAACCTATTTAAAAATGCTACTTAATAAGCCTAAGTTGCTGAAATAGACCTGTTTAATAAGGCTATTTAATAAGCATAAGTTGCTGAAATAAGCCTATTTAATAAGCCTAAGTTGCTGAAATAAGCCTATTTAATAAGGCTATTTAATAAGCCTAAGTTGCTGAAATAAACCTGTTTATTAAGGCTATTTAATAAGCGTAAGTTGCTGAAATAAACCTATTTAATAAGCCTAAGTTGCTGAAATAAGCCTATTTAATAAGGCTATTTAATAAGTCTAAGTTGCTGAAATAAGCCTATTTAATAAGCCGTAGTTTCTGAACTAAGCCTATTTAAAAAGGTATATTTAGTAAGTCTAAGTTGCTGAAATAAACCTATTTAAAAATGCTACTTAATAAGCCTAAGTTGCTGAAATAGACCTGTTTAATAAGGCTATTTAATAAGCATAAGTTGCTGAAATAAGCCTATTTAATAAGCCTAAGTTGCTGAAATAAGCCTATTTAATAAGTCTATTTAATAAGCCTAAGTTGCTGAAATAAACCTGTTTATTAAGGCTATTTAATAAGCGTAAGTTGCTGAAATAAACCTATTTAATAAGCCTAAGTTGCTGAAATAAGCCTATTTAATAAGCCTATTTAATAAGCCTAAGTTGCTAAAATAAGCCTATTTATTGAGGCTATTTAATAAGTCCATTTAATAAGCCTATTTAATAAGCCTATTTAATAAGCCTATTTAATAAGCCTATTTAATAAGTCTATTTAATAAGTCTATTTAATAAGCCTATTTAAAGAGTATTCAATTAGCCTATTTGTTAAGCCTATTTATTGAGCCTATTTAATAAGCCTATTTATTAAGCCTATTTAATAAGCCTATTTATTAAGCCTATTTAATAAGTCTATTTAATAAGCCTATTTAATAAGCCTATTTAATAAACATATTTAATAAGCCTATTTATTAAGCCGATTTAATGAGCCTATTTAATAAGCCTATTTATTGAGCCTATTTAATAAGTCTATTTAATAAGCCTGTTTAATAAGCCTATGTAATAAGTATTTAATGAGCCTATTTAATAAGCCTAAGTTGCTGAATAAGCCTATTTAATAAGCCTAAGTTGCTGAAATAAGTCTATTTAATGAGGCTATTTAATAAGCCTAAGTTGCTAAATTAAGCCTATTTAATGAGGCTATTTAATAAGTCCATTTAATAAGCCTATTTAATAAGCCTATTTAATAAGCCTATTTAATAAGCCTATTTAATAAGTCTATTTAATACGTCTATTTAATAAGCCTATTTAAAGAGTATTCAATGAGCCTATTTGTTAAGCCTATTTATTGAGCCTATTTAATAAGCCTATTTATTAAGCCTATTTAATAAGCCTATTTATTAAGCCTATTTAATAAGTCTATTTAATAAGCCTATTTAATAAGCCTATTTAATAAGCCTATTTATTGAGCCTATTTAATAAGTCTATTTAAAAAGCCTGTTTAATAAGCCTATGTAATAAGTATTTAATGAGCCTATTTAATAAGCCTAAGTTGCTGAATAAGCCTATTTAATAAGCCTAAGTTGCTGAAATAAGTCTATTTAATAAGCCTATTTAATAAGCCTAAGTTGCTGAATAAGCCTATTTTTATTAAGCCTAAGCTGCTGAAATAAGCCTATTTAATAAGCCCAAGTTGCTGAAATAAGCCTATTTAATAAGGCTATTTAATAAGCCTAAGTTGCTGAAATAAGCCTATTTAATAAGCGTAAGTTGCTGAAATAAGGCTATTTAATAAGTCTAAGTTGCTGAAATAAGCCTATTTAATAAGCCTAAGTTGCTGAAATAAGCCTATTTAATAAGCCTAAGTTGCTGAAATAAGCCTATTTAATAGGCCTATCTAATAAGTCTAAGTTGCAGAAATAAGCATATTTCATAAGCCTATTTAATGAGCCTAAGTTGCTGAAATGTCTATTTAACTAATCGATTTAATAAGTCTAATTTGCTAAAATAAACCTATTTAATAAGGCTATTTAATAAACCTAAGTTGCTGAAATAAACCTATTAAAAAATGCTACTTAATAAGCCTAAGTTGCTGAAATAAACCTATTTAAAAATGCTATTTAATAAGCCTAAGTTGCTGAAATAAACCTGTTTAATAAGGCTATTTAATAAGTGTAAGTTGCTGAAATAAACCTATTTAATAAGCCTAAGTTGCTGAAATAAGCCTATTTAATAAGGCTATTTAATAAGTCTAAGTTGCTGAAAAAAGCCTTTTTAATAAGCCTAAGTTGCTAAAATAAGCCTATTTAATGAGGCTATTTAATAAGTCCATTTAATAAGCCTATTTATTAAGCCTATTTAATAAGCCTATTTATTAAGCCTATTTAATAAGTCTATTTAATAAGCCTATTTAATAAGCCTATTTAATAAACATATTTAATAAGCCTATTTATTAAGCCGATTTAATGAGCCTATTTAATAAGCCTATTTATTGAGCCTATTTAATAAGTCTATTTAATAAGGCTGTTTAATAAGCCTATGTAATAAGTATTTAATGAGCCTATTTAATAAGCCTAAGTTGCTGAATAAGCCTATTTAATAAGCCTAAGTTGCTGAAGTAAGTCTATTTAATAAGCCTATTTAATAAGTCTAAGTTGCTGAATAAGCCTATTTTTATTAAGCCTAAGTTGCTGAAATAAGCCTATTTAATAAGCCCAAATTGCTGAAATAAGCCTATTTAATAAGGCTATTTAATAAGCCTAAGTTGCTGAAATAAGCCTATTTAATAAGCATAAATTGCTGAAATAAGGCTATTTAATAAGTCTAAGTTGCTGAAATAAGCCTATTTAATAAGCCTAAGTTGCTGAAATAAGCCTATTTAATAAGCCTAAGTTGCTGAAATAAGCCTATTTAATAGGCCTATCTAATAAGTCTAAGTTTCAGAAATAATCATATTTCATAAGCCTATTTAATGAGCCTAAGTTGCTGAAATGTCTATTTAACTAGTCGATTTAATAAGTCTAAGTTGCTAAAATAAGCCTATTTAATAAGGCTATTTAATAAACCTAAGTTGCTGAAATAAGCCTATTTAATGAGGCTATTTAATGAGCCTAAGTTGCTTAAATAAGCCTATTTTATAAGCCTAAGTTTCTGAACTAAGCCTATTTAAAAAGGTCCATTTAATAAGTCTAAGTTGCTGAAATAAACCTATTTAAAAAATGCTATTTAATACGCCTAAGTTGCTGAAATAAACCTGATTAATAAGGCTATTTAATAAGTATAAGTTGCTGAAATAAGCCTATTTAATAAGCCCACGTTGCTGAACTAAGCCTATTTTTTAAAAAGTCTATTTAATAAGTCTAAGTTGCTGAAATAAACCTATTTAAAAATGCTATTTAATAAGCCTAAATTGCTGAAATAAACCTGTTTAATAAGGCTATTTAATAAGCATAAGTTGCTGAAATAAGCTCATTTAATAAGCCTAAGCTGCTGAAATAAGCCTATTTAATAAGGCTATTTAATAAGTCTAAGTTGCTGAAATAAACCTATTTAATAAGCCTAAGTTGCTAAAATAAGCCTATTTAATGAGACTATTTAATAAGTCTATTTAATAAGCCTATTTAATACGCCTATTTAATAAGCCTATTTAATAAGCCTACGTTGCTGAATAAGCCTATTTAATAAGCCTAAGTTGCTGAAATAAGCCTATTTAATAAGTCTAAGTTGCTGAAATAAGGCTATTTAATAAGCCTAAGTTGCTGAAAAAAACCTATTTAATAAGCCTACGTTGCTGAAATAAGTATATTTAATGAGCATAAGTTGCTGAAATAAACCTATTTAATAAGTCTAAGTTGCTGAAATAAGCCTATTTAATAAGCCTATGTTGCTGAAATAAGTATATTTAATGAGCATAAGTTGCTGAAATAAACCTATTTAATAAGTCTAAGTTGCTGAAATTAGGCTATTTAATAAGTCTAAGTTGCTGAAATGAGCCTATTTAATCAGCACAAGTTGCTGAAATAAGCCTATTTAATAAGCTCAAGTTGCTGAAATAAGCCTATTTAATAAGGCTATTTAATAAGCCTAAGTTGCTGAAATGAGCCTATTTAATAAGCGTAATTTGCTGAAATAAGGCTATTTAATAAGTCTAAGTTGCTGAAATAAGCCTATTTAATAAGCCTAATTTGCTGGATGAAGCCTATTTAATAAGCCTAAGTTGCTGAATTAAGCCTATTTAATAGGCCTATCTAATAAGTCAAAGTTGCAGAAATAAGCATATTTCATAAGCCTATTTAATGAGCCTAAGTTGCTGAAATGTCTATTTAATAAGTCGATTTAATAAGTCTAAGTTGCTAAAATAAGCCTATTTAATAAGGCTATTTAATAGGCCTAAGTTGCTGAAATAAGCCTATTTAATGAGGCTATTTAATGAGCCTAAGTTGCTGAAATAAGCCTATTTAATAAGCCTAAGTTTCTGAACTAAGCCTATTTAAAAAGGTCTATTTAATACATCTAAGTTGCTGAAATAAACCTATTTAAAAATGCTATTTAATACGCCTAAGTTGCTGAAATAAACCTGATTAATAAGGCTATTTAATAAGCATAAGTTGCTGAAATAAGCCTATTTAATAAGCCTACATTGCTGAACTAAGCCTATATAAAAAGGTATATTTAATAAGTCTAAGTTGCTGAAATAAACCAATTTAAAAATGCTATTTAATAAGCCTAAATTGCTTAAATAAACCTGTTTATTAAGGCTATTTAATAAGGATAAGTTGCTGAAATAAGCCTATTTAATAAGCCTAAGTTGCTGAAATAAGCCTATTTAATAAGGCTATTTAATAAGTCTAAGTTGCAGAAATAAACCTATTTAATAATGCTATTTAATACGCCTAAGTTGCTGAAATAAGCATATCTAATAAGCCTAAGTTGCTAAAATAAGCCTATTTAATAGGCCTATCTAATAAGTCTAAGTTGCAGAAATAAGCATATTTCATAAGCCTATTTAATGAGCCTAAGTTGCTGAAATGTCTATTTAATAAGTCGATTTAATAAGTCTAAGTTGCTAAAATAAGCCCATTTAATAAGGCTATTTAATAAGCCTAAGTTGCTGAAATAAGCCTATTTAATAAGCCGAAGTTTCTGAACTAAGCCTATTTAAAAAGGTATATTTAATAAGTCTAAGTTGCTGAAATAAACCTATTTAAAAATGCTACTTAATAAGCCTAAGTTGCTGAAATAAACCTGTTTAATAAGCCTATTTAATAAGCCTAAGTTGCTGAAGTAAGCCTATTTAATAAGGCTATTTAATAAGTCTAAGTTGCTGAAATAAACCTATTTAAAAAGCCTACTTTGCTCAAATAAGCCTATTTAATGAGGCTATTTAATAAGTCTATTTAATAAGCCTATGTAATACGCCTATTTAATAAGCCTATTTAATAAGCCTATTTAATGAGCCTATTTAATAAGCCCATTTAATAAGACTATTTATTGAGCCTATTTAATAAGCCTATTTAATAAGCCTATTTAATAAGCCTATTTATTGAGCCTATTTAATAAGTCTATTTAAAAAGCCTATTTAATAAGCCTATTTAATGAGTATTTAATGAGCCTATTTAATCAGTCTATTTAATAAGCCTATTTAATAGGCCTATTTAATAAGTCTAAGTTGCTGAAATAAGCCTATTTAATAAGCCTAAGTTGCTGAAAAGCATATTTCATAAGCCTAAGTTGCTGAAATAAGCCTTTTTAATAAGTCTAAGTTGCTGAAATAAGCCTATTTAATAAGCCTAAGTTGCTGAAATAAGCCTATTTAATAAGGCTATTTAATAAGCCTAAGTTGCTGAATAAGCCTATTTAATAAGTCTATGTTGCTGAACTAAGGCTATTTAATAAGCCTAAGTTGCTGAAATGAGCCTATTTAATAAGCCTAAGTTGCTGAAATAAGGCTATTTAATAAGTCTAAGTTGCTGAAATAAACCTATTTAATAAGCCTAAGTTGCTGAAATAAGCCTATTTAATAGGCCTATCTAATAAGTCTAAGTTGCTGAAATAAGCCTATTTAATGAGGCTATTTAATGAGCCTAAGTTGCTGAAATAAGCCTATTTAATAAGCCTAAGTTTCTGAACTAAGCCTATTTAAAAAGGTATATTTAATAAGTCTAAGTTGCTGAAATAAACATATTTAAAAATGCTATTTAATACGCCTAAGTTGCTGAAATAAACCTGATTAATAAGGCTATTTAATAAGCATAAGTTGCTGAAATAAGCCTATTTAATAAGCCTATGTTGCTGAACTAAGCCTATATAAAAAGGTCTATTTAATAAGTCTAAGTTGCTGAAATAAACCTATTTTAAAATGCTATTTAATAAGCCTAAATTGCTGAAATAAACCTGTTTAATAAGGCTATTTAATAAGCATAAGTTGCTGAAATAAGCCTATTTAATAAGCCTAAGTTGCTGAAATAAGCCTATTTAATAAGGCTATTTAATAAGTCTAAGTTGCAGAAATAAACCTATTTAATAATGCTATTTAATACGCCTAAGTTGCTGAAATAAGCATATTTAATAAGCATAAGTTGCTAAAATAAGCCTATTTAATAGGCCTATCTAATAAGTCTAAGTTGCAGAAATAAGCATATTTCATAAGCCTATTTAATGAGCCTAAGTTGCTGAAATGTCTATTTAATAAGTCGATTTAATAAGTCTAAGTTGCTAAAATAAGCCTATTTAATAAGGCTATTTAATAAGCCTAAGTTGATAAAATAAGCCTATTTAATAAGGCTATTTAATGAGCCTAAGTTGCTGAAATAAGCCTATTTAATAAGCCGAAGTTCCTGAACTAAGCCTATTTAAAAAGGTATATTTAGTAAGTCTAAGTTGCTGAAATAAACCTATTTAAAATGCTACTTAATAAGCCTAAGTTGCTGAAATAGACCTGTTTAATAAGGCTATTTAATAAGCATAAGTTGCTGAAATAAGCCTATTTAATAAGCCTAAGTTGCTGAAATAAGCCTATTTAATAACGCTATTTAATAAGTCTAAGTTGCTGAAATAAACCTATTTAAAAAGCCTAAGTTGCTCAAATAAGCCTATTTAATGAGGATATTTAATAAGTCTATTTAATAAGCCTATTTAATAAGCCTATTTAATGAGTATTTAATGAGCCTATTTAATCAGTCTATTTAATAAGCCTATTTAATAGGCCTATTTAATAAGTCTAAGTTGCTGAAATAAGCCTATTTAATAAGCCTAAGTTGCTGAAAAGCCTATTTCATAAGCCTAAGTTGCTGAAATAAGCCTATTTAATAAGCCTAAGTTGCTGAAAAGCCTATTTAATAAGCCTAAGTTGCTGAAAAGCCTATTTCATAAGCCTAAGTTGCTGAAATAAGCCTTTTTAATAAGTCTAAGTTGCTGAAATAAGCCTATTTAATCAGTCTATTTAATAAGCCTTTTTAATAGGCCTATTTAATAAGTCTAAGTTGCTGAACTAAGGCTATTTAATAAGCCTAAGTTGCTGAAATGAGCCTATTTAATAAGCCTAAGTTGCTGAATTAAGGCTATTTAATAAGTCTAAGTTGCTGAAATAAACCTATTTAATAAGCCTAAGTTGCTGAAATAAGCCTATTTAATAGGCCTATCTAATAAGTCTAAGTTGCAGAAATAAGCATATTTCATAAGCCTATTTAATGAGCCTAAGTTGATGAAATGTCTATTTAATAAGTCGATTTAATAAGTCTAAGTTGCTAAAATAAGCCTATTTAATAAGGCTATTTAATAAGCCTAAGTTGCTGAAATAAGCCTATTTAATAAGGCTATTTAATGAGCCTAAGTTGCTGAAATAAGCCTATTTAATAAGCCGAAGATTCTGAACTAAGCCTATTTAAAAAGGTATATTTAGTAAGTCTAAGTTGCTGAAATAAACCTATTTAAAAATGCTACTTAATAAGCCTAAATTGCTGAAATAAACCTGTTTAATAAGGCTATTTAATAAGCATAAGTTGCTGAAATAAGCCTATTTAATAAGCCTAAGTTGCTGAAATAAGCCTATTTAATAAGGCTATTTAATAAGTCTAAGTTGCTGAAATAAACCTATTTAAAAAGCCTAAGTTGCTCAAATAAGCCTATTTAATGAGGCTATTTAATAAGTCTATTTAATAAGCCTATTTAATATGCCTATTTAATAAGCCTATTTAATAAGCCTATTTAATGAGCCTATTTAATAAGCTTATTTAATAAGCCTATTTATTGAGCCTATTTAATAAGCCTATTTAATAAGCCTATTTATTGAGCCTATTTAATAAGTCTATTTAATAAGCCTATTTAATAAGCCTATTTAATGAGTATTTAATGAGCCTATTTAATCAGTCTATTTAATAAGCCTATTTAATAGGCCTATTTAATAAGTCTAAGTTGCTGAAATAAGCCTATTTAATAATCCTAAGTTGCTGAAAAGCCTATTTCATAAGCCTAAGTTGCTGAAATAAGCCTTTTTAATAAGTCTAAGTTGCTGAAATGAGCCTATTTAATAAGCCTAAGTTGCTGAAATAAGCCTATTTAATAAGGCTATTTAATAAGCCTAAGTTGCTGAATAAGCCTATTTAATACGTCTAAGTTGCTGAACTAAGGCTATTTAATAAGCCTAAGTTGCTGAAATGAGCCTATTTAATAAGCCTAAGTTGCTGAAATAAGGCTATTTAATAAGTCTAAGTTGCTGAAATAAACCTATTTAATAAGCCTAAGTTGCTGAAATAAGCCTATTTAATAGGCCTATCTAATAAGTCTAAGTTGCAGAAATAAGCATATTTCATAAGCCTATTTAATGAGCCTAAGTTGCTGAAATGTCTATTTAATAAGTCGATTTAATAAGTCTAAGTTGCTAAAATAAGCCTATTTAATAAGGCTATTTAATAAGCCTAAGTTGCTGAAATAAGCCTATTTAATGAGGCTATTTAATGAGCCTAAGTTGCTGAAATAAACCTATTTAATAAGGCTATTTAATAAGCATAAGTTGCTGAAATAAACCTATTTAATAAGCCTACGTTGCTGAACTAAGCCTTTATAAAAAGGTCTATTTAATAAGTCTAAGTTGCTGAAATAAACCTATTTAAAAATGCAATTTAATAAGCCTAAATTGCTGAAATAAACCTGTTTAATAAGGCTATTTAATAAGCATAAGTTGCTGAAATAAGCCTATTTAATAAGCCTAAGTTGCTGAAATAAGCCTATTTAATAAGGCTATTTAATAAGTCTAAGTTGCAGAAATAAACCTATTTAATAATGCTATTTAATACGCCTAAGTTGCTGAAATAAGCATATTTAATAAGCCTAAGTTGCTAAAAATAAGCCTATTTAATAGGCCTATCTAATAAGTCTAAGTTGCAGAAATAAGCATATTTCATAAGCCTATTTAATGAGCCTAAGTTGCTGAAATGTCTATTTAATAAGTCGATTTAATAAGTCTAAGTTGCTAAATTAAGCCTATTTAATAAGGCTATTTAATAAGCCTAAGTTGCTAAAATAAGCCTATTTAATAAGGCTATTTAATGAGCCTAAGTTGCTGAAATAAGCCTATTTAATAAGCCGAAGTTCCTGAACTAAGCCTATTTAAAAAGGTATATTTAGTAAGTCTAAGTTGCTGAAATAAACCTATTTAAAAATGCTACTTAATAAGCCTAAATTGCTGAAATAAACCTGTTTAATAAGGCTATTTAATAAGCATAAGTTGCTGACATAAGCCTATTTAATAAGCCTAAGTTGCTGAAATAAGCCTATTTAATAAGGCTATTTAATAAGTCTAAGTTGCTGAAATAAACCTATTTAAAAAGCCTAAGTTGCTCAAATATTAATGAGGCTATTTAATAAGTCTATTTAATAAGCCTATTTAATATGCCTATTTAATAAGCCTATTTAATAAGCCTATTTAATGAGCCTATTTAATAAGCTTATTTAATAAGCCTATTTATTGAGCCTATTTAATAAGCCTATTTAATAAGCCTATTTAATAAGTCTATTTAATAAGTCTATTTAATAAGCCTATTTAATAAGCCTATTTAATGAGCCTATTTAATCAGTCTATTTAATAAGCCTATTTAATAGGCCTATTTAATAAGTCTAAGTTGCTGAAATAAGCCTATTTAATAAGCCTAAGTTGCTGAAAAGCCTATTTCATAAGCCTAAGTTGCTGAAATAAGCCTTTTTAATAAGTCTAAGTTGCTGAAATGAGCCTATTTAATAAGCCTAAGTTGCTGAAATAAGCCTATTTAATAAGGCTATTTAATAAGCCTAAGTTGCTGAATAAGCCTATTTAATAAGTCTAAGTTGCTGAACTAAGGCTATTTAATAAGCCTAAGTTGCTGAAATGAGCCTATTTAATAAGCCTAAGTTGCTGAAATAAGGCTATTTAATAAGTCTAAGTTGCTGAAATAAACCTATTTAATAAGCATAAGTTGCTGAAATAAGGCTATTTAATAGGCCTATCTAATAAGTCTAAGTTGCAGAAATAAGCATATTTCATAAGCCTATTTAATGAGCCTAAGTTGATGAAACGTCTATTTAATAAGTCGATTTAATAAGTCTAAGTTGCTAAAATAAGCCTATTTAATAAGGCTATTTAATAAGCCTAAGTTGATGAAATAAGCCTATTTAATGAGGCTATTTAATGAGCCTAAGTTGCTGAAATAAGCCTATTTAATAAGCCTAAGTTTCTGAACTAAGCCTATTTAAAAAGGTCTATTTAATAAGTCTAAGTTGCTGAAATAAACCTATTTAAAAATGCTATTTAATACGCCTAAGTTGCTGAAATAAACCTGATTAATAAGGCTATTTAATAAGCATAAGTTGCTGAAATAAACCTATTTAATAAGCCTACGTTGCTGAACTAAGCCTACATAAAAAGGTCTATTTAATAAGTCTAAGTTGCTGAAATAAACCTATTTAAAAATGCAATTTAATAAGCCTAAATTGCTGAAATAAACCTGTTTAATAAGGCTATTTAATAAGCATAAGTTGCTGAAATAAGCCTATTTAATAAGCCTAAGTTGCTGAAATAAGCCTATTTAATAAGGCTATTTAATAAGTCTAAGTTGCAGAAATAAACCTATTTAATAATGCTATTTAATACGCCTAAGTTGCTGAAATAAGCATATTTAATAAGCCTAAGTTGCTAAAATAAGCCTATTTAATAGGCCTATCTAATAAGTCTAAGTTGCAGAAATAAGCATATTTCATAAGCCTATTTAATGAGCCTAAGTTGCTGAAATGTCTATTTAATAAGTCGATTTAATAAGTCTAAGTTGCTAAAATAAGCCTATTTAATAAGGCTATTTAATAAGCCTAAGTTGCTAAAATAAGCCTATTTAATAAGGCTATTTAATGAGCCTAAGTTGCTGAAATAAGCCTATTTAATAAGCCGAAGTTCCTGAACTAAGCCTATTTAAAAAGGTATATTTAGTAAGTCTAAGTTGCTGAAATAAACCTATTTAAAATGCTACTTAATAAGCCTAAGTTGCTGAAATAGACCTGTTTAATAAGGCTATTTAATAAGCATAAGTTACTGAAATAAGCCTATTTAATAAGCCTAAGTTGCTGAAATAAGCCTATTTAATAATGCTATTTAATAAGTCTAAGTTGCTGAAATAAACCTATTTAAAAAGCCTAAGTTGCTCAAATAAGCCTATTTAATGAGGCTATTTAATAAGTCTATTTAATAAGCCTATTTAATACGCCTATTTATAAGCCTATTTAATACACCTATTTATAAGCCTATTTAATAAGCTTATTTAATAAGCCTATTTATTGAGCCTATTTAATAAGCCTATTTAATAAGCCTATTTAATAAGCCTATTTATTGAGCCTATTTAATAAGTCTATTTAATAAGCCTATTTAATAAGCCTATTTAATGAGTATTTAATGAGCCTATTTAATCAGTCTATTTAATAAGCCTATTTAATAGGCCTATTTAATAAGTCTAAGTTGCTGAAATAAGCCTATTTAATAAGCCTAAGTTGCTGAAAAGCCTATTTCATAAGCCTAAGTTGCTGAAATAAGCCTATTTAATAAGCCTAAGTTGCTGAAAAGCCTATTTAATAAGCCTAAGTTGCTGAAAAGCCTATTTCATAAGCCTAAGTTGCTGAAATAAGCCTTTTTAATAAGTCTAAGTTGCTGAAATAAGCCTATTTAATCAGTCTATTTAATAAGCCTTTTTAATAGGCCTATTTAATAAGTCTAAGTTGCTGAACTAAGGCTATTTAATAAGCCTAAGTTGCTGTAATGAGCCTATTTAATAAGCCTAAGTTGCTGAATTAAGGCTATTTAATAAGTCTAAGTTGCTGAAATAAACCTATTTAATAAGCCTAAGTTGCTGAAATAAGCCTATTTAATAGGCCTATCTAATAAGTCTAAGTTGCAGAAATAAGCATATTTCATAAGCCTATTTAATGAGCCTAAGTTGATGAAATGTCTATTTAATAAGTCGATTTAATAAGTCTAAGTTGCTAAAATAAGCCTATTTAATAAGGCTATTTAATAAGCCTAAGTTGCTGAAATAATCCTATTTAATCAGGCTATTTAATGAGCCTAAGTTGCTGAAATAAGCCTATTTAATAAGCCGAAGTTTCTGAACTAAGCCTATTTAAAAAGGTATATTTAGTAAGTCTAAGTTGCTGAAATAAACCTATTTAAAAATGCTACTTAATAAGCCTAAATTGCTGAAATAAACCTGTTTAATAAGGATATTTAATAAGCATAAGTTGCTGAAATAAGCCTATTTAATAAGCCTAAGTTGCTGAAATAAGCCTATTTAATAAGGCTATTTAATAAGTCTAAGTTGCTGAAATAAACCTATTTAAAAAGCCTAAGTTGCTCAAATAAGCCTATTTAATGAGGCTATTTAATAAGTCTATTTAATAAGCCTATTTAATATGCCTATTTAATAAGCCTATTTAATAAGCCTATTTAATGAGCCTATTTAATAAGCTTATTTAATAAGCCTATTTTTTGAGCCTATTTAATAAGCCTATTTAATAAGCCTATTTATTGAGCCTATTTAATAAGTCTATTTAATAAGCCTATTTAATAAGCCTATTTAATGAGTATTTAATGAGCCTATTTAATCAGTCTATTTAATAAGCCTATTTAATAGGCCTATTTAATAAGTCTAAGTTGCTGAAATAAGCCTATTTAATAAGCCTAAGTTGCTGAAAAGCCTATTTCATAAGCCTAAGTTGCTGAAATAAGCCTTTTTAATAAGTCTAAGTTGCTGAAATGAGCCTATTTAATAAGCCTAAGTTGCTGAAATAAGCCTATTTAATAAGGCTATTTAATAAGCCTAAGTTGCTGAATAAGCCTATTTAATAAGTCTAAGTTGCTGAACTAAGGCTATTTAATAAGCCTAAGTTGCTGAAATGAGCCTATTTAATAAGCCTAAGTTGCTGAAATAAGGCTATTTAATAAGTCTAAGTTGCTGAAATAAACCTATTTAATAAGCCTAAGTTGCTGAAATAAGCCTATTTAATAGGCCTATCTAATAAGTCTAAGTTGCAGAAATAAGCATATTTCATAAGCCTATTTAATGAGCCTAAGTTGATAAAACGTCTATTTAATAAGTCGATTTAATAAGTCTAAGTTGCTAAAATAAGCCTATTTAATAAGGCTATTTAATAAGCGTAAGTTGCTGAAATAAGCCTATTTAATGAGGCTATTTAATGAGCCTAAGTTGCTGAAATAAGCCTATTTAATAAGCCTAAGTTTCTGAACTAAGCCTATTTAAAAAGGTCTATTTAATAAGTCTAAGTTGCTGAAATAAACCTATTTAAAAATGCTATTTAATACGCCTAAGTTGCTGAAATAAACCTGATTAATAAGGCTATTTAATAAGCATAAGTTGCTGAAATTAACCTATTTAATAAGCCTACGTTGCTGAACTAAGCCTATATAAAAAGGTCTATTTAATAAGTCTAAGTTGCTGAAATAAACCTATTTAAAAATGCAATTTAATAAGCCTAAATTGCTGAAATAAACCTTTTTAATAAGGCTATTTAATACGCATAAGTTGCTGAAATAAGCCTTTTTAATAAGCCTAAGTTGCTGAAATAAGCCTATTTAATAAGGCTATTTAATAAGTCTAAGTTGCAGAAATAAACCTATTTAATAATGCTATTTAATACGCCTAAGTTGCTGAAATAAGCATATTTAATAAGCCTAAGTTGCTAAAATAAGCCTATTTAATAGGCCTATCTAATAAGTCTAAGTTGCAGAAATAAGCATATTTCATAAGCCTGTTTAATGAGCCTAAGTTGATGAAATGTCTATTTAATAAGTCGATTTAATAAGTCTAAGTTGCTAAAATAAGCCTATTTAATAAGGCTATTTAATACGCCTAAGTTGCTGAAATAAACCTGATTAATAAGGCTATTTAATAAGCATAAGTTGCTGAAATAAGCCTATTTAATAAGCCTACGTTGCTGAACTAAGCCTATATAAAAAGGTCTATTTAATAAGTCTAAGTTGCTGAAATAAACCTATTTAAAAATGCTATTTAATAAGCCTAAATTGCTGAAATAAACCTGTTTAATAAGGCTATTTAATAAGCATAAGTTGCTGAAATAAGCCTATTTAATAAGCCTAAGTTGCTGAAATAAGCCTATTTAATAAGGCTATTTAATAAGTCTAAGTTGCAGAAATAAACCTATTTAATAATGCTATTTAATACGCCTTTGTTGCTGAAATAAGCATATTTAATAAGCCTAAGTTGCTAAAATAAGCCTATTTAATAGGCCTATCTAATAAGTCTAAGTTGCAGAAATAAGCATATTTCATAAGCATATTTAATGAGCCTAAGTTGCTGAAATGTATATTTAATAAGTCGATTTAATAAGTCTAAGTTGCTAAAATAAGCCTATTTAATAAGGCTATTTAATAAGCCTAAGTTGCTGAAATAAGCCTATTTAATGAGGCTATTTAATGAGCCTAAGTTGCTGAAATAAGCCTATTTAATAAGCCTAAGTTTCTGAACTAAGCCTATTTAAAAAGGTCTATTTAATAAGTCTAAGTTGCTGAAATAATCCTATTTAAAAATGCTATTTAATACACCTAAGTTGCTGAAATAAACCTGATTAATAAGTCTATTTAATAAGCATAAGTTGCTGAAATAAGCCTATTTAATAAGCCTACGTTTCTGAACTAAGCCTATATAAAAAGGTCTATTTAATAAGTCTAAGTTGCTGAAATAAACCTATTTAAAAATGCAATTTAATAAGCCTAAATTGCTGAAATAAACCTTTTTAATAAGGCTATTTAATAAGCATAAGTTGCTGAAATAAGCCTATTTAATAAGCCTAAGTTGCTGAAATAAGCCTATTTAATAAGGCTATTTAATAAGTCTAAGTTGCAGAAATAAACCTATTTAATAATGCTATTTAATACGCCTAAGTTGCTGAAATAAGCATATTTAATAAGCCTAAGTTGCTAAAATAAGCCTATTTAATAGGCCTATCTAATAAGTCTAAGTTGCAGAAATAAGCATAATTCATAAGCATATTTAATGAGCCTAAGTTGCTGAAATGTCTATTTAATAAGTCGATTTAATAAGTCTAAGTTGCTAAAATAAGCCTATTTAATAAGGCTATTTAATAAGCCTAAGTTGCTGAAATAAGCCTATTTAATAAGGCTATTTAATGAGCCTAAGTTGCTGAAATAAGCCTATTTAAAAAGCCTAAGTTTCTGAACTAAGCCTATTTAAAAGGTATATTTAATAAGTCTAAGTTGCTGAAATAAACCTATTTAAAATGCTATTTAATATGCCTAAGTTGCTGAAATAAACCTGATTAATAAGGCTATTTAATAAGCATAAGTTGCTGAAATAAGCCTATTTAATAAGGCTATTTAATAAGCCTAAGTTGCTGAAATAAGCCTATTTAATGAGGCTATTTAATGAGCCTAAGTTGCTGAAATAAGCCTATTTAATAAGCCTAAGTTTCTGAACTAAGCCTATTTAAAAAGGTCTATTTAATAAGTCTAAGTTGCTGAAATAAACCTATTTAAAAATGCTATTTAATACACCTAAGTTGCTGAAATAAACCTGATTAATAAGTCTATTTAATAAGCATAAGTTGCTGAAATAAGCCTATTTAATAAGCCTACGTTTCTGAACTAAGCCTATATAAAAAGGTCTATTTAATAAGTCTAAGTTGCTGAAATAAACCTATTTAAAAATGCAATTTAATAAGCCTAAATTGCTGAAATAAACCTTTTTAATAAGGCTATTTAATAAGCATAAGTTGCTGAAATAAGCCTATTTAATAAGCCTAAGTTGCTGAAATAAGCCTATTTAATAAGGCTATTTAATAAGTCTAAGTTGCAGAAATAAACCTATTTAATAATGCTATTTAATACGCCTAAGTTGCTGAAATAAGCATATTTAATAAGCCTAAGTTGCTAAAATAAGCCTATTTAATAGGCCTATCTAATAAGTCTAAGTTGCAGAAATAAGCATATTTCATAAGCCTATTTAATGAGCCTAAGTTGATGAAATGTCTATTTAATAAGTCGATTTAATAAGTCTAAGTTGCTAAAATAAGCCTATTTAATAAGGCTATTTAATAAGCCTAGGTTGCTGAAATAAGCCTATTTAATGAGGCTATTTAATGAGCCTAAGTTGCTGAAATAAGCCTATTTAATAAGCCTAAGTTTCTGAACTAAGCCTATTTAAAAAGGTCTATTTAATAAGTCTAAGTTGCTGAAATAAACCTATTTAAAAATGCTATTTAATACGCCTAAGTTGCTGAAATAAACCTGATTAATAAGGCTATTTAATAAGCATAAGTTGCTGAAATAAGCCTATTTAATAAGCCTACGTTGCTGAACTAAGCCTATATAAAAATGTCTATTTAATAAGTCTAAGTTGCTGAAATAAACCTATTTAAAAATGCTATTTAATAAGCCTAAATTGCTGAAATAAACCTGTTTAATAAGGCTATTTAATAAGCATAAGTTGCTGAAATAAGCCTATTTAATAAGCCTAAGTTGCTGAAATAAGCCTATTTAATAAGGCTATTTAATAAGTCTAAGTTGCAGAAATAAACCTATTTAATAATGCTATTTAATACGCCTTTGTTGCTGAAATAAGCATATTTAATAAGCCTAAGTTGCTAAAATAAGCCTATTTAATAGGCCTATCTAATAAGTCTAAGTTGCAGAAATAAGCATATTTCATAAGCATATTTAATGAGCCTAAGTTGCTGAAATGTATATTTAATTAGTCGATTTAATAAATCTAAGTTCCTAAAATAAGCCTATTTAATAAGGCTATTTAATAAGCCTAAGTTGCTGAAATAAGCCTATTTAATGAGGCTATTTAATGAGCCTAAGTTGCTGAAATAAGCCTATTTAATAAGCCTAAGTTTCTGAACTAAGCCTATTTAAAAAGGTCTATTTAATAAGTCTAAGTTGCTGAAATAATCCTATTTAAAAATGCTATTTAATACACCTAAGTTGCTGAAATAAACCTGATTAATAAGTCTATTTAATAAGCATAAGTTGCTGAAATAAGCCTATTTAATAAGCCTACGTTTCTGAACTAAGCCTATATAAAAAGGTCTATTTAATAAGTCTAAGTTGCTGAAATAAACCTATTTAAAAATGCAATTTAATAAGCCTAAATTGCTGAAATAAACCTTTTTAATAAGGCTATTTAATAAGCATAAGTTGCTGAAATAAGCCTATTTAATAAGCCTAAGTTGCTGAAATAAGCCTATTTAATAAGGCTATTTAATAAGTCTAAGTTGCAGAAATAAACCTATTTAATAATGCTATTTAATACGCCTAAGTTGCTGAAATAAGCATATTTAATAAGCCTAAGTTGCTAAAATAAGCCTATTTAATAGGCCTATCTAATAAGTCTAAGTTGCAGAAATAAGCATAATTCATAAGCATATTTAATGAGCCTAAGTTGCTGAAATGTCTATTTAATAAGTCGATTTAATAAGTCTAAGTTGCTAAAATAAGCCTATTTAATAAGGCTATTTAATAAGCCTAAGTTGCTGAAATAAGCCTATTTAATAAGGCTATTTAATGAGCCTAAGTTGCTGAAATAAGCCTATTTAAAAAGCCTAAGTTTCTGAACTAAGCCTATTTAAAAGGTATATTTAATAAGTCTAAGTTGCTGAAATAAACCTATTTAAAATGCTATTTAATATGCCTAAGTTGCTGAAATAAACCTGATTAATAAGGCTATTTAATAAGCATAAGTTGCTGAAATAAGCCTATTTAATAAGGCTATTTAATAAGCCTAAGTTGCTGAAATAAGCCTATTTAATGAGGCTATTTAATGAGCCTAAGTTGCTGAAATAAGCCTATTTAATAAGCCTAAGTTTCTGAACTAAGCCTATTTAAAAAGGTCTATTTAATAAGTCTAAGTTGCTGAAATAAACCTATTTAAAAATGCTATTTAATACACCTAAGTTGCTGAAATAAACCTGATTAATAAGTCTATTTAATAAGCATAAGTTGCTGAAATAAGCCTATTTAATAAGCCTACGTTTCTGAACTAAGCCTATATAAAAAGGTCTATTTAATAAGTCTAAGTTGCTGAAATAAACCTATTTAAAAATGCAATTTAATAAGCCTAAATTGCTGAAATAAACCTTTTTAATAAGGCTATTTAATAAGCATAAGTTGCTGAAATAAGCCTATTTAATAAGCCTAAGTTGCTGAAATAAGCCTATTTAATAAGGCTATTTAATAAGTCTAAGTTGCAGAAATAAACCTATTTAATAATGCTATTTAATACGCCTAAGTTGCTGAAATAAGCATATTTAATAAGCCTAAGTTGCTAAAATAAGCCTATTTAATAGGCCTATCTAATAAGTCTAAGTTGCAGAAATAAGCATATTTCATAAGCCTATTTAATGAGCCTAAGTTGATGAAATGTCTATTTAATAAGTCGATTTAATAAGTCTAAGTTGCTAAAATAAGCCTATTTAATAAGGCTATTTAATAAGCCTAGGTTGCTGAAATAAGCCTATTTAATGAGGCTATTTAATGAGCCTAAGTTGCTGAAATAAGCCTATTTAATAAGCCTAAGTTTCTGAACTAAGCCTATTTAAAAAGGTCTATTTAATAAGTCTAAGTTGCTGAAATAAACCTATTTAAAAATGCTATTTAATACGCCTAAGTTGCTGAAATAAACCTGATTAATAAGGCTATTTAATAAGCATAAGTTGCTGAAATAAGCCTATTTAATAAGCCTACGTTGCTGAACTAAGCCTATATAAAAATGTCTATTTAATAAGTCTAAGTTGCTGAAATAAACCTATTTAAAAATGCTATTTAATAAGCCTAAATTGCTGAAATAAACCTGTTTAATAAGGCTATTTAATAAGCATAAGTTGCTGAAATAAGCCTATTTAATAAGCCTAAGTTGCTGAAATAAGCCTATTTAATAAGGCTATTTAATAAGTCTAAGTTGCAGAAATAAACCTATTTAATAATGCTATTTAATACGCCTTTGTTGCTGAAATAAGCATATTTAATAAGCCTAAGTTGCTAAAATAAGCCTATTTAATAGGCCTATCTAATAAGTCTAAGTTGCAGAAATAAGCATATTTCATAAGCATATTTAATGAGCCTAAGTTGCTGAAATGTATATTTAATTAGTCGATTTAATAAATCTAAGTTCCTAAAATAAGCCTATTTAATAAGGCTATTTAATAAGCCTAAGTTGCTGAAATAAGCCTATTTAATGAGGCTATTTAATGAGCCTAAGTTGCTGAAATAAGCCTATTTAATAAGCCTAAGTTTCTGAACTAAGCCTATTTAAAAAGGTCTATTTAATAAGTCTAAGTTGCTGAAATAAACCTATTTAAAAATGCTATTTAATACACCTAAGTTGCTGAATTAAACCTGATTAATAAGTCTATTTAATAAGCATAAGTTGCTGAAATAAGCCTATTTAATAAGGCTATTTAATAAGTCTAAGTTGCAGAAATAAACCTATTTAATAATGCTATTTAATACGCCTAAGTTGCTGAAATAAGCATATTTAATAAGCCTAAGTTGCTAAAATAAGCCTATTTAATAGGCCTATCTAATAAGTCTAAGTTGCAGAAATAAGCATAATTCATAAGCATATTTAATGAGCCTAAGTTGCTGAAATGTCTATTTAATAAGTCGATTTAATAAGTCTAAGTTGCTAAAATAAGCCTATTTAATAAGGCTATTTAATAAGCCTAAGTTGCTGAAATAAGCCTATTTAATAAGGCTATTTAATGAGCCTAAGTTGCTGAAATAAGCCTATTTAAAAAGCCTAAGTTTCTGAACTAAGCCTATTTAAAAAGGTATATTTAATAAGTCTAAGTTGCTGAAATAAACCTATTTAAAATGCTATTTAATAAGCCTAAGTTGCTGAAATAAACCTGTTTAATAAGGCTATTTAATAAGCGTAAGTTGCTGAAATAAGCCTATTTAATAAGCCTAAGTTGCTGAAATAAGCCTATTTAATAAGGCTATTTAATAAGTCTAAGTTGCTGAAATAAACCTATTTAATAAGCCTAAGTTGCTAAAATAAGCCTATTTAATGAGGCTATTTAATAAGTCCATTTAATAAGCCTATTTAATAAGCCTATTTAATAAGCCTATTTAATACGCCTATTTAATAAACCTATTTAATAAGTATTTAATGAGCCTATTTATTAAGTCTATTTAATAAGCCTTTTTAATAAGCCTATTTAATAAAAGCCTATTTAATAAGCCTATTTAATAAGCCTATTTAAAAAGCCTATTTATTGAGCCTATTTAATACGTCTATTTAGTAAGCCTATTTAATAAGCCTATTTAATAAGTATGTATTGAGCCTATTTAATCAGTCTATTTAATAAGCCTATTTAATAGGCCTATTTAATAAGTCTAAGTTGCTGAATAAGCCTATTTCATAAGCCTAAGTTGCTGAAATAAGCCTTTTTAATAAGTCTAAGTTGCTGAAATAAGCCTATTTAATAAGCCTAAGTTGCTGAAATAAGCCTATTTAATAAGGCTATTTAATAAGCCTAAGTTGCTGAATAAGCATATTTAATAAGTCTAAGTTGCTGAACTAAGGCTATTTAATAAGCCTAAGTTGCTGAAATAAACCTATTTAATAATGCTATTTAATACGCCTAAGTTGCTGAAATAAGCATATTTAATAAGCCTAAGTTGCTAAAATAAGCCTATTTAATAGGCCTATCTAATAAGTCTAAGTTGCAGAAATAAGCATATTTCATAAGCATATTTAATAAGCCTAAGTTGCTGAAATGTATATTTAATAAGTCGATTTAATAAGTCTAAGTTGCTAAAATAAGCCTATTTAATAAGGCTATTTAATAAGCCTAAGTTGCTGAAATAAGCCTATTTAATAAGGCTATTTAATGAGCCTAAGTTGCTGAAATAAGCCTATTTAATAAGCCTAAGTTTCTGAACTAAGCCTATTTAAAAAGGTCTATTTAATAAGTCTAAGTTGCTGAAATAAACCTATTTAAAAATGCTATTTAATACACCTAAGTTGCTGAAATAAACCTGATTAATAAGTCTATTTAATAAGCATAAGTTGCTGAAATAAGCCTATTTAATAAGCCTACGTTTCTGAACTAAGCCTACATAAAAAGGTCTATTTAATAAGTCTAAGTTGCTGAAATAAACCTATTTAAAAATGCAATTTAATAAGCCTAAATTGCTGAAATAAACCTTTTTAATAAGGCTATTTAATAAGCATAAGTTGCTGAAATAAGCCTATTTAATAAGCCTAAGTTGCTGAAATAAGCCTATTTAATAAGGCTATTTAATAAGTCTAAGTTGCAGAAATAAACCTATTTAATAATGCTATTTAATACGCCTAAGTTGCTGAAATAAGCATATTTAATAAGCCTAAGTTGCTAAAATAAGCCTATTTAATAGGCCTATCTAATAAGTCTAAGTTGCAGAAATAAGCATAATTCATAAGCATATTTAATGAGCCTAAGTTGCTGAAATGTCTATTTAATAAGTCGATTTAATAAGTCTAAGTTGCTAAAATAAGCCTATTTAATAAGGCTATTTAATAAGCCTAAGTTGCTGAAATAAGCCTATTTAATAAGGCTATTTAATGAGCCTAAGTTGCTGAAATAAGCCTATTTAAAAAGCCTAAGTTTCTGAACTAAGCCTATTTAAAAAGGTATATTTAATAAGTCTAAGTTGCTGAAATAAACCTGTTTAATAAGGCTATTTAATAAGCGTAAGTTGCTGAAATAAGCCTATTTAATAAGCCTAAGTTGCTGAAATAAGCCTTTTTAATAAGTCTAAGTTGCTGAAATAAGCCTATTTAATAAGCCTAAGTTGCTGAAATAAGCCTATTTAATAAGGCTATTTAATAAGCCTAAGTTGCTGAATAAGCATATTTAATAAGTCTAAGTTGCTGAACTAAGGCTATTTAATAAGCCTAAGTTGCTGAAATAAACCTATTTAATAATGCTATTTAATATGCCTAAGTTGCTGAAATAAGCATATTTAATAAGCCTAAGTTGCTAAAATAAGCCTATTTAATAGGCCTATCTAATAAGTCTAAGTTGCAGAAATAAGCATATTTCATAAGCATATTTAATAAGCCTAAGTTGCTGAAATGTATATTTAATAAGTCGATTTAATAAGTCTAAGTTGCTAAAATAAGCCTATTTAATAAGGCTATTTAATAAGCCTAAGTTGCTGAAATAAGCCTATTTAATAAGGCTATTTAATGAGCCTAAGTTGCTGAAATAAGCCTATTTAATAAGCCTAAGTTTCTGAACTAAGCCTATTTAAAAAGGTCTATTTAATAAGTCTAAGTTGCTGAAATAAACCTATTTAAAAATGCTATTTAATACACCTAAGTTGCTGAAATAAACCTGATTAATAAGTCTATTTAATAAGCATAAGTTGCTGAAATAATTCATAATAAAGGTTTTTGGGTTAGATCGCGTTTATTTATAAATGTGTCGTAACCCTCCACCACCCGACACGGCCAATCAGCAAAAAAAAGGTGTCACGTTGACAAAAGACAAATAATTCACTACTTCAGCCCACCGGTGTGTTGAAGAGTTAATCCACATTTACAGTTTGAGTACGACGTTTCGCTGGTAAATACTTCCAGCATCATCGGGCAATTCGCCAGAATGGTAAAGCCCTCGCTTGCTCCCGGTTTTATATAGAGCAGCAGGGTGACGTCATCACTTAACTCATCAGGTGCAGTGATTAGAGGCGGAGGGGGGGGTAATGTAATTATATAATCGATTAGTAATCAGTCATTGGTTATGATTAGTAATGAGTTGTAGATTAGTAATTCTTTAAATCAAAATGTAATGTGTATTATTTAATAATACGCTTCCAGGCCGGACTAAGCCGGTAGCTGTCAGAGCGATTAAAGTTATTCTTGTTCCTCTCAATTTCAATGGAGTCTCTAATTAGTCTTTGCCAGTAATAATTAGTTTTACACACCACTGCAACATTGTCAAAATCAATTGAGTGTCCTTGTTGACAAGCATGTTCTGCCACTGCCGACAGTTGTGTTTGAGATAATTTAATATTTCTCTGATGTTCTTTTAGTCTTACGCTGATGTTACGTCCCGTCTGCCCAATGTAGCAGCTGCCACATGAACAATTAATCCGATATACACCTTCTGTTGATAGTTTAGGTAATGCGTCTTTAGTGCAAGATACTAGTTTTTGAATTTTGTGTACTGTACCAAATCTTACTGTAATGTTTTGCTTTTGCAAAACGCGGGCTAGTTTGTCAGTTACTCCTGAGATATATGGAATTTTTATTGTTTTAACAATCTGGTCGCTTTCAGTAGTATTGCTTTGCGATCGTGATTTGGCATTCAGTGCTCTGTTAATTTGAGCATTATTGTAGCCATTCTGTCGTAGTGCGTCTTTAACGTGTTTAAAAAAAGAACATCAGAGAAATATTAAATTATCTCAAACACAACTGTCGGCAGTGGCAGAACATGCTTGTCAACAAGGACACTCAATTGATTTTGACAATGTTGCAGTGGTGTGTAAAACTAATTATTACTGGCAAAGACTAATTAGAGACTCCATTGAAATTGAGAGGAACAAGAATAACTTTAATCGCTCTGACAGCTACCGGCTTAGTGCGGCCTGGAAGCGTATTATTAAATAATACACATTACATTTTGATTTAAAGAATTACTAATCTACAACTCATTACTAATCATAACCAATGACTGATTACTAATCGATTATATAATTACATTACCCCCCCCTCCGCCTCTAATCACTGCACCTGATGAGTTAAGTGATGACGTCACCCTGCTGCTCTATATAAAACCGGGAGCAAGCGAGGGCTTTACCATTCTGGCGAATTGCCCGATGATGCTGGAAGTATTTACCAGCGAAACGTCGTACTCAAACTGTAAATGTGGATTAACTCTTCAACACACCGGTGGGCTGAAGTAGTGAATTATTTGTCTTTTGTCAACGTGACACTTTTTTTGCTGATTGGCCGTGTCGGGTGGTGGAGGGTTACGACACATTTATAAATAAACGCGATCTAACCCAAAAACCTTTATTATGAATAATATTGGTCGCGAAAGCCTACGTGTTTGCTGAAATAAGCCTATTTAATAAGCCTACGTTTCTGAACTAAGCCTACATAAAAAGGTCTATTTAATAAGTCTAAGTTGCTGAAATAAACCTATTTAAAAATGCAATTTAATAAGCCTAAATTGCTGAAATAAACCTTTTTAATAAGGCTATTTAATAAGCATAAGTTGCTGAAATAAGCCTATTTAATAAGCCTAAGTTGCTGAAATAAGCCTATTTAATAAGGCTATTTAATAAGTCTAAGTTGCAGAAATAAACCTATTTAATAATGCTATTTAATACGCCTAAGTTGCTGAAATAAGCATATTTAATAAGCCTAAGTTGCTAAAATAAGCCTATTTAATAGGCCTATCTAATAAGTCTAAGTTGCAGAAATAAGCATAATTCATAAGCATATTTAATGAGCCTAAGTTGCTGAAATGTCTATTTAATAAGTCGATTTAATAAGTCTAAGTTGCTAAAATAAGCCTATTTAATAAGGCTATTTAATAAGCCTAAGTTGCTGAAATAAGCCTATTTAATAAGGCTATTTAATGAGCCTAAGTTGCTGAAATAAGCCTATTTAAAAAGCCTAAGTTTCTGAACTAAGCCTATTTAAAAAGGTATATTTAATAAGTCTAAGTTGCTGAAATAAACCTGTTTAATAAGGCTATTTAATAAGCGTAAGTTGCTGAAATAAGCCTATTTAATAAGCCTAAGTTGCTGAAATAAACCTATTTAATAAGCCTAAGTTGCTAAAATAAGCCTATTTAATGAGGCTATTTAATAAGTCCATTTAATAAGCCTATTTAATAAGCCTATTTAATACGCCTATTTAATAAGCCTATTTAATACGCCTATTTAATAAACCTATTTAATAAGTATTTAATGAGCCTATTTATTAAGTATATTTAATAAGCCTTTTTAATAAGCCTATTTAATAAAGCCTATTTAATAAGCCTATTTAATAAGCCTATTTAAAAAGCCTATTTATTGAGCCTATTTAATACGTCTATTTAGTAAGCCTTTTTAATAAGCCTATTTAATAAGTATGTATTGAGCCTATTTAATCAGTCTATTTAATAAGCCTGTTTAATAGGCCTATTTAATAAGTCTAAGTTGCTGAAATAAGCCTATTTAATAAGCCTAAGTTGCTGAATAAACCTATATCATAAGCCTAAGTTGCTGAAATAAGCCTTTTTAATAAGTCTAAGTTGCTGAAATAAGCCTATTTAATAAGCCTATGTTGCTGAAATAAGCCTATTTAATAAGGCTATTTAATAAGCCTAAGTTGCTGAATAAGCATATTTAATAAGTCTAAGTTTCTGAAATAAGGCTATTTAATAAGCCTAAGTTGCTGAAATGAGCCTATTTAATGAGGCTATTTAATAAGTCTATTTAATAAGCCTATTTAATAAGCCTATTTGATAAGCCTATTTAATAAGCCTATTTAATAAGTCTATTTAATAAGTCTATTTAATAAGCCTATTTAATAAGTATTTAATGAGCCTATTTAATCAGCCTATTTATTGAGCCTATTTTATAAGCCTATTTATTAAGCCTATTTAATACGCCTATTTAATAAGCCTATTTAATAAGCCTATTTATTAAGCCTATTTAATGAGCCTATTTAATAAGCCTATATATTGAGCCTATTTAATAAGTCTATTTAATAAGCCTGTTTAATAAGCCTATTTAATAAGTATTTAATGAGCCTATTTAATAAGCCTAAGTTGCTGAATAAGCCTATTTAATAAGCCTAAGTTGCTGCAATAAGCCTATTTAATAAGCCTATTTAATAAGCCTAAGTTGCTGAATAAGCCTATTTAATAAGCCTAAGTTGCTGAAATAAGCCTATTAAATAAGTCTAAGTTGCTGAAATAAAGCTATTTAACAAGCCTAAGTTGCTGAAATAAGCCTATTTAATAAGCATAAGTTGCTGAAATAAGGCTATTTAATAAGTCTAAGTTGCTGAAATAAGCCTGTTTAATATGCCTAAGTTGCTGAAATAAGTATATTTAATGAGCATAAGTTGCTGAAATAAGCCTATTTAATAAGTCTAAGTTGCTGAAATAAGTATATTTAATGAGCCTAAGTTGCTGAAATAAGCCTATTTAAAAAGCCTAAGTTTCTGAACTAAGCCTATTTAAAAAGGTATATTTAATAAGCCTAAGTTGCTGAATAAGCCTATTTAATAAGGCTATTTAATAAGCGTAAGTTGCTGAAATAAGCCTATTTAATAAGCCTAAGTTGCTGAAATAAGCCTATTTAATAAGGCTATTTAATAAGTCTAAGTTGCTGAAATAAACCTATTTAATAAGCCTAAGTTGCTAAAATAAGCCTATTTAATACGCCTATTTAATAAGCCTATTTAATACGCCTATTTAATAAACCTATTTAATAAGTATTTAATGAGCCTATTTATTAAGTCTATTTAATAAGCCTATTTATTGAGCGTATTTTATAAGCCTATTTATTAAGCCTATTTAATAAGCCTATTTAATAAGCCTATTTAATAAGTCTATTTAATAAGCCTATTTAATAAGCCTATTTAATAAGCCTATTTATTAAGCCTATTTAATGAGCCTATTTAATAAGCCTATTTATTGAGCCTATTTAATAAGTCTATTTAATAAGCCTGTTTAATAAGCCTATTTAATAAGTATTTAATGAGCCTATTTAATAAGCCTAAGTTGCTGAATAAGCCTATTTAATAAGCCTAAGTTGCTGCAATAAGCCTATTTAATAAGCCTATTTAATAAGCCTAAGTTGCTGAATAAGCCTATTTAATAAGCCTAAGTTGCTGAAATAAGCCTATTTAATAAGTCTAAGTTGCTGAAATAAGGCTATTTAACAAGCCTAAGTTGCTGAAATAAGCCTATTTAATAAGCATAAGTTGCTGAAATAAGGCTATTTAATAAGTCTAAGTTGCTGAAATAAGCCTATTTAATATGCCTAAGTTGCTGAAATAAGTATATTTAATTAGCATAAGTTGCTGAAATAAGCCTATTTAATAAGTCTAAGTTGCTGAAATAAGGCTATTTAATAAGTCTAAGTTGCTGAAATGAGCCTATTTTATCAGCGTAAGTTGCTGAAATAAGCCTATTTAATAAGCCCAAGTTGCTGAAATAAGCCTATTTAATAAGGCTATTTAATAAGCCTAAGTTGCTGAAATAAGCCTATTTAATAAGCGTAATTTGCTGAAATAAGGCTATTTAATAAGTCTAAGTTGCTGAAATAAGCCTATTTAATTAGCCTATGTTGCTGAAATAAGCCTATTTAATAAGCCTAAGTTGCTGAAATAAGCCTATTTAATAGGCCTATCTAATAAGTCTAAGTTGCAGAAATAAGCATATTTCATGAGCCTATTTACTGAGCCTAAGTTGCTGAAATGTCTATTTAATAAGTCGATTTAATAAGTCTAAGTTGCTAAAATAAGCCTATTTAATAAGGCTGTTTACTAAGCCTAAGTTGCTGAAATAAGCCTATTCAATGAGGCTATTTAATGAGCCTAAGTTGCAGAAATAAGCCTATTTAATAAGCCTAAGTTTCTGAACTAAGCCTATTTAAAAAGGTATATTTAATAAGTCTAAGTTGCTGAAATAAACCTATTTAAAAATGCTATTTAATATGCCTAAGTTGCTGAAATAAACCTGATTAATAAGGCTATTTAATAAGCATAAGTTGCTGAAATAAGCCTATTTAATAAGGCTATTTAATAAGCCTAAGTTGCTGAAATAAGCCTATTTAATGAGGCTATTTAATGAGCCTAAGTTGCTGAAATAAGCCTATTTAATAAGCCTAAGTTTCTGAACTAAGCCTATTTAAAAAGGTCTATTTAATAAGTCTAAGTTGCTGAAATAAACCTATTTAAAAATGCTATTTAATACACCTAAGTTGCTGAAATAAACCTGATTAATAAGTCTATTTAATAAGCATAAGTTGCTGAAATAAGCCTATTTAATAAGCCTACGTTTCTGAACTAAGCCTATATAAAAAGGTCTATTTAATAAGTCTAAGTTGCTGAAATAAACCTATTTAAAAATGCAATTTAATAAGCCTAAATTGCTGAAATAAACCTTTTTAATAAGGCTATTTAATAAGCATAAGTTGCTGAAATAAGCCTATTTAATAAGCCTAAGTTGCTGAAATAAGCCTATTTAATAAGGCTATTTAATAAGTCTAAGTTGCAGAAATAAACCTATTTAATAATGCTATTTAATACGCCTAAGTTGCTGAAATAAGCATATTTAATAAGCCTAAGTTGCTAAAATAAGCCTATTTAATAGGCCTATCTAATAAGTCTAAGTTGCAGAAATAAGCATATTTCATAAGCCTATTTAATGAGCCTAAGTTGATGAAATGTCTATTTAATAAGTCGATTTAATAAGTCTAAGTTGCTAAAATAAGCCTATTTAATAAGGCTATTTAATAAGCCTAGGTTGCTGAAATAAGCCTATTTAATGAGGCTATTTAATGAGCCTAAGTTGCTGAAATAAGCCTATTTAATAAGCCTAAGTTTCTGAACTAAGCCTATTTAAAAAGGTCTATTTAATAAGTCTAAGTTGCTGAAATAAACCTATTTAAAAATGCTATTTAATACGCCTAAGTTGCTGAAATAAACCTGATTAATAAGGCTATTTAATAAGCATAAGTTGCTGAAATAAGCCTATTTAATAAGCCTACGTTGCTGAACTAAGCCTATATAAAAATGTCTATTTAATAAGTCTAAGTTGCTGAAATAAACCTATTTAAAAATGCTATTTAATAAGCCTAAATTGCTGAAATAAACCTGTTTAATAAGGCTATTTAATAAGCATAAGTTGCTGAAATAAGCCTATTTAATAAGCCTAAGTTGCTGAAATAAGCCTATTTAATAAGGCTATTTAATAAGTCTAAGTTGCAGAAATAAACCTATTTAATAATGCTATTTAATACGCCTTTGTTGCTGAAATAAGCATATTTAATAAGCCTAAGTTGCTAAAATAAGCCTATTTAATAGGCCTATCTAATAAGTCTAAGTTGCAGAAATAAGCATATTTCATAAGCATATTTAATGAGCCTAAGTTGCTGAAATGTATATTTAATTAGTCGATTTAATAAATCTAAGTTGCTAAAATAAGCCTATTTAATAAGGCTATTTAATAAGCCTAAGTTGCTGAATAAGCCTATTTAATAAGCCTAAGTTGCTGAAATAAGCCTATTTAATAAGCATAAGTTGCTGAAATAAGGCTATTTAATAAGTCTAAGTTGCTGAAATAAGCCTATTTAATATGCCTAAGTTGCTGAAATAAGTATATTTAATTAGCATAAGTTGCTGAAATAAGCCTATTTAATAAGTCTAAGTTGCTGAAATAAGGCTATTTAATAAGTCTAAGTTGCTGAAATGAGCCTATTTTATCAGCGTAAGTTGCTGAAATAAGCCTATTTAATAAGCCCAAGTTGCTGAAATAAGCCTATTTAATAAGGCTATTTAATAAGCCTAAGTTGCTGAAATAAGCCTATTTAATAAGCGTAATTTGCTGAAATAAGGCTATTTAATAAGTCTAAGTTGCTGAAATAAGCCTATTTAATTAGCCTATGTTGCTGAAATAAGCCTATTTAATAAGCCTAAGTTGCTGAAATAAGCCTATTTAATAGGCCTATCTAATAAGTCTAAGTTGCAGAAATAAGCATATTTCATGAGCCTATTTACTGAGCCTAAGTTGCTGAAATGTCTATTTAATAAGTCGATTTAATAAGTCTAAGTTGCTAAAATAAGCCTATTTAATAAGGCTGTTTACTAAGCCTAAGTTGCTGAAATAAGCCTATTCAATGAGGCTATTTAATGAGCCTAAGTTGCAGAAATAAGCCTATTTAATAAGCCTAAGTTTCTGAACTAAGCCTATTTAAAAAGGTATATTTAATAAGTCTAAGTTGCTGAAATAAACCTATTTAAAAATGCTATTTAATATGCCTAAGTTGCTGAAATAAACCTGATTAATAAGGCTATTTAATAAGCATAAGTTGCTGAAATAAGCCTATTTAATAAGGCTATTTAATAAGCCTAAGTTGCTGAAATAAGCCTATTTAATGAGGCTATTTAATGAGCCTAAGTTGCTGAAATAAGCCTATTTAATAAGCCTAAGTTTCTGAACTAAGCCTATTTAAAAAGGTCTATTTAATAAGTCTAAGTTGCTGAAATAAACCTATTTAAAAATGCTATTTAATACACCTAAGTTGCTGAAATAAACCTGATTAATAAGTCTATTTAATAAGCATAAGTTGCTGAAATAAGCCTATTTAATAAGCCTACGTTTCTGAACTAAGCCTATATAAAAAGGTCTATTTAATAAGTCTAAGTTGCTGAAATAAACCTATTTAAAAATGCAATTTAATAAGCCTAAATTGCTGAAATAAACCTTTTTAATAAGGCTATTTAATAAGCATAAGTTGCTGAAATAAGCCTATTTAATAAGCCTAAGTTGCTGAAATAAGCCTATTTAATAAGGCTATTTAATAAGTCTAAGTTGCAGAAATAAACCTATTTAATAATGCTATTTAATACGCCTAAGTTGCTGAAATAAGCATATTTAATAAGCCTAAGTTGCTAAAATAAGCCTATTTAATAGGCCTATCTAATAAGTCTAAGTTGCAGAAATAAGCATATTTCATAAGCCTATTTAATGAGCCTAAGTTGATGAAATGTCTATTTAATAAGTCGATTTAATAAGTCTAAGTTGCTAAAATAAGCCTATTTAATAAGGCTATTTAATAAGCCTAGGTTGCTGAAATAAGCCTATTTAATGAGGCTATTTAATGAGCCTAAGTTGCTGAAATAAGCCTATTTAATAAGCCTAAGTTTCTGAACTAAGCCTATTTAAAAAGGTCTATTTAATAAGTCTAAGTTGCTGAAATAAACCTATTTAAAAATGCTATTTAATACGCCTAAGTTGCTGAAATAAACCTGATTAATAAGGCTATTTAATAAGCATAAGTTGCTGAAATAAGCCTATTTAATGAGGCTATTTAATGAGCCTAAGTTGCTGAAATAAGCCTATTTAATAAGCCTAAGTTTCTGAACTAAGCCTATTTAAAAAGGTCTATTTAATAAGTCTAAGTTGCTGAAATAAACCTATTTAAAAATGCTATTTAATACACCTAAGTTGCTGAAATAAACCTGATTAATAAGTCTATTTAATAAGCATAAGTTGCTGAAATAAGCCTATTTAATAAGGCTATTTAATAAGTCTAAGTTGCAGAAATAAACCTATTTAATAATGCTATTTAATACGCCTAAGTTGCTGAAATAAGCATATTTAATAAGCCTAAGTTGCTAAAATAAGCCTATTTAATAGGCCTATCTAATAAGTCTAAGTTGCAGAAATAAGCATAATTCATAAGCATATTTAATGAGCCTAAGTTGCTGAAATGTCTATTTAATAAGTCGATTTAATAAGTCTAAGTTGCTAAAATAAGCCTATTTAATAAGGCTATTTAATAAGCCTAAGTTGCTGAAATAAGCCTATTTAATAAGGCTATTTAATGAGCCTAAGTTGCTGAAATAAGCCTATTTAAAAAGCCTAAGTTTCTGAACTAAGCCTATTTAAAAAGGTATATTTAATAAGTCTAAGTTGCTGAAATAAACCTATTTAAAATGCTATTTAATATGCCTAAGTTGCTGAAATAAACCTGATTAATAAGGCTATTTAATAAGCATAAGTTGCTGAAATAAGCCTATTTAATAAGGCTATTTAATAAGCCTAAGTTGCTGAAATAAGCCTATTTAATGAGGCTATTTAATGAGCCTAAGTTGCTGAAATAAGCCTATTTAATAAGCCTAAGTTTCTGAACTAAGCCTATTTAAAAAGGTCTATTTAATAAGTCTAAGTTGCTGAAATAAACCTATTTAAAAATGCTATTTAATACACCTAAGTTGCTGAAATAAACCTGATTAATAAGTCTATTTAATAAGCATAAGTTGCTGAAATAAGCCTATTTAATAAGCCTACGTTTCTGAACTAAGCCTATATAAAAAGGTCTATTTAATAAGTCTAAGTTGCTGAAATAAACCTATTTAAAAATGCAATTTAATAAGCCTAAATTGCTGAAATAAATCTTTTTAATAAGGCTATTTAATAAGCATAAGTTGCTGAAATAAGCCTATTTAATAAGCCTAAGTTGCTGAAATAAGCCTATTTAATAAGGCTATTTAATAAGTCTAAGTTGCAGAAATAAACCTATTTAATAATGCTATTTAATACGCCTAAGTTGCTGAAATAAGCATATTTAATAAGCCTAAGTTGCTAAAATAAGCCTATTTAATAGGCCTATCTAATAAGTCTAAGTTGCAGAAATAAGCATATTTCATAAGCCTATTTAATGAGCCTAAGTTGATGAAATGTCTATTTAATAAGTCGATTTAATAAGTCTAAGTTGCTAAAATAAGCCTATTTAATAAGGCTATTTAATAAGCCTAGGTTGCTGAAATAAGCCTATTTAATGAGGCTATTTAATGAGCCTAAGTTGCTGAAATAAGCCTATTTAATAAGCCTAAGTTTCTGAACTAAGCCTATTTAAAAAGGTCTATTTAATAAGTCTAAGTTGCTGAAATAAACCTATTTAAAAATGCTATTTAATACGCCTAAGTTGCTGAAATAAACCTGATTAATAAGGCTATTTAATAAGCATAAGTTGCTGAAATAAGCCTATTTAATAAGCCTACGTTGCTGAACTAAGCCTATATAAAAATGTCTATTTAATAAGTCTAAGTTGCTGAAATAAACCTATTTAAAAATGCTATTTAATAAGCCTAAATTGCTGAAATAAACCTGTTTAATAAGGCTATTTAATAAGCATAAGTTGCTGAAATAAGCCTATTTAATAAGCCTAAGTTGCTGAAATAAGCCTATTTAATAAGGCTATTTAATAAGTCTAAGTTGCAGAAATAAACCTATTTAATAATGCTATTTAATACGCCTTTGTTGCTGAAATAAGCATATTTAATAAGCCTAAGTTGCTAAAATAAGCCTATTTAATAGGCCTATCTAATAAGTCTAAGTTGCAGAAATAAGCATATTTCATAAGCATATTTAATGAGCCTAAGTTGCTGAAATGTATATTTAATTAGTCGATTTAATAAATCTAAGTTGCTAAAATAAGCCTATTTAATAAGGCTATTTAATAAGCCTAAGTTGCTGAAATAAGCCTATTTAATGAGGCTATTTAATGAGCCTAAGTTGCTGAAATAAGCCTATTTAATAAGCCTAAGTTTCTGAACTAAGCCTATTTAAAAAGGTCTATTTAATAAGTCTAAGTTGCTGAAATAAACCTATTTAAAAATGCTATTTAATACACCTAAGTTGCTGAAATAAACCTGATTAATAAGTCTATTTAATAAGCATAAGTTGCTGAAATAAGCCTATTTAATAAGGCTATTTAATAAGTCTAAGTTGCAGAAATAAACCTATTTAATAATGCTATTTAATACGCCTAAGTTGCTGAAATAAGCATATTTAATAAGCCTAAGTTGCTAAAATAAGCCTATTTAATAGGCCTATCTAATAAGTCTAAGTTGCAGAAATAAGCATAATTCATAAGCATATTTAATGAGCCTAAGTTGCTGAAATGTCTATTTAATAAGTCGATTTAATAAGTCTAAGTTGCTAAAATAAGCCTATTTAATAAGGCTATTTAATAAGCCTAAGTTGCTGAAATAAGCCTATTTAATAAGGCTATTTAATGAGCCTAAGTTGCTGAAATAAGCCTATTTAAAAAGCCTAAGTTTCTGAACTAAGCCTATTTAAAAAGGTATATTTAATAAGTCTAAGTTGCTGAAATAAACCTATTTAAAATGCTATTTAATAAGCCTAAGTTGCTGAAATAAACCTGTTTAATAAGGCTATTTAATAAGCGTAAGTTGCTGAAATAAGCCTATTTAATAAGCCTAAGTTGCTGAAATAAGCCTATTTAATAAGGCTATTTAATAAGTCTAAGTTGCTGAAATAAACCTATTTAATAAGCCTAAGTTGCTAAAATAAGCCTATTTAATGAGGCTATTTAATAAGTCCATTTAATAAGCCTATTTAATAAGCCTATTTAATAAGCCTATTTAATACGCCTATTTAATAAACCTATTTAATAAGTATTTAATGAGCCTATTTATTAAGTCTATTTAATAAGCCTTTTTAATAAGCCTATTTAATAAAAGCCTATTTAATAAGCCTATTTAATAAGCCTATTTAAAAGCCTATTTATTGAGCCTATTTAATACGTCTATTTAGTAAGCCTATTTAATAAGCCTATTTAATAAGTATGTATTGAGCCTATTTAATCAGTCTATTTAATAAGCCTATTTAATAGGCCTATTTAATAAGTCTAAGTTGCTGAATAAGCCTATTTCATAAGCCTAAGTTGCTGAAATAAGCCTTTTTAATAAGTCTAAGTTGCTGAAATAAGCCTATTTAATAAGCCTAAGTTGCTGAAATAAGCCTATTTAATAAGGCTATTTAATAAGCCTAAGTTGCTGAATAAGCATATTTAATAAGTCTAAGTTGCTGAACTAAGGCTATTTAATAAGCCTAAGTTGCTGAAATAAACCTATTTAATAATGCTATTTAATACGCCTAAGTTGCTGAAATAAGCATATTTAATAAGCCTAAGTTGCTAAAATAAGCCTATTTAATAGGCCTATCTAATAAGTCTAAGTTGCAGAAATAAGCATATTTCATAAGCATATTTAATAAGCCTAAGTTGCTGAAATGTATATTTAATAAGTCGATTTAATAAGTCTAAGTTGCTAAAATAAGCCTATTTAATAAGGCTATTTAATAAGCCTAAGTTGCTGAAATAAGCCTATTTAATAAGGCTATTTAATGAGCCTAAGTTGCTGAAATAAGCCTATTTAATAAGCCTAAGTTTCTGAACTAAGCCTATTTAAAAAGGTCTATTTAATAAGTCTAAGTTGCTGAAATAAACCTATTTAAAAATGCTATTTAATACGCCTAAGTTGCTGAAATAAACCTGATTAATAAGTCTATTTAATAAGCATAAGTTGCTGAAATAAGCCTATTTAATAAGCCTACGTTTCTGAACTAAGCCTACATAAAAAGGTCTATTTAATAAGTCTAAGTTGCTGAAATAAACCTATTTAAAAATGCAATTTAATAAGCCTAAATTGCTGAAATAAACCTTTTTAATAAGGCTATTTAATAAGCATAAGTTGCTGAAATAAGCCTATTTAATAAGCCTAAGTTGCTGAAATAAGCCTATTTAATAAGGCTATTTAATAAGTCTAAGTTGCAGAAATAAACCTATTTAATAATGCTATTTAATACGCCTAAGTTGCTGAAATAAGCATATTTAATAAGCCTAAGTTGCTAAAATAAGCCTATTTAATAGGCCTATCTAATAAGTCTAAGTTGCAGAAATAAGCATAATTCATAAGCATATTTAATGAGCCTAAGTTGCTGAAATGTCTATTTAATAAGTCGATTTAATAAGTCTAAGTTGCTAAAATAAGCCTATTTAATAAGGCTATTTAATAAGCCTAAGTTGCTGAAATAAGCCTATTTAATAAGGCTATTTAATGAGCCTAAGTTGCTGAAATAAGCCTATTTAAAAAGCCTAAGTTTCTGAACTAAGCCTATTTAAAAAGGTATATTTAATAAGTCTAAGTTGCTGAAATAAACCTGTTTAATAAGGCTATTTAATAAGCGTAAGTTGCTGAAATAAGCCTATTTAATAAGCCTAAGTTGCTGAAATAAGCCTTTTTAATAAGTCTAAGTTGCTGAAATAAGCCTATTTAATAAGCCTAAGTTGCTGAAATAAGCCTATTTAATAAGGCTATTTAATAAGCCTAAGTTGCTGAATAAGCATATTTAATAAGTCTAAGTTGCTGAACTAAGGCTATTTAATAAGCCTAAGTTGCTGAAATAAACCTATTTAATAATGCTATTTAATACGCCTAAGTTGCTGAAATAAGCATATTTAATAAGCCTAAGTTGCTAAAATAAGCCTATTTAATAGGCCTATCTAATAAGTCTAAGTTGCAGAAATAAGCATATTTCATAAGCATATTTAATAAGCCTAAGTTGCTGAAATGTATATTTAATAAGTCGATTTAATAAGTCTAAGTTGCTAAAATAAGCCTATTTAATAAGGCTATTTAATAAGCCTAAGTTGCTGAAATAAGCCTATTTAATAAGGCTATTTAATGAGCCTAAGTTGCTGAAATAAGCCTATCTAATAAGCCTAAGTTTCTGAACTAAGCCTATTTAAAAAGGTCTATTTAATAAGTCTAAGTTGCTGAAATAAACCTATTTAAAAATGCTATTTAATACACCTAAGTTGCTGAAATAAACCTGATTAATAAGTCTATTTAATAAGCATAAGTTGCTGAAATAAGCCTATTTAATAAGCCTACATTTCTGAACTAAGCCTACATAAAAAGGTCTATTTAATAAGTCTAAGTTGCTGAAATAAACCTATTTAAAAATGCAATTTAATAAGCCTAAATTGCTGAAATAAACCTTTTTAATAAGGCTATTTAATAAGCATAAGTTGCTGAAATAAGCCTATTTAATAAGCCTAAGTTGCTGAAATAAGCCTATTTAATAAGGCTATTTAATAAGTCTAAGTTGCAGAAATAAACCTATTTAATAATGCTATTTAATACGCCTAAGTTGCTGAAATAAGCATATTTAATAAGCCTAAGTTGCTAAAATAAGCCTATTTAATAGGCCTATCTAATAAGTCTAAGTTGCAGAAATAAGCATAATTCATAAGCATATTTAATGAGCCTAAGTTGCTGAAATGTCTATTTAATAAGTCGATTTAATAAGTCTAAGTTGCTAAAATAAGCCTATTTAATAAGGCTATTTAATAAGCCTAAGTTGCTGAAATAAGCCTATTTAATAAGGCTATTTAATGAGCCTAAGTTGCTGAAATAAGCCTATTTAAAAAGCCTAAGTTTCTGAACTAAGCCTATTTAAAAAGGTATATTTAATAAGTCTAAGTTGCTGAAATAAACCTGTTTAATAAGGCTATTTAATAAGCGTAAGTTGCTGAAATAAGCCTATTTAATAAGCCTAAGTTGCTGAAATAAACCTATTTAATAAGCCTAAGTTGCTAAAATAAGCCTATTTAATGAGGCTATTTAATAAGTCCATTTAATAAGCCTATTTAATAAGCCTATTTAATACGCCTATTTAATAAGCCTATTTAATACGCCTATTTAATAAACCTATTTAATAAGTATTTAATGAGCCTATTTATTAAGTATATTTAATAAGCCTTTTTAATAAGCCTATTTAATAAAGCCTATTTAATAAGCCTATTTAATAAGCCTATTTAAAAAGCCTATTTATTGAGCCTATTTAATACGTCTATTTAGTAAGCCTTTTTAATAAGCCTATTTAATAAGTATGTATTGAGCCTATTTAATCAGTCTATTTAATAAGCCTATTTAATAGGCCTATTTAATAAGTCTAAGTTGCTGAAATAAGCCTATTTAATAAGCCTAAGTTGCTGAATAAACCTATATCATAAGCCTAAGTTGCTGAAATAAGCCTTTTTAATAAGTCTAAGTTGCTGAAATAAGCCTATTTAATAAGCCTATGTTGCTGAAATAAGCCTATTTAATAAGGCTATTTAATAAGCCTAAGTTGCTGAATAAGCATATTTAATAAGTCTAAGTTTCTGAAATAAGGCTATTTAATAAGCCTAAGTTGCTGAAATGAGCCTATTTAATGAGGCTATTTAATAAGTCTATTTAATAAGCCTATTTAATAAGCCTATTTGATAAGCCTATTTAATAAGCCTATTTAATAAGTCTATTTAATAAGTCTATTTAATAAGCCTATTTAATAAGTATTTAATGAGCCTATTTAATCAGCCTATTTATTGAGCCTATTTTATAAGCCTATTTATTAAGCCTATTTAATACGCCTATTTAATAAGCCTATTTAATAAGCCTATTTATTAAGCCTATTTAATGAGCCTATTTAATAAGCCTATATATTGAGCCTATTTAATAAGTCTATTTAATAAGCCTGTTTAATAAGCCTATTTAATAAGTATTTAATGAGCCTATTTAATAAGCCTAAGTTGCTGAATAAGCCTATTTAATAAGCCTAAGTTGCTGCAATAAGCCTATTTAATAAGCCTATTTAATAAGCCTAAGTTGCTGAATAAGCCTATTTAATAAGCCTAAGTTGCTGAAATAAGCCTATTAAATAAGTCTAAGTTGCTGAAATAAAGCTATTTAACAAGCCTAAGTTGCTGAAATAAGCCTATTTAATAAGCATAAGTTGCTGAAATAAGGCTATTTAATAAGTCTAAGTTGCTGAAATAAGCCTGTTTAATATGCCTAAGTTGCTGAAATAAGTATATTTAATGAGCATAAGTTGCTGAAATAAGCCTATTTAATAAGTCTAAGTTGCTGAAATAAGTATATTTAATGAGCCTAAGTTGCTGAAATAAGCCTATTTAAAAAGCCTAAGTTTCTGAACTAAGCCTATTTAAAAAGGTATATTTAATAAGCCTAAGTTGCTGAATAAGCCTATTTAATAAGGCTATTTAATAAGCGTAAGTTGCTGAAATAAGCCTATTTAATAAGCCTAAGTTGCTGAAATAAGCCTATTTAATAAGGCTATTTAATAAGTCTAAGTTGCTGAAATAAACCTATTTAATAAGCCTAAGTTGCTAAAATAAGCCTATTTAATACGCCTATTTAATAAGCCTATTTAATACGCCTATTTAATAAACCTATTTAATAAGTATTTAATGAGCCTATTTATTAAGTCTATTTAATAAGCCTATTTATTGAGCGTATTTTATAAGCCTATTTATTAAGCCTATTTAATAAGCCTATTTAATAAGCCTATTTAATAAGTCTATTTAATAAGCCTATTTAATAAGCCTATTTAATAAGCCTATTTATTAAGCCTATTTAATGAGCCTATTTAATAAGCCTATTTATTGAGCCTATTTAATAAGTCTATTTAATAAGCCTGTTTAATAAGCCTATTTAATAAGTATTTAATGAGCCTATTTAATAAGCCTAAGTTGCTGAATAAGCCTATTTAATAAGCCTAAGTTGCTGCAATAAGCCTATTTAATAAGCCTATTTAATAAGCCTAAGTTGCTGAATAAGCCTATTTAATAAGCCTAAGTTGCTGAAATAAGCCTATTTAATAAGTCTAAGTTGCTGAAATAAGGCTATTTAACAAGCCTAAGTTGCTGAAATAAGCCTATTTAATAAGCATAAGTTGCTGAAATAAGGCTATTTAATAAGTCTAAGTTGCTGAAATAAGCCTATTTAATATGCCTAAGTTGCTGAAATAAGTATATTTAATTAGCATAAGTTGCTGAAATAAGCCTATTTAATGAGTCTAAGTTGCTGAAATAAGGCTATTTAATAAGTCTAAGTTGCTGAAATGAGCCTATTTTATCAGCGTAAGTTGCTGAAATAAGCCTATTTAATAAGCCCAAGTTGCTGAAATAAGCCTATTTAATAAGGCTATTTAATAAGCCTAAGTTGCTGAAATAAGCCTATTTAATAAGCATAAGTTGCTGAAATAAGGCTATTTAATAAGTCTAAGTTGCTGAAATAAGCCTATTTAATATGCCTAAGTTGCTGAAATAAGTATATTTAATTAGCATAAGTTGCTGAAATAAGCCTATTTAATAAGTCTAAGTTGCTGAAATAAGGCTATTTAATAAGTCTACGTTGCTGAAATGAGCCTATTTTATCAGCGTAAGTTGCTGAAATAAGCCTATTTAATAAGCCCAAGTTGCTGAAATAAGCCTATTTAATAAGGCTATTTAATAAGCCTAAGTTGCTGAAATAAGCCTATTTAATAAGCGTAATTTGCTGAAATAAGGCTATTTAATAAGTCTAAGTTGCTGAAATAAGCCTATTTAATTAGCCTATGTTGCTGAAATAAGCCTATTTAATAAGCCTAAGTTGCTGAAATAAGCCTATTTAATAGGCCTATCTAATAAGTCTAAGTTGCAGAAATAAGCATATTTCATGAGCCTATTTACTGAGCCTAAGTTGCTGAAATGTCTATTTAATAAGTCGATTTAATAAGTCTAAGTTGCTAAAATAAGCCTATTTAATAAGGCTGTTTACTAAGCCTAAGTTGCTGAAATAAGCCTATTCAATGAGGCTATTTAATGAGCCTAAGTTGCAGAAATAAGCCTATTTAATAAGCCTAAGTTTCTGAACTAAGCCTATTTAAAAAGGTATATTTAATAAGTCTAAGTTGCTGAAATAAACCTATTTAAAAATGCTATTTAATACGCCTAAGTTGCTGAAATAAACCTGATTAATAAGGCTATTTAATAAGCATAAGTTGCTGAAATAAGCCTATTTAATAAGCCTATGTTGCTGAACTAAGCCTATATAAAAAGGTCTATTTAATAAGTCTAAGTTGCTGAAATAAACCTATTTAAAAATGCTATTTAATAAGCCTAAATTGCTGAAATAAACCTGTTTAATAAGGCTATTTAATAAGCATAAGTTGATGAAATAAGCCTATTTAATACGCCTACGTTGCTGATATAAGCCTATTTAATAAGGCTATTTAATAAGTCTAAGTTGCAGAAATAAACCTATTTAATAATGCTATTTAATACGCCTTAGTTGCTGAAATAAGCATATTTAATAAGGCTACGTTGCTAAAATAAGCCTATTTAATAGGCCTATCTAATAAGTCTAAGTTGCAGAAATAAGCATATTTCATAAGCCTATTTAATGAGCCTAAGTTGCTGAAATGTCTATTTAATAAGTCGATTTAATAAGTCTAAGTTGCTAAAATTAGCCTATTTAATAAGGCTATTTAATAAGCCTAAGTTGCTGAAATAAGCCTATTTAATAAGGCTATTTAATGAGCCTAAGTTGCTGAAATAACCTATTTAATAAGCCGAAGTTTCTGAACTAAGCCTATTTAAAAAGGTATATTTAATAAGTCTAAGTTGCTGAAATAAACCTATTTAAAAATGCTATTTAATAAGCCTAAGTTGCTGAAATAAACCTGTTTAATAAGGCTATTTAATAAGAGTAAGTTGCTGAAATAAGCCTATTTAATAAGCCTAAGTTGCTGAAATAAGCCTATTTAATAAGGCTATTTAATCAGTCTAAGTTGCTGAAATAAACCTATTTAATAAGCCCAAGTTGCTAAAATAAGCCTATTTAATGAGGCTATTTAATAAGTCCATTTAATAAGCCTATTTAATAAGCCTATTTAATACGCCTATTTAAAAAGCCTATTTAATACGCCTATTTAATAAACCTATTTAATAAGTATTTAATGAGCCTATTTATTAAGTCTAATTAATAAGCCTTTTTAATAAGCCTATTTAATAATGTCTATTTAATAAGCCTATTTAATAAGTCTATTTAATAAGTCTATTCAACAAGCCTATTTATTAATTATTTAATGAGCCTATTTAATAAGCCTATTTATTGAGCCTATTTAATAAGCCTATTTATTGAGCCTATTTAATACGCCTATTTATTGAGCCTATTTAGTAAGCCTATTTATTGAGCCTATTTAATAAGCCTATTTAATAAGCCTATTTAATAAGCCTATTTAATAAGCCTATTTAATAAGCCTATTTAAAAAGCCTATTTATTGAGCCAATTTAATAAGTCTATTTAGTAAGCCTATTTAATAAGCCTATTTATTAAGTATTTATTGAGCCTATTTAATCAGTCTATTTAATAAGCTTTTTAATAGGCCTATTTAATAAGTCTAAGTTGCTGAAATAAGCCTATTTAATAAGCCTAAGTTGCTGAATAAGCCTATTTCATAAGCCTAAGTTGCTGAAATAAGCCTTTTTAATAAGTCTAAGTTGCTGAAATAAGCCTATTTAATAAGCCTAAGTTGCTGAAATAAGCCTATTTAATAAGGCTATTTAATAAGCCTAAGTTGCTGAATAAGCATATAAGGCTAAGTTGCTGAATAAGCTTATTTAATAAGCCTAAGTTGCTGAAATAAGCCTATTTAATAAGCCTAAGTTGCTGAATAAGCCTATTTATTAAGCCTATTTAATGAGCCTATTTAATAAGCCTATTTATTGAGCCTAATTAATAAGTCTATTTAATAAGCCTATTTAATAAGCCTATTTAATAAGCCTATTTATTAAGCCTATTTAATGAGCCTATTTAATAAGCCTATTTATTGAGCCTAATTAATAAGTCTATTTAATAAGCCTGTTTAATAAGCCTATTTAATAAGTATTTAATGAGCCTATTTAATAAGGCTAAGTTGCTGAATAGGCCTATTTAATAAGCCTAAGTTGCTGAAATAAGCCTATTTAATAAGCCTATTTAATAAGCCTAAGTTGCTGAATAGGCCTATTTAATAAGCCTAAGTTGCTGAAATAAGCCTATTTAATAAGTCTAAGTTGCTTAAATAAGGCTATTTAATAAGCCTAAGTTGCTGAAATAAGCCTATTTAATAAGCCTAAGTTGCTGAAATAAGGCTATTTAATAAGTCTAAGTTGCTGAAATAAGCCTATTTAATATGCCTAAGTTGCTGAAATAAGTATATTTAATGAGCATAAGTTGCTGAAATAAGCCTATTTAATAAGTCTAAGTTGCTGAAATAAGGCTATTCAATAAGTCTAAGTTGCTGAAATGAGCCTATTAAATCAGCGTAAGTTGCTGAAAAAAGCCTATTTAATAAGCCCAAGTTGCTGAAATAAGCGTATTTAATAAGGCTATTTAATAAGCGTAAGTTGCTGCAATAAGCCTATTTAATAAGCGTAATTTGCTGAAATAAGGCTATTTAATAAGTCTAAGTTGCTTAAATAAGCCTATTTAATAAGCCTAAGTTGCTGAAATAAGCCTATTTAATAAGCCTAAGTTGCTGAAATAAGCCTATTTAATAGGCCTATCTAATAAGTCTAAGTTGCAGAAATAAGCATATTTCATAAGCCTATTTACTGAGCCTAAGTTGCTGAAATGTCTATTTAATAAGTCGATTTAATAAGTCTAAGTTGCTAAAATAAGCCTATTTAATAAGGCTATTTACTAAGCCTAAGTTGCTGAAATAAGCCTATTTAATAAGCCTAAGTTTCTGAACTAAGCCTATTTAAAAAGGTATATTTAATAAGTCTAAGTTGCTGAAATAAACCTATTTAAAAATGCTATTTAATACGCCTAAGTTGCTGAAATAAACCTGATTAATAAGGCTATTTAATAAGCATAAGTTGCTGAAATAAGCCTATTTAATGAGGCTATTTAATGAGCCTAAGTTGCTGAAATAAGCCTATTTAATAAGCCTAAGTTTCTGAACTAAGCCTATTTAAAAAGGTCTATTTAATAAGTCTAAGTTGCTGAAATAAACCTATTTAAAAATGCTATTTAATACACCTAAGTTGCTGAAATAAACCTGATTAATAAGTCTATTTAATAAGCATAAGTTGCTGAAATAAGCCTATTTAATAAGGCTATTTAATAAGTCTAAGTTGCAGAAATAAACCTATTTAATAATGCTATTTAATACGCCTAAGTTGCTGAAATAAGCATATTTAATAAGCCTAAGTTGCTAAAATAAGCCTATTTAATAGGCCTATCTAATAAGTCTAAGTTGCAGAAATAAGCATAATTCATAAGCATATTTAATGAGCCTAAGTTGCTGAAATGTCTATTTAATAAGTCGATTTAATAAGTCTAAGTTGCTAAAATAAGCCTATTTAATAAGGCTATTTAATAAGCCTAAGTTGCTGAAATAAGCCTATTTAATAAGGCTATTTAATGAGCCTAAGTTGCTGAAATAAGCCTATTTAAAAAGCCTAAGTTTCTGAACTAAGCCTATTTAAAAAGGTATATTTAATAAGTCTAAGTTGCTGAAATAAACCTATTTAAAATGCTATTTAATATGCCTAAGTTGCTGAAATAAACCTGATTAATAAGGCTATTTAATAAGCATAAGTTGCTGAAATAAGCCTATTTAATAAGGCTATTTAATAAGCCTAAGTTGCTGAAATAAGCCTATTTAATGAGGCTATTTAATGAGCCTAAGTTGCTGAAATAAGCCTATTTAATAAGCCTAAGTTTCTGAACTAAGCCTATTTAAAAAGGTCTATTTAATAAGTCTAAGTTGCTGAAATAAACCTATTTTAAAATGCTATTTAATACACCTAAGTTGCTGAAATAAACCTGATTAATAAGTCTATTTAATAAGCATAAGTTGCTGAAATAAGCCTATTTAATAAGCCTACGTTTCTGAACTAAGCCTATATAAAAGGTCTATTTAATAAGTCTAAGTTGCTGAAATAAACCTATTTAAAAATGCAATTTAATAAGCCTAAATTGCTGAAATAAACCTTTTTAATAAGGCTATTTAATAAGCATAAGTTGCTGAAATAAGCCTATTTAATAAGCCTAAGTTGCTGAAATAAGCCTATTTAATAAGGCTATTTAATAAGTCTAAGTTGCAGAAATAAACCTATTTAATAATGCTATTTAATACGCCTAAGTTGCTGAAATAAGCATATTTAATAAGCCTAAGTTGCTAAAATAAGCCTATTTAATAGGCCTATCTAATAAGTCTAAGTTGCAGAAATAAGCATATTTCATAAGCCTATTTAATGAGCCTAAGTTGATGAAATGTCTATTTAATAAGTCGATTTAATAAGTCTAAGTTGCTAAAATAAGCCTATTTAATAAGGCTATTTAATAAGCCTAGGTTGCTGAAATAAGCCTATTTAATGAGGCTATTTAATGAGCCTAAGTTGCTGAAATAAGCCTATTTAATAAGCCTAAGTTTCTGAACTAAGCCTATTTAAAAAGGTCTATTTAATAAGTCTAAGTTGCTGAAATAAACCTATTTAAAAATGCTATTTAATACGCCTAAGTTGCTGAAATAAACCTGATTAATAAGGCTATTTAATAAGCATAAGTTGCTGAAATAAGCCTATTTAATAAGCCTACGTTGCTGAACTAAGCCTATATAAAAATGTCTATTTAATAAGTCTAAGTTGCTGAAATAAACCTATTTAAAAATGCTATTTAATAAGCCTAAATTGCTGAAATAAACCTGTTTAATAAGGCTATTTAATAAGCATAAGTTGCTGAAATAAGCCTATTTAATAAGCCTAAGTTGCTGAAATAAGCCTATTTAATAAGGCTATTTAATAAGTCTAAGTTGCAGAAATAAACCTATTTAATAATGCTATTTAATACGCCTTTGTTGCTGAAATAAGCATATTTAATAAGCCTAAGTTGCTAAAATAAGCCTATTTAATAGGCCTATCTAATAAGTCTAAGTTGCAGAAATAAGCATATTTCATAAGCATATTTAATGAGCCTAAGTTGCTGAAATGTATATTTAATTAGTCGATTTAATAAATCTAAGTTGCTAAAATAAGCCTATTTAATAAGGCTATTTAATAAGCCTAAGTTGCTGAAATAAGCCTATTTAATGAGGCTATTTAATGAGCCTAAGTTGCTGAAATAAGCCTATTTAATAAGCCTAAGTTTCTGAACTAAGCCTATTTAAAAAGGTCTATTTAATAAGTCTAAGTTGCTGAAATAAACCTATTTAAAAATGCTATTTAATACACCTAAGTTGCTGAAATAAACCTGATTAATAAGTCTATTTAATAAGCATAAGTTGCTGAAATAAGCCTATTTAATAAGGCTATTTAATAAGTCTAAGTTGCAGAAATAAACCTATTTAATAATGCTATTTAATACGCCTAAGTTGCTGAAATAAGCATATTTAATAAGCCTAAGTTGCTAAAATAAGCCTATTTAATAGGCCTATCTAATAAGTCTAAGTTGCAGAAATAAGCATAATTCATAAGCATATTTAATGAGCCTAAGTTGCTGAAATGTCTATTTAATAAGTCGATTTAATAAGTCTAAGTTGCTAAAATAAGCCTATTTAATAAGGCTATTTAATAAGCCTAAGTTGCTGAAATAAGCCTATTTAATAAGGCTATTTAATGAGCCTAAGTTGCTGAAATAAGCCTATTTAAAAAGCCTAAGTTTCTGAACTAAGCCTATTTAAAAAGGTATATTTAATAAGTCTAAGTTGCTGAAATAAACCTATTTAAAATGCTATTTAATAAGCCTAAGTTGCTGAAATAAACCTGTTTAATAAGGCTATTTAATAAGCGTAAGTTGCTGAAATAAGCCTATTTAATAAGCCTAAGTTGCTGAAATAAGCCTATTTAATAAGGCTATTTAATAAGTCTAAGTTGCTGAAATAAACCTATTTAATAAGCCTAAGTTGCTAAAATAAGCCTATTTAATGAGGCTATTTAATAAGTCCATTTAATAAGCCTATTTAATAAGCCTATTTAATAAGCCTATTTAATACGCCTATTTAATAAACCTATTTAATAAGTATTTAATGAGCCTATTTATTAAGTCTATTTAATAAGCCTTTTTAATAAGCCTATTTAATAAAAGCCTATTTAATAAGCCTATTTAATAAGCCTATTTAAAAGCCTATTTATTGAGCCTATTTAATACGTCTATTTAGTAAGCCTATTTAATAAGCCTATTTAATAAGTCTAAGTTGCTGAAATAAGCCTATTTAATAAGCCTAAGTTGCTGAAATAAGCATATTTAATAAGCCTAAGTTGCTAAAATAAGCCTATTTAATAGGCCTATCTAATAAGTCTAAGTTGCAGAAATAAGCATATTTCATAAGCCTATTTAATGAGCCTAAGTTGATGAAATGTCTATTTAATAAGTCGATTTAATAAGTCTAAGTTGCTAAAATAAGCCTATTTAATAAGGCTATTTAATAAGCCTAGGTTGCTGAAATAAGCCTATTTAATGAGGCTATTTAATGAGCCTAAGTTGCTGAAATAAGCCTATTTAATAAGCCTAAGTTTCTGAACTAAGCCTATTTAAAAAGGTCTATTTAATAAGTCTAAGTTGCTGAAATAAACCTATTTAAAAATGCTATTTAATACGCCTAAGTTGCTGAAATAAACCTGATTAATAAGGCTATTTAATAAGCATAAGTTGCTGAAATAAGCCTATTTAATAAGCCTACGTTGCTGAACTAAGCCTATATAAAAATGTCTATTTAATAAGTCTAAGTTGCTGAAATAAACCTATTTAAAAATGCTATTTAATAAGCCTAAATTGCTGAAATAAACCTGTTTAATAAGGCTATTTAATAAGCATAAGTTGCTGAAATAAGCCTATTTAATAAGCCTAAGTTGCTGAAATAAGCCTATTTAATAAGGCTATTTAATAAGTCTAAGTTGCAGAAATAAACCTATTTAATAATGCTATTTAATACGCCTTTGTTGCTGAAATAAGCATATTTAATAAGCCTAAGTTGCTAAAATAAGCCTATTTAATAGGCCTATCTAATAAGTCTAAGTTGCAGAAATAAGCATATTTCATAAGCATATTTAATGAGCCTAAGTTGCTGAAATGTATATTTAATTAGTCGATTTAATAAATCTAAGTTGCTAAAATAAGCCTATTTAATAAGGCTATTTAATAAGCCTAAGTTGCTGAAATAAGCCTATTTAATGAGGCTATTTAATGAGCCTAAGTTGCTGAAATAAGCCTATTTAATAAGCCTAAGTTTCTGAACTAAGCCTATTTAAAAAGGTCTATTTAATAAGTCTAAGTTGCTGAAATAAACCTATTTAAAAATGCTATTTAATACACCTAAGTTGCTGAAATAAACCTGATTAATAAGTCTATTTAATAAGCATAAGTTGCTGAAATAAGCCTATTTAATAAGGCTATTTAATAAGTCTAAGTTGCAGAAATAAACCTATTTAATAATGCTATTTAATACGCCTAAGTTGCTGAAATAAGCATATTTAATAAGCCTAAGTTGCTAAAATAAGCCTATTTAATAGGCCTATCTAATAAGTCTAAGTTGCAGAAATAAGCATAATTCATAAGCATATTTAATGAGCCTAAGTTGCTGAAATGTCTATTTAATAAGTCGATTTAATAAGTCTAAGTTGCTAAAATAAGCCTATTTAATAAGGCTATTTAATAAGCCTAAGTTGCTGAAATAAGCCTATTTAATAAGGCTATTTAATGAGCCTAAGTTGCTGAAATAAGCCTATTTAAAAAGCCTAAGTTTCTGAACTAAGCCTATTTAAAAAGGTATATTTAATAAGTCTAAGTTGCTGAAATAAACCTATTTAAAATGCTATTTAATAAGCCTAAGTTGCTGAAATAAACCTGTTTAATAAGGCTATTTAATAAGCGTAAGTTGCTGAAATAAGCCTATTTAATAAGCCTAAGTTGCTGAAATAAGCCTATTTAATAAGGCTATTTAATAAGTCTAAGTTGCTGAAATAAACCTATTTAATAAGCCTAAGTTGCTAAAATAAGCCTATTTAATGAGGCTATTTAATAAGTCCATTTAATAAGCCTATTTAATAAGCCTATTTAATAAGCCTATTTAATACGCCTATTTAATAAACCTATTTAATAAGTATTTAATGAGCCTATTTATTAAGTCTATTTAATAAGCCTTTTTAATAAGCCTATTTAATAAAAGCCTATTTAATAAGCCTATTTAATAAGCCTATTTAAAAGCCTATTTATTGAGCCTATTTAATACGTCTATTTAGTAAGCCTATTTAATAAGCCTATTTAATAAGTATGTATTGAGCCTATTTAATCAGTCTATTTAATAAGCCTATTTAATAGGCCTATTTAATAAGTCTAAGTTGCTGAATAAGCCTATTTCATAAGCCTAAGTTGCTGAAATAAGCCTTTTTAATAAGTCTAAGTTGCTGAAATAAGCCTATTTAATAAGCCTAAGTTGCTGAAATAAGCCTATTTAATGAGGCTATTTAATGAGCCTAAGTTGCTGAAATAAGCCTATTTAATAAGCCTAAGTTTCTGAACTAAGCCTATTTAAAAAGGTCTATTTAATAAGTCTAAGTTGCTGAAATAAACCTATTTAAAAATGCTATTTAATACACCTAAGTTGCTGAAATAAACCTGATTAATAAGTCTATTTAATAAGCATAAGTTGCTGAAATAAGCCTATTTAATAAGCCTACGTTTCTGAACTAAGCCTATATAAAAAGGTCTATTTAATAAGTCTAAGTTGCTGAAATAAACCTATTTAAAAATGCAATTTAATAAGCCTAAATTGCTGAAATAAACCTTTTTAATAAGGCTATTTAATAAGCATAAGTTGCTGAAATAAGCCTATTTAATAAGCCTAAGTTTCTGAACTAAGCCTATTTAAAAAGGTCTATTTAATAAGTCTAAGTTGCTGAAATAAACCTATTTAAAAATGCTATTTAATACACCTAAGTTGCTGAAATAAACCTGATTAATAAGTCTATTTAATAAGCATAAGTTGCTGAAATAAGCCTATTTAATAAGGCTATTTAATAAGTCTAAGTTGCAGAAATAAACCTATTTAATAATGCTATTTAATACGCCTAAGTTGCTGAAATAAGCATATTTAATAAGCCTAAGTTGCTAAAATAAGCCTATTTAATAGGCCTATCTAATAAGTCTAAGTTGCAGAAATAAGCATAATTCATAAGCATATTTAATGAGCCTAAGTTGCTGAAATGTCTATTTAATAAGTCGATTTAATAAGTCTAAGTTGCTAAAATAAGCCTATTTAATAAGGCTATTTAATAAGCCTAAGTTGCTGAAATAAGCCTATTTAATAAGGCTATTTAATGAGCCTAAGTTGCTGAAATAAGCCTATTTAAAAAGCCTAAGTTTCTGAACTAAGCCTATTTAAAAAGGTATATTTAATAAGTCTAAGTTGCTGAAATAAACCTATTTAAAATGCTATTTAATAAGCCTAAGTTGCTGAAATAAACCTGTTTAATAAGGCTATTTAATAAGCGTAAGTTGCTGAAATAAGCCTATTTAATAAGCCTAAGTTGCTGAAATAAGCCTATTTAATAAGGCTATTTAATAAGTCTAAGTTGCTGAAATAAACCTATTTAATAAGCCTAAGTTGCTAAAATAAGCCTATTTAATGAGGCTATTTAATAAGTCCATTTAATAAGCCTATTTAATAAGCCTATTTAATAAGCCTATTTAATACGCCTATTTAATAAACCTATTTAATAAGTATTTAATGAGCCTATTTATTAAGTCTATTTAATAAGCCTTTTTAATAAGCCTATTTAATAAAAGCCTATTTAATAAGCCTATTTAATAAGCCTATTTAAAAGCCTATTTATTGAGCCTATTTAATACGTCTATTTAGTAAGCCTATTTAATAAGCCTATTTAATAAGTATGTATTGAGCCTATTTAATCAGTCTATTTAATAAGCCTATTTAATAGGCCTATTTAATAAGTCTAAGTTGCTGAATAAGCCTATTTCATAAGCCTAAGTTGCTGAAATAAGCCTTTTTAATAAGTCTAAGTTGCTGAAATAAGCCTATTTAATAAGCCTAAGTTGCTGAAATAAGCCTATTTAATGAGGCTATTTAATGAGCCTAAGTTGCTGAAATAAGCCTATTTAATAAGCCTAAGTTTCTGAACTAAGCCGATTTAAAAAGGTCTATTTAATAAGTCTAAGTTGCTGAAATAAACCTATTTAAAAATGCTATTTAATACACCTAAGTTGCTGAAATAAACCTGATTAATAAGTCTATTTAATAAGCATAAGTTGCTGAAATAAGCCTATTTAATAAGGCTATTTAATAAGTCTAAGTTGCAGAAATAAACCTATTTAATAATGCTATTTAATACGCCTAAGTTGCTGAAATAAGCATATTTAATAAGCCTAAGTTGCTAAAATAAGCCTATTTAATAGGCCTATCTAATAAGTCTAAGTTGCAGAAATAAGCATAATTCATAAGCATATTTAATGAGCCTAAGTTGCTGAAATGTCTATTTAATAAGTCGATTTAATAAGTCTAAGTTGCTAAAATAAGCCTATTTAATAAGGCTATTTAATAAGCCTAAGTTGCTGAAATAAGCCTATTTAATAAGGCTATTTAATGAGCCTAAGTTGCTGAAATAAGCCTATTTAAAAAGCCTAAGTTTCTGAACTAAGCCTATTTAAAAAGGTATATTTAATAAGTCTAAGTTGCTGAAATAAACCTATTTAAAATGCTATTTAATATGCCTAAGTTGCTGAAATAAACCTGATTAATAAGGCTATTTAATAAGCATAAGTTGCTGAAATAAGCCTATTTAATAAGGCTATTTAATAAGCCTAAGTTGCTGAAATAAGCCTATTTAATGAGGCTATTTAATGAGCCTAAGTTGCTGAAATAAGCCTATTTAATAAGCCTAAGTTTCTGAACTAAGCCTATTTAAAAAGGTCTATTTAATAAGTCTAAGTTGCTGAAATAAACCTATTTAAAAATGCTATTTAATACACCTAAGTTGCTGAAATAAACCTGATTAATAAGTCTATTTAATAAGCATAAGTTGCTGAAATAAGCCTATTTAATAAGCCTACGTTTCTGAACTAAGCCTATATAAAAAGGTCTATTTAATAAGTCTAAGTTGCTGAAATAAACCTATTTAAAAATGCAATTTAATAAGCCTAAATTGCTGAAATAAACCTTTTTAATAAGGCTATTTAATAAGCATAAGTTGCTGAAATAAGCCTATTTAATAAGCCTAAGTTGCTGAAATAAGCCTATTTAATAAGGCTATTTAATAAGTCTAAGTTGCAGAAATAAACCTATTTAATAATGCTATTTAATACGCCTAAGTTGCTGAAATAAGCATATTTAATAAGCCTAAGTTGCTAAAATAAGCCTATTTAATAGGCCTATCTAATAAGTCTAAGTTGCAGAAATAAGCATATTTCATAAGCCTATTTAATGAGCCTAAGTTGATGAAATGTCTATTTAATAAGTCGATTTAATAAGTCTAAGTTGCTAAAATAAGCCTATTTAATAAGGCTATTTAATAAGCCTAAGTTGCTGAAATAAGCCTATTTAATAAGGCTATTTAATGAGCCTAAGTTGCTGAAATAAGCCTATTTAAAAAGCCTAAGTTTCTGAACTAAGCCTATTTAAAAAGGTATATTTAATAAGTCTAAGTTGCTGAAATAAACCTATTTAAAATGCTATTTAATATGCCTAAGTTGCTGAAATAAACCTGATTAATAAGGCTATTTAATAAGCATAAGTTGCTGAAATAAGCCTATTTAATAAGGCTATTTAATAAGCCTAAGTTGCTGAAATAAGCCTATTTAATGAGGCTATTTAATGAGCCTAAGTTGCTGAAATAAGCCTATTTAATAAGCCTAAGTTTCTGAACTAAGCCTATTTAAAAAGGTCTATTTAATAAGTCTAAGTTGCTGAAATAAACCTATTTAAAAATGCTATTTAATACACCTAAGTTGCTGAAATAAACCTGATTAATAAGTCTATTTAATAAGCATAAGTTGCTGAAATAAGCCTATTTAATAAGCCTACGTTTCTGAACTAAGCCTATATAAAAAGGTCTATTTAATAAGTCTAAGTTGCTGAAATAAACCTATTTAAAAATGCAATTTAATAAGCCTAAATTGCTGAAATAAACCTTTTTAATAAGGCTATTTAATAAGCATAAGTTGCTGAAATAAGCCTATTTAATAAGCCTAAGTTGCTGAAATAAGCCTATTTAATAAGGCTATTTAATAAGTCTAAGTTGCAGAAATAAACCTATTTAATAATGCTATTTAATACGCCTAAGTTGCTGAAATAAGCATATTTAATAAGCCTAAGTTGCTAAAATAAGCCTATTTAATAGGCCTATCTAATAAGTCTAAGTTGCAGAAATAAGCATATTTCATAAGCCTATTTAATGAGCCTAAGTTGATGAAATGTCTATTTAATAAGTCGATTTAATAAGTCTAAGTTGCTAAAATAAGCCTATTTAATAAGGCTATTTAATAAGCCTAGGTTGCTGAAATAAGCCTATTTAATGAGGCTATTTAATGAGCCTAAGTTGCTGAAATAAGCCTATTTAATAAGCCTAAGTTTCTGAACTAAGCCTATTTAAAAAGGTCTATTTAATAAGTCTAAGTTGCTGAAATAAACCTATTTAAAAATGCTATTTAATACGCCTAAGTTGCTGAAATAAACCTGATTAATAAGGCTATTTAATAAGCATAAGTTGCTGAAATAAGCCTATTTAATAAGCCTACGTTGCTGAACTAAGCCTATATAAAAATGTCTATTTAATAAGTCTAAGTTGCTGAAATAAACCTATTTAAAAATGCTATTTAATAAGCCTAAATTGCTGAAATAAACCTGTTTAATAAGGCTATTTAATAAGCATAAGTTGCTGAAATAAGCCTATTTAATAAGCCTAAGTTGCTGAAATAAGCCTATTTAATAAGGCTATTTAATAAGTCTAAGTTGCAGAAATAAACCTATTTAATAATGCTATTTAATACGCCTTTGTTGCTGAAATAAGCATATTTAATAAGCCTAAGTTGCTAAAATAAGCCTATTTAATAGGCCTATCTAATAAGTCTAAGTTGCAGAAATAAGCATATTTCATAAGCATATTTAATGAGCCTAAGTTGCTGAAATGTATATTTAATTAGTCGATTTAATAAATCTAAGTTGCTAAAATAAGCCTATTTAATAAGGCTATTTAATAAGCCTAAGTTGCTGAAATAAGCCTATTTAATGAGGCTATTTAATGAGCCTAAGTTGCTGAAATAAGCCTATTTAATAAGCCTAAGTTTCTGAACTAAGCCTATTTAAAAAGGTCTATTTAATAAGTCTAAGTTGCTGAAATAAACCTATTTAAAAATGCTATTTAATACACCTAAGTTGCTGAAATAAACCTGATTAATAAGTCTATTTAATAAGCATAAGTTGCTGAAATAAGCCTATTTAATAAGGCTATTTAATAAGTCTAAGTTGCAGAAATAAACCTATTTAATAATGCTATTTAATACGCCTAAGTTGCTGAAATAAGCATATTTAATAAGCCTAAGTTGCTAAAATAAGCCTATTTAATAGGCCTATCTAATAAGTCTAAGTTGCAGAAATAAGCATAATTCATAAGCATATTTAATGAGCCTAAGTTGCTGAAATGTCTATTTAATAAGTCGATTTAATAAGTCTAAGTTGCTAAAATAAGCCTATTTAATAAGGCTATTTAATAAGCCTAAGTTGCTGAAATAAGCCTATTTAATAAGGCTATTTAATGAGCCTAAGTTGCTGAAATAAGCCTATTTAAAAAGCCTAAGTTTCTGAACTAAGCCTATTTAAAAAGGTATATTTAATAAGTCTAAGTTGCTGAAATAAACCTATTTAAAATGCTATTTAATAAGCCTAAGTTGCTGAAATAAACCTGTTTAATAAGGCTATTTAATAAGCGTAAGTTGCTGAAATAAGCCTATTTAATAAGCCTAAGTTGCTGAAATAAGCCTATTTAATAAGGCTATTTAATAAGTCTAAGTTGCTGAAATAAACCTATTTAATAAGCCTAAGTTGCTAAAATAAGCCTATTTAATGAGGCTATTTAATAAGTCCATTTAATAAGCCTATTTAATAAGCCTATTTAATAAGCCTATTTAATACGCCTATTTAATAAACCTATTTAATAAGTATTTAATGAGCCTATTTATTAAGTCTATTTAATAAGCCTTTTTAATAAGCCTATTTAATAAAAGCCTATTTAATAAGCCTATTTAATAAGCCTATTTAAAAGCCTATTTATTGAGCCTATTTAATACGTCTATTTAGTAAGCCTATTTAATAAGCCTATTTAATAAGTATGTATTGAGCCTATTTAATCAGTCTATTTAATAAGCCTATTTAATAGGCCTATTTAATAAGTCTAAGTTGCTGAATAAGCCTATTTCATAAGCCTAAGTTGCTGAAATAAGCCTTTTTAATAAGTCTAAGTTGCTGAAATAAGCCTATTTAATAAGCCTAAGTTGCTGAAATAAGCCTATTTAATAAGGCTATTTAATAAGCCTAAGTTGCTGAATAAGCATATTTAATAAGTCTAAGTTGCTGAACTAAGGCTATTTAATAAGCCTAAGTTGCTGAAATAAACCTATTTAATAATGCTATTTAATACGCCTAAGTTGCTGAAATAAGCATATTTAATAAGCCTAAGTTGCTAAAATAAGCCTATTTAATAGGCCTATCTAATAAGTCTAAGTTGCAGAAATAAGCATATTTCATAAGCATATTTAATAAGCCTAAGTTGCTGAAATGTATATTTAATAAGTCGATTTAATAAGTCTAAGTTGCTAAAATAAGCCTATTTAATAAGGCTATTTAATAAGCCTAAGTTGCTGAAATAAGCCTATTTAATAAGGCTATTTAATGAGCCTAAGTTGCTGAAATAAGCCTATTTAATAAGCCTAAGTTTCTGAACTAAGCCTATTTAAAAAGGTCTATTTAATAAGTCTAAGTTGCTGAAATAAACCTATTTAAAAATGCTATTTAATACGCCTAAGTTGCTGAAATAAACCTGATTAATAAGTCTATTTAATAAGCATAAGTTGCTGAAATAAGCCTATTTAATAAGCCTACGTTTCTGAACTAAGCCTACATAAAAAGGTCTATTTAATAAGTCTAAGTTGCTGAAATAAACCTATTTAAAAATGCAATTTAATAAGCCTAAATTGCTGAAATAAACCTTTTTAATAAGGCTATTTAATAAGCATAAGTTGCTGAAATAAGCCTATTTAATAAGCCTAAGTTGCTGAAATAAGCCTATTTAATAAGGCTATTTAATAAGTCTAAGTTGCAGAAATAAACCTATTTAATAATGCTATTTAATACGCCTAAGTTGCTGAAATAAGCATATTTAATAAGCCTAAGTTGCTAAAATAAGCCTATTTAATAGGCCTATCTAATAAGTCTAAGTTGCAGAAATAAGCATAATTCATAAGCATATTTAATGAGCCTAAGTTGCTGAAATGTCTATTTAATAAGTCGATTTAATAAGTCTAAGTTGCTAAAATAAGCCTATTTAATAAGGCTATTTAATAAGCCTAAGTTGCTGAAATAAGCCTATTTAATAAGGCTATTTAATGAGCCTAAGTTGCTGAAATAAGCCTATTTAAAAAGCCTAAGTTTCTGAACTAAGCCTATTTAAAAAGGTATATTTAATAAGTCTAAGTTGCTGAAATAAACCTGTTTAATAAGGCTATTTAATAAGCGTAAGTTGCTGAAATAAGCCTATTTAATAAGCCTAAGTTGCTGAAATAAGCCTTTTTAATAAGTCTAAGTTGCTGAAATAAGCCTATTTAATAAGCCTAAGTTGCTGAAATAAGCCTATTTAATAAGGCTATTTAATAAGCCTAAGTTGCTGAATAAGCATATTTAATAAGTCTAAGTTGCTGAACTAAGGCTATTTAATAAGCCTAAGTTGCTGAAATAAACCTATTTAATAATGCTATTTAATACGCCTAAGTTGCTGAAATAAGCATATTTAATAAGCCTAAGTTGCTAAAATAAGCCTATTTAATAGGCCTATCTAATAAGTCTAAGTTGCAGAAATAAGCATATTTCATAAGCATATTTAATAAGCCTAAGTTGCTGAAATGTATATTTAATAAGTCGATTTAATAAGTCTAAGTTGCTAAAATAAGCCTATTTAATAAGGCTATTTAATAAGCCTAAGTTGCTGAAATAAGCCTATTTAATAAGGCTATTTAATGAGCCTAAGTTGCTGAAATAAGCCTATTTAATAAGCCTAAGTTTCTGAACTAAGCCTATTTAAAAAGGTCTATTTAATAAGTCTAAGTTGCTGAAATAAACCTATTTAAAAATGCTATTTAATACACCTAAGTTGCTGAAATAAACCTGATTAATAAGTCTATTTAATAAGCATAAGTTGCTGAAATAAGCCTATTTAATAAGCCTACATTTCTGAACTAAGCCTACATAAAAAGGTCTATTTAATAAGTCTAAGTTGCTGAAATAAACCTATTTAAAAATGCAATTTAATAAGCCTAAATTGCTGAAATAAACCTTTTTAATAAGGCTATTTAATAAGCATAAGTTGCTGAAATAAGCCTATTTAATAAGCCTAAGTTGCTGAAATAAGCCTATTTAATAAGGCTATTTAATAAGTCTAAGTTGCAGAAATAAACCTATTTAATAATGCTATTTAATACGCCTAAGTTGCTGAAATAAGCATATTTAATAAGCCTAAGTTGCTAAAATAAGCCTATTTAATAGGCCTATCTAATAAGTCTAAGTTGCAGAAATAAGCATAATTCATAAGCATATTTAATGAGCCTAAGTTGCTGAAATGTCTATTTAATAAGTCGATTTAATAAGTCTAAGTTGCTAAAATAAGCCTATTTAATAAGGCTATTTAATAAGCCTAAGTTGCTGAAATAAGCCTATTTAATAAGGCTATTTATTGAGCCTAAGTTGCTGAAATAAGCCTATTTAAAAAGCCTAAGTTTCTGAACTAAGCCTATTTAAAAAGGTATATTTAATAAGTCTAAGTTGCTGAAATAAACCTGTTTAATAAGGCTATTTAATAAGCGTAAGTTGCTGAAATAAGCCTATTTAATAAGCCTAAGTTGCTGAAATAAACCTATTTAATAAGCCTAAGTTGCTAAAATAAGCCTATTTAATGAGGCTATTTAATAAGTCCATTTAATAAGCCTATTTAATAAGCCTATTTAATACGCCTATTTAATAAGCCTATTTAATACGCCTATTTAATAAACCTATTTAATAAGTATTTAATGAGCCTATTTATTAAGTATATTTGATAAGCCTTTTTAATAAGCCTATTTAATAAAGCCTATTTAATAAGCCTATTTAATAAGCCTATTTAAAAAGCCTATTTATTGAGCCTATTTAATACGTCTATTTAGTAAGCCTTTTTAATAAGCCTATTTAATAAGTATGTATTGAGCCTATTTAATCAGTCTATTTAATAAGCCTATTTAATAGGCCTATTTAATAAGTCTAAGTTGCTGAAATAAGCCTATTTAATAAGCCTAAGTTGCTGAATAAACCTATATCATAAGCTTAAGTTGCTGAAATAAGCCTTTTTAATAAGTCTAAGTTGCTGAAATAAGCCTATTTAATAAGCCTATGTTGCTGAAATAAGCCTATTTAATAAGGCTATTTAATAAGCCTAAGTTGCTGAATAAGCATATTTAATAAGTCTAAGTTTCTGAAATAAGGCTATTTAATAAGCCTAAGTTGCTGAAATGAGCCTATTTAATGAGGCTATTTAATAAGTCTATTTAATAAGCCTATTTAATAAGCCTATTTGATAAGCCTATTTAATAAGCCTATTTAATAAGTCTATTTAATAAGTCTATTTAATAAGCCTATTTAATAAGTATTTAATGAGCCTATTTAATCAGCCTATTTATTGAGCCTATTTTATAAGCCTATTTATTAAGCCTATTTAATACGCCTATTTAATAAGCCTATTTAATAAGCCTATTTATTAAGCCTATTTAATGAGCCTATTTAATAAGCCTATATATTGAGCCTATTTAATAAGTCTATTTAATAAGCCTGTTTAATAAGCCTATTTAATAAGTATTTAATGAGCCTATTTAATAAGCCTAAGTTGCTGAATAAGCCTATTTAATAAGCCTAAGTTGCTGCAATAAGCCTATTTAATAAGCCTATTTAATAAGCCTAAGTTGCTGAATAAGCCTATTTAATAAGCCTAAGTTGCTGAAATAAGCCTATTAAATAAGTCTAAGTTGCTGAAATAAAGCTATTTAACAAGCCTAAGTTGCTGAAATAAGCCTATTTAATAAGCATAAGTTGCTGAAATAAGGCTATTTAATAAGTCTAAGTTGCTGAAATAAGCCTGTTTAATATGCCTAAGTTGCTGAAATAAGTATATTTAATGAGCATAAGTTGCTGAAATAAGCCTATTTAATAAGTCTAAGTTGCTGAAATAAGTATATTTAATGAGCCTAAGTTGCTGAAATAAGCCTATTTAAAAAGCCTAAGTTTCTGAACTAAGCCTATTTAAAAAGGTATATTTAATAAGCCTAAGTTGCTGAATAAGCCTATTTAATAAGGCTATTTAATAAGCGTAAGTTGCTGAAATAAGCCTATTTAATAAGCCTAAGTTGCTGAAATAAGCCTATTTAATAAGGCTATTTAATAAGTCTAAGTTGCTGAAATAAACCTATTTAATAAGCCTAAGTTGCTAAAATAAGCCTATTTAATACGCCTATTTAATAAGCCTATTTAATACGCCTATTTAATAAACCTATTTAATAAGTATTTAATGAGCCTATTTATTAAGTCTATTTAATAAGCCTATTTATTGAGCGTATTTTATAAGCCTATTTATTAAGCCTATTTAATAAGCCTATTTAATAAGCCTATTTAATAAGTCTATTTAATAAGCCTATTTAATAAGCCTATTTAATAAGCCTATTTATTAAGCCTATTTAATGAGCCTATTTAATAAGCCTATTTATTGAGCCTATTTAATAAGTCTATTTAATAAGCCTGTTTAATAAGCCTATTTAATAAGTATTTAATGAGCCTATTTAATAAGCCTAAGTTGCTGAATAAGCCTATTTAATAAGCCTAAGTTGCTGCAATAAGCCTATTTAATAAGCCTATTTAATAAGCCTAAGTTGCTGAATAAGCCTATTTAATAAGCCTAAGTTGCTGAAATAAGCCTATTTAATAAGTCTAAGTTGCTGAAATAAGGCTATTTAACAAGCCTAAGTTGCTGAAATAAGCCTATTTAATAAGCATAAGTTGCTGAAATAAGGCTATTTAATAAGTCTAAGTTGCTGAAATAAGCCTATTTAATATGCCTAAGTTGCTGAAATAAGTATATTTAATTAGCATAAGTTGCTGAAATAAGCCTATTTAATAAGTCTAAGTTGCTGAAATAAGGCTATTTAATAAGTCTAAGTTGCTGAAATGAGCCTATTTTATCAGCGTAAGTTGCTGAAATAAGCCTATTTAATAAGCCCAAGTTGCTGAAATAAGCCTATTTAATAAGGCTATTTAATAAGCCTAAGTTGCTGAAATAAGCCTATTTAATAAGCATAAGTTGCTGAAATAAGGCTATTTAATAAGTCTAAGTTGCTGAAATAAGCCTATTTAATATGCCTAAGTTGCTGAAATAAGTATATTTAATTAGCATAAGTTGCTGAAATAAGCCTATTTAATAAGTCTAAGTTGCTGAAATAAGGCTATTTAATAAGTCTACGTTGCTGAAATGAGCCTATTTTATCAGCGTAAGTTGCTGAAATAAGCCTATTTAATAAGCCCAAGTTGCTGAAATAAGCCTATTTAATAAGGCTATTTAATAAGCCTAAGTTGCTGAAATAAGCCTATTTAATAAGCGTAATTTGCTGAAATAAGGCTATTTAATAAGTCTAAGTTGCTGAAATAAGCCTATTTAATTAGCCTATGTTGCTGAAATAAGCCTATTTAATAAGCCTAAGTTGCTGAAATAAGCCTATTTAATAGGCCTATCTAATAAGTCTAAGTTGCAGAAATAAGCATATTTCATGAGCCTATTTACTGAGCCTAAGTTGCTGAAATGTCTATTTAATAAGTCGATTTAATAAGTCTAAGTTGCTAAAATAAGCCTATTTAATAAGGCTGTTTACTAAGCCTAAGTTGCTGAAATAAGCCTATTCAATGAGGCTATTTAATGAGCCTAAGTTGCAGAAATAAGCCTATTTAATAAGCCTAAGTTTCTGAACTAAGCCTATTTAAAAAGGTATATTTAATAAGTCTAAGTTGCTGAAATAAACCTATTTAAAAATGCTATTTAATACGCCTAAGTTGCTGAAATAAACCTGATTAATAAGGCTATTTAATAAGCATAAGTTGCTGAAATAAGCCTATTTAATAAGCCTATGTTGCTGAACTAAGCCTATATAAAAAGGTCTATTTAATAAGTCTAAGTTGCTGAAATAAACCTATTTAAAAATGCTATTTAATAAGCCTAAATTGCTGAAATAAACCTGTTTAATAAGGCTATTTAATAAGCATAAGTTGATGAAATAAGCCTATTTAATACGCCTACGTTGCTGATATAAGCCTATTTAATAAGGCTATTTAATAAGTCTAAGTTGCAGAAATAAACCTATTTAATAATGCTATTTAATACGCCTTAGTTGCTGAAATAAGCATATTTAATAAGGCTACGTTGCTAAAATAAGCCTATTTAATAGGCCTATCTAATAAGTCTAAGTTGCAGAAATAAGCATATTTCATAAGCCTATTTAATGAGCCTAAGTTGCTGAAATGTCTATTTAATAAGTCGATTTAATAAGTCTAAGTTGCTAAAATTAGCCTATTTAATAAGGCTATTTAATAAGCCTAAGTTGCTGAAATAAGCCTATTTAATAAGGCTATTTAATGAGCCTAAGTTGCTGAAATAACCTATTTAATAAGCCGAAGTTTCTGAACTAAGCCTATTTAAAAAGGTATATTTAATAAGTCTAAGTTGCTGAAATAAACCTATTTAAAAATGCTATTTAATAAGCCTAAGTTGCTGAAATAAACCTGTTTAATAAGGCTATTTAATAAGAGTAAGTTGCTGAAATAAGCCTATTTAATAAGCCTAAGTTGCTGAAATAAGCCTATTTAATAAGGCTATTTAATCAGTCTAAGTTGCTGAAATAAACCTATTTAATAAGCCCAAGTTGCTAAAATAAGCCTATTTAATGAGGCTATTTAATAAGTCCATTTAATAAGCCTATTTAATAAGCCTATTTAATACGCCTATTTAAAAAGCCTATTTAATACGCCTATTTAATAAACCTATTTAATAAGTATTTAATGAGCCTATTTATTAAGTCTAATTAATAAGCCTTTTTAATAAGCCTATTTAATAATGTCTATTTAATAAGCCTATTTAATAAGTCTATTTAATAAGTCTATTAAACAAGCCTATTTATTAATTATTTAATGAGCCTATTTAATAAGCCTATTTATTGAGCCTATTTAATAAGCCTATTTATTGAGCCTATTTAATACGCCTATTTATTGAGCCTATTTAGTAAGCCTATTTATTGAGCCTATTTAATAAGCCTATTTAATAAGCCTATTTAATAAGCCTATTTAATAAGCCTATTTAATAAGCCTATTTAAAAAGCCTATTTATTGAGCCAATTTAATAAGTCTATTTAGTAAGCCTATTTAATAAGCCTATTTATTAAGTATTTATTGAGCCTATTTAATCAGTCTATTTAATAAGCTTTTTAATAGGCCTATTTAATAAGTCTAAGTTGCTGAAATAAGCCTATTTAATAAGCCTAAGTTGCTGAATAAGCCTATTTCATAAGCCTAAGTTGCTGAAATAAGCCTTTTTAATAAGTCTAAGTTGCTGAAATAAGCCTATTTAATAAGCCTAAGTTGCTGAAATAAGCCTATTTAATAAGGCTATTTAATAAGCCTAAGTTGCTGAATAAGCATATAAGGCTAAGTTGCTGAATAAGCTTATTTAATAAGCCTAAGTTGCTGAAATAAGCCTATTTAATAAGCCTAAGTTGCTGAATAAGCCTATTTATTAAGCCTATTTAATGAGCCTATTTAATAAGCCTATTTATTGAGCCTAATTAATAAGTCTATTTAATAAGCCTATTTAATAAGCCTATTTAATAAGCCTATTTATTAAGCCTATTTAATGAGCCTATTTAATAAGCCTATTTATTGAGCCTAATTAATAAGTCTATTTAATAAGCCTGTTTAATAAGCCTATTTAATAAGTATTTAATGAGCCTATTTAATAAGGCTAAGTTGCTGAATAGGCCTATTTAATAAGCCTAAGTTGCTGAAATAAGCCTATTTAATAAGCCTATTTAATAAGCCTAAGTTGCTGAATAGGCCTATTTAATAAGCCTAAGTTGCTGAAATAAGCCTATTTAATAAGTCTAAGTTGCTTAAATAAGGCTATTTAATAAGCCTAAGTTGCTGAAATAAGCCTATTTAATAAGCCTAAGTTGCTGAAATAAGGCTATTTAATAAGTCTAAGTTGCTGAAATAAGCCTATTTAATATGCCTAAGTTGCTGAAATAAGTATATTTAATGAGCATAAGTTGCTGAAATAAGCCTATTTAATAAGTCTAAGTTGCTGAAATAAGGCTATTCAATAAGTCTAAGTTGCTGAAATGAGCCTATTAAATCAGCGTAAGTTGCTGAAAAAAGCCTATTTAATAAGCCCAAGTTGCTGAAATAAGCGTATTTAATAAGGCTATTTAATAAGCGTAAGTTGCTGCAATAAGCCTATTTAATAAGCGTAATTTGCTGAAATAAGGCTATTTAATAAGTCTAAGTTGCTTAAATAAGCCTATTTAATAAGCCTAAGTTGCTGAAATAAGCCTATTTAATAAGCCTAAGTTGCTGAAATAAGCCTATTTAATAGGCCTATCTAATAAGTCTAAGTTGCAGAAATAAGCATATTTCATAAGCCTATTTACTGAGCCTAAGTTGCTGAAATGTCTATTTAATAAGTCGATTTAATAAGTCTAAGTTGCTAAAATAAGCCTATTTAATAAGGCTATTTACTAAGCCTAAGTTGCTGAAATAAGCCTATTTAATAAGCCTAAGTTTCTGAACTAAGCCTATTTAAAAAGGTATATTTAATAAGTCTAAGTTGCTGAAATAAACCTATTTAAAAATGCTATTTAATACGCCTAAGTTGCTGAAATAAACCTGATTAATAAGGCTATTTAATAAGCATAAGTTGCTGAAATAAGCCTATTTAATAAGCCTACGTTGCTGAACTAAGCCTATATAAAAAGGTATATTTAATAAGTCTAAGTTGCTGAAATAAACCTATTTAAAAATGCTATTTAATAAGCCTAAATTGCTGAAATAACCCTGTTTAATAAGGCTATTTAATAAGCATAAGTTGATGAAATAAGCCTATTTAATAAGCCTAAGTTGCTGAAATAAGCCTATTTAATAAGGCTATTTAATAAGTCTAAGTTGCAGAAATAAACCTATTTAATAATGCTATTTACTAGCCTAAGTTGCTGAAATAAGCATATTTAGTAAGCCTACGTTGCTAAAATAAGCCTATTAAATAGCCCTATCTAATAAGTCTAAGTTGCAGAAATAAGCATATTTCATAAGCCTATTTAATGAGCCTAAGTTGCTGAAATGTCTATTTAATAAGTCGATTTAATAAGTCTAAGTTGCTAAAATAAGCCTATTTAATAAGGCTATTTAATAAGCCTAAGTTGCTGAAATAAGCCTATTTAATAAGGCTATTTAATGAGCCTAAGTTGCTGAAATAAGCCTATTTAATAAGCCGAAGTTTCTGAACTAAGCCTATTTAAAAGGTATATTTAATAAGTCTAAGTTGCTGAAATAAACCTATTTAAAAATGCTACTTAATAAGCCTAAGTTGCTGAAATAAACCTGTTTAATAAGGCTATTTAATAAGCATAAGTTGCTGAAATAAGCCTATTTAATAAGCCTAAGTTGCTGAAATAAGCCTATTTAATAAGGCTATTTAATAAGTCTAAGTTGCTGAAATAAACCTATTTAAAAAGCCTAAGTTGCTCAAATAAGCCTATTTAATGAGGCTATTTAATAAGTCTATTTAATAAGCCTATTTAATACGCCTATTTAATAAGTCTATTTAATAAGCCTATTTAATAAGCCTATTTAATAAGCCTATTTATTGAGCCTATTTAATAAGCCTATTTAATAAGCCTATTTAATAAGCCTATTTATTGAGCCTATTTAATAAGTCTATTTAATAAGCCTATTTAATGAGTATTTAATGAGCCTATTTAATCAGTCTATTTAATAAGCCTATTTAATAGGCCTATTTAACAAGTCTAAGTTGCTGAAATAAGCCTATTTAATAAGCCTAAGTTGCTGAAAAGCCTATTTCATAAGCCTAAGTTGCTGAAATAAGCCTTTTTAATAAGTCTAAGTTGCTGAAATAAGCCTATTTAATAAGCCTAAGTTGCTGAAATAAGCCTATTTAATAAGGCTATTTAATAAGCCTAAGTTGCTGAATAAGCCTATTTAATAAGTCTAAGTTGCTGAACTAAGGCTATTTAATAAGCCTAAGTTGCTGAAATGAGCCTATTTATTAAGCCTAAGTTTCGATTTAAAGCTTTCGTGACTGCAATGATTCATCTTCTTTGGTTCTTTCGGTAAAGTCACGTAGAATGAGAATAAAATAATAAATTGATAAAATAAAATAACACAATAATATTCTCACGACGTTTCGGCCACAACACAAGCGGCCTTCATCAGGTGAAGGGGGCGAGACTGTCTGGTAGGACAGCGCTGGAGTGAGAGAGCCACGTTCAGATCACGGCTTTTAAGCTGTGTGAGAGGAACAAAGAGCCTTGACAAAGGAATTAGCATAAAATTTAGCATTGAAATGGCTGAATGATTAGCTTGTGACTGGTCACAGAAATAGCTATGTTAAAAGTTAAAGCATACACATCCGCAGAGGCACCCATTGTTAAAAGGAATTAGCATAGAATTTAGCATTGAAATAGCTAAGTTAAGGCATACACATCCGCAGAGGCACCCCTTGACAATGGGATTAGCATAGAATTTAGCATTGAAATGGCTGAGTGATTCGCTTGTAACTGCTACAGAAATAGTTACGTTGAAGTCAGAGCATACACATTCACCGAGGCACTTAGTACAAATCAAACAGGAGAATTTAGCATTGAAATAACTAGGCGAATTTAGCATTGAAATAACTGGGGGATTTGCTAGTGACTGGTCACAGAAATGACTACACATCTGAGCTATTCACAGTACTATATAGTGAACCAATAAAAACTAAAATATAAATTACCTTCATGTTATCAATAAACTCTATATTCTCCAATCAGCTAAGCTACCAACCATAAGTCGTTATATATCACAATGCTATATGGCGAAAAAATGGGTGGATTCTTACCCTCAAATTTCCGTACCACGGATAGCTACGGGCCCCGTTCAGACGGACGAGTTCGTCCATGGTCGGAACAGAGGAGGGGGAGAGAGACAGCTGCGAAGCCCTAGTATACTCCATGTTGTAAACCATACCATTAACCGTGGTGTGAGAGGTATTAAGAGGCAATGCTGGCGAAAGAGCTGCGGTCTGAAGGTCATCGTAAAATTACAATTAATTAAGAACAGAAATGATTTAACACATCTTTCCAGTGGTTACTAAGCCTGAATCCATCTTCTCGGTTGAAATTGTCTCTGTGCTTGTATATGTGAATGGCCTCATGAACGAATCTCTCATGGTAGCCAGTTGGTTTGCAAAGAACCTCCGTCTTGGAGAAGTCAATGTCATGTGAGCCCACTGAATTGTAACAGTGATCTGCCACGGCAGAGGAGTTCGTCTTACCGTGTTTCAAGTCTGCTTCATGTTCGTGGATGCGGTCCAAGATATGTCTTTTGGCCGAAACGTCGTGAGAATATTATTGTGTTATTTTATTTTATCAATTTATTATTTTATTCTCATTCTACGTGACTTTACCGAAAGAACCAAAGAAGATGAATCATTGCAGTCACGAAAGCTTTAAATCGAAATTTAACCACCTCTACGGGGAGGGATTCCACACATCCTTAAGATCATTCAACAGACTTCGGGATAAGAAGGCTCAACTAATCGAGTCTCTCACCTTTCTGAAGAGATGCCGCGACTCTAAGGTAATACCAACCGCATTTACACTAACCTCTGCTGTTGCAACTTCTCTCAATGCAAAACGAATTCTAGCTAGAACTAGCTTCGCTCTTATCTCGGAAAAAATCAGACTTACACGCCACGAACTCGATCAGTTAGACAAGACACTCTACAAATCACACTTAAAATTGACAGCAACAATGTCTACATCGGATTGGGAACATGTAGACAATATGACTACCTTTTCGGCTGCAACTATGTCGAACAAATGTAGGGACAATTTGATTTCCAAATTCAATCACCTCTCCAGCAAAAAATCGGATCCACACACCGAAAAGATAGACGTCAACAAAGTCGTAATTAATCGCAGTAACAGTTCCATTTATGATGGTCTGAAATCCGTTTTAGCTAAAGGTCTAAACTTTGCTGTATCATTGCCCATGTCGACGTTGCACTCAAGGGCTTGAGTCACATCTCTGCAGACGTAGCAAGATCTGAAATCGCTGCAACCCTCAAAAACGCTAAGTTGCCACCTAGCAACATCAGCAAAGACGAACGTTTTGAATTATCTCAATTAAAAAAGAGGGATGATATTGTCGTTCTCTCAGCCGACAAAGGCAATGCCACTGTCATCATGGACAAAACAGAATATAACAACAAAATTCAAGAACTACTCAACGATGGCAGCTATACAAAAATAAAAAGAGATCCCACCAACAGCCTGGTCACCAAAACGAACAAAATTATCTCTGATTCAACAGCATTAATTGATGAGATCAAACAGTTCTCGTTGAAACCCTCTGCTGACAGACCACCAAGATTATATGGCCTTCCAAAGATACACAAAGAAGATACACCCCTTCGTCCCATCGTCTCTACTATCAGCTCCCCCACCTACAAACTGGCACGTTTTCTGGCTGATATACTGCGACCTTTCACTGGAAAAACCACCTCTGCGGTACTAAATTCTACTCACATGGTATCGACAATCAAAGACATTTCCCTGTCCCCAAACGACCTGCTTGTCAGTTTTGATGTGGTGTCCTTGTTCACCAAAGTCCCGGTACCTGACACCATCGCTATCATTGAAGACCTGGTTCATCAAGGACTGCATACTGATGTACCCCCCCTGGTGAGACATTGCTTAACCAACACATACTTCACCTGGAATGGAACTTTCTACAAACAAACTGAGGGCACCCCAATGGGCTCCCCCCTATCTCCGGTTGTAGGCAACGTATTCATGGAAAAATTTGAAACTGACGCCATCCAGACTGCCACTCTACGCCCGACCTTATGGAAGAGGTACGTTGATGACACCTTTGTCATCTGGCCACATGGCCAGCCTGCTCTAGACCAATTCCGCGACCACATCAATTCCATACACCCAGCCATCAGATTTACCATGGAGGTCGAAAAAGATGGCAAACTACCCTTTCTGGATGTCTTAATTAAAAGGAGACATGATGGTTCAATGAGCCACTCTGTCTACAGGAAAGCTACCCATACAGATGCTTACTTGAAATCGGATTCCCACCACCATCCATCCCAGAAGAACTGCCTCATCAAGACTCTATACCATAGAGCCCAATGCATTTCCGACCAGGAACACATTACCAGTGAACTCAAGCACGTACACCAGGCTCTCAGGGCTAATGGCTACTCCGACTACACAATCCGCAAAGCCATCACTCCAGTCATGAAGAAGGATCCTCTTGTGGAGCCACTCAAAACCATCACCTTACCCTACATTGCAGGGGTCACTAAAAAGATCTCCAAAATCCTGAATAAACACAAGATCCAGGTCCGATTCAACACAGTACACAAAATCCGTGATTTAGTTCCATCTGTAAAAGATGCTCTTCCAGACATACAGTACCCGGGCGTTTACAAACTAAAGTGCCTCTGTGGTAGTAGCTACATTGGAGAAACCAAAAGACATATCTCGGACCGCATCCGCGAACATAAAGCAGACTTGAAACACGGTAAGACGAACTCCTCTGCCGTGGCAGATCACTGTTATAATTCAGTGGGCTCACATGACATTGACTTCTCCAAGACGGAGGTTCTTTGCAAACCAACCGGCTACCATGAGAGATTTGTTCATGAGGCCATTCACATATACAAGCACAGAGACAATTTCAACCGAGAAGATGGATTCTGGCTTAGTAACCATTGGAAAGATGTTTTAAACCATTTCCGTTCTTAATTTTGGTACCGCCAAAGGTGGTCTAATGATGTAGATGACTTCCCCACGCTCAGATTTTAATCTGGCTGAAAGAAAAAAATCATCCAATCCAAATCGATGTTATATCTGCCGAGTTTCCAAATCCAGAGGAAGACCCAAAATCTGTTTGCAGTAGTGACCGCAAATATGATTCATGGACCATGCGGAAACCTTAATGTCAATGCAGCAGCATGTATGAAGGACATAGAGAGCAGCAAGAAATATCCGAGACAATTTATTAAAGACACACAAACTGGAGATGATGGATATCTTCGCTATAGAAGGTGAGCTCCAGCAGACGGTGGATACACAGCAAGACTGAAGATTAGAGGCAACACGGAAATCGAAATGGACAACAGGTGGGTTGTTCCGTATTCTCCGCTTCTTTCTAAAATGTTTCAGGCGTAGATGTGTTGACCACGCTCCACCTCCTCCAGTCAGTGTGTGTATCATGGTGTGTCAGTGTGTGTGTCAGTGTGTGTCCGGCAAAACAACCCCCTACCTCCTCGCGGTGCCGGACGGGCAACTCTGTCGTGGACAGTGCTGTGGGGGGAGATCCAATTTTGATTGGCTCCTCCCCTCATGGCATATGTGTCCACCACAGGGGCTAAACGGGGGCTCTGGATAGGTGCGAGGGGCTGGTAACCCCTCCACCTTCAATTAATTACCACGAAACCACGAATTAAACTGAAATATGTAACTAATAAGCTTGTGCCGGAGGCCCCGGGGGGCCAGGCGTCTATGACGTCTCCTGGCCAAACCCCAATTGGCGGAGCCAGGAGATTGAATACCTACCCTCGGGGCTACTCCAGAAACAACGAAAAGCCACTACGGGTGGCCACGTGGAATGTTCGAACGCTCAGTGCAGAGGAGAGGCTGCCACTCCTCTGTCGGGAGCTGGACCGGTACCGCCTGGATCTATGCGGCATTCAGGAGGTCCGGTGGACCGGCTCTGGCTCCTGCCACCATGAGGGGTGGACAGTCCTCTACTCGGGGCAGCAGACTGCCAAACAACAGGGTGTGGGTCTTCTTTTGAACAAAAGAATGAAGGGGGCGTGGGAGCGTGGCGGTGAGGTGTGGGAAGCTGTAAGCCCCAGGCTACTTTGGGCTCGCCTTCCCATCAACTGGAGGCGAGGAATGGTGGTCGTGGTTACTTATGCCCCCACCGAAGATGAACATCCGTGGAGGGATGCAGGCAAAGCCGATGAGTCAGATGCCTTCTATGACCTCCTGTCACAGGTGCTGGCTAAAGTGGCCCCTCGGGATAGAGTCATCATGTTGGGTGACTTCAATGCCCGAGTTGGTCATGATACTGGCACCTGGTCTGGAGTGATTGGAGGGCATGGGCCAGATCAGCTCAATAACAACGGTAGGAGGCTGCTAGATTTTTGTGCAGCCCATGGGCTTGTAATTACCAACACGCTGTTCCGGCATCGGCGCATCCACACAACATCATAGATGCATGCCGGGTCCAAGCAAGAACATCTGCTGGACTACATAGTGACAGACCAGCGAATGCGAGCCCATGTCCTTGACACCAGGACCTACCGTGGAGCTGATCTGCCCTCTGACCATCGACTAGTCATCTGTAAGATGCGCCTGCCATTCTTCCACTCCGGTGGTGGGTGTACACCCAGGACCCCATTCCAACATAAAGTGGCCTGGTCTCAGTTATCTGATGAAAGTTGCAAGCGAGAATTTCATCATCGCTTGCGGCTGGGATTGGCATCGTCCCCGACTCCTCCTGATGTCGAGGGTAAATGGGCGAGGTTTAGGACTGTGACTCATGCAGCTGCAATGGCTGCTTTGGGTACGCGGTCCAGACCTCCCCAGAGACCCTGGCTGACAGAGGAGGTGTTCAGGATGGTTGAGAAAAAGCGACAGGCCCACTGTCATCGGCTACAGAATCCCACGTCAGAGAATGTGGAGGCTTACCGCAGCCTTCGCTCGGAGGTTCGGAGAGCCGTGAGGCGCTGCAAGGATGGGTGGTGGTCGCGGGTTGCTGAGGAGATGGAGTCTGCCTCAGTGGCCCGTGATCACAAATCTCTATTTAACTCCATCAAAAAAGTAACCTGCAGCGCCACACCTATTACCATCATTAGGGGAAAAAACGGTGATCCAATCTCCGACCCCCAGGAACAGGTTCGCAGATTTGCTGAGCATTTCTGTGAGGTCCTGGGGGAGGGAAAATCCCTCAGCCAGGAAAACATCGTGGCACAAAGTGAGGATGACCCTGCTGAGGCTGCGGTGCCTCAAATATTGGAAGAAGTCACCCCCTGTGAGTGGCTGGCTGAGGTGCCATCTGCTGAGGAAGTATTGAATGCGATCCGGAGTCTGAGACCAGGAAAGGCAGCGGGCAGAGATGATCTCCCAAGCGAAATGCTGAGGGAGGGTGGCGTTTGTGCACAGACTGCCCTATATGACATCATAGCAACAGGGGTGAAGAACTCACCCCTGTGAGTGGCTGGCTGAGGTGCCATCCGTTGAGGACAGCAAGTTGGCACAGTAGGTGGTGCATCAGCCTGTCGTCTCAGTCAGTCGACCTGTCGCATCTGGGTCTGCCCCGTGACCTCCTGCCAGCGGGCGTTCGACAATTCACGTGGCCTCAAGGTGCACATCGCCTGGCACAAGCGTTGTGGTGATGTCACCGCCACTTAGTGGCGAACTGCGGTTGTTGTTGTTGATAGTGGAGCTGCTGGTAGTATATTTGGAGTGTGCGTGTCTCTGCCTCGTGGTTGCATGGATTTGTTTCTGGTTCCTCCGGTTTCCCCCCCTCCAGATTTAGAATTAACGTCACGCATTTAAAATATTTAACTGCGATACATTTCCACACGATGAAGTCACTTTGTGTTGAGCTTTCATTCGTGATGGCCAGGTCGCTTGTGAAAAAAAGCTACATAGCTCAGTGGGCCTTACCTTGTACAATAAAATAGAAAAACTAGTTTATAGTTTAAGAGAGATTAGTTGGATCTGTCACGTGGGTTATTTTAAAAAAAAGGTTATTCGTTTCATCAGGTCATGTGCACAAATTAAAAAAACATTTGGAGGGAAAAAAAAACATGCTGGCCGTTATGTGACTTCACCGAAAAAGCCAAAGAGTACGTTATGGTCAAGTTTTATCAAAACATTTTTTTTAGGATATTTGCTCTTAATGTGCTTACTTTCACCCAGCACATTCACTGCATTGTCTTGGTGAATGCGAGGCATCGCGTGGTCATAACCCACCGGGATATTTTCCCCTTACGCGTCAAGAGATTTACATTCTCAATGGAAATCATTTCAGGTATTCACTGAAAGTGTCAGAGATGAATTTTCAGGAAAAAACTGAACATTCGTGCTAAAGATTGGTGCCATATTGTACGATTATAATTGTGCAAAATGCAACCAGAACACAATTAGCACGGTTAGCTACGTACCGCTACAGTCTACATTATAGACTGTCAGTACACTCACTCAGCTTAATAACCAGGCTACATTCTACATTATAGACTGTCAGTACACTCACCATACTTAATAACCATTACTACAGTCTACATTATAGACTGTCAGTACACTCACCATACTTAATAACCAGGCTACAGTCTACATTAGACTGTCAGTACACTCACCATACTTAATAACCAGGCTACAGTCTACATTATAGACTGTCAGTACACTCACCATACTTAATAACCAGGCTACAGTCTACATTATAGACTGTCAGTACACTCACCATACTTAATAACCATTACTACAAGTCAGTCTACATTATAGACTGGCAGTACACTCACACAGCTTAATAACCAGGCTACAGTCTACATTATAGACTGTCAGTACACTCACTCTGCTTAATAACCATTACTACAGTCTACATTATAGACTGTAGTACACTCACTATACCTAATAACCATTACTACAGTCTACATTATAGACTGTCAGTACACTCACCATACTAAATAACCATTACTACAGTCTACATTATAGACTGTCAGTACACACACCCAGCTTAATAACCAGGCTACAGACTACATTATAGACTGTCAGTACACTCACCATACTTAATAACCATTACTACAGTCTACATTATAGACTGTCAGTACACTCACCATACTTAATAACCAGGCTACAGTCTACATTATAGACTGTCAGTACACTCACCATACTTAATAACCAGGCTACAGTCTACATTATAGACTGTCAGTACACTCACCATACTTAATAACCAGGCTACAGTCTACATTATAGACTGTCAGTACACTCACCATACTTAATAACCAGGCTACAGTCTACATTATAGACTGTCAGTACACTCACCATACTTAATAACCAGGCTACAGTCTACATTATAGACTGTCAGTACACTCACTCAGCTTAATAACCATTACTACAGTCTACATTATAGACTGTCAGTACACTCACCATACTAAATAACCATTACTACAGTCTACATTATAGACTGTCAGTACACACACCCAGCTTAATAACCAGGCTACAGACTACATTATAGACTGTCAGTACACTCACCATACTTAATAACCATTACTACAGTCTACATTATAGACTGTCAGTACACTCACCATACTTAATAACCAGGCTACAGTCTACATTATAGACTGTCAGTACACTCACCATACTTAATAACCAGGCTACAGTCTACATTATAGACTGTCAGTACACTCACCATACTTAATAACCAGGCTACAGTCTACATTATAAACTGTCAGTACACTCACCATACTTAATAACCAGGCTACAGTCTACATTATAGACTGTCAGTACACTCACCATACTTAATAACCAGGCTACAGTCTACATTATAGACTGTCAGTACACTCACTCAGCTTAATAACCATTACTACAGTCTACATTATAGACTGTCAGTACACTCACCATACTAAATAACCATTGCTACAGTCTACATTATAGACTGTCAGTACACACACCCAGCTTAATAACCAGGCTACAGACTACATTATAGACTGTCAGTACACTCACCATACTTAATAACCATTACTACAGTCTACATTATAGACTGTCAGTACACTCACCATACTTAATAACCAGGCTACAGTCTACATTATAGACTGTCAGTACACTCACCATACTTAATAACCAGGCTACAGTCTACATTATAGACTGTCAGTACACTCACCATACTTAATAACCAGGCTACAGTATACATTATAGACTGTCAGTACACACACCATACTTAATAACCAGGCTACAGTCTACATTATAGACTGTCAGTACACTCACCAAACTTAATAACCATTACTACAGTCTACATTATAGACTGTCAGTACACTCACCATACTTAATAATCATTACTACAGTCTACATTATAGACTGTCAGTACACTCACCATACTTAATAACCAGGCTACAGTCTACATTATAGACTGTCAGTATACTCACCATACTTAATAACCAGGCTACAGTCTACATTATAGACTGTCAGTACACTCACCAAACTTAATAACCAGGCTACAGTCTACATTATAGACTGTCAGTACACTCACCAAACTTAATAACCATTACTACAGTCTACATTATAGACTGTCAGTACACTCACCATACTTAATAATCATTACTACAGTCTACATTATAGACTGTCAGTGCACTCACTCAGCTTAATAACCATTACTACAGTCTACATTATAGACTGTCAGTACACACACCCAGCTTAATAACCAGGCTACAGACTACATTACAGACTGTCAGTACACTCACCATACTTATTAACCAGGCTACAGTCTACATTATAGACTGTCAGTATACTCACCATACTTAATAACCAGGCTACAGTCTACATTATAGACTGTCAGTACACTCACCATACTTAATAACCAGGCTACAGTCTACATTATAGACTGTCAGTACACTCACCATACTTAATAACCAGGCTACAGTCTACATTATAGACTGTCAGTACACTCACCATACTTAATAACCAGGCTACAGTCTACATTATAGACTGTCAGTACACTCACCATACTTAATAACCAGGCTACAGTCTACATTATAGACTGTCAGTACACTCACCAAACTTAATAACCATTACTACAGTCTACATTATAGACTGTCAGTACACTCACCATACTTAATAATCATTACTACAGTCTACATTATAGACTGTCAGTGCACTCACTCAGCTTAATAACCATTACTACAGTCTACATTATAGACTGTCAGTACACACACCCAGCTTAATAACCAGGCTACAGACTACATTATAGACTGTCAGTACACTCACCATACTTAATAACCAGGCTACAGTCTACATTATAGACTGTCAGTATACTCACCATACTTAATAACCAGGCTACAGTCTACATTATAGACTGTCAGTACACTCACCATACTTAATGGTTTGCAAAGAACCTCCGTCTTGGAGAAGTCAATGTCATGTGAGCCCACTGAATTATAACAGTGATCTGCCACGGCAGAGGAGTTCGTTCTACCGTGTTTCAAGTCTGCTTTATGTTCGCGGATGCGGTCCGAGATATGTCGTTTGGTTTCTCCAATGTAGCTACTACCACAGAGGCACTTTAGTTTGTAAACGCCCGGGTACTGTATGTCTGGAACAGCATCTTTTACAGATGGAATCAGATCACGTATTTTATGTACTGTGTTGCATCGGACCTGGATCTTGTGTTTATTCAGGATTTTGGAGATCTTTTTAGTGACCCCTGCAATGTAGGATAAGGTGATGGTTTTGAGTGGATCCACAAGAGGATCCTTCATGACTGGAGTGATGGCTTTGCGGATTGTGTAGTCGGAGTAACCATTAGCCCTGAGAGGCTGAGAGCCTGGTGTACGTGCTAAAGTTGAGGGTAAGAATCCACCCATTTTTTCGCCATATAGCATTGTGATATATAACGACTTATTGTTGGTAGCTTAGCTGATTGGAGAATATATAGAGTTTATTGATAACATTGAGGTAATTTATATTTTAGTTTTTATTGGTTCACTATATAGTATTCATTATATAGTGTAGTGTATACCCAGTTACTGTGAATAGCTCAGATGTGTAGGCTTTAATAGGTGCCTCTGTGAATGTGTATGCTGACTTTAACATAGCCATTTCTGTGACCAGTCACAAGCTAATCACTCAGCCGTTTCAATGCTAAATTCCAAGCTAATTCCTTTGTCAAGGCGCTTTGTTTCTGCTCACACAGCTTAAAGGTCGCGATCTGAGCTTGGCTTTGTTCGCTCCAGCGCTGTCCTCCAGACAGTCTCATCCCTTCACCTGATGAAGGCCGCTTGTGTTGTGGCCGAAACGTCGTGAGGATTTTTTGTGTTATTTTATTTTATCAATTTATTATTTTATTCTCATTCTACGTGACTTTACCGAAAGAACCAAAGAAGATATCCTGGATCGTTTTGGTGAACGCTACAACAACAATACTCATTTCTATACAACGTCTGCCTCACGTGATTACTCTGTGTGGTTCATAAGGTGGGGCGTGTGCTGCTTTGATGATGGCAATTCAACCCCCGACCCACCACCCTCCCCAACAACTCGCTCCAACCATTCTGCGGTCATGATTTGGGACTGTGATTCCATTTGCAAGTAAACTCACATTTCAACAATGAGGGTTTGAAAGCATTAAGCATTAGCTCTGTCTGCATGTCTGCTCTGTTGTAAAGATGATCCAATATGAACACAATTGTAGTACAACAGCTCACGTTGCTATTAGGGACCTAACAATGTTGAAAACTGGCCAAAATTGATTAAACGGCCCACTCATGGTCCAGAGCAGAACTCAGTACCACCTAAGGTAGCAAAACTTCAGTCGTACCCATTTATTTGGATGGAAAATGAAAGTAAATTACTTGATAGTCTCACTCATTGCATTTGTTTATCACTGGCCACATAGAGAAATTGAAACTGCTCAATGTAGGCCACCTCACGTGGTACCGACAAAGGAGACATCTCATGGGCTATGAAAAAATAAGAATAGGTTGTATCCTTTCTGGCAATAAAACAGATCTTAAGATTCATTGAAGAAGGTTTCTGTTTGGTGTTTGAACATCTAAACACCCGTTTTATTGCCAAAAAAGGATCAAATCTATTCTTATTTTGTCATACTTTGATACCGTCAAAACGGTCTCATTGTGAAGCGTCTCATGGACTATTGGATGGGGAGAAAAAAACCGGCGCTAAAAGTCAGCGCCGACCTCTCCTGTCGTGCCCAGTGACGTCATCACGGGCGAAGTTCACCGCGCGAAGTCAAACGCCGCCTCGTGGGCGCCGCTCGAAACGCAAAATCATCGCTCGGTGAACATTTCCGAGGACAAACAAGCGTATGCCGGGAACCGTGTGAGTTTGTGTTTCTTGTTTCCTCTGCGCAATGTGGGGGAGGGCTTCATCCAGCAGTGGATTGACAAAAGCGCTGTATGCATACTGCACAGGCTACGCTAACGTCACATTTAGGCCCATGGACCGAACAAACGCGGCTCTCTTTCTCCATCCGTCTCCACTCTCTCTCTCTTCCTCTCTCCACTGCTGGCCTGTAGGTTTGGGCCGAGCGAGTTCCTGCCGGGGATTTGGCTCTTCAGGAGCTGATTCCCCCCGTGGCTTTGTCGGCACGAGGCGACTGCGAGGAGTGTCAAGGGCTCCACCGGGCCCCAAGGCGCCGCCCCGGCACCACCGTAGTAGCCAAACCATCGGCGCTCGGCATGGCCTGTATGAAGGTCCTGCTGGACCGCATGTTGCGCACGGGGTACAACATCGTCCAGGAGAACGGACAGAGGAAGATCGGACCACCGCCCAACTGGCAGGGGCCCCCTCCCGCCCGTGGCTACGAGGTGTTTCTGGGGAGGATCCCGCGCGACCTCTACGAGGATGAGCTGGTGCCCGTGCTGGAGACGGTGGGGAAGCTCTACCAGCTCCGCCTCATGATGGAGATTAGCGGAGAGAACCGCGGCTATGCGTTCGCTACCTACGCGACGCTCGCCGAAGCCACGGATGCCGTCAAGAAACTCAACAAATTAGAGATCCGTCCCGGACACCGCATTGGAGTCCACTTTAGCGTGGACAATCGCCGCCTCTTCATTGGGGGTGAGCGGTGCCACGGAGGGCGTGGTGGACGTCAAGATGAGCGTCTGTCGCTGGAACAAAACTCTCAACCGAGGCTACGCGTTCATCGAGTACGGGAGCCCCTTTGTGCTTTTGCGTGAGCCGGATTTCAACACAATTCCCGATCCGTTGTGGTGCCACGGTCTCGGAGCAACTCCGCCAGCGCCTCGACTCTCCCGTGGCCCCCCACACCGAGCACGCACCTGCAGCGCGCACACGTAGCGTCCTGGCGGGGGTTTGCCCGTCACGACGGGTTTTCATCCGAAGGGTCTCTGGGATGAAAGTCCCGCAGTTTCCCGGTGCCAGGAGAATGGCCGACCCTCGCAGAGCGAGGCACATTGCGGCGCCCCTGAGTTGGCTTAAAATTGTTTGGGCGCGAAGGTTCGCCGGGTCGGCGGCGACGAGTCGCGCGCGACGCTCCCCGCCTTCTCAAGCCGCTCGCGGCATCCGTGCGATGCCGGCGAGCGCCGCTACGATGCGGCGATAGGCAAAGTTCCCTTTTGTCTTCGTCCCTCCGACTCTCACGGCGTCCACGCGACGCCGTGAGCACGGCCGCGAGGTACGTGACGGGGAGTGCGAGCACTTGCGGACTTGGGTAGCGGTAGGCCTAGGCTCTGCTCGTAGAATATTCCCTCCGGGCGGTGCGGGGTTTGTGCCACGAATAAAAGTTAGCAGAGAGCATCGGTGTGGTGCGTGTGTGATTCCTGTGCGGAGCGGCTCCGTGGGTGGATGCGCGGCGAGAGCGAGGGCGGAGTCACGGCCTGAGCTCACGCGTTGAGATCATCGCCCGTCGGCGTGGACGCGAGTGGGCCGCCGCGTGCTGCGCCAGCGTCAGCCGTAGTGGGCGCGCGGCGTGCACGGACGCGCCTTGAGATAATCGCCCGCAGGTGCGAGACCGTTCGGGCCCCGTGTTAACGATGGCTGCGGTGCGCGCGGATGCTCGTGGAGGTAATCGCTCGCCGGTGTAGGCGCTAGCGTGCCGCTGTCCGCTGCGTTAGCGATAGCCGCGGTGCGCGCGGGGGTGCGTGGGTTTACTCCGTGCGGCCGTGAGCCAGCAGCACGAGTCTGTCCCTCGGAGAGGGCGCTAGCGCGGCGGGCCCGATCGCTCGGTCGGCGGGGGCCCGGCGGGAGCCGACCGACGTGGTGGAGGAGGCGGCGGAAGGGGCGGACGTCGCACCCCACCTGCCCAGCGAGGGCGGTGGGGTGGACGTCGGCCCCCACACCGCCATGGCCCTGTACACAACTCAAGGAGCAGGGAAAATGGTAATGTTGCTTGGATTTAATTTTAATATTATTGCAACTGTATAGTTTTGATATGTTTTATTGAAAAACATTCACGTGCATTGGCATGTCCCTCTGTCTCAAACATTAATAATGTATCATCTGCAAATGTCCTTTAGCAATGTAAATGTTTGTTCAACATTGGTATGCAGCTTGAAGAATGACGGAGTCTTATAACTGAAGACACTTCGGATTTTCAATCAAAATTTACAAATAATCCACTCTACCATAAACATGCTACATTCCAGCTAAAGTATAGTAGTATATTACTGTAAAGTAGTATGGTGTATAGCACAGATATTTTGTACAAATCCAGTGAGATGGGAGTGCTGCTTTGATGCATTACGCTTGGATCGGATCTCATGGGTTTAATTCAGGCTAACCCCTAAGGGTACAATTTTATTTTTACAGTTTCAATCGGACCAAGTACCTGGGGAGGTTTATTCCAAGTCAACATGGCTTAAAATCTGCCATGCTGAAATAAAATAGCTGGACGTTATTGCTTCTGACGTGAGTGCAGGACTCGCTATCCTTGCCAAGGTGCAGAGGCTCATTTGGGCGACCAAAGGAATTCCGAATGCATGTTACAATCACGTTAATTTCCGATGACTGGATTCATTGGTAGAGTGCTCCAACTTGGGCAGAGATTTCTGGCTGGAAAGTGATGTTGTTAAAACGTTTGTCTCGCAGTTTTAAAGGTTGCAATTTCAAAATACAGTTTGCGCATCAGAGCTCAATAAATTGAGTACTATTCTGTGTGAGGTTAACAGTCATCCAATGGAGAGACTGGGCCATGCCATATAAATGTGGAATTTATATCAGTTGACAGGTCAAACGTACTCTTTGTCTTTTTTGGTCACTTTATTATTATAGGCTAGTGGTGTTTGTGTGTTTTAATCACAGAGATGGGGGGGGGCATTGCACCTCGCTACACTCATCCACTGCTGATCCAGTCATGACCAAAAGTGATTGCTGATTTTAAAACCGTCGTCTCGGTTGAATTTGTGTCTGTATATATGGATGGCTTCGTGAACGAATCTTTGTGGATAGCCAGTCGGCTTGCAAAGTACCATCGTCTTCGAGAAATCAATTTCATGTGAACCTGTTTTATATGAGCCTTTTCCTCATCAAGACTCTGCACCATAGAGCCCAATGCATATCCGACCAGGAACACATAGCCAGTGAACTCAAGCATGTACACCAAGCTCTTAAGGCTAATGGTTACTCCGACTACACAATCCGCAAAGCTATCACTCCAACCATGAAGAAGGACCCTCTTGAGGAGCCTTTCAAAACCATCACTTTACCCTACATTGCGGGGATCACAAAAAATATCTCCAAAATCTTGAATATACACAAGATCCAGGTCCGTTTCAACACATTACATAAAATCCGTGATCTAGTTCCGTCTGTAAAAGATGTGATTCCGGACATACAGTACCCTGGCGTCTATAAACTAAGTTGCCTTTGTGGTAGTAGTTACATTGGAGAAACCAAACGACATGTCTCGGACCGCATTCGTGAACACGTAGCAGACCTAAAACACGGTAGGACCAACACCTCGGCCGTGGCAGATCACTGTTATAATTCAGTAGGCTCACATGACATTGACTTCTCCAAGACGGAGGTTCTTTGCAAACCATCTGGCTACCATGAGAGATTCGTTCATGAGGCTATCCACATATACAAGCACAGAGACAATTTCAACCGAGAGGAAGGAATTCTGGCTTAGCAATCATTGGAAGGATTTGATAAACCATTTCGGGTCTTAATTGATTGTTCACGCTTACGGTGGCTTTCAGACAGCATACATTAATTTTAGTCCCCCCCCTCTTTTCAAAACATAGATGGACTCGTCCTTCTAAATAAACTGCCAAATCACTCTCCGTGGAGCTAACGTTAATAAATAAATAAATGCGAACCGCCACTTCTTTCAAATGTTTCTTGCCGTTGGTTTTCACACCTGATGATGACTGCTTGTGTTACAGTGGAAACATCGTGAGAATTTTATTGTTTTATATATTTATTTTATTTTATTGTTTCCCTTCAACGTGACTTTACCGAAAGAACCAAGAATATAATTCATTGTTTATTATGTTCGTGTTACATTTTAAACAGAAAATGTTTACGTTTGCGGGACCTCTTTGGCCCAGAATTAAAATGGTGACAGAGAAAGGGACGTGGCGTGAACACCTACACACACTCAGTGTACACACACACTCAGTGTACACACACACAGAGAAAAGGACGTGGCGTGAACACCTTCTGCCTATAAACAAACAGCAGCAGCAGCAGTGGCTGTGAAGGTGTTGATCTGACTGGTGTCAGAACATCAACATCAACAACCACCACCACCAGGGTGATGGGGGGTGGTGGTGAAGGGTGGTGCGGGGGTGGTGGGGGGTGGTGGAGGACTCCCCGGGTCTGCCAAGTGGTGGCCTGTGTCTGCGTGTGTACACACAGAGAGTGTACACATACAGAGTGTAAACAGTGTACACACACACAGTGTACACACACAGTGTACACACACACAGTGTGTACACACAGAGAGTGTACACATACAGAGTGTAAACACACGTCGTGAAAATTTTATTGGGTTATTTAATTTTATTCTCATTCTACGTGACTTTACCGAAATAACTAAAAAAGATGAACACACAGTGTAAACACAGTGCATACACACAGTGTACACACACAGTATACACACAGTGTACACAAACACAGTGTACACACACACAGTGTAAACACACAGTGTACACACACAGTTTACACACACAGTGTACACACACACAGTGCATACAGTGTACACACACACACTGTAAACACAGTGTACACACACAGAGTACACACACAGTGTACACACGCACACTGTATACACACAGTGTACACACACACAGTGTACACATACACAGTGTACACACACACACAGTGTATACACACAGTGTACACACAGTGTACACACACAGTGGACACTGTACACACACACAGTGTACACACACACACAGTGTACACACACACACAGTGTACACACACACACAGTGTACACACACACAGTGTAAACACACAGTGTACACACACACACAGTGTATACACAATAATGTCCACTTTGTTGTTGTAGCTGAGCCCACACACCCAAGGGAGGGAGCAATGGAAAATGAATCTAAATCAACTTAAACTCCAATTCCGCTCTGTGACGTCACCTCTCAGCATTACTTCATCGGCGTGAAACGCCAGGGGGAGGTGTACCTCGCTAGTGACGTCATGTCACCAAGGTATTCACCCCTCCCCCGCGCTGGTGACCATGACGTCACCTCCGCTTGGGTCACTGCCGATATCGTTCCAGTGCCAATCCTTATTTGGGCAAAGCTACGCCCAGTGACCGGCGGCTCATTAACATAATGTATCCGTTAAAGCCGTCGCGAGTTTATTGCAACGGGTTCAGCACTCACGACATATGGGCGCAACATTAACATAATTTATTCATTCAATAATTTAGTTACGGAGCCGCTCATTGTGGGAGGAGCGTGTCTCGTACCCCGGATGTGACGTCACGTTACATGCTTCTGTGTGACGTCACGAGCTAAACAGGAAGCTATCGCTTCCGGCACTGAAATCCGAGGTGAGAAATTCTCATTGCGATTGTGGTTGTTGTGGTGGTGGTTGTTGTGGTGGTTGTTGTTGTTTACCAAGGTAGAGCCTCGCTCTCTCGTAGGGATGTCAGTTGAGTAGCAGCGAGCATGGGAATCGATGTCCAGGTTGGAACTTTACAACGCGGGGCCTAGCCACGCAGGGCCTTGCCTCCTGCCATCGCCTGATTGCATTCACTTTAATTATCTGGCTTAAGTTTAATTTGTCTTCACCCGGCTCGCCACTTTGTAACTTTGTTTTATTGTAAATATTCACGCAGTTTTTATTTTCTTTTGTTAGCAGGCCAAGCCCGCTTGAGCTGCTATACCGCTGTTGTTATTAGAAGCGACCTGCCCACAACAACACAAGGTGAGGCTTTGTCAACGTGTGTGAATGTTTTGACTTAAAACTTTGGTTACTGCAGGAATTAATATTCTTGGTTCTTTCGGTAAAGTCACGTAGATAGAACATAAAATTAAAATAACAGTTAATATTTTTTTCTTTTTTACAATGAAGCAAAACACCCCACGACGTTTCTATGGCAACATTAATGTTGAAGATGCGAGGGCTTACAGGAATATTTATGACATTTGCCCTCTCATTGCGTGCCATGACAGTGCTGTTTGCACAGTCACACATAGTCACTGTAAGATGTTTTTCTTGGTCGTGTTTTTGTTTTTTTGCTTGTTGTGGTTGCACCCGATTCAAGAGCCGAATGGCTCACGGGACTATAACCAAAATAAATCAAACTGAAAATCAAAATACTGAAACCGCGTGATGAATTTGGGAAAGTTTTTCACTGCATCTCCAAATATATATAAAAGGCAAAGTTGTGATTTTGTGTGTTGTCTGTTCAAAATGTTTAGCGTACTTCGCGACATGCAACAAACTGGAAATTTGCCATGTGGGTACTTTCCAGACTGTACACCGTGCAAACATTATACAAATACACTTTTGTGTTTTTTAGGGGGGGAGGGGAGCTCAATAATGTATAGATTTTTTGGACGGCAAGTGAGCTGTGACGTCAAATCTGTCACGTGACCCTCGCATGTGGAAGAGGAACGCATTGTAGTGTAGCGGTTAGCGTTGTCTGTGTGTTTGTGTCTGTGTGTGTCTGTGTGTGTGTGTCTGTGTGTGTGTGTCTGTGTGTGTGTATCTGTGTGTGTCTGTGTGTCTCTGTGTGTGTGTGTCTGTGTGTGTGTGTGTGTCTGTGTGTGTCTGTATCTGTGTGTGTATGTGTGTCTGTGTGTGTGTGTCTGTGTGTGTCTGAGTGTCTGTGTGTGTATCTGTGTGTGTGTGTGGAAGAGTAACTCATTGTAGTGTAGCGGTTAGCGCTACGCTGCGCTACGAACCCGGCGACCCGAGTTCGATTCCCGCTCACGGCCACCACCGGTGACGATTACTTGAACCGCTTCTGGGCCTCCCCTAGGTCGACTCAGCCTCAAACGAGTAACTGCTGTGGTGTGAACATCGCCACTGGGGAGACAAAGGCGGCCGGACGTGGTGGATCCAAGTCCCGGGCGAAGCCGGGTAGTACAGCTAGTCATGAATACATGAATGAATATAGACGTGTAAGTCACGTGTGACTGTATATATTCATTCCTCCATGGCTCGATACTGACGTGTAGATGGTGTGGATATTCTTATTTTCTGTCTGCAGCTGACGCTGGTCTGATGGAGCAAAGGCAGTCAGCACAGCAGCTCGGTACGACAAGTCAACATTGCGACCGGCGTGCATACAGCACGGATCGGACGGGAAATTTGACACAGCACCAGAGAACTCGCAAAGGAGAGAAACCCTTCAAGTGCACTGTGTGTGACAAGGCATTTGCATGGCCATCAGTTCTTGAGACCCACCAGAGAACACACACAGGAGAGAAACCCTTCAAGTGCAGTGTGTGTGGGAAGACATTTTCAGATTCATCTGCTCTTAAAAAACACCAGAGAATACACACGGGAGAGAAACCTTTCAAGTGCAGTGTGTGTGGGATGGCATTTTCACGGTCATCTGCTGTTAAAACACACCAGAGAACACACACGGGAGAGAAACCTTTCAAGTGCAGTGTGTGTGGGAAGACATTTTCATATTCATTTGCTCTTAAAACACACCAGAGAACACACACGGGAGAGAAACCCTTCAGGTGCAGTGTGTGTGGGAAGACATTTTCAGATTCATCTGCTCTTAAAAAACACCAGAGAACACACACGGGAGAGAAACCTTTCAAGTGCAGTGTGTGTGGGAAGACATTTTCATATTCATTTGCTCTTAAAACACACCAGAGAACACACACGGGAGAGAAACCCTTCAGGTGCAGTGTGTGTGGGAAGGCATTTCCAGATTCATTTAATCTTCAAAGGCACCAGAGAACACACACGGGAGAGAAACCCTTCAAGTGCAGTGTGTGTGTCAAGGCATTTTCACAGTCATCTGCTCTTAAAAAACACCAGAGAACACACACGGGAGAGAAACCCTTCAGGTGCAGTGTGTGTGGGAAGGCATTTTCACGGTCATCTGCTCTTAAAACACACCAGAGAACACACACGGGAGAGAAACCCTTCAAGTGCAGTGTTTGTGGGAAGACATTTTCAGATTCATCTACTCTTAAAAACACCAGAGAACACACACAGGAGAGAAACCCTTCAGGTGCAGTGTGTGTGGGATGGCATTTTCACGGTCATCTGCTTTTAAAACACACCAGAGAACACACGGGAGAGAAACCCTTCAGGTGCAGTGTGTGTGGGAAGGCATTTCCAGATTCATTTAATCTTCAAAGGCACCAGAGAACACACACGGGAGAGAAACCCTTCAAGTGCAGTGTGTGTGTGAAGGCATTTTCACAGTCATCTGCTCTTAAAAAACACCAGAGAACACACACGGGAGAGAAACCCTTCAGGTGCAGTGTGTGTGGGAAGGCATTTTCACGGTCATCTGCTCTTAAAACACACCAGAGAACACACACGGGAGAGAAACCCTTCAAGTGCAGTGTGTGTGGGAAGACATTTTCAGATTCATCTATTCTTAAAAAACACCAGAGAACACACACGGGAGAGAAACCCTTCAGGTGCAGTGTGTGTGGGATGGCATTTTCACGGTCATCTGCTCTTAAAACACACCAGAGAACACACACGGGAGAGAAACCCTTCAGGTGCAGTGTGTGTGGGAAGGCATTTCCAGATTCATTTAATCTTCAAAGGCACTAGAGAACACACACGGGAGAGAAACCCTTCAAGTGCAGTGTGTGTGTGAAGGCATTTTCACAGTCATCTGCTCTTAAAAAACACCAGAGAACACACACGGGAGAGAAACCCTACAGGTGCAGTGTGTGTGGGAAGACATTTTCAGATTCATCTGCTCTTAAAAAACACCACAGAACACACACGGGAGAGAAACCCTTCAAGTGCAGTGTGTGTGGGAAGGCATTTCCAGATTCATATCATATTAAAACACACCAGAGAATGCACGCAGGAGAGAAACCCTTCAAGTGCAGTGTGTGCGGGAAGGCATTTGCACATTCATCAAATCTTCAAGTACACCAGAGTACACACATGGGAGAGAAACCCTTCAAGTGCAGTGTGTGCGGGAAGTCATTTGCACATTCATCAAATCTTCAAGTACACCAGAGAACACAGAAGCATCAGAAGATCCACAAGGAGTGTAGTCTGAAATCAGCTTGTGAAAGTCAAAGTGCCACCATGAGCCCATCCCTCATGAAACACGAACCAGAAGAAAATCCCAGCTTGGACACTTTTAAAGTTATCGAGGTGAAATATGAAGAAGTGATGGTGAAGAGGGAAGAAGTGATGAGCGAAGAAGTGAAGGTGAAATGTGAAGAAGTGATGGTGAAGAGGGAAGAAGTGAAGGTAAAATGTGAAGATGAAGATTCAACTCCAAAATGGGACCTTCATATCGATGGAGGCAACGTGAAGCAGGAGGAGAATTCTGACTGTGAGGCAGAGCGAGGCAACTCCCAGCAGTTTGTGGCAGTGGAGGTGTGGGTGGACTTCCTAGACAATACAAAGTCAAGTGGAGACCCGGTAGATGTGTAAGCCAGAGACGATGTTGCTACAATAGGTGCACCTTTGTCACAGGCCTTTAATGACAAGAACGTGAAGTTGAACACTCAGCTCCTAGGTTCAACCTGCAGAGTAAGAACGGCCAGTCTTTGTGGACCTGTGGGTTGGGTCAATCTCTGACCAGGAGCGAGAGCCAATAAGCTCCCAAGCATTCACGATGTTCTCATGATAATTGCTTTTACGCGGTGCTCGCTTAATCGCCTCGGCATCTCGGAGTTTCGTATCTCGTCTGAGACGCTCGAAGAGCATCCCCAAATAGCAGCTGCCCCTGTGTGGCACCGGGTGGTGGCCCTGCACCGGCCTGCATGTGGACAAGAGCCTGTCAGTAGGGGGCAATGATTGATGCGTCATCTAGGTTGTGTAGTTTGTCGGCAATCTTGATTCGAAGCTTTCGTGACTGCAGGAATCCATACTCTCTCGTTATTTCGGTAAAGTCATCACGTGGGTAGAAACATAACAGATAACGGCGTTTAGATCACAACACAAGCAATCGTCATCAGGTGGGACAACCACAGCAAGAAGAAGACGCTGAAGTAGGCGCCTACTTCAGCAGTTTTGTCTTCTTGCTGCTGTGGTTGTCCCACCTGATGACGATTGCTTGTGTTACGATCTAAACTCCGTGATCTATTATTTGTAGCTAATGTTTAGAATTTGCTACATTTTGACCCAGACGCCAGCATGCAATGGCCTACTCGTTTTGAATGACACTGCAATAGTTTGTTGTACATACACTGTTAAGCAGGAGTTGCGTATTTTTTAAATAGCTTCTTGTTAATACGATGTAACCTGATGCAGTATATTTCACTGCAGTAATTCAATTTTGTTAATATGCCTGTCAATAATTACGAATGAATACTTGTCTGTGCGTATTTTAAATGTTATTCTTTTATAAGGTGATGTTGATATCGAAAACTGACACATAGCTGGCATGCCATAAATAGGAAATTAACTCTGCTTATTCGAATCAATGTATTCATATATGTTGATAAACTGTTTCAAGCAGATTTTGTCTCTTAACGGCGACTACAGGGACCACGTGATTGTTTAAAAATGTCTTTGATTATAACTATAATTGCCTACAATTCGTCATGTGTAGCTTATTTAGACTACAATTTATTCACTACCCAAAATGTATTTACTTGAAAACATAGAGCTGATATTTGTAAGCAGTCTTTTTTATTTATACGTTTGAAAAAATATATTTGCACAAATTGAACTTGTTCAGATACAAGGTGAATTCACAAGGCTTTGTAAAAAATCCAATATTTCAGAATTTTGCCTTAACGGAGAATATTTTAAAAAATGTTGGTAACAATAAAGATTCAGAAATATATATTGTGCCGTGTCTACAATTTTATTGTAAAGTGGAATTGGTAAAAAAAAAATGTATTTGTACACGTATAGGCGTTGTGGTCCATAAGTCTGGTGACACAGAGGAATTGTGGTCCATAAGTCTGGTGACACAGAGGCATTGTGGTCCATAAGTCTGGTGACACACAAGTTTCATTTATTAGGTATAGCCCTGTGAGCCATGCGGCTCATAAGTCGGGTGCAACCGCAACAAACATAAGTCTGGTGACACAGAGGCGTTGTGGTCCATAAGTCTGGTGACAGAGGCGTTGTGGTCCATAAGTCTGGTGACACAGAGACGTTGTGGTCCATAAGTCTGGTGACACAGAGGCGTTGTGGTCCATAAGTCTGGTGACACAGAGGCGTTGTGGTCCATAAGTCTGGTGACACAGAGGCGTTGTGGTCCATAAGTCTGGTGACACAGAGGCGTTGTGGTCCATAAGTCTGGTGACACAGAGGCGTTGAGGTCCATAAGTCTGGTGACAGAGGCGTTGTGGTCCATAATTCTATGGGCTGTGTTGAGTCTATGGCAGTGTTGAGTCCATGGGTAGTGCTGAATCTATGGGCAGTGTTGAGTCTATGGGCAATGTTGAGTCTATGGTAGTGTTGAGTCTATGGTAGTGTTGAGTCTGTGGGTGGTAGTGTTGAGTCTATGGGTGGTAGTGTTGAGTCTATGGTAGTGTTGTGTCTATGGTAGTGTTGAGTCTATGGGTGGTAGTGTTGTGTCTATGGTAGTGTTGAGTCTATGGGTAGTGTTGAGTCTATGGTAGTGTTGAGTCTATGGTAGTGTTGAGTCTATGGGTGGTAGTGTTGTGTCTATGGTAGTGTTGAGTCTACAGTGAGGGAAAAAAGTATTTGATCCCCTGCTGATTTTGTACGTTAGCCCCATGACAAAGAAATGATCAGTCTATAATTTTAATGGTAGGTTTATTTGAACAGTAAGAGACAGAATAACAACAAAATCCAGAAAAACGCTTCGCTACGTGGCCACGAGTGACGGTGAAATATGAAGAAGGGGCGACCCTGAAGCGTGAAGGTCAGGAATCTTCTCCGGGTGCTCCTCCTCCCACGTTTGCAGGCGCCTATCACCGTCATCACAGCATCCCAATGGCAGTATTCTCGACACGAATATCTCGAGACTCAAGGAGGCTATTCTGGACAAATTCATTCGCGGTATTCTTATTATTGTAATCCTCATGTGTGTATGTTGAACTTCTTTCGCACAGTACGTAGCAAACCTTGCTATACATCCTAAATAGAAGAGTCATCCTATGCAGAGGCCGGTGCCTGCCAATAAATGTATAATTTCCACCCTCAAGCTCAGATGAGAGCCGTCAAATGTATATTTGACAATGGTGACACTTTGATTTGTGTTTCTGGATAAGGTTAACATATAGGTTGCATTTTGCATTCAAACAGATGCTTATACAGGAATACAGCTTCTGACCTTCAAGTGTGCATAGCGTTAATTTTATTTAAGCCGAGATGCCATTCATTAATGTGAATGGAAATAAGCTCAAATATATGTTTTATGAAAGTATACCACATTGATGAAATGTATGGTGTGCATTATTGAAGGTCTGTGAACTTTCTAACAGTTTTCCCAGGAAGTGAAGAAACTTGTCAAGCATTTCTAAAACACTTTATATAAACAAGGTTAATGTTTTAATGGTATCTGTGAAAGCAGAGGATGGAGCTCTTTTTTCATCAGCGGAGTACGGTGCCCACACTCCTCTTACACAGCAACTCTTTGAGTTATGGATCACGCAGAGATCGTAAAACTCTGCACGCCCGACTTGAAGGGCAGCACTGTGGTGTCTGTAAGAGCATTCATTTTTATCTATGCACGTAGTCTTCAGTCTCGGTGGTGCTTTCCTGGGTAAATATTCTAATGAAATATGGATGATGAACGTTAGCAACTGCTCAATCTGCTGTGTGTGTATATTTACATTTCTGCTCTAATTTGATGCGTGAGAAGGGGAGATCCATTTTTCACTTAATGGGAACCAGTCTCCCCGAAAAAAGACTGCAGTATAGTGGTTGTACAAATATACTTACAGCTTTGTTGAACAGCACCACTCACCTTCATTACAGTGGAGATAACCCATGTATATCAGTTCACCAACATTGATCTGTTGTTCACACATTACTAAGGTTGTGGTTATGGTGCTGGAAACAGAAAAATGCATTTGTGGGGGCTACCGTCCCCCGCCATCACCGAATTGTCGGGGCCGTTGGCTCCCGACTCCCCCGTTAAATTCATACCACTACCACAACTGCAACACCCGTTGTATGATTATGCCCGTGGGTACCCGTGTACCTCACGGCGCAGCTCTACTCACGCGGTAACCACCGCCAGCAGCATCGCGTGCTTGAATTGTGTAATCTTGTTTCATTTACCTTCGCAGCCGGTCGGAAGCAACTAATTAGGTCGCGCTGCGCAATTCCCGGCACGCGCGGCGCGTGCCGTGAGCGCCGCTGCTCCTGCACGTCCCCGTACTGGCGCGGGCGAAGTGCAACCAGTACCACACAATGCAGAGGCTCACCACACCACGCACGAGTGCATTTAATGATCGAAGGACCCGTACTTTTATTCCCAGGGCGATAGCACGTTGCTGCTGCCCCGGCATGCCCGTCAAGCCCCGAGTGGACTCACCCGTGCGAGCGTAAACACGTGGGTAAAATTAATCACTCACGCGCAAACAAAAGAATCACCGCGGGCAGGCTCGCCACACCACGCACCGCCCCTCCGTACTCACAGAGACAACACGATGCGGTTTATACCCTACGGACGGTTTATTCCCCACGAATAAACGAACTAGACTGTGCGTGTCAGTACGGACCAGCAGGACAGGTCTAACCTATCTCGCTACTGCCTGATACTTAATCGACCTGTCTGCCCTCTATTTTCTCTCCCCGTGCTTCCCCAAAGCGTCCCTTTTTATCCTCCTTTCAAAGCCCTCGCACCGCCCATCCGCGGTGCATCACGGGTCAGGCCGTTAATCCGCGGTGCATCATGGGTAGGGCCGTTAATCCGCGGTGCATCATGGGTAGGGCCGTTAATTCGCGGTGCATCATAGGTAGGGCCGTTAATCCACGGTGCATCATGGGTAGAGACGCTAACCCGCGGTGCACCATGGGTAGAGACGCTTAACCCGCGCTGCCCCGCTCCCCACCTGTCTGCTGGTCCGCGTGTGTCCTAGGCATCTCCTCACTGCAGTTCTCAGCGAGTTCTCCATGGTCATTTAATTCTAAGTTAAGCCACGGCGCCGCAGTGCCATTTGGCCTGGGGGGGGGGGGGTGCCTGCCAATTCCCTAACCCTGAGAAACCGTGGAGCACCCCCACGAGGGGGCCTCTCGGGTAACAACTCAGGGCAGGTGCCCCCCCCCTCCCCATGAGGCCCTACTTGAGTGTGTGTGTGTTTAGGTGGGGGGGGGGGGGGGGGGCAGGGGAAGTGCTGTGATGGGAGCCAGGTGGCTTCTCGGTCGCAGCAGCACAGCGACTGCCCCGGTTTCGACGGAGCGGCTTCTCTGTTGTGGCACCACAATGGCAATTGTCATCCCGGCCGAGGGCCGCCTGACAGCGAGGGACATCCGTCGCTTCATTACTGAGAACTTCCCCTTCTATCAGAACAATGACAAGAAGCGGGGAAACTCTGTCCGTCGCTGCCTCACGTTTGAAGACTGCTTCGTTAAAGTGCCCAGAAGGCCGGGCCGGCCGGGCAGAAGCAATCACTGGGTCGTGGACCCGGCGGCTGCGAACATCTTTGATGACGGCTCGTATCAGCGCAGGAGGAAGAGGTTCAAACGGTGCGGTGTGGTGTGGGGTGAGTGGGCGAATGACTGGATGGGTAGGTGAGTGGGTGGGTAGGTGAGTGGGTAGGTGAGTGGGTGGGTGAGTGGGTGGGTAGGTGAGTGGATGGGTAGGTGTGTGGGCGAATGACAGGGTGGGTAGGTGAGTGGATGGGTAGGTGAGTGGGCGAATGACTGGGTAGGTAGGTGAGTGGATGGGTAGGTGAGTGGGTGGGTAGGTGAGTGGGTGGGTAGGTGAGTGAGTGGGTAGGTGAGTGGGTAGGTGAGTGAGTGGGTAGGTAGGTGAGTGGGTGGGTAGATGAGTGGGTGGGTAGGTGAGTGAGTGGGCGAATGACTGGATGGGTAGATGAGTGGGTGGGTTGGTAGGTGAGTAGGTGGGTAGGTGAGTGGGTGGGTAGGTGAGTGGGTGGGTAGGTGAGTGGGCGAATGACTGGATGGGTAGATGAGTGGCTGGGTAGGTGAGTGGGTAAGTGAGTGAAAGGGTGGGTGAATCGGTTGGTGGGTGAGTGGGAGGGTGGGTGTGGATGTGTACTGTGATGCATCTGCCAATTGCCTCAAGTCAGTCAACCCATGGCATCTGGGTCTGTCCCGTGACCTGTCAGCGAACTTGGCCTAAGCTCCGTGGTGATCTCACGGGTGGTCGGGGCATTTAAACTGGAGCATGATGTGTTTATTTTGCTCCCCATAGAATGTGGAGATTTTACGTGGTAACAACTTCTTTAAACACCACCGAGGCGTCGTTAAGCGTCTCTTTCAAACCGTGATAGTTTGCGAACGGTAGTTTCCCTTATCTCCAGATATATAAAAGGCAAAGTTGTGATTATGTGTGTCTGTTCAAAATGTTTAGCGTACTTCCCGACATGCAACAAACTTTAAATTTGCCATGTGGGTACTTTCCAGACTGTACACCGTGCAAACATTATAAAAATACACTTTTAGCTTCTATTTTAGGGGGGGGGGGGGGAGCTCAATAATGCATTTATTTTTTGCACGGCAAGTGAGCTGTGACATCAAATCTGTCACGTGACCCGCGCACGTGGAAGCGTAACGCATTGTAGTGTAGTGGTTAGCGTTGTCTGTGTCTGTCTGTGTGTGTGTCTGTGTGTGTCTGTGTGTGTCTGTGTGTGTCTGTGTGTGTCTGTGTGTGTGTCTGTGTGTGGCTGTGTGTGTGTCTGTGTGTCTGTGTGTGGGGGGGGGAGCGGTAGTGTAGTGGTTAGCGCTACGCTGCGCTACGAACCCGGCGACCCGAGTTCGATTCCCGCTCACGGCCACCACCGGTGACGATTATTTCAACCGGTCCTGGGCCTCCCCTAGGTCGACTCAGCCTCAAACGTGTAAATGTTGTGGTGTGAACATCGGGAGACAAAGGCGGCCGGACGTGGTGAATCCAAGTCCCGGGCGAAGCCGGGTAGTTAAAGCTCGTGCTGTTATATTCACAATCAGATGTTTTTATTTCGACTCGAGGAAAATCGGTGAAATCAGAAGCCAACGATAGGCCCCAGTTGTGGGCCCTTCTTAACCTGGTAACAAAATAATATTCTTAATCAGTGATGTCCTCACCTAAGCGTGTGAGACGAGACGGACGCACAAGACTCTAGTCTCCCTTTGCTGTACATCACTCACAGAGCACCACAGCGCCCCCCCCCCCCACCAGATCCACAACAGCGTTCGCCCCGCAAGACTAAGGCAGCTTCTCCCTGCCTCAGCTGGACCATCAACAACGGCAACATTTGTGTCAACAACAGCAGCAACAGCTAACTTGGCGCCTTTATCATTACGTCTTCAGCACGGCAGCAGCAGCAGCACGGAACAACTTCAGGGCATGACTCAGTCGCAACTCGCGTTTAAAATCGTCACGCAAGACGGCTCTCCGCGAGACGTCGCGGGCACACGGCGAGTTACTTTTTTCCCCGAATAAAACTCGGGACAACGTGAATGCGTGGAAACGAGAAACGATGTCGGAACGCAACGGGGCATCGCAAATCGTAAAGATTTTTGCGAGAGCGAGAAAGAAAAGCTTCCTTCTAGACGTCGCCGCCGCACGCCAACGACGGCACCAGCGCGAGCAGAAGCGCCGTGGGCCAAGCGGCACCGGGGCAGCAAGACGCCTTGCTGGTGGCGGACGCCCGCCCCGCTGACGTCGTCACCACTGACGTCGTCGCCGCTGCTGATGATGCCATCGCCGCTGCAAAGGGGCAAGCGGAGAAACGAGACGTCAGTCGCCATCGCTACGATGAGAGCGATGTACGAGTACCGGGGGGGCCTCCTATAACCCTCCGCCTCCTCCTCCATTTCCACCACCACCAACAACACCAACACCACCAACACCACCAACACCAACACCACCACCAACATCACCACCAACACCACCACCAACATCACCACCAACACCACCAACATCACCACCAACACCACCAACACCACCACCAACATCACCACCAACACCACCAACACCACCAACATCACCACCAACACCACCACCAACACCACCAACACCACCACCAACACCACCACCAACACCACCAACACCACCAACACCAACACCACCAACACCAACACCACCAACACCACTAACACCACCACCGCCACCACCTCCTAGGGGATGGAAGATTTGTTGGAGGTTGTTGGTAGTTGAGACTGAAACCTCTTCCTCACTTGTTCACTCAGCCACTCACCCACCCACCCAATCACTCATTCAGAGAGACGATCCATCACACTACGTTTAAAACTATTTGGTAAATTAAAACGCCGACTGTCACATCATTGACGTCAGGTGCCCGATTGTAACTCCTCTGCGGTGAGCGGTGGACCACCACCACCACCACCGCCACCCGCGTGTCAACAACGCTCTTTGCCAAAACAGCAAACCCCTGCCCAGAGTTGCGATGCTGAGAATCGTTTTATTGTCAAAGCGTTATTTTATCTCCGTTTGACCGCAAATTGGTTGACTGCCCTCGATGTGTGCACCTCCATGAGTCCATGGGAGCCTTTAACATTTAAGTCTATGGGAGCCTTTAACATAGAAGTCTATGGGAGCCATTTAACATTGAAGTCTATGGGAGCCTTTAACATTGAAGTCTATGGGAGACTTTAACATTGAAGTCTATGGGAGCCTTTAACATTGAAGTCTATGGGAGCCTTTAACAGTGAAGTCTATGGGAGCCTTTAACATTGAAGTCTATGGGAGCCTTTAACATTGAAGTCTATGGGAGCCTTTAACATTGAAGTCTATGGAAGCCTTTAACATTGAAGTCTACGGGAGCCTTTAACATTGAAGTCTACGGGAGCCTTTAACATTGAAGTCTACGGGAGCCTTTAACATTGAAGTCTACGGGAGCCTTTAACATTGAAGTCTGTGGGAACCTTTAACATTGAAGTCTGTGGGAGCCTTTAACATTGAAGTCTATGGGAGCCTGTAACATTGAAGTCTATGGGAGCCTTTAACATTGAAGTCTATGGGAGTCTTTAACATTGAAGTCTATGGGAGCCTTTAACATTGAAGTCTATGGGAGCCTTTAACATTGAATCCAAGCATGAATGGAGCAAGCACTTGGGAACCCGAGCAGCCAATGGAGATTCACGGGGTGGCCAGAAACCAAGTTTTTTTAAAACCCAGGACTTTCCGCGCCGCCGATCTCATTGGGCTGACCACGGCCATTTGCATCGTCAGGGTGGTCAGACGATCCAAGCCGCCGCCCTCCCGCGTACCTGGCGAGGTAGCTAACAGCTCGTCGTCGTCATCCTCGCCCTCATCAGCACCGCCGTCACGGCCGCTACCGGCGTTGGGGGCCGATGGCGAGGACGTAGAGGCCTCCTTGCCATCGTCCTGGCCCTCCTCCTCGTCCTCCTCCTTCTCGTCCTCCTCCTCGTCCTCCTCCTCGTCTCCCTCCTCGTCCTCCTCCTCGTCCTCCTCGTCCTCGTCCTCCTCCTCGTCCTCCTCCTCACCGCCCGGCGCCACTGTGGGGGTGGTTGTGGGGGTGATGGTGGTGGTAGTTAATGGTGGCGGTGGCGGGTGTAGCGGTCTACACCGCGCTACACCGCGCTACGAACCCTGCGAACCCGAGTTCGATTCCCGCTCACGGCCACCAACACGCGGTGACGATTATCTGAACCGGTCTTGGGCCTCCCCTAAGTCGACTCGGCCTCAAACGAGCACCCGGCGCGGTGTGTGGCGAACATCGCCAGCACCGGGGAGACAAAGGCGGTCGGGCGTGGCGCCGGCCACCCGCCCCCTCGTGCGCCGTGCCGGCCTTCACAGGCGCCGCTCGCTAACGGCGCTCGCCCCCGCGGCCTGTTGAGGCTACACGGCGGGGGATCTTCGTCTTCGACGGCGGCGGTTAATGGCTCGGCGCCGGATCGGAGAGGGATTCCGGCCGGCGGGTTTGTTGCCGGCGGCGACTTTGCTCACCTTCGACGGAGAGGTGCGCCCGCAGCTGGTCGCTGTTCAGGTTGTTGGTGGCGAAGCAGGTGTAAGTGTCCGTGTCCTCGCGCCGCAAGTCCAGGATGCGAAGGGTGCCGTTCTCGAAGATCTGGAAGCGCTCGCCCTTAACTTTCAAGCTCCGGTAGTTCCTGAACCTGGCGGTGCGCGGGAAGGCATGGGGGGGGGCAGGCGGGGGGCAGGTGGGGGGCGTGAACCGTTGCGGTTTGACGGCGATGCCGTCGGGGGTTTTGAGATCCGGGGTCGGCGGCTTCGGGAGACGCGGAGGCGAACGTCCCGGGGGACGTTGGAGCGGCGAGGTTCACGCGGCCCTCCGCCGCGTTGAGTGCCCTTCTCTCGCTCTCTCGCTCTGAGCCACATCCGCGTGGCGGCCATCGACAGTCGCCCAACCCCGCCCCCGCACGCGCGAAATTATAAATGTTAGCCTATGGGAGCCTTTAACATTGAAGCCTATTGGAGTCTTTAACATTAATGTCTATGGGAACCTTTAACATTGAAGTCTATGGGAGTCTTTAACATTGAAGTCTATGGGAGTCTTTAACATTGAAGTCTATGGGAGTCTTTAACATTAATGTCTATGGGAGCCTTTAACATTGAAGTATATGGGAGCCTTTAACATTGAAGTCTATGGGAGTGTTCTATGTTGAACTTTTTTCGCTCCGTACGTGGCCAGCCATGCAAACCCGCTGGCGGCATTCACAAAACAGACTCAGCTCCCGTACCTCTTATTAGCACGGTTGGCCATGTAGGGTGCGAAAGAAGTTCAGGGCACGTACAGCCCTCGCGACAGGGAGCGTCGAGGCGCGATGACGGCATGCCGAATGAACGAGGAGCCTCTTCGTCGTCAGGGCTGTCGTTTGCGACATGGCCGGGTAGCTTCTGAAAAACAGCTGCACGGCTCGGTGGGCATCAGGCGGTGAAATAAACAAAAAGAGTCTCCAGCGAACGGAGAGCGAGAGGAGAGGCGGAGCGGGATGGACGCTCAGGCGCGGCGTTCGGTCTCACCACAGGATGGTGGCGGGCGGCCACACCGAGCACTCCATGTACACCGCCTCTCCCTCTCTCGCCCTGTACATCCTGTCTGGCTCCGTCAGCATCGACGGGGGGCTGGCTGTGTGAGGCGGTGGTGGGGGGGGCAGAGACAGCGAGCGGGCAGAGGTCGCTCCCGAGGGTGGTGGGGGGGGTCGCTCCGGGCCGAGCAAGTACTTGCAGTGCTGCACCTTAACAAACTGCGTACTCAACTGGGCCCTGTACGTGTGTGTGTGTGATGTCGCAACCGTGCACCTTTCCGTCGTGTGTCCGGAGGTTGCTGCTTTGCTGCATACACCTGATGTGAGCTTCTTTGGTACCGTACGTGGCCAGAGATGATAACCGCAGCTGCGGGCGAAAATACAGCAGAGTGTTAGTAGGGTCTCTGTGTGAGTAGTGTGTGGGTCTCTGTGTGAGTAGTGTGTGTGTCTCTCTGTGTGAGTAGTCTGTGGGTCTCTGTGTGAGTAGTGTGTGGGTCTCTCTGTGAGTAGTCTGTGGGTCTCTATGTGAGTAGTGTCTGGGTCTCTATGTGAGTAGTGTGTGGGTCTCTGTGTGAGTAGTGTGTGGGTCTCTCTGTGTGAGTAGTGTGTGGGTCTCTCTGTGTGAGTAGTGTGTGGGTCTCTGTGTGAGTAGTGTGTGGGTCTCTGTGTGAGTAGTCTGTGGGTCTCTGTGTGAGTAGTCTGTGGTTCTCTGTGTGAGTAGTGTGTGGGTCTCTCTGTGTGAGTAGTGTGTGGGTCTCTGTGTGAGTAGTGTGTGGGTCTCTGTGTGTGAGTAGTGTATGGGTCTCTGAGTGAGTAGTGTGTGAGTCTCTGTATGAGTAGTGTGTGGGTCTCTGTGTGAGTAGTCTGTGTGTCTCTGTGTGAGTAGTGTGTGAGTCTCTCTCTGAGTAGTGTGTGGGTCTCTCTGTGAGTAGTGTGTGGGTCTCTGTGTGAGTAGTGTGTGGGTCTCTGAGTGAGTAGTCTGTGGGTCTCTGTGTGAGTAGTGTGTGGGTCTCTGAGTGAGTAGTGTCTGGGTCTCTCTGTGAGTAGTGTGTGTGTCTCTGTGTGAGTAGTGTGTGGGTATCTCTGTGAGTAGTGTGTGGGTCTCTCTGTGAGTAGTGTGTGGGTCTCTGAGTGAGTAGTCTGTGGGTCTCTGTGTGAGTAGTGTGTGGGTCTCTGAGTGAGTAGTGTCTGGGTCTCTATGTGAGTAGTGTGAGGGTCTCTGTGTGAGTAGTGTGTGGGTCTCTGAGTGAGTAGTGTGTGGGTCTCTGTGTGAGTAGTCTGTGGGTCTCTGTGTGAGTAGTCTGTGGGTCTCTGTGTGAGTAGTGTATTGGGTCTCTGTGTGAGTAGTGTGTGGGTCTCTGTGTGAGTAGTGTGTGGGTCTCTGTGTGAATAGTGTGTGGGTCTCTGTGTGTGAGTAGTGTGTGGGTCTCTGAGTGAGTAGTGTGTGAGTCTCTGTGTGAGTAGTCTGTGTGTCTCTGTGTGAGTAGTGTGTGGGTCTTTGTGTGAGTAGTCTGTGTGTCTCTGTGTGAGTAGTGTGTGAGTCTCTGAGTGAGTAGTGTGTGGGTCTCTCTGTGAGTAGTGTGTGGGTCTCTGTGTGAGTAGTGTGTGGGTCTCTGAGTGAGTAGTCTGTGGGTCTCTGTGTGAGTAGTGTGTGGGTCTCTGAGTGAGTAGTGTCTGGGTCTCTCTATGAGTAGTGTGTGTGTCTCTGTGTGAGTAGTGTGTGGGTATCTCTGTGAGTAGTGTGTGGGTCTCTCTGTGAGTAGTGTGTGGGTCTCTCTGTGAGTAGTCTGTGGGTCTCTGAGTGAGTAGTGTATGGGTCTCTGTGTGAGTAGTGTGTGGGTCTCTGTGTGAGACCCACAGATACCCACACACTACTCACAGAGAGACCCACACACTACTCACACAGAGACCCACACACTACTCACACAGATACCCACACACTACTCACACAGAGACCCACACACTACTCACACAGATACCCACACACTACTCACACAGAGACCCACACACTACTCAAACAAATACCCACAAGTGTTTCGAGTACTCGGCCCCGCTTGAACGTCGAAGTGCTTCGTTGAAGCTATCATTTGCAAGAGCCGGGGCGCTTCTGAAAAAAAAAAGAGCCACGAAGCTCAGTGGGCATTGCCTGGTGAAGTCAAAAGAGTCGAGTTTAGTCAATGGCCTTTAGTGGGAGTAGCGTTGAGAGGGGGCATCGTCTCAAGTGGGGTAGCGGCGCTGTTTGCTACTCACAGTCAAGGGGCAGGGCGAAGGGGTTGTGACGGTCGCCCAGCACAACGACCAGCAAGGCCACTAAACGGGTGGTGGTGTGGAAAGTCTCCATGGGGGGGGGGGGGGGGTGGCAGATGGTCGGCCTGGCGGCTTCCTTCACTTGGCTAGGAGGGGTGAAGGGGAGGGAGTAGGAGGAGCAGTGGGAATGATATTTATTTAGACTGCAAGAGGAGGAATCCAAAGCGCTATGAAGCTCTTTTTTCACAGATGTCCAGCTGTGGCGCTGGGTCAGAAACATGACAACAAACACAAAACAAAAACACGGCGTGAGTGCAGAGTTACAGGAAGAGTAAAACAAATCACTTTAAAAAAATATATATACTAATAAAACGAGAAACGTCAACTCCAAAGATAGAGCAGGGAGTGTCAGGGTCGGTATCAAACCCCACGACCTCCTGTACACCAGGTGACAACCATGCCGGGTTAAAGACCTCCTCCTTCACAACGGGACAATTGGATGCATGCCTAAGGCTCCCTCACTGATGGACACGTTCCTCCTGTGTTGAGCAAAATGTTTAGGTTCTCATCGTTTCGCAGAGGCTGCATTTTTTGCCACCGCAGAAAACGAACGTTGGGGGAAACGCCTCCTCGCATCGGACTCTTTGTTTTTTTTTGCTGAAGTCACGTAGGTAAAAAAAATCTATAAAATAAATAAATGAAAAAAACAACTCAATTAAAATCACGACGTTTCGGAGGCAGCAGCACAAGCTTCCGTCTTGAGGTGGAAACCGTCACAGCAAAATTGCTGCATCAGGTGAAGAGAACTCTAAGACACCCGAGATTGTATACAGGTTAAGGGGGGGGGGATAAGAAGGGCCGTGGGGGGGGGGGCTAAGTTAAGCCACCTTCTGTTATGCTGCAGGGGGTTGGGGACGGAGAGATGGCCGTGTGCAGGTTGAAGAGCGTTACACACGTGAACCAGAGGCAGGAGGCAGTAGTTAAGCTGACAAACTGGTTGCCTTGCAGAGTATACTGCTGTAAACTATAAGGCTGCTAAAGTTTAACTTGGGTTTAACTTGATTTTTTTTTACCTCCGCGGCTTTACCGAAAAAAATCCAAAGAGTATGAATCCTTGCACATCACGAAAGCTTCAAATCTAGCGCCTCACATCGTGTTAGTTTGGCACCGATGTTCGTGCTGATGTTTTAAACTAGATCAATAAAACAACATTGATTACAGCCCCAGCTCAGGTTTTTTCCCATCAATGAAACAGCCCCTGAAGTGAGAGCACCTCCCAGGGTATAAACCAACACTGCCGCACATCTGTCCAAGAGCTGTGTAATAAAAACAATTGAGTTGAAAAAAATGTCAAACCGACAGGGAAAGGGGCTCCTGGCAAGTGTGACCGCCAGCCAGGTTGATGTATTGGTAATGAGAATGTGCAATTTTTTTTGTCCTTGGAAACACGGACTATGAATAAAACGAGATATTCTTAGCTCTTTCAGTAAAGTCACGTTGAAGGGAAACAATAAAATAATAAAATATATAAAACAATAAAAATTCTCACGACGTTTCGACCATAACACACCGGTCGTCATCAGGTCGAAACGTCGTGAGAATTTTTTTTGTTTTATATATATTTTATTGTTTTATTGTTTCCCTTCAACTCTGACTTTACCGAAAGAGCTAAGAATATGAATTACCGCAGTCACGAAAGCTTCAAATCAAAATTTAAAACGAGATACTCGCAGAGTTTACGCTTCTGAATGTGCACTTGTTCAAGCAATTCACTCGGCCTAAGAGGCAGACGCACGGTAAATTATTGGGCGGCACTTTGTAAGCTCCTAAGGTAGACAAAGCGAGCTTGAACGCGACGCGCTCTAGTGAAGTCTTTCGAGCGACGCATAGTTCATAGTTGATTTATTTGGTATAGCCCTGTGAGCCATTCGGCTCTTGAATCGGGTGCAACCGCAACAAACAAAAAACATGAACAAGAAAACATCTTAAAGTGATTATGTGACTGTGCAAACAGAAAATACAGGAAAAAATATCAAAATATCCCTGAAATAGCACCGTACACCAACGCTGTGTGCAAAAATCCCAGTGGGATACAAGTCAAATAACAACAACCACAAGACAACTAAGATTAAAGCCATCAGTCTAACTCCGTACTACAATAAACAAAAACATGGCCAAAACAAAAAAACTTTTCGAAATCACCAAAATAAAAGCCATAAATCCAATGTAACAGTGATCATAGGGACTGTGACCGAATTTTTAACAATAAACTACATAAATAAATTATAACACCAAAATCTAGAGCCATAATTTAGGCCACTGAATAGCAGTGGCAGCTAGGGTTGTACAACTCCTCTAGAGCACATTGACACGCGTGCATTGCAAATAATTCAAGTTTAAAACACGCAGCAAATATTCGTTACAGAAGCCTAGCGGCAGCCTTCAGGCATCCTTTGGAAGCTTGCTAACCCACAACATAACCTAGAGACCATCTTCCAGGTCTCTATGGAGACCATCCCATGACAGCGGCATCTGTAGCCGGCCAAAGTGCCGCCTCGGCCGGCTGGGCAATCTAGCCGAGACCGGTGACACTCCCGGAATAGGCCTCAACGCGGCACTCACCAGCGCAACGCTGCGTAGGTGTCTGGGGAGGGGGTCTTGAGCTATATCCTCCTTCGTGGTGAGGTTACAAACAAAACAATGTCCTCGTGTGGTCGTGGTGGAGGAGGAGATTCGACGTTCCGTGCCTCGAATCATGGGCAGGCGACTCGGCGGGGCTGTTATCACGTGAGGCCTTAGCAGGGTGCTTTTATAAATCGTAGTGCGGATAGGCGAACACGCAGTGCGAGCGAGGCTCAGATTCTGTAGAATTGATAAACACTGCCCATAGACTCAGCACTGCCCATAGACTCAACACTGCCCATAGACTCAGCACTGCCCATAGACTCAACACTGCCCATAGACTCAGCACTGCCCGTAGACTCAACACTGCCCATAGCCTCAACACTGCCCATAGACTCAACACTGCCCCATAGACTCACCACTGTGATCTCTACATTGGGTCAAACTTAACATCTCTTAATGTTCGACAGCTTGTGCACCAGATCTTATTTATTCACGATGTACTTACAAAAAATTCCGCAGACTACCTACTGGATCTCCTCTCTGTTTCAAAGAACAAATTTGACCTCAGGTATTCGCTCATTTACCAGCTTCACATTCCCATTGCCGTACAAAAACTGGAGGAAGGGCCTTTGCTATTCATGACCCCAGGGTCTGGAATGCTATTGCCAATAAACTGCAACTTGAATCACTACCTATGAGATCTTCACTCAAAACTGCTCTAGAGGAGTTGTACACCCCTAGCTGCCACTGCAATTCAGTGGCCTAAAATATGGCTCTAGATTTTGGTGTTATAATTTATTTATGTAGTTTATTGTAAAAAAAATCGGTCACACTCCCTATGATCACTGTTACATTGCATTTATGGCTTTTATTTTCGTGATTTCGAAAAGTTTTTTTTGGTTTTGGCCATGTTAATGTTTATTGTAGTACGGAGTTAGACTGACGGCCTTAATCTTAGTTGTATTGTGGTTGTTGTTGTTATTTAACTTGCATCCCACTGGGATTTTTGCACACAGAGTTGGTGTACGGTGCTATTTCAGGAATATTTTGATATTTTTTTCCTGTATTTTCTGTTTGCACAGTCACATAATCACTTTAAGATGTGTTCTTGTTCATGTTTTTTGTTTGTTGCGGTTGCACCCGATTCAAGAGCCGAATGGCTCACAGGGCTATACCAAATAAATGAACAAATGAACTAAAATGAACTAATATCGAAAGGTACATTAACATAATTTGTTCATACTCTAATTTATTTATTTACGGAGAAGCTCATTGTGGGAGGAGCGTGTCCCGTTCCCCGGAAGTGACGTCATGTCACCTGCTGCCGCTTGACGTCACGAGGTAACAACAGGAAGCTATCGCTTCCTGCACTGAAATCCGAGGTGAGAAATTCTCATTGTGGTTGTGGTTGTTGTGGTGGTGGTTGTGGTGGTTGTTGTTGTTTACCAAGGTAGAGCCTCGCTCTCTCTCGTAGGGATGTCAGTTGAGTAGCAGCGAGCAGGGGAATCGATGTCCAGGTTGGAACTTTACAACGCGGGGCCTAGCCACGCGGGGCCTTGCCTCCTGCCCTCGCCTGATTGCGTTTACTTTAATTATCTTGCTTAAGTTTAATTTGTCTTCACCCGGCTCGCCACTTTGTAACTTTGTTTTATTGTCAATATTCACGCAGTTTTTATTTTCTTTTGTTAGCAGGCCAAGCCCGCTTGAGCTGCTATACCGCTCTTGTTATCAGAAGCGACCTGCCCACAACAACACAAGGTGAGGCTTTGTCAACGTGTGTGAATGTTTTGACTTAAAACTTTGGTGACTGCAGGAATTAATATTCTTGGTTCTTTCGGTAAAGTCACGTAGATAGAAAATAAAATTAAAATAAATAAAAATAAATTGTAAATAAAGCAAAAAAACTCACGTTTTGATCGCAACACAAGTGCTCTTTATTTAATGTAATTGTATTATCTGTTATTGTTATTTTCTATCTACGTAACTTTACCGAAATCAACAAGAATACGTGTGTCAATGTCTATCGGTCAAAGACGCTAAACGGAGTGACGTGCAAACTCCAAATATACAGCAGGCGTCAGGGTCGGGATCGAACCCACGACTTCCTGTATACCAGGTGAGGTAGTTAACATCTCACCACGGAGAGAGACACGCAAACTCCAGTTAGCCTTGGCTATGTTCGTTGATCCTCAATTAATTACTTGGTGGAGTGAGAAAGCATTCATGCCAAGCAGATGAAGGTGGCCAGGCATGATTCTAGACACGCCACCGCCTGTTTACCCAGTGACAGCGTACAGTTTGTGTTTGCAGTAACGTCTATTAACTCTGTTGAACACGGAGGTTATATCATAACAGTAGTTTCGTTTTGTTTTCCTCTGCAACTCTTCATAAGAATGGAAACAGGAAGTTAACACAGCACACACATTCAGCTGAAGTCGGAACTGTTCATCCCAGCATTTAAGGACATCTTAGCCTAGATTCGCACCTCTAAGTTGCGATTGAACATTAATTTATGCATTTCTGCCGAACACAAATAGTATTGTTTTAAACACCCTTTGCTATGTCAGCTGAATTTAGCTTTCATAAATATTCATTTTTTTCGTTATTTTATTTTCACCTACGTGACTTTACCCAATAGAACCAAAGAGTATGGATCCTAGCAGTCACGAAAGCTTTAAATCTATAATTATTCATTTTGAAGCCAGACAGCTGAAATTGTGTGCTTGGAGTTTTGGGTGAACATTCATTTTGAAGATACGAATGCTTCCAGGCATGTTTATAACCATTTGCCCTCTCATTGTGTGCCATAACAGCCTGTGTGATGAATTTGGGACACTTTTCACTATATCATGAATATATGAATAAGTATAGATGTGTAAGTCACGTGTTACTGTGTATATATGCTTTCCTCTGTGCATCGATACTGACGTGTAGATGGTGTGGATATTATTTTTTTCTGTCTGCAGCTGACGCTTCCTCTGATGCTTCCTCTGCAGAATTGGTCTGATGGAGCAAAGGCGCTCGGCGCAGCTCGGTATGACGAGTCAACAATGCGACCGGTGTGCATACAGCACGGATCGTACTGGAGATTTCACACGGCACCAGAGAACTCACACGAGAGAGAAACCCTTCAAGTGCAGTGTGTGTGGGAAGGCGTTTACACATTCATCTGCTCTTGTAGCACACCAGAGAACACACACGGGAGAGAAACCCTTCAGGTGCAGTGTGTGTGGGAAGGCGTTTGCACGTTCATCAAATCTTGAAGTACATCACAGAACGCACACGGGAGAGAAACCCTTCAAGTGCAGTGTGTGTGGAAAGGCATTTGCACAGTCATCTGCTCTTGTAATACACCAGAGGACACACACAGGAGAGAAACCCTTCAAGTGCAGTGTTTGCGTGAAGGCGTTTGCACATTCATCTGATCTTGTAAAACACCAGAGAACACACACGGGAGAGAAACCCTTCTGGTGCACTCCGTGCGGGGAAGGCGTTTTCACAGCAACAACATCTTCAAGTACACCAAAGAACACAGAAGCATCAGAAGATCCACAAGGAGTGGAGTCTGAAATCGGCTTGTGAAAGTCAAAGTGCCACAATGAGCCCATCCCTCATGAAACAAGAACCGGAAGAAAATCCCAGCTTGGACACTTTTAAAGGTATCGAGGTGAAATGTGAAGAGGTGATGGTGAAGAGGGAAGAGGTGAAGGTGAAATGTGAAGAAGTGATGGTGAAGAGCGAAGAAGTGAAGGTGAAATGTGAAGATGTTTTCCTCTGCAACTCTTTGTAAGAATGGAGTCAGGAAGTTAACACAGCACACACGTGCAGCTGAAGTCGGATCTGTTCATCCCAGCATTCAAGGACTTCTGTGCCTGGCTTCACATCTCTTAAGTTGCGATTGAACATTAATTTATGCATTTCTACCGAACACAAATAGTATTGTTTTAAACACCCTTTGCTATGTCAGCTGAATTTAGCTTTCATAAATATTCATTTTTTTTGTTATTTTATTTTCACCTACGTGACTTTACCCAATAGAACCAAAGAGTATGGATCCTAGCAGTCACGAAAGCTTTAAATCTATAATTATTCATTTTGAAGCCAGACAGCTGAAATTGTGTGCTCGGAGTTTTGGGTGAACATTCATTTTGAAGATACGAATGCTTCCAGGCATGTTTATAACCATTTGCCCTCTCATTGTGTGCCATAACAGCCTGTGTGATGAATTTGGGACACTTTTCACTATATCATGAATATATGAATAAGTATAGATGTGTAAGTCACGTGTTACTGTGTATATATGCTTTCCTCTGTGCATCGATACTGACGTGTAGATGGTGTGGATATTATTTTTTTCTGTCTGCAGCTGACGCTTCCTCTGATGCTTCCTCTGCAGAATTGGTCTGATGGAGCAAAGGCGCTCGGCGCAGCTCGGTATGACGAGTCAACAATGCGACCGGTGTGCATACAGCACGGATCGTACTGGAGATTTCACACGGCACCAGAGAACTCACACGGGAGAGAAACCCTTCAAGTGCAGTGTGTGTGGGAAGGCGTTTGCACATTCATCTGCTCTTGTAGTACACCAGAGAACACACACGGGAGAGAAACCCTTCAGGTGCAGTGTGTGTGGGAAGGCGTTTGCACGTTCATCAAATCTTGAAGTACACCACAGAACGCACACGGGAGAGAAACCCTTCAAGTGCAGTGTGTGTGGAAAGGCATTTGCACAGTCATCTGCTCTTGTAATACACCAGAGGACACACACAGGAGAGAAACCCTTCAAGTGCAGTGTTTGCGTGAAGGCGTTTGCACATTCATCTGATCTTGTAAAACACCAGAGAATACACACGGGAGAGAAACCCTTCTGGTGCACTCCGTGCGGGAAGGCGTTTTCACAGCAACAACATCTTCAAGTACACCAAAGAACACAGAAGCATCAGAAGATCCACAAGGAGTGGAGTCTGAAATCGGCTTGTGAAAGTCAAAGTGCCACAATGAGCCCATCCCTCATGAAACAAGAACCGGAAGAAAATCCCAGCTTGGACACTTTTAAAGGTATCGAGGTGAAATGTGAAGAAGTGATGGTGAAGAGGGAAGAGGTGAAGGTGAAATGTGAAGAAGTGATGGTGAAGAGCGAAGAAGTGAAGGTGAAATGTGAAGATGGATATTCAACTCCAAAATGGGCAAACCTTCACATTGATGGAGGCAACGTGAAGCAGGAGGAGAATTCTGACTGTGAGGCAGAGCGAGGCAACTCCCAGCAGTTTGTGGAAGTGGAGGTGTGGGTGGACTTCCTCCGAGACAATACAAAGTCAAATGGAGACCCGGTAGATGTGTAAACTTCACGTTTTAATAATTGTGTTATTTTATTTTGGGCACCTTTATAATATATGCCACAGGACCCGCACGAGCTTAATCCGGCACTGTCCGGGATACCGTTCCAGTGCCCAACCAGGCTGTTGAAAACACCGTGAGTGGATATTCTTAGCTCTTTCGGTAAAGTCACGTTGAAGGGAAACAATAAAATAATAAAATATATATAAAACAATAAAAATTCTCACGACGTTTCGACCATAACACAAACGGTCGTCATCAGGTGTGTCGAAACGTCGTGAGAATTTTTATTGTTTTATATATATTTTATTGTTTCCCTTCAACGTGACTTTACCGAAAGAGCTGCAGTCACAAAAGCTTTAAATCAAAATTTAACCGCGAGTGGAATTGAGGGTGACGGTGGAGGGCGCGAAGGGGGCGAGTGATGCCGATGGGCGGCGAGGGGGTCATCCGAGAGGATGCCCAGTGGGGAGATTAAGCAATGAAATCGCTCCACGTGTCAGGCGCTGGGTGGATCACCGCACAGCGGCATCGTGGGAGATGGCGACGGCTCAGGGAGGTCTCTACCCGCCAGTGGATTGACGGTGGCTGATGGTGACGACGACGACGATGGATGTTGCTCACTCAACTCTGCGAGGTACGAAACGCCGGAGACGCACGGCGATGTGCGGGGTGTCCAGCGGCACGGTAGAGCCGATGGCCTCCTTGCTGCCGCTGTACAGCTGACGCACGACGTGGAGCAGGGCAGGGAGCACGCTGTCCACTATGTCCTGGCAGCCACTGCACAGCTGACCCATAGCCTGCGGTAGGGCAGGGAGCACGCTGTCCACTATGTCCTCACTGTGGCTACTGCACAGCTGACCCATAGCCTGCACTAGGGCAGGGAGCACGCTGTCCACTATGTCCTCACTGTGGCTACTGCACAGCTGACCCATAGCCTGCACTAGGGCAGGGAGCACGCTGTCCACTATGTCCTCACTGTGGCTACTGCACAGCTGACCCATAGCCTGCAGTAGGGCAGGGAGCTAGCTGTCCACAATGTCCTCACTGTGGCTACTGCACAGCTGACCCATAGCCTGCACTAGGGCAGGGAGCACGCTGTCCACTATGTCCTCACTGTGGCTACTGCACAGCTGACCCGCAGGCTGCAGGAGAGGAGTCGGCGCGCTGTCCATGAGCCAGGACATCCCAGGGGGCCAGGCTGGGCCGTCCCTCTCCTGTCCGTCTGCGTGGCCGCTGGTGAACATCGGTCCCCAGGTGGCGACCGCTGCCGGTGGAGAGACGTTCTTCACGAGTCCCGAGTAGTTGTTGATCGTGGTGGTGGTGGTGGTGGTGATGGCGTTGGAGCCGTTGATGTTCGAACCCCCACGCCGAGATCCTCCGAGGAGTTCCACCATCGGCTGCGTGAGCAGCAGAACCACAGTGAGCACAGCCGTGAAGATCGCCACGCTGGTGGTGGTGGTGGTGGCGAAGTTCTCCGCAGACCTCGAAGTGGAGGAGCGGCGTGGGGCGAGGTGGTTGCCTCTCCCGGAGCCGACTCCACTCTGGTCGCTCCAATGGATACACCTTAGTCACAGGCCTTTAATGACAAGAATGTGAAGTTGAACACTCAGTTCCTAGGTTAAACCTGCATGGTGAGAGTGGCCAGTCTTTGTGGACCTGTGGGTTGGGTAGATCTCTAACCAGGAGCGAGAGCCAATAAGCTCCCAAGCATTCACTCGGTTTTAATAATTCCATTCTAGATTTGAAGCTTTCGTGACTGCAAGGATCCATACTCTTTGGTTCTATTCGGTAAAGTCACGTAGGTAAAAAGATAAAATAACAAAAATCACGACGTTTCAGCCACAACACAAGTGGCCTTCATCATGACAGCACGGTCCCTTCACCTGATGAAGGCCACTTGTGTTGTGGCCGAAACGTCGTGATTTTTGTTATTTAATTATTCCACTTATATGGTGCTTGCTTAATCGCCTCTGGCAATTCGGACTTTTGTATCTCGTCTCAGACACACGAAGAGCATCCCCAAGTAGCAGCTGCCCCTGTGTGGCACAAGGTGGTGGCCCTGCACCGGCCTGCATGTGGACAAGAGCCTGTCAGTAGGGGGCGATGGTTGATGTGGCATCTTAGCTGTGGAGTTTGTAGGCAATGTTTAGAATTTGATCAATTTTGACCCACACGCCAGCATGCAATGGCCTACTCGTTTTGAATGACACTACAATAGTTTGTTGTACATACACTGTTAAGCAGACGGTGCATATTTTTAAAAATAGCTTTTTGTTAATACGATGTAACCTGATGCAGTCTATTTCACTGCAGTAATTCAATTTTGTTAAAATGCCTGTCAATAATTTAGAATGAATACTTGTCTGATTGTGCGTGTGCATGTAACATTTTGTCTGAGGGTCAAACATTGAATAAGTGATGTTAGGACAAAGTGTGTGTGTGTTTGGAAGTAACCTGTACAGAGAACTCGGGTGAGACCCGTTGTTCTTGTGATACAGGTCAAAGGGTACTTTTGTGTTTCACGAAGCGTCTGCCTCTGGAGCAACTCATCGTCTTTGAAATAGGGAGCACGCTCGGATCATTCATCAGTTACAAGGCATACCACTTGAAAGTTACACGTATAGGAGGAGGTACATTCTCTACAACACGAATTGTAGTTTTGTCTTACATGTTGACGTAGATTTTGTCTAACTGGGACTAGAAATGGTCCTTGCTGATTGACGTGTGGATGTTCGTACCTATCGGTTGAAGCAAACCCCACTGCTGTTGTTGAGACGCTGTGCACCAATAATAGTCCAACACATTGACGGCCTTCAGGCCAGGAAAGTCACAACATTTGCACACGAAGGACGCATTCACGCAAGCACCCGGTGCTCTGTTTTGAAGTTTTAAAATGAAACATCTTTGAATCGTGTTGTGTTTTGAATTAGATGATTGTTATTTCTTCATTAAAAGCTTATTTCATTTTACATCCGGAAGGCTTCATTGAAAAGGACATTTCGTGTGAATTTTCTCTCGTCGTTAAGTAGACGGCCTTGCCGGGGGTTCGGTTCGATGCGGACTTTCACCTGGTAGGGGATCGCGGGATCGAGATGAGGCGACACGGAGCGGCTGGCCGTCTGCAGATCGATTCCAACGTAATCGAGCGTCTGTCCCTGCGCCTCCGTAGTTGGTACAGGGGGTGCTGGATAATGTTTGGAATTACCCCAATTTTGACCGTGACACCAACATGCGTTGTGAATGACGCAACGTTATGTTTTACATCCGCCGTTTAGCAGACTGCGCATATTGTGGTGAATGTTACTGGGGTAGCCAGGTGTGCCTGTCCGTCGTTCGCATGTAGGGGGTGCGTGTAGGTTTACAGCGCCCCCTGCGTGAAAACGACGGAAAGGGCAGCGTTCATCACGGATAAAGTTGTGCGCTTTTATTTTAAATGTTATTCTTTTATAAGGTGATGTTGATATCGAAAACTGACACATAGCTGGCATGCCATAAATTGGAAATTAACTCTGCTTATTCGAATCAATGTATTCATATATGTTGATGAACTGTTTTCAAGCAGGTTTTGTGTCTTTAACGGCGACTACAGGGACCACGTGATTGTTTAAAAATATCTTTGATTATAACTATAATTGCCTACAATTCGTCATGTGTAGCTTATTTAGACTATAATGTATTCACTACCCAAAATGTATTTACTTGAAAACATAGAGCTGATATTTATTCTTGGTTCTTTCGGTAAAGTCACGTAGAAGGGAAACAATAAAATAACACAAATATAAAACAATTACATTCTCACGACATTCCGACTGCAACACAAGCAATCATCATCAGGTGTCACACAGGCACACACACAGAGACTCAGGCACACACAGAGATACAGACACACACAGTGTGTACACACACACAGTGTACATACATAGTGTACACACACACAGTGTAGACACTGTATACACACACAGTGTACACACAGTGTACACACACACAGTGTATACACAGTGTACACACACACACAGTGTGTACACACAGAAACAGTGTGTACACACAGTAATGTCCACGTTGTAGTTGCTGAGCTCACGCATCCAAGGGGTCTCTGTTCAAGAGATGGAGCAATGGAAAATGAATCTAAATCAACTTAAACTCTATTCCCGCTCTGTGACGTCACTACTCAGCATGACCTCATCGGTGTGAAACGCCAGGGGGAGGTGTGCCTCGCTAGTGACGTTATGTCACCAAGGTATTCACCCCACCCCCGTCCACCGCTCTCTTGAGCGTGACGTCACCTCTGCTTGGTCACTGCCGATATCTGTTCCGGTACAATCCTTATTTGGGCAAAGCTACGCCCAGTGACTGGTGGCTCATTAACATAATGTGTCCGTTAAAGCCGTCGCGAGTTTATTGCGACGGGTTCAGCGCCCACGCCCCCATCCCTCCACATATGGGCCGGCCTCATTAACATAATTTATTCAGTTACAGAGCCGCTCGGGGGAGGGAAGTGACGTTATACTACTTCCTGCTGTCGCTAGGTAACAGGAAGCTGCCGTGTGCGCGCTTGCACTGAAATCCGAGGTGAGAAATTCTCATCGTGGTGGTGGTGGTCGTGGTGGTGGTTGTTGTTGTTTACCAAGGTAGAGCCTCGCTCTCTCTCGTAGGGATGTCAGTTGAGTAGCAGCGAGCATGGGAATCGATGTCCAGGTTGGAACTTTACAGCGCGGGGCCTAGCCACGCGGGGCCTTGCCTCCTGCCCTCGCCTGATTGCGTTTACTTTAATTATCTCTCTTAAGTTTAATTTGTCTTCACCCGGCTCGCCACTTTGTAACTTTGTTTTATTGTCAATATTCACGCAGTTTTTATTTTCTTTTGTTAGCAGGCCAAGCCCGCTTGAGCTGCTATACCGCTCTTGTTATCAGAAGCGACCAAGCCCGCTTGAGCTGCTATACCGCTCTTGTTATCAGAAGCGACCTGCCCACAACAACACAAGGTGAGGCTTTGTCAACGTGTGTGAATGTTTTGACTTAAAACTTTGGTGACTGTAGGTATTAATATTCTTGGTTCTTTCGGTAAAGTCACGTAGATAGAAAATTAAATGAAAATAACAATAAAAATGAATGTAAATAAAGCAAAAAAAGTCACGTCGTTTTGATCGCAACACAAGTGCTCTTTATTTAATGTAATTGTATTATCTGTTATTGTTATCTTCTATCTATGTAACTTTACCGAAAGAAACAAGAATACGTGTGTCAATGTCTATCGGTCAAAGACGCTATACGGAGAGACGCGCAAACTCCAAATATACAGCAGGCGTCAGGGTCGGAATCGAACCCACGACTTCCTGTATACCAGGTGAGGTAGTTAACATCTCACCACGGAGAGAGACACGCAAACTCCAGTTAGCCTCAGCTATGTTCATTGATCCTCAATTAATTACTTGGTGGAGTGAGGAAGCATTCATGCCAAGCAGATGAAGGTGGCCAGGCGTGATTCTAGACACGCCACCGCCTGTTTACCCAGTGACAGTGTACAGTTTGTGTTTGCAGTAACGTCTATTAACTCTGTTGAACACGGAGGTTATAGCGTAACAATAGTTTACTTTTGTTTTCCTCTGGAACTCTTTATAAGAATGGAAACAGGAAGTTAACACAGTACGCACATGCAGCTGAAGTCGGAACTGTTCATCCCAGCATTCAAGGACATCTGAGCCTGGATTCACACCTCTAAGTTGCGATTGAACATTAATTTATGAAGTATTGTTTTCAACACCCTCTGCTATGTCAGCTGAATTTAGCTCTCATAAATATTCCTTTTGTAGCCAGACAGCTGAAATTGTTTGCTCGGAGTTTTGTGTTAACATTCATTTTGAAGATACGAGGGCTTGCAGGCATGTTTATAACCATTTGCCCTCTCATTGTGTGCCATAACAGCCCGTGTGATTAATTTGGGAAACGTTTTTATTACATAATGAATATATGAATAAGTATAGACATGTAAGTCACGTGTGACTATATGCATTCCTCTGTGCCTCGATACTGACGTGTAGATGGTGTGGATATTATTTTTTTCTGTCTGCCGCTGACGCTTCCTCTGACGCTTCCTCTGCAGAATTGGTCTGATGGAGCAAAGGCACTCAGCGCAGCTCGGTATGACAAGTCAACAATGCGACCAGTGTGCATACAGCACGGATCGTACAGGAGATTTGACACGGCACCAGAGAACTCACACAGGAGAGAAACCCTTCAAGTGCAGTGTGTGTGGGAAGGCGTTTGCACATTCATATAATCTTGTAGAACACCAGAGAACACACACAGGAGAGAAACCCTTCAAGTGCCGTGTGTGTGGGAAAGCGTTTGCACATTCATCTGCTCTTCTAGCACACCAGAGAACACACACGGGAGAGAAACCCTTCAAGTGCATTGTGTGTGGGAAGGCGTTTGCACAGTCATCTAATCTTGTAGAACACCAGAGAACACACACAGGAGAGAAACCCTTCAGGTGCAGTGTGTGTGGGAAGGCGTTTGCACAATCATCTACTCTTGTAGAACACCAGAAAACACACACGGGAGAGAAACCCTTCAGGTGCAGTGTGTGTGGGAAAGCATTTTCACGGTCACCTGCTCTTGTAATACACCAGAGAACACACGGGATAGAAACCCTTCAAGTGCAGTGTGTGTGGGAAGGCGTTTGCACAGTCATCTCCTCTTGTAATTCACCAGAGAACACACACGGGAGAGAAACCCTTCAGGTGCACTCCGTGCGGGAAGGCGTTTGCACAGCAACCACATCTTCAAGTACACCAGAGAACACAGAAGCATCAGAAGATCCACAAGGAGTGGAGTCTGAAATCAGCTTGTGAAAGTCAAAGTGCCACAATAAGCCCATCCCTCATGAAACAAGAACCGGAAGAAAATCCCAGCTTGGACACTTTTAAAGTTATCGAGGTGAAATATGAAGAGGTGATGGTGAAGAGGGAAGAAGTGATGGTGAAGAGGGAAGAGGTGATTGTGAAGAGGGAAGAAGTGAAGGTGAAATGTGAAGATGAAGATTCAACTCCAAAATGGGACCTTCACATCGATGGAGGCAACGTGAAGCAGGAGGAGAATTCTGACTGTGAGGCAGAGCGAGGCAACTCCCAGCAGTTTGTGGAAGTCGAGGTGTGGGTGGACTTCCTCCGAGACAATACAAAGTCAAATGGAGACCCGGTAGATGTGTAAGCTTGAGACGGTCGCTACAATAGATGCACCTTTGTCACAGGCCTTTAATGACAAGAATGTGAAGTTGGACACTCAGTTTCTAGGTTCATCCTGCAGAGTAAGAGTGGCAAGTCTTTGTGGACCTGTGGGTTGGGTAGATATTTAACCAGGAGCGAGAGACAATAAGCCCCCAATGATTCACTATGTTATAATAATTGAATTTACACCGTGCTTGCTTAATCGTCTCAGCAACTCGGAGTTTTGTGTCGTACCTCGTCTGAAACACTTGAAGAGCATCCCCAAGTAGCAGCTGCCCCTGTGTGGCACAAGGTGGTGGCCCTGCACCAGCCTGCATGTGGACAAGAGCCTGTCAGTAGGGGGCGATGATTGATGCGTCATCTCAGTTGTGTAGTTTGTAGGCAATCTTGATTCGAAGCTTTCGTGACAGCAGGAATCCACACTCTTGAGTTATTTCGGTAAAGTCACCACGTGGGTAGAAACATAACAGATTACGGCGTTTCGATGGCAACACAAGCAATCGTCATCAGGTGGGACAACCACAGCAAGAGAAACTGCTGAAGTAGTAGGCGCCTACTGCAGCAGTTTCTTCTTCTTGCTGCTGTGCTTGTCCCACCTAATGACGATTGCTTGTTTTGCCATCGAAACGCCGTGATCTATTATTTGTAGCGTAATGTTTTAAATTTGCTACATTTTGACCCAGACGCCAGCATGCAACGGCCTACTCGTTTTGAATAACGCAACAATAGTACGTTGTACATACACTGTTAAGCAGACGGTGCGCATTTGTAAAATAGCTTCTTGTTAATACGATGTAACGTGATGCATTCAATTTCGCTGCAGTAATTCGATGTTAATATGCCCGTCAATGGTTTAGAATGAATACTTGTCTGATTGTGCGCGTGCATGTAACATTTTGTATGAGGGTCACACATTGAATAAGTGATGTTAGGACAAAGTGTGTGTGTGTGTGTGTTTGGAAGTAACCTGTACAGAGAACTCAGGTGAGACCCGTTGTTCTTGTGATACAGGTCAAAGGGTACTTTTGTGTTTCACGAAGCATCTGGAGCAACTCATTGTCTTTGACATAGGTAGCACGCTCGGATCATTAATCAGTTACAAGGCATACCCCTTAAAAGTTACACGTATAGGAGGAGGTACATTCTCTACAACACGAATTGTAGTTTTGTCTTACGTGTTGTCGTAGATTTTGTCTAACTAGGACTAGAAATGCTCCTTGCTGATTGACGTCTGGATGTTCGTACCTATCGGTTGAAGCAAACCCCACTGCTGTTGTTGAGACGCTGTGCACCAATAATGGTCCAACACGTTGACGGCCTTCAGGCCAGGAAAGTCACAACATTTGCACATGAAGGACGCATTCACGCAAGTACCCCATGCTCCGTTTTGAAGTTTTAAAATGAAGCATCTTTGAATTGTGTTGTGTTTTGAATTGGATGATTTTACTTCTTCATTAAAAGGTTGTATCAATTTACATCTGGAAGACTTCATTGAAAAGGACATTTCGTGTGAATTTTCTCTCGTCATTAAGTAGATGGCCTTGCCGGGGGTTCGGTTCGATGCGGACTTTCACCTGTTTGGGATTGCGGGATCGAGATAAGACGACATCGAGCTGCTGGCCGTGCGAGAAGACCGCCGTCTGCAGATCGATTCCAACGTAATCGAACGTCTGTCCCTGTGCCTCCGTCGTCCATGCAGGGGGTGTGTAAGTTTGCAGCGCCCCCTGCATGAAAACAACGGAAAGTGCAGCGCTCATCACAGATAGATAAAGTTGTGCGCTTATATTTAAAATGTTATTTTATAAAGTGATGTTGAAATCGAAAAGTGTTTGGCCAGTTCATGATTGCAATCAGATTGATTCATTTATTATGAACCACATATTTGAGCTTTTGTGGTCCTGTTGAGCTAAAGTTGGAAAAAGTCCGTGACTATAACTTCGCTCAATATTGTAAACGTGTTTCTATTATTTAGTTATTTAATACAAACTACTTCAGATAATGGGTTTCAAGATGCACTTGAATGGCACGTTCGTTGTTCCGGTGTTTAATGGCTTGGACGTCATGGCAAATGGTGTATGACGTCACAGAGCAGTCCTTATAAGGGCCTCAATGCACGTTGGTGTATGACGTCACAAAGCAGTCCTTACAAGGGCCTCAATGCACGTTGGTGTATGATGTCGCAAAGCAGTCCTTATATGGGCCTCAATGCACGTTAGTGTATGACGTCACAAAGCAGTCCTTATAAGGGCCTCAATGCACGTTGGTGTAGGACGTCACAAAGCAGTCCTTACAAGGGCCTCAATGCACGTTGGTGTATGACGTCACAAAGCAGTCCTTATAAGGGCCTCAATGCACGTTGGTGTATGACGTCACAAAGCAGTCCTTATAAGGGCCTCAATGCACGTTGGTGTATGACGTCACAAAGCAGTCACGAGGCCGTCCCACAGCGCGACAAAGCTGCAAACGTCACCCACCGACGTGGGGGTTGGCCATGTTGCGCACGCACGCAGTTTTGTTGGGGTCCGTGGCTATCCCGGACTCGCTGATGATGTGCCCCAAGTAGCGAACCGATGTCTGCAAGAGATGACACTCCTGTGGTTTAAACGTAAGATTGGCCGCCCGAACGTTTAACAAACACCGATCGCGACCGCTGCAGCTGCTCCTGGAACATGCATCCGAAGACGATCACGTGGTCCAAATAAATAAGGCACGAGTCCCATTGGAGGCCTGCTAGGACCAGCTGCGTGAGTCGCTGGAACGTGACCGGAGCCGAGTGGAGTCCCATCGGGAGACAATTAAACTGGAATAGAGCCCGAGGTGTTCAGAACGCAGGATTTGGTTTAGAGCTCTCATCAAGAGGCAACTGCCAACACCCCGACGACAAGTCAAGTGTGGTAGAAAACCCACACGGCCGACAGGGCATCCAATGAATCGTCCATCCGTGGGAGCGGGTGTGCATCTGCCACGGAGACCCTGTTCAATTGGTGGAAATCCACGCGAAGCCGCAGACTCCCATCGTGTTTCTTAACGGGAACAACGAGAGCTCCCCTCGTCGACCGCAGTGGCGAACGTGGTCCTCCTCCTGACGACTGAGCCCGTGTGAATTCTGGCGTACGGAAGCGGCGTTGCCCGTGTCAATGCGGTGCTGCCATTAGGGACGTGCGCCCAAAGTGTCATATTTACCCTGACTGAAAATGTTTTGAAAATTCGCCCCGCCGCTCGCCGGATAAAATCGGAATTCTTGCAGCGCAGCGCGTCCATCCATGATTCGTCCGGCTCGCTCCTCCACTTCACCATGGCCACGAGACATCTGTGGTCGCCTTGCCGGCCTCCCCACGACACGCGGCCACTGCGTGGGCCAGAACGGTGCCCGCCTGGACGACCGCAGCACCCAGGCCGACGTTGAACACTCTGAACGGCTACGTATGCATAGTCACACCGTTAGTGTCAGTAGCATAACTCTCAACCACTTATCAGTGCCCTACCTTATTACAGACCAACTCAGACCTTACTGATCACCCCGTGGCCCTTATAAATCTCAACGTTCATCCTATACATTATACTACACTATACACTACACAGCTGTCAACCCCTTATCGGCGCTCTGCCTTATTACAGACCAATTCAGACCTTGTCGATCACCCCGTGCCCCTTATAAATCTCAACGTTCATCCTATACATTATACTACACTATACACTACACAGCTGTCAACCCCTTATCAGTGCCCTACCTTATTACAGACCAATTTCAGACCTTACTGATCACCCCGTGCCCCTTATAAATCTCAACGTGCATCCTATACATTATACTACACTATACACTACACAGCTGTCAACCCCTTATCAGTGCCCTACCTTATTACAGACCAATTCAGACCTTACTGATCACCCCGTGCCCCTTATAAATCTCAATGTTCATCCTATACATTATACTACACTATACACTACACAGCTGTCAACCCCTTATCAGTGCCCTACCTTATTACAGACCAATTCAGACCTTACTGATCACCCCGTGCCCCTTATAAATCTCAACGTTCATCCTATACATTATACTACACTATACACTACACAGCTGTCAACCCCTTATCAGTGCCCTACCTTATTACAGACCAATTCAGACCTTACTGATCACCCCGTGCCCCTTATAAATCTCAACGTTAATCCTACAAAGTCCCATCACAAGGAAGAAACACAAACAAATCGACACAGATTTTTATTGTTGTTTGCCCGTATTGAAACGGCTGTACGCCCGTACGGGCCTGAGAACTCACTTTGCCTGCGCAAAGACCACGACGGGGTAAAAGCGTGATGGGCTTCTACAGCTCCGCAATAGTCGAGTGTGAATAGTCGCCTAATAGTCGCTATTGGCTATCAGAGGTTCTCCCCAACAACCAGTCAAACAACGTGTGGGCGGTCATCTTAGGTAGGGGGGGGTGTGTGGTGGATTCTCCCTTACCAAGATGGCAACCCCCCTCCCACCACGAGTCACGTGGTGTTGATATTTTGTGGGTGTTTTTTAATTGGTCAGCTCCATTGCACGTGACATTGAACTTTATTTCATAGCCCGGAGTAAGGCCCATGGTAAATAGCATAGACTAGATAAGGCGCTGCTGCGTTTCAGATTATACCAAGCATAGCCCGGAAGAGGGGGATGAAAAGCATCAAAACTCAAGACGCGCTGAATAAATGTAGCGAATTTGTTTGATGTTTAATTATTTCATCCATAGCGACAAGAAGCAAGAGGGGCTCACTGGCGTTAGTGAAAGGTGGAGTTTGCTGTGTACCCCCCTAAATTAAAACAATTTAAGTTCGCCGGTGGCATTCACCCCTCCATCGCCCGCTGCTCGCGTTGGTTTCGCCCACGACCCTCTCCCTCCACCACCGAAGAGTCGCGTTTTGGCGGGAGAAGGCGGCTGTGTGTTCTGAGGAGACTAACAACCAGCACCACCATCACCACAACATCTATAATCGTAAGTATAACTACTACTATAATAACAACATCTACAATCATAACTATAACACTAATAATAACATCAACAACTTACAACAGCAATAATATAAACAATTACAATAGTAAAAACATGAACTGCTATAATAACTAATACTGTAATATCAACAACTACTACGACTATAATAAAACAAAAACGTGAACGAGAGCGGGCGACACAACAACGAGGGCGGTGAGTGAGAGAGTGGAGCCGACCTCTCGCCCTCACAGCCTGAGGCCCACAAAGACGCGCGGGCTCTGTCAGCCTCACGCAGCCCGTCAGGGAGACTACACGGGGAGACATTTGTGTTGTGTCTGTGTCTCTGTGTGTGTCTCTGTGTGTGTCTCTCTGTGTGTGTGTCTCTGTGTGTGTCTCTGTGTGTGTGTCTCTGTGTGTGTCTCTGTGTGTGTGTCTCTGTGTGTGGGTGTGTGTGTCTCTGTGTTGTGTCTCTGTGTGTGTGTCTGTGTGTGTGTCTCTGTGTGTGTGTCTCTGTGTGTGTGTCTGTGTGTCTCTGTGTGTGTCTCTGTGTGTGTCTCTGTGTGTGTCTCTGTGTGTGTGTGTCTCTGTGTGTGTGTCTGTGTGTGTGTGTCTCTGTGTGTGTGTCTCTGTGTGTGTCTCTCTGTGTGTCTCTGTAAGCCTCACGCAGCCCGTCAGGGAGACTACACGGGGAGACATTTGTGTTGTGTCTGTCTGTGTGTGTTGTGTCTGTGTGTGTGTCTGTGTGTATCTGTGTGAGTCTCTGTGTGTGTGTGTCTCTGTGTGTGTGTGTCTCTGTGTGTGTGTCTCTGTGTGTGTGTCTCTGTGTGTGTCTCTGTGTGTGTGTCTCTGTGTGTGTAAGCCTCACGCAGCCCGTCAGGGAGACTACACGGGGAGACATTTGTGTTGTGTCTGTCTGTGTGTGTCTCTGTGTGTGTGTCTCTGTGTGTGTGTGTCTCTGTGTGTGTGTCTCTGTGTCTGTGTGTGTATCTGTGTGAGTCTCTGTGTGTGTCTCTGTGTGTGTGTCTGTGTGTGTGTGTTGTGTCTGTGTGTGTGTCTCTGTGTGTGTGTCTGTGTGTGTGTGTCTGTAAGCCTCGCGCAGCCCGTCAGGGAGACTACACGGGGAGACATTTGTGTTATGTCTGTCTCTCTGTGCGTGTCTCAGTGTGTGTGTGTCTGTGTGTGTTGTGTGTCTCTGTGTGTGTGTCTCTGTGTGTGTTGTGTCTGTTGTGTCTGTGACTTTAATGCCCGAGTTGGTCATGATACTGGCACCTGGTCTGGAGTGAGTGGAGGGCATGGGCCAGATCAGCTCAATAGCAACGGTAGGAGGCTGCTAGATTTTTGTGCAGCCCATGGGCTTGTAATTACCAACACGCTGTTCCGGCATCGGCGCATCCACACAACATCATGGATGCATGCCGGGTCCAAGCAAGAACAGCTGCTGGACTACATAGTGACGGACGAGCGGATGCGAGCCCATGTCCTTGACACCAGGACCTACCGTGGAGCTGATCTGCCCTCTGACCATCGACTAGTCATCTGTAAGATGCGCCTGCCATTCTACCACTCCGGAGGTGGGTGTACACCCAGGACCCAATTCCGACCTAAAGTGGCCTGGTCTCAGTTATCTGATGAAAGTTGCAAGCGAGAATTTCATCATCGCTTGCGGCTGGGATTGGCATCGTTCCCGACTCCTCCTGATATCGAGGGTAAATGGGCGAGGTTTAGGACTGTGACTCATGCAGCTGCAATGGCTGCTTTGGGTACGCGGTCCAGACCTCCCCAGAGATCCTGGCTGACAGAGGAGGTGTTCAGGATGGTTGAGAAAAAGCGACAGGCCCACTGTCATCGGCTACAGAATCCCACGTCAGAGAATGAGGCTTACCGCAGCCTTCGCTCGGAGGTTCGGAGAGCCGTGAGGCGCTGCAAGGATGGGTGGTGGTCGCGGGTTGCTGAGGAGATGGAGTCTGCCTCAGTGGCCCGTGATCACAAATCTCTATTTAACTCCATCAAAAAAGTAACCTGCAGCACCACACCTATTACCATCATTAGGGGAAAAAACGGTGATCCAATCTCCGACCCCCAGGAACAGGTTTGCAGATTTGCTGAGCATTTCTGTGAGGTCCTGGGGGAGGGAAAATACCTCAGCCAGGAAAACATCGTGGCACAAAGTGAGGATGACCCTGCTAAGGCTGCGGTGCCTCAAATATTGGAAGAAGTCACCCCCTGTGAGTGGCTGGCTGAGGTGCCATCTGTTGAGGAAGTACTGAGGGCGATCCGGAGTCTGAGACCAGTAAAGGCAGCAGGCAGAGATGATCTCCCAAGTGAAATGCTGAGGGAGGGTGGCGTTTGTGCACAGACTGCCCTATATGACATCATAACAACAGTCTGGACCACTGGACGGGTTCCGCAGGATTGGAAGGATTCCCTGGTGGTCCCCCTCTTTAAGAAGGGGGACCGCACAGACTGTAACAACTACAGGGGCATCTCAATCCTCAGTGTGCCGGGAAAGGTCCTGGCAAGGATTATTCAGCATCGCCTTGCCAGGCACGCTGAGGAGAGGCTTGCGGAGCCCCAATGCGGCTTCAGGAAAGGGCGGTCCTGCACAGATGCCATATTTTCTGTCCGTCTGCTACAGCAGAGATGTAGGGAATTCCAACAAGACCTACATTTCTGCTTTATTGACCTGGTCAAGGCCTATGATACCATCAGTAGGCCTGGGCTCTGGGTCGTTCTTCGTGCTTTTGGAGTACCTGACCCTCTGCTCACGATCATTAAGGACCTTCATGATGGTGAGCGGGCCCGGGTAAACTACGTGGCCGGGAGTCAGAGCCATTCCCTGTACACCTTGAGGTGCGACAGGGGCAAGTGCTGTTAAGTGCTGTTAGCGAGTAGCAGCACCTATGAAGGCTACCGGCACTGTGGCACACGAGGGGGCGGGTGGCCAGCACCAGGCCCGGCCGCCTTTGTCTCCCCCAGTGCTAGCGATGTGCACCGCTCTACTACACCGCTACACCGGCTACTTATTTGCGGCTGAGTCGAACTGGGGGAGGCCCAGGACCGGTTCAGATAACGGCCGTCACTGGGTGTGGGTTGAGTCGCGAGCGGGAGACAAACTCCCCAAACACCACCACCACCGAGAGAGAGGGGGGGGGCACAGGGGGGTGAATGAGAGGGGGGCCCCAGGGGGTGAATGAGAGGGGGAACCCAGGGGGTGAATGAGAGGGGGTGGGGACCCCAGGGGGGTGAATGAGAGGGGACCCCAGGGGGGTGAATGAGAGGGGACTCCAAGGGGTGAATGAGAGGGGGTGGGGACCCCAGGGGGGTGAATGAGAGGGGACCCCAGGGGGTGAATGAGAGGGGACCCCAGGGGGGTGAATGAGAGGGGACCCCAGGGGGTGAATGAGAGGGGACCCCAGGGGGTGAATGAGAGGGGACCCCAGGGGGGTGAATGAGAGGGGACCCCAGGGGGTGAATGAGAGGGGACCCCAGGGGGGTGAATGAGAGGGGACCCCAGGGGGTGAATGAGAGGGGACCCCAGGGGGTGAATGAGAGGGGACCCCAGGGGGGTGAATGAGAGGGGGTGGGGACCCAGGGGGGTGAATGAGAGGGGACCCCAGGGGGGTGAATGAGAGGGGACCCTGGGGGGTGAATGAGAGGGGACGCCAGGGGGTGAATGAGACGGGACCCCAGGGGGGTGAATGAGAGGGGCCCCAGAGCGGTGAATGAGAGGGGGGGGGACCCCCGTTACCTGAGACTGTTGCTCTGTGATCAGCGCCACCGCCGCCACCGCCAGCAGCAGCAGCAGCATCACGCGGCGCTCCATCAGCCTCACCCACGGGGTTCTCTCTTCAGTGCCACACTCACTGATGCTGCTGCTCATGGCGACATTAAGCAGGAAGTGACATTATCAGGTGACATTAAGAAGGAAGTGACATCGTCAGGCGACATTAAGAGTAAAGTGACATCATCAGGCGACATTAAAAGGGAAGTGACATTTTCAGGCGACATTAAAAGGGAAGTTACATCATCAGGCGATATTAACAGGGAAGTGACATCAGGCGACATTAAAAGGGAAGTGACATCATCAAGCGACATTAAAAGGGAAGTGACATCATCAGGCGACATTAAGAAGGAAGTGACATCATCAGGCGACATTAACAGGGAAGTGACATCATCAGGCGACATTAAAAGGGAAGTGACATCATCAGGCGACATTAACAGGGAAGTGACATCAGGTGACATTAAAAGAGAAGTGACATCATCAGGCGACATTAAAAGGGAAGTGACATCATCAGGCGATATTAACAGGGAAGTGACATCTTCAACAGGTGACATTAAGAAGGAAGTGACATCATCAGGCGACATTAAGAGTGAAGTGACATCATCAAGCGACATTAAAAGGGAAGTGACATCATCAGGCGACATTAAAAGGGAAGTGACATCATCAGGCGACATTAAGAGGGAAGTGACATCATCAGGTGACATTAAGAAGGAAGTGACATCATCAGGCGACATTAAAAGGGAAGTGACATCATCAGGCGATATTAAGAGGGAAGTGACATCATCAGGTGACATTAAGAGGGAAGTGACATCGTCAGGCGACATTAAGAGGGAAGTGACATCATCAGGCGATATTAACATGTAAGTGACATCATCAGGCGATATTAACATGTAAGTGACTACGAGATTACGAGTTAAATGTTCTTGCTGTGGTTTTCACACCTGACGGTGATTGCTTGTGTTGCGGTCGAAACGTCTTAAGAATTTTATTGTTTTATATTTTTATTATTTTATTGTTTCCCTTCTACGTGGTGACTTTACCGAAAGAACAAATAATATGAATCGCTGCAGTCACGAAATATTTAAATAATTAAATAGAATCACAAGAGATTGTGTTGCGTGCAAAAGAGAGTCGCGTAACCGATCACTCAGAAGTGGGACCTGCGCCTTTAGTGGCACCCCGACGTGAAACGAGCACACGGCACCAACTGTCCCCACCTGAAACGGAACGGGGTTTTACAATCGATGCACGTGCAACTAGTCTAAATGATTGTTGCGCACAGGAGTGCTTCAGGAGAGCATCAGCGAGGTTTTACTGTTCCTCCTCCACTGGAGGGGCGCAGGCTACAGCACAGCGGTTTACCACCAGGCACTCCGTAGTTTGGGTTGTGTGGACACAACATCGCAGGGCTGTGAGACTTCTTGAAGGAGGAGATGTGGCACATCAGCCTGTTGATGTTTTGATTTAAAGCTTTCCTTACTGCAGTAATTCATATTCTTAGCTCTTTCGGTAAAGTCACATTGAAGGGAAACAATAAAATATATATTGTGTTTTATATATATTTTATTGTTTCCCTTCAACGTTACTTTACCGAAAGAGCTAAGAATATGAATTACTGCAGTCACGAAAGCTTTAAATCAAGAGTCCATCTATGTTCTGAAAAGAGGAGGGGGGAGACGAAAAATTAATTTATGCTGTCTGAAAGCCACCGTAAGCGTGAATAATCAATTAAGACTTGAAATGGTTTATCAAATCCTTCCAATGATTGCTAAGCCAGAGTCCATCTTCTCGGTTTAAATTGTCTCTGTGTTTGTATATGTGGATAGCCTCATGAACAAATCTCTCATGGTAGCCAGATGGATTGCAAAGAACCTCTGTCTTGGAGAATTCAATGTCATGTGAGCCTACTGAATTATAACAGTGATCTGCCATGGCCGAGGTGTTGGTCCTACTGTGTTTAAGGTCTGCTTTGTGTTCACGAATGCGGTCCGAGACATGGCGTTTGGTTTCTCCAATGTAACTACTACCACAGAGGCAACTTAGTTTGTAGACACCAGGGTACTGTATGTCGTGATAGCGAACTAATGCGTATAACGCTCCCACATTTATAATGAACTTAGGTGGGTGACCACTTGATTCCCATGTCACAGGGCTATACCTAATACATGAAAACTTGAAATGAAACTTGAAATAACAGACTGTTGAGGCAATTGCTGTTGGCGAGTAGCAGCGTCTATGAAGGCTGGCACAGCACACGAGCAGTGCGTGGCCAACAGCGGGCCCGGCCACCAGAGACCCACAGGGACACACAGAGACCGACAGAGACACACAGAGACCCACAGAGACTCACAGAGACCGACAGAGACACACAGAGACCCAGAGACACCCACAGAGACATACAGAGACCAACAGACACACAGACACTCACAGAGACCCACAGGGACACACAGAGACCCGTAGAGACCCGTAGAGACTCATAGAGACCCATATAGACCCAGAGTGACTGAGACTCGTAGACACCCATAGAGGCTCAGGGACTCACAGAGACCAATAGAGACACCATCACCACAACCATCATCACAACCATGATCATCACCACCATCACAACCACCACCACGATCACACTGCACCAGGTACTCATTTAAAGCTATGCCGACCCATGGAAAGCGGTTTAAATATTCGGCACCGTTATTGGTTGTGAGTGGGGAGGAATTGAACTCTGTTCACTGGGTTCGCAACACAGCGTTGCAAGCCACCACACTGCCGCTCCCCATTAGGACGACGCGCACGGCATTGACAACCTTGATGCTTCCGGTTGCTTGCGATGAAGTGACCGGTTGGCTCAGCCTGCCAAGAGCACCGAGCTGTACCGCTGAGACCATGGGTTTGAAATTCAGGCAACTTGCTTGTGATTTTAAACCAGGTTTCTCAAGCGTATTGCATTTGGCTAAATTCCAGCTGAGAATGAAAATATCAGTTTCACTCTCTTACGTGAAACATTTTTCTCGGTGGCAGGGCGTGTGGGGAGGTGCTGCTCATGACTGTTTGGGGGGGGGGGTAGTGGTGGCGCGTGGCCCCCCAATGATCCGATCAAGATCCCTCATTTCGATCGGATCATTGGGGTTTACAGTGAGGGAAAAAAAGTATTTGATCCCCTGCTGATTTTGTACGTTTGCCCACTGACAAAGAAATATAATTTTAAGAAATATAATTTTAATGGTAGGTTTATTTGAACAGTAAGAGATAGAATAACAACAACAAAATCCAGAAAAATGCATGTCAAAAATGCTATAAGTTGATTTGCATTTTAATGAGGGAAATACGTATTTGACCCCCTCTCAATCAGAAAGATTTCTGGCTCCCAGGTGTCTTTTATACAGGTAACGAGCTGAGATTAGGAGCACACTCTTAAAGGGAGTGCTCCTAATCTCAGCTCGTTACCTGTGTAGTGGGTTCCAGGACACGGAGACGGCAGAATAGAAGCAGCACTATTTATTTAAACCTTAACAAGGGTTACACTATAAGGGGTAGCGGCCCCTCCACCCGTATAACTCAGGAACACACCCCAGGCTCTCTAGCCTAAGCTCTAGGCTCCCAGTTCCTCCTGGTAGGGCTCTAAGGGAGGCTATCAGATCCGGCCCTGGTTAGGCACAGATCTCGGCACCCCGCCGACCAGACCGGCCCTTAGAAGGACTCTGACTCTGGGGCTCTGGGGCTGCACCACTGGCTTGCTGTGCCGGCCCTGAAAAGGGCAGCGGTCACAGAAGTTCCAGGGTCTCACCTAGCTGGCCTTCTTTCTTCACTGGTTGCTTCAGCCTCGGGCCCCACACTCTGCCCCGAGCTCCCTGGCTCCCCGCACATTATACCCACTGGAGCCTTAGCGGACGTTGTTGTAGCCACCAAGGTGTGGGTGAACCACACCTTCCCGTGCCATGTGTTTATTCCCCATAGCACCCCTACATCACCCCCTCCCGTGTAACCCGCAGCCGTCCCGGCTGCAACAATACTCGAACAATAAACACAACAAACCCCCACCCGTGCGTGCCTCATAAGAACGAACACCCCAATAAATAACCCAACCCACCTATACAAAATTACACTATATACACATATACATTGTACCCCCCCATCAACGCAGCAAGAAAACTTAACAGTGAACAACAAGAGTAACAAGAACCATTATTACAACAAGCGGCGCATTTTGGCACGAGTCCGTTTTGCGGGTCCATCGTAGGGGGAGGGTCGGGTCGGCCCGGCAGTGGGCACCGGCTGTGCAGGTGCACCGTCTTCCGTCACCCAGGAAGGGCAAACTCCGTCCCCACCGGGTGGCGCAGGCGCGCTGGAAGCCGTCATTCTTGAGGCGCCTGAAGGTGGAACAGTTAGCGAAGCATCAAGGGCAGGTGACGAAGACGCCGTCCGGGAGTCAGCGGACACATCACATGCTCGGCCCGTGTAATGTGGTGGAGGGACGCGCGGCACCACAAACGGCTTCAGACGCGAGGGGTGTACGTACCAGCGGCGTTTCCCCCACTGGATACGAACGCACTGCGGCCGCATAACCTTCACAATAACCACAGGGCCCCTCCAAGGCCGCAACAATTTCGCCGAGGTCGCCAACGGCACCTGAGGGCAGTGCAGCCAGGCTTGATCGCCTGGTTTCCACGCATGTGTGCGTGATTGGCGCGATCGCAACCTCTCGTTGGCCTTCTGCCGAGAGGAAGAGTTTTGGGCCACTGCCTCCCGCGCCTCGGTCAACCTCAGGATATTAAATTTAACGTGGTCGGCCAATTTAGATTTTCTGCTGGTTTCTGAGACGCGGAGCTGAGTTGCAATTGGTGGGTCAACGTCGCGACCGTACATCAAAAAGAACGGCGAGAAGCCGGTTGCCGCGTGAGGAGCCATTCTATAGGCGGCCAAAACCCCCGGAATGTGAAGGTCCCAATCGGTTTGGGAGTCACACACCTGGTGACACAACATAGATGTAAGCATCCTATGCAGCCGCTCCACCATGCCATCGGTTTGTGGGTGATAGGGGGAAGTGCGAATCTTTTTCGTACCAAGAAACGCACACACCTCGTGCAGAAGGACGCCAGAGAAGTTCTTCCCTTGGTCAGTCAGCAGCCGTTCGGGAGCACCCTTGTCGAGGACATAGCCCTGGACAAAGGCCTCGGCAACGGCTGCTGCTGACTGGTTAGCGAGAGGCCATGCCATAGGCCATCGGGTGAAATATTCCACGCCAACCTGCAGGTACTTGTTACCCCTAGGGGTCGCAGGGATGGGCCCCAATATATCGAGTGTGACGAGTTCGTTAACCCGAGAGACCGTGATAGATTGTAGCGGTGGGCAGGCGCCTTTCGCTGGTGGTTTTCGTTGGGCGCACTGAGTGCATGCACCCAGGAGGTCATCCACATCCCTTGCCATACCCGGCCAGAAGAAATCCAGCTGGAGCACGGCAAGGGTCTTGTGGGTCTCCAGGTGCAAAAGCCGCTCGTGTGCGGTCCAAACGGCCTTACCCCGCAAAGCGGATGGCACCACAAGCCTGTGACGGCAGGCCCTCCCATCCCAATGCATTAGGAGCCCCTGGAGCAGCCCGTACGAATCAATCCCCGCGACCCCCCGCACGGAACCCCCTGCGCGACGACGCAACGCGAGGAGGGATGCGTCCTCCATCTGGAGGCGCCCCCATTCCGCAATGGACAACCCCAGCAAGGAGTCCGCACCTCCCTCCCCGACAGGACCCTCAGGCAAGGGGTCCTCAGTGGCAGCAGCGAGAACCGGGATATCTAAGGGGGAGCTATCCTCTTGCGGCTTACAACGCCCCGATCCCCTGAGACAAGCGCAATCTGAGGCGGGCGGCAGGCGAGACAGCGCATCCGCATTAGTGTGCCGAGCACCCTTCCGATATGTGGTCGTGAAATCATAATCCTGAAGGATTTCGAGCCATCGGGACAATTGCCCCGAAGGCTGCGTCACCCGCAAGGCATATTGTAATGCCGCATGGTCCGTACGGACAGTGAAATGCCGACCGTACAGGTATGGGCGATACTGTTGCATAAAAAATACAATAGCCAAGAGTTCCCGACGCGTGACGCAGTATCTCTGTTCCACCGGAGACAAAACCCTACTGCCATAAGCCACGACGCGTTCCACACTACAGATCACCTGTGAGAGCACACCCCCAATGCCCGTATTGCTGGCGTCTGTATCGAGCAGGAAGGGTTCCGAAAAATCGGGGTAGCTCAATGGAGGGGCCCGCACGAGAGCGTCGCGAAGGGAACAAAAAGCGACCTCCTCCTCCTGGCCCCAGTGAAATTTCACTCCCTTCGCCGTCAGAGCGTGTAAGGGCTTAGCAATGGTCGCAAAATCCGCGACGAACCGCCGGTAATAAGACGCAAATTCAATGAAACTCCTGACCTCAGCCACCGAGGTGGGGGTTGGCCAGGAGCTGACACACTGCGTCTTTGCGGGATCGGTGGATATGCCCGAGCGGCTGACGATGTGCCCCAAATAGCGTACGGATTCCCGTAGCAGGTGGCACTTTTGTGGCTTAAATTTCAAATTCGCAGCACGCATTTTGAGGAACACGGCGCGCAAGCGCAAAAGGTGTTCGTCAAATGTCTTGTTGAACACGATGACGTCATCCAGATAGATCAAACAGACGTTCCACTGTAAGCCAGCCAAAACCAGTTCCATAAGGCGCTGAAATGTCCCCGGAGCGGAGTGTAATCCCATAGGTAACCAGTTAAATTGGAATAGGCCATGTGGTGTGCGAAACGCAGTCTTTGGCTTGGACTCATCATCCAATGGGAGTTGCCAGAATCCGGATAACAAGTCCAACGTAGAAAAAAAACGTGCGCCAGCCAGAGCATCCAGAGATTCGTCCATCCGGGGAAGTGGATACGCGTCGGCCACGGAGATCTTATTAAGACGGCGAAAATCCACACAGAATCACAAGGACCCATCGCGCTTTTTGACAAGCACTATGGGTGCTCCCCATGGACTGGTGGAAGGGGCTATAATGTCTGCAGCCAGCATGTCATCCACTGCCGATTTGACATGATCTTTTTCGGCCGGACTTAACCGAAAAGGATTCTGGCGTACCGGGGCATTGTCACCCGTGTCAATGTGGTGATGCAACAATTTCGTGCACCCAATGTCATATTTGTGTTTACTAAAGACATCGGAAAATTCCGTCAGAAGGGTGCGTAGGCCGGCACGCTGGGAGTCGGACAGATCACTTGTGCCCGAACATAGTGCGTCCATCCAACTATCGTCCCCCTCAGAATGCGGTTGAGCCAGAGGATCGGTCCCCACATTACCCATAACCGTGTCTACCACGGGGACCGGCGTCGCGTGCGTGAGCACAGTTCCCTGAGGAACGACGGCCGTCTGTACGCCAACGTTAAGGACGAGGATAAACGGGTCATCGCTCCCCTTAACGAGCGTTTAAGCGGCCACCAGATCCAGCCCGTTTTCCCCAGCCCTCGAGGGCCCTAATAGAATTCCCTGGTCCAGAACACCAGGCACGAAAGGCCGACGCAAGCGAAGGGGCACGAGCATTTGCGCCCCGGGAGGTACACGCACCGTCCGAGTGACGAACGCTTGTATCGACGCGCACGCTGCCCTTGAGGTGACAGGGGAAGGCAGGAATGTTACCCGTTGGCCCGAGGGAAGCTCGATGCAACCCTGATCAATTAGAATTTTAATCGGCATTTTGCCCAAAAAGTCCGTCCCCAACAAGCACGGAACCGCCAGCGAGGACGAGACTAATATCGGCCCGGAGAGTTTGATATCGCCAATGCAAATTTGTGCTCGAATTTGGCCTATGATACCCAGCGAACCCCCGTTCGCTGCGTAACACGGAACGGTGACTGGGAGCAAGGGGCGGCTTTGAACGGGAAGAATATTATAAATCAAGTCTGACACAATGGTCGCCGAAGCTCCCGTATCGACGAGGATACGCACCTCGACCCCGTCAATGCGACCCGCGACCACGGACGAGCCTGCCAATGCAGCAACAATGCGGTAGGCCAATTCCGTCCACTGCCCTGGCCCGAGCACCCTCTCGACCCCGCCGCCACCCAACTAACCAATGGGCGTACCCCGAGGCCCGTACACCGAAACGCGCGAGGTGGGGACAGGTGTGTGCACAGGCTGAGCATGTGGGGTGCCGCGACTTGCCGGGTTGCGATGCGGAGGCCTGTAGGCTGGAGCGCCGTCCGACCGTCCCGGCTGTCGTTGACGAGGCGCCTGGCATTCCGCAGCCACGTGGCCCTTGCGGCCACAGTTGTAGCACGTGATGAGCACCTTGGGGTGCTCCTGGCGATCCAGTGTTGTCCCAGCCGGCCTCCCTCCGGATCTCCACTCCACCGGGCGACCCGCCGCGAAGACCTCCTCGGAGGGGGGGATGGTCGGCGTCCCAGCGCACACCGCAGCTGCGCCCTTGGGGACGAGAGGTCATCGACGCTGCGCTATCAGGTGCGCGTGGATGTGTCTTGCTGCCCGCAAGTAGCACATGTCCGCGTCGTCCTCTGCGACGATGACGATCTGTAGCTCCTGGGCCAACGCCAGGAGCGTCTCCGTCACCATCGCGTCCACCCCTTCGCCGTCCATCCGCGGGAAAGCCGCTTTTGCGAGGGCCAGGAGAGCCGTGCGATACGCCAGCGGTGGCTCCTTTTGGCCCCTGCACCGCTCGTGGAAGAGTTTGCGGCAGTCCGACGATGGCCCGTAGGCTATGGTGAGGACCTGGAGCGCCGACTGTAGCGTAGATCGCGTTGATCTGGGAGCTGTGATGAGCGTAGCAAGGGCGTCATCGTCCAGCATGGCCGGTAGCGCACTCAACGTCTCGTTGTCCATCCAGCCGGCCATCTCTTGATGAGCGAGAAAGCGGCGTTGAAAGGCCCCCCCAGTCGCCGCCGTCTGAAACGAACTCCTTCAACACCGGCAGGCGTTGTTGAAATGATGGCTTCGTCTCTGAGAGGTGCCGCGCGCCATCTCCGGCCTCCCCGCCGGTGTTGGAGGGGCTGGGGACACCCATCGGCGGTCGCGCAGGTGATGACGATGCGCCCGCCTTTTGGTCCTGACAGCGGGCGTCCGTTGGTGATGACGTCACCACCGCTGATTGGCCCACAGCGTCCACGTCGAGCTGCGACCCTCCAATCGCCGTGGCGGACACTGTCATGGCGGAAAATCCGAAATCTGGTGGCTGTGTTTCGGCGGGAATGGCCGTTGAACGGCGTTCGTCTCTCTGCCGCCTTTGCGCCCGCAGCTCCGCGCGGTTGATTTCCTCCAGCGTGGAAGCCGCGGCATACAGCAGCTCAGCCAGTCGAGAGTGAGCTGCCTGCAACCCGTCCTCCATCGGCGGCCACTCCTCCAGCGGCGGCTGCTGTTGGGGCGTCTGGGGCATCCCAGGATCGTCGGCCGCGGCCTCTGGCGCAATCCCAGGCGAGCCGTCCTCCTCCTGGGGTGCCTGTGATCGGTTTGTACTCCTTGTGTTCATTTTAAGACTACTTCTGACACCAGTTGTAGTGGATTCCAGGACACGGCAGAATAGAAGCAGCACTATTTATTTAAACCTTAACAAGGGTTACACTAGAAGGGGTAGCGGCCCCTCCACCCGTATAACTCAGGAACACACCCCAGGCTCTCTAGCCTAAGCTCTAGGCTCCCAGTTCCTTCTGGTAGGGCTCTAAGGGAGGCTATCAGATCCGGCCCTGGTTAGGCACAGATCTCGGCACCCCGCCGACCAGACCGGCCCTTAGAAGGACTCTGACTCTGGGGCTCTGGGGCTGCACCACTGGCTTGCTGTGCCGGCCCTGAAAAGGGCAGCGGTCACAGGAGTTCCAGGGTCTCACCTAGCTGGCCTTCTTTCTTCACTGGTTGCTTCAGCCTCGGGCCCCACACTCTGCCCCGAGCTCCCTGGCTCCCCGCACTTTATACCCACTGGAGCCTTAGCGGACGTTGTTGTAGCCACCAAGGTGTGGGTGAACCACACCTTCCCGTGCCATGTGTTTATTCCCCATAGCACCCCTACACCTGTATAAAAGACACCTGTCCACAGAAGCAATCAATCAATCAGATCCCAAACTCCCCACCAGTCAACGCCCTACCTGGTTGATTGACGTTGAGAGACCACGCCCACACACGTGATCGTCTAACGTGGTTGATTCCCACGTCTACACAGTCGGAATCGATTAATGAAGGTTCATTTTAGACCACTGTTGATTCCCATGTTATCCCAATACAAATCGATTTTTTTTAGCCTAAGCCACAATTAATCGATTCCAATGTTATCCCAAAGGAAATCGACTCATACATCCGTAACTCTACTATAATCGATTCCTAATGTTATCCCATTAGGAATCGGCACGAGTATAGTTAATCGAAATTTAAATCGATTTTCTCTGCAGGTGACTTGGCGTGGAGTGAATGGGGATGCGGAACTCTTCGTCCTGCACCTCGTCACGTGGTGAAGCAGCCTCGTCACGTGGTGCAGCAGCCTCGTCACGTGGTGCAGCAGCCACGGTGAGCCGAGCCGATCGACATCGGGTGCCAGGTTGTGGTGGACGTGGGGAGCGGTGGTGCAGTGGTTAGCGCACTGTGTGTGTGTGGGGAGCGGTGGTGCAGTGGTTAGCGCACTGTGTGTGTGTGGAGCGGTGGTGCAGTGGTTAACGCACTGTGTGTGTAGTGGAGAGCGGTGGTGCAGTGGTTAGCGCACTGTGTGTGTAGTGGGGAGCGGTGGTGCAGTGGTTAGCGCACTGTGTGTGTGTGGGGAGCGGTGGTGCAGTGGTTGGCGCACTGTGTGTGTGTGGGGAGCGGTGGTGCAGTGGTTAGCGCACCGTGTGTGTGTGGGGAGCGGTGGTGCAGTGGTTAGCGCACTGTGTGTGTAGTGGGGAGCGGTGGTGCAGTGGTTAGCGCACTGTGTGTGTGTGGGGAGCGGTGGTGCAGTGGTTAGCGCACTGTGTGTGTGTGGGGAGCGGTGGTGCAGTGGTTAACGCACTGTGTGTGTGTGGGGAGCGGTGGTGCAGTGGTTAGCACACTGTGTGTATGTGGGGAGCGGTGGTGCAGTGTTTAGCGCACCGTGTGTGTGGGGAGCGGTGGTACAGTGGTTAGCGCACTTTGTGAGTGAGTGTGGGGAGCGGTGGTGCAGTGGTTAGCACACTGCGTGTGTGTGGGGAGCGGTGGTGCAGTGGTTAGCACACTGTGTGTGTGTGGAGCGGTGGTGCAGTGGTTAGCGCACTGCGTGTGTGTGGGGTGCGGTGGTGCAGTGGTTAGTGCACTGTGTGAGTGAGTGTGGGGAGCGGTGGTGCAGTGGTTAGCACACTGTGTGTGTGTGGGGAGCGGTGGTGCAGTGGTTAGCTCACTGTGTGAGTGTGTGTTGAGTTTGTGTGCGTTGGGGTGGTAGCTGTGAACACAGTGGGGACTGTGGTTAGTAGTGAGTAGTACATTATTATACAGCAGTGCCTTAAACTTGTTATTAGATTCAAGTATAACGTTGCAATGACTATTGTTTGCTAAACATAACTTAACATTTTTAATGACTGAGTTGAGTTTATGCGTGCGCTGGGGTGGTAGCTGTGAACACAGTGGGGACTGTCTGTGTACTCAGTAGTGAGTAGTTCATTATTATACAGCAGTGCATCTCATACACACACACACATCTCATACACACACACATCTCATACACACACACATCTCATACACACACACGCATCTCATACACACACACACATCTCATACACACACACACACATCTCATACACACATGCATCTCATACACACACACACATCTCATACACACACACGCATCTCATACACACACACACTCGCATGCATCTCATACACACACACAAAGACAAAGACCCCCGTATAGCCTCAACAGACTCGGGGCAATGGCTGGGAGCCAACACCTATGAAGGCCGGCCCAGCACACGATGGGGTGGGTGGCCAAACACCACGCCCGGCCGCATTTGTCTCCCAAGTGGCGATGTTCACACCCTGCACCAAGTACTCATTTAAGGCTGAGTTGACTTCAAAGACGGAAACAGGAATACTTCTTCACAATTATGGCAAATCGCCTGATGAAGCTGGTTGTAATAATCAGTGAAACGTCATACTCTAATGGTAAATGTTCTGGGTTTACTATCCAATACACCAGTGTGCTGAAGCAGTAACTAATTGGCACGTTTTGTTTACGTGAAATATGCTCTGACTTTAACATAGCTATTTCTGTGACCAGTTACAAGCTAATCACTCAGCTATTTCAATGCTAAATTCTATGCTAATTCCTTTGTCAAGGGGTACCTCTGCAGATGTGTATACTTTAACTTAGCTATTTCAATGAGCCATTTCAATGCTAAATTATATGCGAATTCCTTTGTCAAGGCGCTTTGTGTTTTTCTTCTCACACAGCTTAAAGGTCGTGATCTAAGCGTGGCTTCTCTCACTCCAGCGCTGTCCTCCAGACAGTCTCGTCCCTTCACCTGATGAAGGCCGCTTGTGTTGTGGCCGAAACGTCGTGATTTTTTGTTATTTTATTTTCACCTACGTGACTTTACCCAATAGAACCAAAGAGTATATTTTATACTTTTTGCATTGTTTACAGTCTGGAAGCTACCCACATGGGAAATTTAAAGTTGTTGCATGTCGGGAAGTATGCTAAACATTTCGAACAGACACACATAATCACAAATTTCCCTTTTATATATACAGACGAAGGGGTGGGTGACAGCACCACGCCCGGCCGCCTTTGTGTCCCCAGTGGCGATGTTCACACACCACAGCAATTACTCGTTTTAGGCTGAGTCGATCTAGGGGAGGCCCAGGAGCGGTTGAAATAATCGTCACCGGTGGTGGCAGTGAGCGGGAATTGAACTCGGGTTGCCGGGTTCGTAGCGCAGTGCGCTAACCACTACACTAATTCGTTACGCTTCCACATGCGTGGATCACGTGACAGATTTGACGTCACAGCTCACTTGCCGTGCAAAAAAATGCATTATTGAGCTCCCCCCCCCCCTCCTCCCCCCAGAAAAAACACAAAAGTGTATTTTAATATTTTTTGCGTGGTGTACAGTCTGGAAAGTACCCACATGGCAAATTTCAAGTTTGTTGCATGTCGGGAAGTACGCTAAACATTTTTAACAGACACACATAATCACAACTTTGCCTTTTACATATGTATGGAGATAATTTCGGCCAGGGCTGCCCTGTGTCAGCGACTCTGAAAAACCTGCTGACACCCGGCACACCACGTCCCGTGTGTACCTTTCGCTATCGCCGTGGCTACCGGGGCTGTGCTGCCCACTCCACTTCGCACCAGCGACCCGGAAAATATTCAGTGACAGATTAAGCCCTGATTATTATTCACACAATTACACATCCAGTGGAATTTGAACACGTGATTTTGTGCTTACGGGACAAGGTGTTTACTCGGTGGGCCATAGCTGCAGCTCCCCAATGCTGCATAAACCCATGGTTCTTGTTATAATTCCAGTTACAGTAATGCTACTTTATCAGGCACTGGCTGTATTTCCACTGAAATACACAAGGAGAATTCTCTGTTATTACGAATCTTATATCTGACATGTTTAAGTGGTGCTTTTCTGTTCGGTGAAATGTGTTGCTATTAAATGTGATGCGAGCAAAGAGACGTGTTTATTGATCGCTGATCGATCGATTGACTTCATGGCCAAGCGGTAGCGCGTTGCAGATGTTTGTGGTACGAGTCCCACGACCGCCCCGGTTAACGCTGTGGGTGTATGAACTGTAAATATTGCGCACTGTCTGCTTCACAGTCGGATGCTAAAGATCTCGGAGATGTAATTTAAATAAGTAGTATGCCACGTGTGTCGGCACAACTCTGTAAATGCGACAACTACTGTGGGCTGTCCGTGAAGCGTAGCGCCTCCAGGGTGTAGCCTCGTGTGTACTCTGAGCTTGTTTCGCACCGTACGTAGCCAACCGTGCTCATCGGAGGCGCCTTGCGCTGCACGAATGGAGCGAACGCCAACGTGCACTCGCAAAACCCAAAAGCTTTTTGATTGCCCTCGTTTTGTCCGTTGAAGACGATGCAAGCCGCGCCGCAGGACGATGGCCGCGAGCACGAGAAGCCGTGCCTCAGCGAGTCCCGCGCGGCGGAGCTGGTGGAGCGCCTCTACGGGGTGAGCGTGGCGGGGGTGAGCCCGCTGGCGAGCTACGTCGACCAGAACTACCGCGTGCTGGCGCGCGACGGTCGCCAGTTCGTGCTCAAGGTCACCAACACGTGGGACAGCCAGCGGCCGCAGATGCTCGAGGTGCAGATGGCTATGATGAGGTTCCTGCGGGAGAGGGGCTTCCCATGCAGGAGGTGGTGGACAACATCAGCGGGAAGATCATGTCGCTCGAGAGCATCGGTGAGCTGCGCCTGCGTGGGTCCCGGGAGCAGAGACATTGGAGAAGAGATGTACATAATACTAAATCTTGTTCTACTTGATGTGCGTCTCCATCTCCCTTTGTCTCCCCCTACATGCTAAGGCCTCGGCACAGAGACCCTATCTCTCTGTGCTCCGTACGTTGTGTCTCTCTTTGTGTCTCTGTGTGAACTCCCTTCTACTTAGGTGTCTGTATATATATCTGCGGTTCTATGTTTCCTCTCTCTCTCTTAAATTTAGCTCTTCTATGCCTGATGATGATTGCTTGCGTTGCAATCGAAACGTCGTATGCTATTATGTAATTTTATTATTATTTCTTATTTCTACGTGACTTTACTGAAAAAAACCAAAGAGTCATTCCTGCAGTCACGAAAGTGACAAATCAAGTTTAATAGATGTACAGTGCAGTACAATTGATTTTGCTGCAACTGAACTCTGGCCCCCACAACATAGCACCACGCAGCAGCCTGTGATGCCTGTTTAATGCACGATTGTCACCCATAGAAGCCCTAATCCAGGCTCAACCTGCTTAGCTTTCAGATCTTATGATAGGGCACATTCCAGGTGATTTAGTCATAGGCTGATAGTAATCATACGAACACAGCATTGGTTTATACTTGCAAAGACAACGATCAATATCCGAGCATGAGGCGGTGGTATAATACTGGGTCGCACTCCACTGACGATAAGTGATGTAAAAGGATCATACTTTTTAGTTTTTGTGAGGTTGGTGGATGTAACGCACTGCTTGTTGGTACTGGCCCAAGGTCCACATTGTGATATTTTGTAAATTCTTCATATATATTAAAAAAACAATGTTTGGTGTGTGGGATGAAACTGGAATGACTGCTCACAGCAAAGCCACACGGACGAGACGATAACATCTGTGGTGAGAGATCAGAAGCACACTTGCTGTTTTCTCATCTACTGACCTGCAGGTTGGTAGATATAATGTTTGTACAGTTCACCGACGCCGCCATTCGCCAACTGCACAGTGTGTTCCACCTCCCCACACCTCCGATGAGCACGGTTGGCTACGTACGTATGGTGCGAAAGAATTTCAACATACTTACAAAACCTAAATCGTAATTTTTGTTTCTGCTTATCTTCCCACGAGACCCTGAGAAGCAAACGTCAAACTCTTTGCATCGAGTTCCGGATTGGCTGACAAGGGGAACACGTCAAACCAAAACCATGTATTACATGAACAAGCATAGACGGGAAAGATATGTCACAAGCGATATATTGTAGAGATATGAGAGAGATTTATTCATGATAAAGGTTTTTGGGTGAGATCGCGTTATTTATAAATGTGTCATAACCCTCCACCACCCGACATAGCCAAACAGTAAAAAAATGTGTCACGTTGACAACAGACAAAATAGTTCACTACTTTAGCCCACCGGTGTGATGAGTGAATCCACAACATTTACAATATTTGAATACGACGTTTCGCTGGTAATTACATCCAGCATCATCAGGCAATTCGCCAGAATGGTGAAGCCCTCACTTGCTCCTGGTCTTAAATAGAGCAGCAGGGTCATGTCATCATTTAACTCATTCAGAGAGAGATTTAATCAGAAATATGATATTTATATGGAAGAGATAGGAGAAAGATCTATCCGCAAGAGGAGAGATTTAGAGAAATGCAAACATGTCGATACAGAGCTTATCTCTCCCCCACACCCACTTCGACCTGCATCGCATCACTTCTATTAATATTATTATTATTGTAATCATCATCGTTACACTTGTTTTCACAGCAGAGCCTCACTGAATATCGGGAGGGTCTTGTCAAACTTTTCAGTTGGGGGGCGGGCGTGGGGGCGACGGTTGTCGTGTGTAATTTCAAGTGAGTATTGCTGACTGAGACATGTACTTAATTAGTTCCTGTAAGGCGTGGCGGGATAGTTGTCCTGTAGACCAGAATGAATTAATTTTGGTGGTTCGGGCTTGGCCCACGGGCTGTAGTTGGGACAACACTGGGCTGCTAAACATTTGTAAAGCAAAGTGCTTCATAGCTCATCAGATTCCTCCAGTAAAAGTACATATTCTGATTATAATGCCTGGGCTAGCAGCGCTCCTTTAAACCCAGGCTCGGGGTTCATCGCGTGAGCTGACATCACCGCCCAACGCCGTGTTTGGAATGCGAAGGATCACGGAAAGCCGCTGACCCTTATATTTACGTGATGGAACGAGCGATAAAAGTCGCCTCCTGATGCAGATGGGCCCCCATTCACCCTGCTCCTAAGTAATTTGCTCAAGCTGAACCCAGGGAATTCAGCTAGACTCGTGTGCTGACGTATCCATTCTGGCCCGAACCTGGGCGAATTGCCCGCGGTTCCGGTCAGCGTGCGCTAAGGCACGAGGGTTGCATGCCACGTTGCAACTTTGGCCGATGCCTTACGCATGGGTGTGGCGAGGTATTATTCCTCTCAAATGCTTTATTTAGCTATAGCGGTTTAGACAACAAGGCCATATAGGAATGCGAATTTCGGAATGCGTTCGTGTTATTAATTTCTGCGTTAATAGTACCGTGAAAGAAAGTCATGAGAAAAAAATCACTCCAATTTACTATTTTTTTTGGGGGGGGGGGGGGGAACAGAAATACTCGTTTCAAGTTGCTTGAGAGATTGGCGTTTTAAAGACTACACGAATTTTATGTGCGTTATATATCGGACTTGGCACGTTCATTATTGTTATTAACCATTTAATGCTGAGCAGCAAATTGTCGCTTAATTTCCTAAAAAAAGAATAGTAGCCTTGGCTATCAGTTGAGCAATTCATTAGAGACCCTGTGTAGTATAGCACGTGGGTAATGAACACAGGGCGCAAAGTGGTGAGTTGACACTTTGGCCAGACCTTGGAGGTTCCGATATCAGCTTCCGAACAGCTTTTTATGTTCCAGCAAAAGGAAGCGACGGTGAGATTTCACTAACCGTGGTGACCTCTTGACCTCGGTGGCGACTCCTGCTGTGAATTCTCAGACTGCGGCGAAGGAGAGAAGGAGTTCAACGTGCGGCTGCTCACGAACCTGCCCGGCGTGCTGCTGTCCAGGGTGCTGGTGGATGGCAGCCTGTACTACCAGGTGGGCAAGCTGGCAGCGAGCATCCACCAAGCCCTGCAGCAGGTACGAGCGCACGAGCGCCTCTTGACAGGTGACGTGAGACTGCAGGGATTCATATTCTTGTTGCTTTCGGTAAAGTCACCACGTAGAGGGGGAAACAATAAAATAATAAAAAATATAAAACAATAAAATTCTCACGACGTTTCGACTGCAACACAAGCAATCGTCATCAGGTGTGAAAACCACAACAAGGAAATTTGAAAAAAAAAATTATTGCTGTGGTTTTCACGCCTGATGATGATTGCTTGTGTTGCAGTCGAAACGTGAAAATTCTATTGTTTATATTTGTTTTATTTTATTGTTTCCCTTCTACGTGACTTTACCGAAAGAAACAAGAATATGAGAATATTCGCCAAAGTAAAAAGCCAAAAAAGAAATAACTCGCAAATTACTTCATTGGGAAATGCGGAGCGATAGTTTCCCCAACCCCTTACTGCGACAATCTTAAAAAAAAACTCTTGAGTTTCGGCGAGCCTTTTCTCTCGGTAAGCAAGTGTAATGTGACGTAACGAGCCCACTTGCTCGGAACGTACGCAGCTGTTCATAATTAGCAACGTGAGAGTCCTTCCAAGTGATCGAATGACTGGTTTTCAAGCGGCGTATTTTTGGTTTAACATGTAGGCTTTCGAGACCAATATTATTCATAATAAAGGTTTTTGGGTTAGATCGCGTTTATTTATAAATGTGTCGTAACCCTCCACTACCCGACACGGCCAATCAGCAAAAAAAGTGTCACGTTGACAAAAAGACAAATAATTCACTACTTTAGCCCACCGGTGTGTTGAAGAGTGAATCCACATTTACAGTTTGAGTACGACGTTTCACTGGTAATTACATCCAGCATCATCGGGCAATTCTCCAGAATGGTAAAGCCCTCGCTTGCTCCCGGTTTTATATAGAGCAGCAGGGTGACGTCATCACTTAACTCATATCAGCTTCAGTGATTAGAGGCGGAGGGGGGGGTATTGTAATTATATAATCGATTAGTAATCAGTCATTGGTTATGATTAGTAATGAGTTGTAGATTAGTAATTCTTTCCATCAAAATGTAATGTGTATTAATTAATAATATGCTTCCAGGCCGCACTAAGCCTGTAGCTGTCAGAGCGATTAAAGTTATTCTTGTTCCTCTCAATTTCAATGGATTCTCAAATTAGTCTTTGCCAGTAATAATTAGTTTTACACACCACTGCAACGTTGTCAAAGTCAATTCAGTGTCCTTGTTGACAAGCATGTTCTGCCACTGCCGACAGTTGTGTTTGAGATAATTTAATATTTCTCTGATGTTCTTTTAGTCTTACGCTGATGTTACGTCCCGTCTGTCCAATGTAGCAGCTGCCACATAAACAATGAATCCGATATACACCTTCTGTTGATAATTTAGGTAATGCGTCTTTAGTCCCAGATGCTAGTTTTTTTTTATTTTGTGTACTGTACCAAATCTTGCTTTTGCAAAACACGGGCTAATTTGTCAGTTACTCCCGAGATATATGGATTTTTTATTGTTTTAACAATCTGGTCGCTTTCAGCAGTATTGCTTTGCAATCGTGATTTGGCATTCAGTGCTCTGTTAATTTGAGCATTATTGTAGCCATTCTGTCATAGTGCGTCTTTAACGTGGTTAACCTCTCTCACTAGACTCTCACCATCTGACACTGTTTTAGCCCGATGTATGAGCGTCTTGATAAGAGAGGATTTCTGAGCTGGATGATGATGTGATTCTGCATTCAGATAGGTATCAGTGTGCGTTTGCTTTCTGTAAACGCTGTGTGTTATTTTACCGTTTAGGCCATGTCCAAGCAAAATATCTAGGAATGGGAGTGTGTTATTCACCTCCATTTCCATGGTGAATTGGATGGCCGGGTTTTGTGCATTGAGATGATTTAGAAAATCATTCAGTGTATCTTTAGCATGTGGCCAGACAACCAAAGTGTCACCCACATATCTAAACCAAAAGGATGGTTTTAATGTGCTCGAGGCAAGTGCTCTTATTTCAAAGTTTTCCATGTACAAATTTGCTGTAGCAGGGGATAAAGAAGAACCCATTGCTGCTCATTCCTTTTGTTTAAAGAAATTCCCTCTCCATAAGAAGTAAGTGTTATTTAAACAATGGCCAGCAAGTTTCGGAATATCTTTTGGTAAACCGGTATTCTTTACTAGTGTATCAAGTAATTTAAGCGATTCGTCCACTGGAACCTTAGTGAATAGAGAAATCACATCAAAACTTACCAGAATATCATCAGGAGTAAGTTTAATATCTTTAAGCACATTCACAAGATGTTCTGAATTTATTTTTTTATGAATGAAGATGTCCTACCGATGTAGGGCTGTATTTGTTGGGTTATATATTTTGCTAATTGATATGTGGCAGAGCCAATTGTACTGACTATGGGTCGTAATGGGATGCCGATTTTATGAATCTTTGGTAGCCCATAGATTCTAGGTGGTTTTGAGGCCCTTGGCTTAATTTGGTATTGCTCATTTTTAGGGATTAATGAATTTGCAATTATTGCAGTGGTCTTACGTTCTAAAGTATTAGTTGGATCTCGTTTAATTTTAATGTAGGTACTTTCCTCTAGTAAATTTCTAATTTTATTATCATAATCGGCTCGTGACATCACTACAGTAGTGCGGCCTTTATCAGCTGCTAGGATTTGGATATCCTTGTTTACACGCAGCTCTCTTAAGGCTTTTGCCTCGTTAGAGCTAATATTTACTTTTGGAACTTTGCTATTCTCAATTATTTTAGCAATCTCATGTCTAGTCATCTCTGCCTCATTATGTGGAAGGAGTCTAACTGCTGATTCTACCTCAGCAATTATCTCATCCACTGGAATTGTGTGTGGGGTAACGGCAAAGTTAAGGCCTTTAGAAAGGATAGAGACCATGTCACCGGTTAATACAGTGTTAGTCAAGTTCAGTACGGTTTTGTTTTTAAATTTTTGGTTTTCAGTAGGGATTTGTTTATTATGTAGTCTAGAAAATGTATTAATTTGGTTAGTTTTTGTTAGTTTAAACACATTATGAGCCGATTGTTGTGTTATGTTATCGATTATATTCCAATAATGCATAGATACACTATTGCTTATATCTAAGTGTAACTGCTTTAGCGATTCCGAAATGTAAGATAATTCACTCCTATTGTGCTGTATTCTCTCTATTAATAATAATTCGCTAGCTTTGTGTAGTATTTGGTTAGCTTTAGAAGACTTTATGTGATGTGTTATTTTAACTGCGTTTGGTATTACCTTTGAATCTCTGCACCTTTTGAGGAACGCCAGTGAAGATATCAATTTCATCCGCTTAATGCGGAGCTTCTCCAATTTTCTGGTTTTAAGAAAAGTATCCTCCCCATAGAAGTTAGTCAGTTTAACATGTAGGCTTTCGCGACCAATATTATTCATAATAAAGGTTTTTGGGTTAGATCGCGTTTATTTATAAATGTGTCGTAACCCTCCACCACCGGACACGGCCAATCAGCAAAAAAAGTGTCACGTTGACAAAAAGACAAATAATTCACTACTTTAGCCCACCGGTGTGTTGAAGAGTGAATCCACATTTACAGTTTGAGTACGACGTTTCGCTGGTAAATACATCCAGCATCATCGGGCAATTCGCCAGAATGGTAAAGCCCTCGCTTGCTCCCGGTTTTATATAGAGCAGCAGGGTGACGTCATCACTTAACTCATATCAGGTGCAGTGATTAGAGGCGGAGGGGGGGGTATTGTAATTATATAATCGATTAGTAATCAGTCATTGGTTATGATTAGTAATGAGTTGTAGATTGGTAATTCTTTAAATCAAAATGTAATGTGTATTATTTAATAATACGCTTCCAGGCCGCACTAAGCCTGTAGCTGTCAGAGCGATTAAAGTTATTCTTGTTCCTCTCAATTTCAATGGATTCTCTAATTAGTCTTTGCCAGTAATAATTAGTTTTACACACCACTGCAACATTGTCAAAATCATTTGACTGTCCTTGTTGACAAGCATGTTCTGCCACTGCCGACAGTTGTGTTTGAGATAATTTAATATTTCTCTGATGTTCTTTTAGTCTTACGCTGATGTTACGTCCCGTCTGCCCAATGTAGCAGCTGCCACATAAACAATTAATCCGATATACACCTTCTGTTGATAGTTAGGTAATGCGTCTTTAGTGCAAGATACTAGTTTTTGAATTTTGTGTACTGTACCAAATCTTACTGTAATGTTTTGCTTTTGCAAAACACAAAATAACACAGCGTTTACAGAAATCAAATGCACACTGATGCCTATCTGAATGCAGAATCACATCATCATCCAGCTCAGAAATCCTCTCTTATCAAGATGCTCATACATCGGGCTAAAACAGTGTCAGATGGTGAGAGTCTAGTGAGAGAGATTAAACACGTTAAAGACGCACTACGACAGAATGGCTACAATAATGCTCAAATTAACAGAGCACTAAATGCCAAATCACGATTGCAAAGCAATACTGCTGAAAGCGACCAGATTGTTAAAACAATAAAAATTCCATATATCTCAGGAGTAACTGACAAATTAGCCCGTGTTTTGCAAAAGCAAAACATTACAGTAAGATTTGGTACAGTACACAAAATTCAAAAACTAGTATCTTGCACTAAAGACGCATTACCTAACTATCAACAGAAGGTGTATATCGGATTAATTGTTTATGTGGCAGCTGCTACATTGGGCAGACGGGACGTAACATCAGCGTAAGACTAAAAGAACATCAGAGAAATATTAAATTATCTCAAACACAACTGTCGGCAGTGGCAGAACATGCTTGTCAACAAGGACACTCAATTGATTTTGACAATGTTGCAGTGGTGTGTAAAACTAATTATTACTGGCAAAGACTAATTAGAGAATCCATTGAAATTGAGAGGAACAAGAATAACTTTAATCGCTCTGACAGCTACAGGCTTAGTGCGGCCTGGAAGCGTATTATTAAATAATACACATTACATTTTGATTTAAAGAATTACTAATCTACAACTCATTACTAATCATTACCAATGACTGATTACTAATCGATTATATAATTACAATACCCCCCCCTCCGCCTCTAATCACTGCACCTGATATGAGTTAAGTGATGACGTCACCCTGCTGCTCTATATAAAACCGGGAGCAAGCGAGGGCTTTACCATTCTGGCTAATTGCCCGATGATGCTGGATGTATTTACCAGCGAAACGTCGTACTCAAACTGTAAATGTGGATTCACTCTTCAACACACCGGTGGGCTAAAGTAGTGAATTATTTGTCTTTTTGTCAACGTGACACTTTTTTTGCTGATTGGCCGTGTCCGGTGGTGGAGGGTTACGACACATTTATAAATAAACGCGATCTAACCCATAAACCTTTATTATGAACAACGTATTTTTGTTGTTTCCCCCCCAAATTTTATTCCAAGCGTCGGGGTGGAGCGGTGGCGCAGTTGTGCGCACACTGCGCTACGAACCCGGCCACCTGAGTTTTATTTCCGGCCACGGCTAACATTCGTGGCAAGTGATATCTGAACCAGTCCTGCCCCCCCCCCACCCCCCCTTGTCCTCTATCCTTCACCAACCTACACTGACCAGTTTGGCGAAGTATGGTCAAACACCCTACATGACCAACACTGAATACGGCAGTGCCTTGATAAGGGCTGTATGAGTTGTGCTAATTGGTGCCATGTCATGAGATGGAAAAAAACATCTCATTCTGTGCATCACCTCTGGTTAGAGAATGGCCCACAGAAGGTGATCTCACAAAACTACTTCTCAGATCCATTCAAGTGTCCTGTTATTCACAAATACCAATCAAACATTTGCCAGCCGCACGCAGGACTTGGGCAGCCCCACCCTCAGCTGCATAATAAGTCTAGATTTTTAGCTTTCGTGACTGCAAGGATTCATACTCTTTGGTTTTTTCGGTAAAGTCACGTAGGTAAAACTATAAAATGATAGAATGAAAAAAAATGTAGTTTTTTCATTTATTCTTTTATTTTATAGTTTTACCTACGTGACTTTACCGAAAAAAACCGAAGAGAAAATAATAAGTCAAGGAGAACATCTTTTCTGAAACGAAGACTATCCTTTGCTAGCTTGACGTTTTGCTGCCTTTAACTTACATGTGTACTCAACTGGCCAATGCTATGTTAATCTCGTATTGCATTTTTTGTCATCTTACCGCCTTCGTTTTTAAACATCTGCATAGTTTGAGCACCCGTTCCTGCACTCCCTGCAACGAGACGATTTCATCTGGAACCTATCAAACACCCACCTGCTCGAGTCCTACCTCTTCACTCTGGACGGCGACCCCAACCAGGGTCTGGTCAGGGAGGTCATCGCCAAGTTCCGCGAGGAGATCCAACCCAACCTGCACAAGTTTACCAGATGTACGCTCGCCTCGCAGCTTCACCCGGGACGTAGCTCCATGCCTCAGGGGGCGAGGGGCGCTTCAGGCCACCGACGAGGCCTTGAAGCCACGACGGGTGCCGCGTACGTGTGTACGTTGAACTTCTTTTGCACCGTACGTAGCCAACCGTGCTAATCGGAGGTGCGGGGGAAGGACAACAAACTAAACACAAAAAATCAGTTCAAAAATAAATTAGTGTTCAATCTAGGTTTAAAAGTGCATAGCTCCAGTGCCTTCCTAATATCGGAAAGAAGAGCTTTTCAGACGGCCGCAGAAGTGCATCTGAAAGCGCGCGATGCGGTGACCGTCTTTGTTTGTTCGATGGTTAGCCAAAAGCCGCTGCGAGGATCACCCGAGTTCGCATGATGGTTTATGCTGCTTGACGAGATCAGCAAGGTATTGTGATTCATTTGTGGCAAGCATTTTCTTTGCAATGTGCTTTACGTGATTACTTTTACCCAGCATACACAGATGCATTACAAGGCATGCATGTAATGGGGAACACTCGCACAGACACTGATCACAGGTGAAATCAAATGACAGGGTTATTACATTCAGACTACCAAATCATTTTTCAATGCATGCTAAATTGTGTTCAACAGTTTTTGTTACACATATACTCTTAATAATAATGTACAGCCCTTTGTCAATGCACTATCTGGACGAAGGCTTTCCCAGGCTGTGTAGGGTCATGGGGGTTGTTTTGCCACCTTCACCATGCTGGTCGGTGAGGATGTAGGTAGGATCCCAGGACTGGTTCAGATATCAGTGATGTTCTCCATGGCCGGGAATCAAGGGCTCGTGATGCGGTGTGCATACCACTACACACCGCTCCATATCTCGCCCCCGTGCAGGGTTGTACGACGCTGGTGGGTTATTGTAATTCTGTGCCTTTGAAGGCAGGAGAAGAAGTTGGTGATTCACTGAGACTCTGCGGGGGCCATTCTTAGACTCGCACACGCGGCTTGCGCAACCCCAATCGTGCAGCCGGAATAAAAACGTCACGGGCACGAACGATGACGACGGCGACGAGGGGAGGACGGTCAACAATAAAAGACAACGGACGAAATCAAATTCGACGTTTTCCCCCCTCGCCGCAGGCATAATCCATGGTGACTTCAATGACGACAACATCCTGGTGCAGGAGGTGGCCGCAGGAAGCGAGCAGCAGCAGCAGCAGCAGGGGCCCAAGTCGGCGGAGGGAGCGCCGCGGCACCGCGTCTCTGGCATTGTGGACCTCAACTCGATGATGTTCGGCTACCACGTGTACGACCTGGCCATAGCCATCATGTACATGATGGTGGAGAGCGGCGAGGCGATGGAGGCCGGGGGTCACGTCCTGGCCGGCTACGAGAGCGTGCAGGCCCTCACCGAGGACGAGAGGAGGGCCGTTTACTTCCTGGTGGCGTGCAGGTAAGAGCGGAGGGGGGCCGGGGCAGTTCGGGTCGGGTCTGCCCGGATCGCCGTTGGCCGCATCGGGAAACGTTGGCTTCAAAAACCTGTGGCGGTTGCGTAACGAGAATTAATCCAGGTCTGGCGAGAATCCGATAAACTCGATGATTGTGCGGCAAAAAAAAAGTGCTTTATTTTCTTTGGTTCTTTCGGTAAAGTCACGTAGAATGAGAATAAAATAATAAATTGATAAAATAACAATAATATTCTCACGACGTTTCGGCCACAACACAAGCGGCCTTCATCAGGTGAAGGGACGAGACTGTCTGGTAGGACAGTCCAAAGAAGATGAATCATTGCAGTCACGAAAGCTTTAAATCGAAACGTGCTTTATTATTTATTTAAAGCTCTTCATCAGACCAATGATGAATGAAGGTCTTGCCAATGCCATGTCGATCGGCGCGGTAGTTGACCATACTTCACCATGCTGGTTAATGTGTGTTGGTGAACGGGGGGGATCAGTAACAGTTAAGACATAATAATGCTGATTACCATGATGTTGCTAACAGCACTTTTACGGATGCTGCTGATGACGGTGATGATGATTATAGAAAAGACACTCATAGCGATGTTGTTTACGATCATGTTGCTGATCACACTGCTGCTGCTGCTGGAGACGAGGAAGATGAAGACAGCGACTTTCCTTCTGCTGGCACTTCTGCTGCTGACCACGAGACTTGATCCAACTATGGCTGCAATTCCTGGACGCTAAAATCCCAGCCGATCAACAAGTCGGCAGCAAAAACCCTCTTGAATAACAAACGATATTAACCGTCACGACAGCAACGGCGACAACAACAACATGGTCTACTTTTCCCCGCAGGTTCTGCCAGTCGCTGGTCATGGCCCGCTACACGATCCTGCGATACCCGCAGAACGCCGACTACCTGCTGATAACGGCGCGCACCGGCTGGGTGAAGCTACGCGAGCTCTGGACCAGGGGCCTGGAGGACATGCAGAGGCTGTGGTCCGATATTGCGGCACGGTACAGAAACTAGAACCGCGGTGGAAATCGAGACGGACGGCGAGGAGAGAGAAGGGGGAGTTTGGGGTCGGGGGGGGCCCACCGTGAGACACGTCCTCCCACTCGCCCCACCGGTACCTCCCGAGGCTTCGCAAGGAACCGGTTTCAACTTGAACGTGGCGCCGTTGGTTTTGGACACGTGCGATCTTTGAATACGGAATCTGAAAAATGTGAATTGCTCATGCCAGGCACTTAATGCATAGGGGAGGTTTTTCGTAGCTTCAGGTTAGGAACGTATTGTTGCTGCATCCAGCGCTGTTGACAAAACGGCATTCACATGCGCATCCGTGGGTGATAATAATAATAATACTGTCAGAATATTTTTTTCCCGTTCATTTACTCAGGAAATCCTGACTGTTTCTGAGATTTTGTATTCATGAAGTTCCAGCGTTCAGATGTTCGACCAATTCCTTTGTAGCTTGTTTGGCTCGTGAGAGGAAACCGGAGTAACTCGGAGATTACCTGTGCATACGAAAGGTGGTGGGGGGGGTAACACTCGACAACTGCATAGATGTTTTATATTTTTATTATTTTATTGTTTCCCTGCTACGTGACTTTACAGAAAGAACCAAGAATATAAAAAGCGTCACCGTACACCGACATCTGTTGGCCAACTTGCAGCGCAAGGCATAAAACGTCTGCTTTTCCCAGACAGTCTTCAAATTAAGCACTAAACCCAGGCTCTTCCCCGGTTGAGCTTCAAAGATCTGACGAGATTTGGTGCATTCTGGGTTAATTTTGTTATTTTGTGAGTTGCAGTTGCATTCAGATATTTTTGTTAATCTAAACTACAGTTGACCTTAGAACCCTCAGACACGGGCGTGGGGAGTCCTGGCCTCGTGAAAGATCAGTCGACTTTCTTGCGTTGCCATGACCTTCCACTCGGCGGACTTTGGGAACGGTAGTGTGGTGGGGGTGGTGGGTGTTTGATGATTTTGCTGTAAAGGTTTCCTCTACAAAAGTGGGACACTCCTGGGTTTTGCCACCAAGTACTAAGTCATGTTTTGCAGAGGGGTCAAATACTTATTTCCCTCATTAAAATGCAAATCAATTTATAACATTTTTGACATGCGTTTTTCTGGATTTTTGTTGTTGTTATTCTGTCTCTCACTGTTCAAATAAACCTACCATGAAAATTTTAGACTGATCATTTCTTTGTCAGTGGGCAAACGTACAAAATCAGCAGGGGATCAAATACTTTTTTCCCTCACTGTAAGTTCGATTACAGGGAATGACTATAACATGAATTGGAAGTGATATCTGGACCCCTTCAAACAAACCGCATTGACCAGTGTGGTGCAGTATGGTGAAGCAACCCATATAATATGGGGAAAGGCATCATCCAGCAGTGGATTGATCTGAGGCTGTGAAAATTGGCTAAGCCTCGAATGCAGATGCACCACGTATACACTGCCGCCTCCTGTCTTATGCCATTGCCGACGAGAATGTTGCGTTCTCATACTAAATTAAAACTATTTTTTATTTTACCGGGGCCCACTGAGCTATAAAGCTCTTTTTTTTTAGAAGCGACCTGGCCACAAATTATAGCTCAACGAAGTGGCTTATCGTGTGAAAATTTCTAGCAGCCAAATACTCCAAACGCATGCTTCTGAATTGGGAGGGAAAAACCGGAGGACTCGGAGAAAAAGCCACACGATCAAGGGGAGAACATCCAAATATACAGCAGCAGGCATCAGTCGAGATCGAACCAACGACCTCCTGTATACCAGGCGAGATAGTTAACATCTGGCCACTGTGCTTGCAGCCCATCTTACCCGAGTGAATGTGAGCTTGCATTCTGTGCTCTGGTAACCCGAAAGTACACCGCCAGTTTTTCAGGTCGCCCTATCCGATGAGAGCGATCAAACACGAAGCGCGATTCTCAGAGACAGCAATAATATAATCCCATTCCTCTAGAATTACTGTCAGCTGTGCCCCTATGATAGGAAAGGTTATGCCACTCTTCAGAGGTATGAGGTGCTCTCCTTTCCTTCTCACCTCATCTATGCCAACCGTGTCACGATGTATTTATTTCAATTGTGCCTCTCGTTCGCCAGTCTGATTCTTCAGCTTGTGTACGTCTTGTATCGAGTAGGTGGTGTGGCCAACACCACGCCAAAGGGGCCGTCCATAAATGACGTCACGCACCTGGGGGGGGGGGGTGTCAGACATTTGTGACGATGCGTGACGAGGGGGGGGGGGGTGATAAATGTGACGTCACATCAAAATGCGCAACTTTAAATAAATATAGACAACACGTTCCACTTAATTAAATAGACTTGTTAATAAATGTTTTCTCCTACAACATCAGAGTGCAGCGGCACAATAAATACGCACTACAATGACAATAGTTTAAAGCGATTTGAAGCATGTTTTATCTTTCGATTTAAAGCTTTCGTGACTGCAATGATTCATCTTCTTTGGTTCTTTCGGTAAAGTCACGTAGAATGAGAATAAAATAATAAATTGATAAAATAACAATAATATTCTCACGACGTTTCGGCCACAACACAAGCGGCCTTCATCAGGTGAAGGGACGAGACTGTCTGGTAGGACAGTCCAAAGAAGATGAATCATTGCAGTCACGAAAGCTTTAAATCGAAACGTGCTTTATTATTTATTTAAAGCTCTTCATCAGACCAATGATGAATGAAGGTCTTGCCAATGCCATGTCGATCGGCGCGGTAGTTGACCATACTTCACCATGCTGGTTAATGTGTGTTGGTGAACGGGGGGGATCAGTAACAGTTAAGACATAATAATGCTGATTACCATGATGTTGCTAACAGCACTTTTACGGATGCTGCTGATGACGGTGATGATGATTATAGAAAAGACACTCATAGCGATGTTGTTTACGATCATGTTGCTGATCACACTGCTGCTGCTGCTGGAGACGAGGAAGATGAAGACAGCGACTTTCCTTCTGCTGGCACTTCTGCTGCTGACCACGAGACTTGATCCAACTATGGCTGCAATTCCTGGACGCTAAAATCCCAGCCGATCAACAAGTCGGCAGCAAAAACCCTCTTGAATAACAAACGATATTAACCGTCACGACAGCAACGGCGACAACAACAACATGGTCTACTTTTCCCCGCAGGTTCTGCCAGTCGCTGGTCATGGCCCGCTACACGATCCTGCGATACCCGCAGAACGCCGACTACCTGCTGATAACGGCGCGCACCGGCTGGGTGAAGCTACGCGAGCTCTGGACCAGGGGCCTGGAGGACATGCAGAGGCTGTGGTCCGATATTGCGGCACGGTACAGAAACTAGAACCGCGGTGGAAATCGAGACGGACGGCGAGGAGAGAGAAGGGGGAGTTTGGGGTCGGGGGGGGCCCACCGTGAGACACGTCCTCCCACTCGCCCCACCGGTACCTCCCGAGGCTTCGCAAGGAACCGGTTTCAACTTGAACGTGGCGCCGTTGGTTTTGGACACGTGCGATCTTTGAATACGGAATCTGAAAAATGTGAATTGCTCATGCCAGGCACTTAATGCATAGGGGAGGTTTTTCGTAGCTTCAGGTTAGGAACGTATTGTTGCTGCATCCAGCGCTGTTGACAAAACGGCATTCACATGCGCATCCGTGGGTGATAATAATAATAATACTGTCAGAATATTTTTTTCCCGTTCATTTACTCAGGAAATCCTGACTGTTTCTGAGATTTTGTATTCATGAAGTTCCAGCGTTCAGATGTTCGACCAATTCCTTTGTAGCTTGTTTGGCTCGTGAGAGGAAACCGGAGTAACTCGGAGATTACCTGTGCATACGAAAGGTGGTGGGGGGGGTAACACTCGACAACTGCATAGATGTTTTATATTTTTATTATTTTATTGTTTCCCTGCTACGTGACTTTACAGAAAGAACCAAGAATATAAAAAGCGTCACCGTACACCGACATCTGTTGGCCAACTTGCAGCGCAAGGCATAAAACGTCTGCTTTTCCCAGACAGTCTTCAAATTAAGCACTAAACCCAGGCTCTTCCCCGGTTGAGCTTCAAAGATCTGACGAGATTTGGTGCATTCTGGGTTAATTTTGTTATTTTGTGAGTTGCAGTTGCATTCAGATATTTTTGTTAATCTAAACTACAGTTGACCTTAGAACCCTCAGACACGGGCGTGGGGAGTCCTGGCCTCGTGAAAGATCAGTCGACTTTCTTGCGTTGCCATGACCTTCCACTCGGCGGACTTTGGGAACGGTAGTGTGGTGGGGGTGGTGGGTGTTTGATGATTTTGCTGTAAAGGTTTCCTCTACAAAAGTGGGACACTCCTGGGTTTTGCCACCAAGTACTAAGTCATGTTTTGCAGAGGGGTCAAATACTTATTTCCCTCATTAAAATGCAAATCAATTTATAACATTTTTGACATGCGTTTTTCTGGATTTTTGTTGTTGTTATTCTGTCTCTCACTGTTCAAATAAACCTACCATGAAAATTTTAGACTGATCATTTCTTTGTCAGTGGGCAAACGTACAAAATCAGCAGGGGATCAAATACTTTTTTCCCTCACTGTAAGTTCGATTACAGGGAATGACTATAACATGAATTGGAAGTGATATCTGGACCCCTTCAAACAAACCGCATTGACCAGTGTGGTGCAGTATGGTGAAGCAACCCATATAATATGGGGAAAGGCATCATCCAGCAGTGGATTGATCTGAGGCTGTGAAAATTGGCTAAGCCTCGAATGCAGATGCACCACGTATACACTGCCGCCTCCTGTCTTATGCCATTGCCGACGAGAATGTTGCGTTCTCATACTAAATTAAAACTATTTTTTATTTTACCGGGGCCCACTGAGCTATAAAGCTCTTTTTTTTTAGAAGCGACCTGGCCACAAATTATAGCTCAACGAAGTGGCTTATCGTGTGAAAATTTCTAGCAGCCAAATACTCCAAACGCATGCTTCTGAATTGGGAGGGAAAAACCGGAGGACTCGGAGAAAAAGCCACACGATCAAGGGGAGAACATCCAAATATACAGCAGCAGGCATCAGTCGAGATCGAACCAACGACCTCCTGTATACCAGGCGAGATAGTTAACATCTGGCCACTGTGCTTGCAGCCCATCTTACCCGAGTGAATGTGAGCTTGCATTCTGTGCTCTGGTAACCCGAAAGTACACCGCCAGTTTTTCAGGTCGCCCTATCCGATGAGAGCGATCAAACACGAAGCGCGATTCTCAGAGACAGCAATAATATAATCCCATTCCTCTAGAATTACTGTCAGCTGTGCCCCTATGATAGGAAAGGTTATGCCACTCTTCAGAGGTATGAGGTGCTCTCCTTTCCTTCTCACCTCATCTATGCCAACCGTGTCACGATGTATTTATTTCAATTGTGCCTCTCGTTCGCCAGTCTGATTCTTCAGCTTGTGTACGTCTTGTATCGAGTAGGTGGTGTGGCCAACACCACGCCAAAGGGGCCGTCCATAAATGACGTCACGCACCTGGGGGGGGGGGGTGTCAGACATTTGTGACGATGCGTGACGAGGGGGGGGGGGGTGATAAATGTGACGTCACATCAAAATGCGCAACTTTAAATAAATATAGACAACACGTTCCACTTAATTAAATAGACTTGTTAATAAATGTTTTCTCCTACAACATCAGAGTGCAGCGGCACAATAAATACGCACTACAATGACAATAGTTTAAAGCGATTTGAAGCATGTTTTATCTTTCGATTTAAAGCTTTCGTGACTGCAATGATTCATCTTCTTTGGTTCTTTCGGTAAAGTCACGTAGAATGAGAATAAAATAATAAATTGATAAAATAAAATAACACAATAATATTCTCACGACGTTTCGGCCACAACACAAGCGGCCTTCATCAGGTGAAGGGACGAGACTGTCTGGTAGGACAGCGCTGGAGTGCTGTCCTACCAGACCAAAGAAGATGTTTTATCTTTTTTTTTGGGGGGGGGGGGTCAGACATTTGTGACAATGACGAGGGGGGGGGGGTCAAAAATCGTCCAAAATCGCGTGACGTCATTTATGGACGGCCCCAAAGCCGCTTTTGTCGCCCCAATGCTGACGTTGTATCCACAGCACACCAGGTACTCATTTAAGTCTGCGCCGACATAATTGAGGCCCAGGAAGTCACCGTTGTGACCACATACACACGCACGAACATTCGCCAATGCGTCATCATCGCCACTCCGATCACTTGGCGGCCGACGACAACGACGACGACGATGTCTGGGGCAGCTCTACCCGATGCAAGGATTCTGCCGACGGCTAAAGGCTCCTCCTCCCGTGCGCCTCTGGCGATGCCCCCCGAACAGCGCTGTGCCGAGATGGCTGCGTCAACGGCGGGCGCTGCGCGGCTCCCTGGCGTGTGCACCTGCAGGGACGGCTACTCGGGGCTTCGCTGCCACAAGCGTACGGCCACCATCTGCTGCTGCTGCTGCCGCCTCTCAAATCCCCGCCGTCAACTCTTCGTAGAGAGAAATTGGGGGGGGGGGTATCCGATTGGGATTTCCTTGGCATTTTTCCCTCTAGTCCTCTGCATTCTCAAACTGAAGTTTGTGGGCCAGTCTTCCACGGTCCATTCGCATCTCCCATTAGTCGCCATTGAAGTGTTAATTGGACCGTATCGCTGCATTGTATTGCAGGCTGCTGATTTTGTGGGAGTTGAAAAGTGGGCCGCAGAAAGGTGTATCTACTGGCTTTACGAAACACCTGTTGTAGCCTATAGTTACCTGTGTACTAGAGGACATCGAAAGAACTGGTTAACTCCTTGGCAGGTCGGTAAGCTGTACAATGTGGTTATTTATATAAGCATCGTGTCTATCTGTTGATTTGAGAGCTGGAATTGAGACATTCTTCCATATAAGCTGGTATGCTTGATTTGTCACATCGTGTTCCCTGAGATATCACAAATAGTGGCATCAAATGACTGCATCTAACAGAGAAATCCATTTTGATTTAAAGCTTTCGTGACTGGAGTAATTCATATTCTTAGTTCTTTTGGTAAAGTCACGTTGAAGGGAAACAATAAAATAATAAAATATATATAAAACAATAAAAATTCTCACGACGTTTCGACCATAACACAAACGGTCGTCATCAGGTGTGTCGGTTTGCATACATTTTTTTTTTAAAACGGTGTATTTATTTATTTATAAAAACGTTAGCGCCGTGCGTAGCGATTTGGCAGTTTATTTAGAAGGACTAGTCCATCTATCTTCTTTGGTTCTTTCGGTAAAGTCACGTAGAATGAGAATAAAATAATAAATTGATAAAATAAAATAACACAATAATATTCTCACGACGTTTCGGCCACAACACAAGCGGCCTTCATCAGGTGAAGGGGGCGAGACTGTCTGGTAGGACAGCGCTGGAGTGAGAGAGCCACGTTCAGATCACGGCTTTTAAGCTGTGTGAGAGGAACAAAGAGCCTTGACGAAGGAATTAGCATAAAATTTAGCATTGAAATGGCTGAATGATTAGCTTGTGACTGGTCACAGAAATAGCTATGTTAAAAGTTAAAGCATACACATCCGCAGAGGCACCCATTGTTAAAAGGAATTAACATAGAATTTAGCATTGAAATAGCTAAATTAAGGCATACACATCCGCAGAGGCACCCCTTGATAATGGGATTAGCATAGAATTTAGCATTAAAATGGCTGAGTGATTCGCTTGTAACTGCTACAGAAATAGTTACGTTGAAGTCAGAGCATACACATTCACCGAGGCACTTAGTACAAATCAAACAGGAGAATTTAGCATTGAAATAACTAGGCGAATTTAGCATTGAAATAACTGGGTGATTTGCTAGTGACTGGTCACAGAAATGACTACACATCTGAGCTATTCACAGTACTATATAGTGAACCAATAAAAACTAAAATATAAATTACCTTCATGTTATCAATAAACTCTATATTCTCCAATCAGCTAAGCTACCAACCATAAGTCGTTATATATCACAATGCTATATGGTGAAAAAATGGGTGGATTCTTACCCTCAAATTTCCGTACCACGGATAGCTACGGGCCCCGTTCAGACGGACGAGTTCGTCCATGGTCGGAACAGAGGAGGGGGAGAGAGACAGCTGCGAAGCCCTAGTATACTCCATGTTGTAAACCATACCATTAACCGTGGTGTGAGAGGTATTAAGAGGCAATGCTGGCGAAAGAGCTGCGGTCTGAAGGTCATCGTAAAATTACAATTAATTAAGAACAGAAATGATTTAACACATCTTTCCAGTGGTTACTAAGCCTGAATCCATCTTCTCGGTTAAAATTGTCTCTGTGCTTGTATATGTGAATGGCCTCATGAACGAATCTCTCATGGTAGCCAGTTGGTTTGCAAAGAACCTCAATGTCATGTGAGCCCACTGAATTGTAACAGTGATCTGCCACGGCAGAGGAGTTCGTCTTACCGTGTTTCAAGTCTGCTTTATGTTCACGGATGCGGTCCGAGATATGTCTTTTGGTTTCTCCAATGTAGCTACTACCACAGAGGCACTTTAGTTTGTAAACGCCCGGGTACTGTATGTCTGGAACAGCATCTTTTACAGATGGAACTAAATCACGGATTTTATGTACTGTGTTGAATCGGACCTGGATCTTGTGTTTATTCAGGATTTTGGAGATCTTTTTAGTGACCCCTGCAATGTAGGGTAAGGTGATGGTTTTGAGTGGCTCCACAAGAGGATCCTTCTTCATGACTGGAGTGATGGCTTTGCGGATTGTGTAGTCGGAGTAGCCATTAGCCCTGAGAGCCTGGTGTACGTGCTTGAGTTCACTGGTAATGTGTTCCTGGTCGGAAATGCATTGGGCTCTATGGTATGGAGTCTTGATGAGGCAGTTCTTCTGGGATGGATGGTGGTGGGAATCCGGTTTCAAGTAAGCATCTGTATGGGTAGCTTTCCTGTAGACAGAGTGGCTCATTGAACCATCATGTCTCCTTTTAATTAAGACATCCAGAAAGGGTAGTTTGCCATCTTTTTCGACCTCCATGGTAAATCTGATGGCTGGGTGTATGGAATTGATGTGGTCGCGGAATTGGTCTAGAGCAGGCTGGCCATGTGGCCAGATGACAAAGGTGTCATCAACGTACCTCTTCCATAAGGTCGGGCGTAGAGTGGCAGTCTGGATGGCGTCAGTTTCAAATTTTTCCATGAATACGTTGGCTACAACCGGAGATAGGGGGGAGCCCATTGGGGTGCCCTCAGTTTGTTTGTAGAAAGTTCCATTCCAGGTGAAGTATGTGTTGGTTAAGCAATGTCTCACCAGGGGGGGTACATCAGTATGCAGTCCTTGATGAACCAGGTCTTCAATGATAGCGATGGTGTCAGGTACCGGGACTTTAGTGAACAAGGACACCACATCAAAACTGACAAGCAGGTCGTTTGGGGACAGGGAAATGTCTTTGATTGTCGATACCAGGTGAGTAGAATTTAGTACCGCAGAGGTGGTTTTTCCAGTGAAAGGTCGCAGTATATCAGCCAGAAAACGTGCCAGTTTGTAGGTGGGGGAGCTGATAGTAGAGACGATGGGACGAAGGGGTGTATCTTCTTTGTGTATCTTTGGAAGGCCATATAATCTTAGTGGTCTGGCAGCAGAGGGTTTCAACGAGAACTGTTTGTTCTCATCAATTAATGCTGTTGAATCAGAGATAATTTTGTTCGTTTTGGTGACCAGGCTGTTGGTGGGATCTCTTTTTATTTTTGTATAGCTGCCATCGTTGAGTAGTTCTTGAATTTTGTTGTTATATTCTGTTTTGTCCATGATGACAGTGGCAATGCCTTTGTCGGCTGAGAGAACGTCGTTCTCTCAGCCGACAAAGGCAATGCCAAAAATATCTGAAATCGCTGCAACCTTCAAAAACGCTAAGATGCCAGCTAGCAACCTCAGCAAAGATGAGCGTTTTGAATTATATAAATTAAAAAAGAGGGATGATATTGTAGTCCTCTCAGCTGACAAGGGCAATGCTACTGTCATCATGGATAAAATAGAATACAACAACAAAATTAAAGAATTACTCGACGATGGTAGTTATACAAAAATAAAAAGAGATCCCACCAACAGCCTCGTCACACAAACCAACAAAATAATTTCTGATTCAACCGCATTAATTGATCAATCTAAACAGTTTTCGTCGAAACCTTCTGCTGCCAGGCCACTAAGATTATACGGCTTAACAAAAATACATAAAGTAGATACACCCCTTCGTCCCATCGTCTCTACTATCAACTCCCCCACCTACAAACTGGCTCGTTTTTTGTCTGAAATCCTGCATCCTTTCACTGGAAAAACCACCTCTGCGGTACAAAATTCTACTCACCTGGTATCGACAATCAAGGGTATTTCCCTGTCCCCAGACGACCTGCTTGTCAGTTTTGATGTAGTTTCCTTATTCACCAAGGTTTCTGTACCTGACACCATCGCAATCATTGAAGACTTGGTTCATCAAGGACTAAACACTGAGGTACCCCCCCTGGTGAGACACTGTTTAACCAATACATACTTCACTTGGAATGGAACTTTCTACAAACAAACTGAGGGCACCCCAATGGGCTCCCCCCTATCTCCGGTTATAGCTAACATTTTCATGGAGAAATTTGAGACTGACGCCATCCAGACTGCCACTCTGCGCCCAACCTTATGGAAGAGGTACGTGGATGACACTTTTGTCATCTGGCCACATGGCCGGCCTGCTCTAGACCAATTCTTCGACCACATCAATTCCATACACCCAGCCATCAGATTTACCATGGAAGTCGAAAAAGATGGCAAGCTACCTTTTTTGGATGTCCTAATTAAAAAGAGACCTGATGGTTCAATGAGCCACTCTGTCTACAGGAAAGCTACCCATACGGATGCTTATCTGAAGCCGGATTCCCACCACCATCCATCACCGAAGAATTCTCTCATCAAGACTCTGTATCAAAGAGTCCAATGCATATCCGACCAGGAACACATAGACAGTGAACTCAAGCACGTACACCAACCTCTTAAGGCTAATGGTTACTCCGACTATACAATCCGCATAGCTATCACTCAAACCATGAAGAAGGACCCACTTGAGGAGCCTTTCAAAACCATCACTTTACCCTACATTGCGGGGATCACAAAATAGATGTCCAAAATCTTGAATAAACACAAGATCCAGGTCCATTTCAACACATTACATAAAATCCGTGATCTGGTTCCGTCTGTAAAAGATGTGATTCCGGACATACAATACCCCGGTGTCTACAAACTAAGTTGCCTCTGTGGTAGTAGTTACATTGGAGAAACCAAACGCCATGTCTCGGACCGCATTCGTGAACACAAAGCAGACCTTAAACACGGTAGGACCAACACCTCGGCCGTGGCAGATCATTGTTATAATTCAGTAGGCTCACATGACATTGACTTTTTCAAGACAGAGGTTCTTTGTAAGCCATCTGGCTACCATGAGAGATTCGTTCATGAGGCTATCCACATATACAAGCACAGAGACAATTTCAACCGAGAAGATGGATTCTGGCTTAGCAATCATTGGAAAGATTTGATAAACCATTTCAGGTCTTAATTGATTGTTCACGCTTACAGTGGCTTTCAGACAGCATACATTAAAATTTTTCGTCTCCCCCCTCCTCTTTTCAGAACATAGATGGACTAGTCCTTCTAAATATACTGCCAAATCACTGCGTGTGGCGCTAACGTTTTTATAAATAAATACACCGTTTAAAAATAAATATATGCAAACCGACACACCTGATGACGACCGTTTGTGTTATGGTCGAAACGTCGTGAGAATTTTTATTGTTTTATATATATATTTGATTATTTTATTGTTTCCCTTCAACGTGACTTTACCGAAAGAACTAAGAAAAAGAGAAATCCATGTTTAGGAGTCTGTCTCCTTCCTGTTTTATTTCCTCGTAATGATGAATATTTCATATTTTCAGATTCTGGTTAATGTATCAAGATGCGTTAAAATTGTGGGAAAGATATGTGACCGTTAGTCATTATACCCTGGTCAATGCAGGTTGGTGAGAAAACTCACCCGACGTGGATAACCACACACCACTTCCACTCAGATGACCCCAACCACTCGGGACTCAAGCAGATACACGGATAGCACCGGGAGGTCTTCATCCAGCTGTGGATTGATCGTGGTCAATGATGACATTCAATGTTTAAGGTGTAGTAGCGGTGCAATTGTTAGCGCAATGCACTATGAACCCAGCAGCGACTCAAGTTTGATTACTGATCATGGATGACATCACTAGCGAGTGATATCTGAACTAATTCTGGGCACCTACCTGTCCACCAATCCACACTGACCAATGTGGTGAATGATGGTCAAACAACCCCCATGGCAGAAACATCGTGGTGGAGGAATTTATCCAGCAGTGGATCGACAAAGGTCTTCACATTTAAATAAAATGTTTAGTGCCAAGTGATTGGACTACACATTTTAATTCTAGATTTAAAGCTTTCGTGACTGCTAGGATCCATACTCTTTGGTTCTATTGGGTAAAGTCAGCGCTGTCCTCCAGACAGTCTCATCCCTTCACCTGATGAAGGCCGCTTTTGTTGTGGCCGAAACGTCGTGATTTTTTGTTATGTTATTTTCACCTACGTGACTTTACCCAATAGAACCAAAGAGTACTACACATTTTACCCAGCAGAATGGCGGTGAGTGTCGCACGCGCAAAACGAAATTGTCTCGCAAGTTCACAGTGTCATATTGTGCGTCTTCATTCTTTGTGCCGTCTGCCTTTTGCTCAGGCCAAGCGCGACATCCCGTGTAGTCACGGTGCTGTCACTGATCACCAATCGATTATATAATTACTGCACCTGAATGAGTTAAATGAAGACGTCACCCTACTGCTGCTCTATTTAAGACCGGGAGCAAGTGAGGGCTTTACCATTCTGGCGAATTGCCCGATGATGCTGGATGTAATTACCAGCGAAACGTCGTATTCAAACTGTAAATGTTGTGGATTCACCCTTCAACACAGCGGTGGGCTGATGTAGTGAACTCTTTTGTCTTTTGTCAACGTGACACTTTTTTGCTGATTGGCCGTGTCGGGTGGTGGAGGGTTACGACACATTTATACCTAACGCGATCTAACCCAAAAACCTTTATTATGAATCACGACACTAATTACACCATAACTAGCTACGTGTCCACCAGGCTAACTACACTAATTACAACGTAACTAGCTACATAACCACCAGGCTAACTACACTAATTACACCGTACCTAGCTACGTAACCACCAGGCTAACTACAATAATTACACCGTAACTAGCTACGTGACCACCAGGCTAACTACACTAATTACACCGTAACTAGCTACGTAACCACCAGGCTAACTACACTAATTACACCGTAACTAGCTACGTGACCACCAGGCTAATGACACTAATTACACCGTAACTAGCTACATAACCACCAGGCTAACTACACTAATTACACCGTAACTAGCTACGTGACCACCAGGCTAACTACACTAATTACACCGTAACTACACTGGGAGTAGCTACAACGGACAGGACCCCAGCTTGGGTCCAGGTCCACGTGTTGGTGACTCTTCACGGACGTCGAATGTAGATCTTCAGGATGACAACAGCAATTCTGGGGACCCAGCTTATATCCTCCATGGTCGTGGCTGGCCGCACCCTTGGCCACGACCACCTTCTAGAATCCTCGAGCAGGATCTCGCCCCGACACGTGACCACCCCTAGCCCCCCACTTGGGGACCCTGTGTAGACTTTACCAGTCACGTGTTCTCCGGGGTCAACCAGAGTGCCATGGCCTAAAGTAACCCGATTCCATGGCTGACACTCTCACACCCCATCCTGTAGGGGTCGGCAATGCACACCTGAGCGTGGTGTCACTCAGCGCTATGACTCAGCGCTCACAGAGCCCCCTCTAGGGCCAGCACGACACCCGCATACAAGTGGTGTCCACGATGTGAGTACATCGCACGCCGTGCCTCTCTAGGGCCTGCATTACACAGTGACATCCACGATGTCACTATATACGTGGTGTCCACGATGTGAGTACATCGCACACCGTGCCCCTCTACCGCCGGCATTACACAGCGACGTCTGCGATGTCAGTACATCTGCATTCCTCTTTCCATCCCGGAGTAACTCTCAGCATGCACCGCTCCACGCTTTTTTCCTAAATACTTTTCAGCTTTTGTTCCATGTTCTTGTTTGATAATTCTTATTTATCACCGGTGCTATGGTATAAGCCATGGTCCTTGTGTATTCTGTGCAATGGCATGGACCATAAATAGCTCGGCACACACCCGGCTTGTTGATGTCCAATTGAACGATGCAATGCGGTGGCACTTGAACCTTAAAGCAGGATCCACAATCCTGGCTTCTCGAGTTGCCACGCATCACTTCCCCATCCATTTGCCTCAATACTGCAACTGTCCGGGAAGCACAGCAAATCGTGGAAAAACGAACGTCTCCCCATCCACTCGGATCTCAATACAGTCCCTCGCCAGCACTCGAGTCGCGCAAGCCTTTTTGGACCCACGCGCTTAACCTTCAACAATGTAACTTCAAACGTGATATTCTTGGGTCTTTCGGTAAAGTCACGTAGATAGGTTCAAAGAAAATAACAAAAAAACTACGACGTTTCGATCACAGCACAAGCAATCGTCATCAGGAGAGCAATCTCATTATCTCTGAGATCAGGGCTAGGCCAGCCCTGAACAAGATCCGTCGACTCGATCAAGTGACTCACATTTCTGAAGAGATGCCGCAACACTAAGGTAATACCGATTGCCTTCACACTGACATCTGCTGTTGTCACTTCTCCCAATGGTAAACGGATCTTGTTCAGGGCTGGCCTAGCCCTGATCTCAGGGATAATAAGATTGCTCTCCTGATGACGATTGCTTGTGCTGTGATCGAAACGTCGTAGTTTTTTTGTTATTTTCTTTGAACCTATCTACGTGACTTTACCGAAAGACCCAAGAATGTGAATTCCTGCAGTCACGAAAGCTTTAAGTCAACATTCAAACGTGATTCTTGGAAATCCGAATGAAGTCCATAAGACACAAACACCTCATGAAAGACCCGATGTAAAAGGTACCTGGCTTCGATCTTCCGTAAAGCTTACGGGCTACCTTAAACAACATCCGGTCGATGCACAAAAAAGGAAAATAGAAAAAACTCTCCAGTGTGCGACTGGGCTCACCCAGAACCATGGAACATATAACAATTCAATGCCCGATTCACAAACATAATGGAGGCATTACAGTGATACAATCTGCTACAGCTGACGCAGTCATCCGGCTCTACCACCTCAAAGAAACATTATTGTAGTTGCTACACGTCTGCACATACGAATAAGATGTTTGTGAAACTTGAATCGATGTGGTCATGCTATATAAAGCTGCTGCACTGGCTGAAATTGTCAGTTTGTATTTATGCATGTTGTTGTTGCAACGCGTTTTCTCAGTGGTCCGTGAACAGTACACGTCGTGTTGAGTGACCAGAACGACACGTACTGCCCCTTCGAGCTTAGTTGTTCCCCTAACTGATAAATGGAGGCTAATGAAAACACTGTTCGTACAGACGTGTCTAATGCCAGACAAGACATTGATGTATGGCACCAATTACCGCAAATGCGAGCTGTTACCTGAGCAAAATGTAACCAAGCAAAAAGTACATTTAAAATGAATAAATCCAACACTCAGTTCAGCAGAAAATACTGAACGTATGACCACCAAAAATAGAATGCGACTTCTAGATTTGAAGCTTTCGTGACTGCAAGGATGAAATTGTCAGTTTGTATTTATGCATGTTGTTGTTGCGTTGCAACAACAACATGCATAGTGGTATTCCAAACTCCCAGGGTGGTGTATTATCATCTTGTGCTAATTCCAAGCTTTGTCAGTGGTGCGTTTCATGCTAATTTCCTTTGTCAGAGCGTTTGCTGTTTGCCCCCTCACAGCTTAAAGGGAGGCGACCAGCGCTTGGCTTTCTTCACTCCAACGCTGCCCGCTGGACAGGTTGGTCCCTTCACCTGATGAAGGCCGCTTGTGTTGTGGCCGAAACGTCGTGATTTTTGTTGTTTTAATTTTTTTACCTACGTGACTTTACCGAATAGAACCAAAGAGTAAGAATGCCACTTATAATTATACACATTAAACAGGATGTAATTGAATGGAGTGGTGGCACTAGGAAACTGACGAAACAACCAGTTCAATTCCCAGCCACAGTTAACATCAGTGGGTGAAGAATGACCGACATGGTGTGGTGAGGCCTTCGTTTAAGCAGTGGGTTGACAAAACGCTGTAAATGATGAACAGTGAACACATTACAATTCTCCAGTGAACTGTTTATCAACACATGGTAAACATGCCTTTAAAAGTGGCAAGGAAATATACACTTAAGTTTACCTTTGGCTCCAAAATACTTGTTAAAATGTTGCTGTTGGGTGTCAATTGAAATTTTACATATCCACATATCTGTAACATTCCCAGAGTAAAGAACATGACAACTTAAACTGGACATATTTCCAGGTACATTCATGTTTATTCAACTTTTAAATACACTGCAAAATAGATTCAAAGCTTTCGTGACTGCAGGAATGACTCTTTGGTTCTTTCGGGTAAAGTTGTGTAGTAATTTCTTTCGACGAGACTTTACCGAAAAAAGTGTAACACTGCAAAATGTCATAAATGAAAATATTAACATTATCAAAAACAATTTTAATGAAAAAAATGTGGAATAAGTGGTGCAGAGCTAAAAGCAGCTTTTTTTCTTATATCCAAATACTGATTTCTAGAAGAGATCAGATAACGGTAATATATTTACCATATGAAAAGGGTTTATATTGCCATTTATAATGCAAATCAATTTAGAAAACACGTAATATACAAAGAATGGTTCATTTTGCAATTCCAATCATCTGCTGACAATTCATTGTAAAAGGGCCTTACAAAACATTTATATTACATCCAAAACAGTATTATCTGTAATGGAAAAAGATAAAAGGTCAAACATTGGGGCACTATACCGCATTACTAGCTTCAAGTTTATATTTTTGTATTACAATTGTAGCAACATTTTTTAATTAAACCAATTAACATATTTTCATCTCTGAATATGCATAAAAACTCGTGGGAAGAACCCAAAACTGTCTTGCATGCAATCACACTTTTTCAAAACACACACTTTTTACAAAGACCATATTATTATTTCTGCAATTATATATATTTTTTTGGCAGTTACAGTATATCCATTTTCCAATAAACATTTACATTTGGCGCAAAGTATTTTCAATTTCGGAAGTCATACAAGGCAACAATTTGAAGAGTACATTATCGGTAACTGCCTGATACATTTCAGGGTTCAATTAGTCCACCGCACTGGCTGCACTCTGCTAAGAGTTTTTGTCACACTCACTTACGACAGCATAGACTTGCTGCAGATTAGAACCCCAATCAGATTTCAATGCTTTAACTCTCACCATGACAACAAATAACTTCCCCGAATCACCTAATCAGTTTTTAATTGAATAGGTAGAGTGCAATGTACCATATACATCTTTAGCATCAAATATATATAAGGACGAAACTAAAATATTAAACAAATAACAAAATAAATAGACTGCTTACAACACTGGCTATCCTTAATTTTGCATGTATTATCCAACTTGTTTTGTACGTTTAACACGTAAAAAAACCTCCAACATTCTCGTCGTTTGCATTTGTTCATATCCCAACACATTGCATTAGATTGTAATATTCTTCAAATCGACTCAAATCCATGACACTGCTCATTTGTTGTACTTTCATATTATATCCTGCAGCTTTGAATATTATTTAAATCTGTGCTTCCAAATCTATGTGTGTAATCCTTCAAAGCTTATGCAATTTTATGTACAATTTAATTTTAAGTGAGAGGTTACGTAAAACAGCGCTGATGCAAAAATTATGGTCCTTCCAATCACGTAAAACTCTGGGTTGACATGATGCTACGAGTTGGTAATAGATGAAATTCATAATAAAAACAAATCATTACAATATAATACGAAACAAAACTTAGAAACACAGCACATCTTGTTTCCGTGAATACAAACTACTAAATTGATGGAAATAAGATTTACTTTTGTTGTAAGTCAAAAATCTTTGGGTCATACATGAAAGCCCATACAAGCAAAAAAGTGAAATGTTATGAACTGCGTAACATGGCCAAATTGATGCTGTGCCTTGCCTTTTCTTACACCGAGTACTCCATCCATGCTTTGTTATACGCAGGATACACGACTGCAATATTATCTTTGTCAGTCTTCAAACTCGGCAATCATAGTACTCCTGTTCTAGTCAATGCATAAGCTGTCTGTGCAATGAAAAATCAATCTGAAAAGTTTACCTCTTGAATTAAGGCCTTATATGGCTTGGCACATTCTTATCTTTCAGAACTGGTTGTTCTCTATGCCACTATCTGTAACCTTGAGTACACAGACACTGGACGAATACTCATCCTTCATGTTAAGGTAGACATTGCAGGGTTTTAGACCATTCTGTTTTTACTTAACTAAACAATTGAACCAAATTGTCCTGCCACCTAGGGACAATCACATCGAACGTTTTATTTTACACTCTCTCAATTGGGATATGTCGTGGTGTTTATTAGGCTGTAGTTTTCCATTTTTTCTACATATGTACTTGTTTATAGAGTTGTAGATGTATAGATGTAGCACTATATTACATGGTAAAGTGAATTTGGCCACCTTTTTGTGAAAGTAAATAAATTTGCTTAAATTAACATTATTTTCAAAGCAGAGGAAAGTTGGTAGTCTGATGCAAAGTCTTCACGGTTGTTTGCATGGAGGCCACAGGTAAATAACCGCACCGTGCAGCCCAAGTTTTCTTGGTCATAGATGTTCTTTGCCTGCCACCGTTAAGTCTGTTTGAGACGCTTGCATGGAGGTCCCAGCTGTGGAGACTGGGCCGTGGCCAAGGCACGGAAAGCATCCGCAACCAGGTGAGGGCGAGACAGAACCATGGACTTCCAGCCCGCCGTCTCCATTACGTCCATCGCATGACTGCAAGTACAAGTCAGGGTTAAGCGAGCTCCTAATAAGCAGTGTCTATAAGGATTGGGGCAAACGGTTAGTCTCCATTAAAAGGGACTGTAATGCAAATTGCCATGTAAGCATCATCAATGTTACGCAGCTCAGTGACAGTCACACTCTCACTAGACTTGCCTGTTTATTATGAAGTCAATGGCCCGGGCCTTCAACTGCTCTGCACTGTGCAAATCGGCCAAGATCAAAGTCTCCGCAACATTTTCCACCGACAAGTTTGTGCATAGTGCATTCTCGCACATCACCTTCAACCTCTCTAATGCATACTTGAGAAAAGTAAAAATAAAGTGCAATTTCAGTATTAAGAACACTATTTTCTCTACCTATTTCGCTTGTTTAATATTCCCTCACCCCATCAACTACTTTATAAACGCAGTATACAGCAGTCAAATGTTTGATAATTTTCTTAAAACATGGCATCAACCTTTCAGCATATTTATGTTTTAAGTCATGTATTTATTGATCTCTACTATAATTAGGGGTCCTTGTCCTAAACTTGATTATATTGGTTACAAAGTCATGCAAATTACAAAGGAGGTGAGATGTTGTTTTCCAAGAGCTTAAAGAGTTTGGTTGTTAAGCTGATAAACAATGCAACTGCAAGCCACCATATTTCAACTCTAGCAGAATATGAAACTTTAATGAACAAAGCTTAAACATGCGACTTTATACGATTTGTATTCTTATTTTATTACAATCGCTTTAGGAACTATTGAATATGATGTTCCAGAAGGGAGAGTAATGACTCTTAACTGATTATCTGGCAGATCTTCAGGAACAGCAGGATATCCGTTTCCTTAATAAAAGTATATTTGTTCCAATTTATTTCTATACAGCCATGCCACATCAAACAATCTTTTAAAACACTTCCCTTTATTTTATTACTAATTGTATCAATTGTTAATGTGATTAACAAAAAACCCTCAATACAAGAACACACAGCCAAATGGTTGCACTTAGGATAAAAATGCTGCATGTGAATGCACTTCAATGCACACGTACTAGCCTCTAGCATGGACTAATACCAGTTTGACATTCAATTCCATTGTGAAATTGCATGACAATTTATATTTTTTGTTGAAAATTCAATCATCTCCCAGGACATCAATTCCAAAACCTGAAAGCACTAATGTGAACGTCTGCATCATATACATTTGCTATTCATATTATTTGTGACATGAGCTTTAGAAAATACCTAAATGCTGTTTTAATTTCACTTGCGACCTACAACTGCATACCGATACATCACAAGGTGGTGCGATCTCATGTTAACATTTTAAGCGTGTAACCTTGTCAGCAGCGGCCAGCAGGTCATCGGCCATCTTCTCGAGGTTTGGAGCCCTTCCCGTATAGACAAAACGCATCATTTCCTTGAACACGTCAGGCTCCACATCATTAATCTCCACTCGATTCTGCAAGGTAGCAACACAATATATTCAAATTAACTTCGGCATATATTGGGAGACGAAAATATAGCATTCAATTAAATAAAATAAACATCCGTTATATCTACACAACACATGTAAAGTGGCTCCATTAAAGTTGTATTCAACTTGCCGATGACTATTTATTGCGCGTAATAAATCCATTCTTGACACACATGCAATGGCCTTCTGTGAAATGTTATATAAAAAATAGCTATAAAATACAATCTAACATTCCCTCGGAATGAATACTTTTTGATAATAAATGTGCAATGCGCCAAAAGAGTTACTAGGGTAATAGTTCAACATTTGACAGCACTCTCAAGAGATACTTATCAACCGATCCATTGTGACAAATGCACCTTGGAAATGTATGATCACAGTATTAATGTGCTGTATTAAGATTGCATTTAAAGATACCTTTTTGCTCTCTTCCATTTCATGTTCAAACATAGCATTAAAAACAAGTGACCGACCTGAAAAAGGTAAAGCAACTGTTAACAAATACAGTGAAACCTTCGATTGCGAGAATAATTTGTTCCGGAAACGTGTTTGTAATCCAAAGCACTCGTATATCAAAGCACTCGTATATCAGTTGTGATTACGTGACGCTCGGCAGACAAAGCGTATACGTACTACTCGTATTGCAAAACCTCACTCGTTTATCAAATTAATATTTATTAAAAAATTTGGCTCGTCTTGCAAAACACTTGCAGACGAACTTACTCGCAATTCAAGGTTTTACTGTACAGTTAATTGGAAAAACACCGGAATGTGGTACAGACACATTTAGATGTTATATCTAGAGATCAAATAATCTAGATACAAAAGAGGTACAATCCAGATCCATATTTTATTTCATATGGCATATCCATTACAGATTTGTCAAACATGGACGCAAATAAATGTCCAAATTAGAGGCTCAAAACCTACACCATAATTGCATTGTGTAAAATGAATTCCTGCACAACGATGATATAGTGAAGTAAATAAAAACGGAATAAAAACTTTAGCAACAGGATTATTAAATATGTTTATCTCTCACATAATACAATATTACATTTATATATATGTAGTGACATCGCGAATGTCATTGTGTAATGCCGGCTATAGAGAGGCACGGCGTGCGATGTATTAACATCGTATTAACATCGAGGGCACCACGTGGATGTGGGTGCAGTACCGGCCCGAGAGGGGCATGGTGAGCGCTGTCTGACAGTGCTGAGTGGCACCACGCTCTGCGTGCGGTGCCGACCCCTACAGGATAGGGTGTGAGAGTGCTGGCCATGGGAATGGGGTTACCAAGGGCCATGGCACTTGACCCCGAAGGACACGTGACCGGTAAAGTGTACACAGGGCCCCCAGGTGGGGGCTAGGGGTGGTCACGTGTCAGGGCCGGGAACCCGCTAGAGGATTCCAGAAGATGGTCGTGGCTAAGGGCGGAGCCACCCCCGCCACAGAGGATAAAAGCCGGGTCCCTGAGAGGGACCGGCTGCTGTTGTTCATCCTTAAGAATCTACGTCCTACAAGAGTCACCAACACGTGGACCCGGACCCCGTGTAATTAGTGTAGATAGCCTGGTGGTCCACCACCATAGGTTGTTCATGTGTTAAGGGGTAGTACCCCGTGTGTTGGTTGAAGAAGTGCGTCTGTGACTCAGTTGAATTCATTACACATATTTACTGATGTATCCTTTAACAAAAAGCATTACAAATTGACGTAAGCATTTGCCAGTGTTAGTTAATTAAATTCAGTGTAAAACAGGAAATGGCTGTAGTTGATTACCCCAAACTAATTACAGTATCATTAATTATATGGTTCTATTGTACACTAAACGACGCATGTGTTGCTTGTTGTGGCACAGACCTGCCAATACGGCCTTGTGGGCTTTAAACTCCTGGCCACCAACACGAAGCAGGCAGTCAGTGAAGCGGGAATTGTCCCAGATCTCCCCGAAGTCAACTGCCAGCCGGCAATCTGGTACTTTGAATGTACTCATGCTGGATTGACCAGAAATGTTCACGGAATCCTGCCCCACACTAACCTGCATAAACATCAACCAGCTTTGAGAAGGCATTTGATGATTTTTTTATACAAATCCTCACTTAACTTCACATTTTGCATGAAGATGTAGGCTTTGGTTCAATCAAGCAAGCAAATCTGCACAAACATCCTATATCAGAACAAGTGTTGTGAATAATGCCAAAATAGTGGTCCGTGAAATGTTTTTCATATTAATCAATTTTCATTCTATATTTTTGTCAAGTTATTTTACACTGTATAAACAGTTTCAACAGGTAGTGAGGCCCCTAATTATGGGTTCTGCACAGCAACAGAGGAAGTGAACAGCCCTCCTTGATGTGCTTCCTTTCATTATCAAAAATGCTTGTATTTTGTAAAGGATTTTAAAGGTAAAAAAATTTAATCTGGTGATTAAAAGGACCCCCCCAAGGACAATAAACATTTACATCAAACTGGCTGATGTCCGAGAATAGGAAAAGGAATTCATGTGGCGACATTTAAACAAAACACATTATGTAATACCTGACATTCTAGTTTATAAAAATGTCAAGGTTTAAATATAAACACTATCCAGAGGGAGAAAACCTAAAAAAAATTAAGCTTGATTATTTAATTGTTGTGCTATGTTAACTCTAGCACCAGTGGAGGAAAAAAGTGCTTGGAAAACTCATATTAACAATTTCCTTGTATGGAACAGGGAAAGTAATTATTACAATCTTCAATTAAGTAGAATATTGACTCCAACTGTGCAATTGTAATGAATAAAATAGAAAATTACACAATAGCCGCAGCATGTCATACTTACTTCACCAAAGAGTGTCAGTTTGTTATCTGGAAGCAAGCTATTAGATTCATCAAGCAAAAAATCTCTTCGAATGAATTTTTTAAATCCCCAGTCTTTTCCTTGGACAAAGCGGTATGCTCGCGGGGTCTCTGTAAAAAAATAGGTTTCAAACAATACTCACCAGTTCTTACAATAAACTGTGGTAATTTCATGTAATGGGAAAAAAAAAACTTCATTATATTTTCAAAATGTAAAGATAGCAATGTATTCTAAAGCCCTGCGCCACGGTGGCAGTCAACTACCTCGCCTGGTATATAGGTCATGGGTTCGATCTCAACCCTGATGCCTGTATATTTGGAGTCTGCATGTTCTCCTTGTGCTTGCATGTATTTTTATCCAGGTCTTCCGGTTTTTCCCTCCATATTTATAAAAATCCAGAGTATTTGGCTGCTATGCATTTCCACACAATAAGCCATCTCGTTAGGCTATTGTTTGTGGCCAGGGCACTTCTGAAAAAGAGCTATGTACAGTGAGGAAAAAAAAGTATTTGATCCCCTGCTGATTTTGTACGTTTGCCCACTGACAAAGAAATGATCAGTCTATCATTTTAATGATAGGTTTATTTGAACAGTGAGAGACAGAATAACAACAAAATCCAGAAAAACGCATGTCAAAAATGTTATAAATTGATTTGTATTTTAATGAGGGAAATAAATATTTTACCCCTCTGCAAAACATGACCTAGTACTTGGTGGCAAAACCCTTGTTGGCAATCACAGAGGTCAGACGTTTCTTGTAGTTGGCCACCTGGTTTGCACACATCTCAGGAGGGATTTTGTCCCACTCCTCTTTGCAGATCTTCTCCAAGTCATTAAGGTTTCGAGGCTGACGTTTGGCAACTCGAACCTTCAGCTCCCTCCACATATTTTCTATGGGATTAAGGTCTGGAGACTGGCTAGGCCACTCCAGGACCTTAATGTGCTTTTTCTTGAGCCACTCCTTTGTTGCCTTGGCCGTGTGTTTTGGGTTATTGTCATGCTGGAATACCCATACACGACCCATTTTCAATGCCCTGGCTGAGGGAAGGAGGTTCTCACATGGCCCCGTCCATTTTCCCTTTGATGCGGTGAAGTTGTCCCGTCCCCTTAGCAGAAAAACACCCCCAAAGCATAATGTTTCCACCTCCATGTTTGACAGTGGGGATGGTGTTTTTGGCGTCATAGGCAGCATTCCTCCTCCTCCAAACACGGCGAGTTGAGTTGATGCCAAAGAGGTCCATTTTGGTCTCATCTGACCACAACACTTTCACCCAGTTGTCCTCTGAATCACTCAGATGTTCATTGGCAAGCTTCAGACGGGCATGTATATGTGCTTTCTTGAGCAGGGGGACCTTGCGGGCGCTGCAGGATTTCAGTCCTTCACGGCGTAGTGTGTTACCAATTGTTTTCTTGGTGGCTATGGTCCCAGCTGCATTGAGATCATTGACAAGATCCTCCTGTGTAGTTCTGGGCTGATTCCTCACCGTTCTCATGATCATTGCAACCCCACGAGGTGAGATCTTGCATGGGGCCCCAGACCGAGGGAGATTGACAGTTCTTTTGTGTTTCTTCCATTTGCGAATAATCGCACCAACTGTTGTCACCTTCTCACCAAGCTGCTTGGCAATGGTCTTGTAGCCCATTCCAGCCATGTGTAGGTCTACAATCTTGTCCCTGCCATCCTTGGAGAGCTCTTTGGTCTTGGCCATGGTGGAGAGTTTGGAATCTGATTGATTGCTTCTGTGGAAAGGTGTCTGTTATACAGGTAAGCTGAGATTAGGAGCACTCCCTTTAAGAGTGTGCTCCTAATCTCAGCTCGTTACCTGTATAAAAGACACCTGGGAGCCAGAAATCTTTCTGATTGAGAGGGAGTCAAATACTTATTTCCCTCATTAAAATGCCAATCAATTTATACAATTTTTGACATGCGTTTTTCTGGATTTTGTTGTTGTTATTCTGTCTCTCACTGTTCAAATAAACCTACCATGAAAATTATAGACTGATCACTTCTTTGTTAGTGGGCAAACGTATAAAATCAGCAGGGCATCAAATACTTTTTTCCCACACTGTAGCTCAGTGGGCCTTGCCTGGTAAAATAAAAATAGTTCAGTTTAGCTTTTAACTTCAAGGTAGATGAAAATCAGACCTGGATTTAAGTGTATGAAGATATAGTTCATATGGATTAGGTGAATGTGTTTGTGTATTAATAATGCTTGTCTTTGTAAACATGGTTGTGTGACGTGAGTTACATGTTCAAATAAACCTACCATGAAAATTATAGACTGATCACTTCTTTGTTAGTGGGCAAACGTATAAAATCAGCAGGGCATCAAATACTTTTTTCCCACACTGTAGCTCAGTGGGCCTTGCCTGGTAAAATAAAAATAGTTCAGTTTAGCTTTTAACTTCAAGGTAGATGAAAATCAGACCTGGATTTAAGTGTATGAAGATATAGTTCATATGGATTAGGTGAATGTGTTTGTGTATTAATAATGCTTGTCTTTGTAAACATGGTTGTGTGACGTGAGTTACATGTTCAAATAAACCTACCATGAAAATTATAGACTGATCACTTCTTTGTTAGTGGGCAAACGTATAAAATCAGCAGGGCATCAAATACTTTTTTCCCACACTGTAGCTCAGTGGGCCTTGCCTGGTAAAATAAAAATAGTTCAGTTTAGCTTTTAACTTCAAGGTAGATGAAAATCAGACCTGGATTTAAGTGTATGAAGATATAGTTCATATGGATTAGGTGAATGTGTTTGTGTATTAATAATGCTTGTCTTTGTAAACATGGTTGTGTGACGTGAGTTACATGTTCAAATAAACCTACCATGAAAATTATAGACTGATCACTTCTTTGTTAGTGGGCAAACGTATAAAATCAGCAGGGCATCAAATACTTTTTTCCCACACTGTAGCTCAGTGGGCCTTGCCTGGTAAAATAAAAATAGTTCAGTTTAGCTTTTAACTTCAAGGTAGATGAAAATCAGACCTGGATTTAAGTGTATGAAGATATAGTTCATATGGATTAGGTGAATGTGTTTGTGTATTAATGCTTGTCTTTGTAAACATGGTTGTGTGACGTGAGTTACATGTTAACATTACCAAAGACAACACCAAAGCAAATACTAAGAAAAAAACATGAAAGTTTAAAACAAAAAGATAGATTTAGACTCTCAGAGAAATGTTAATAGCCTTAGCAAAGCACAGTAAATGTATGGATGTCATCACTTAAAATAGTTATCGCGCATTGAAAGAGTATCCTGAAAGTAATAAGGCAATTATAAAACAAACAATATGAACCACTAAAGCAAGGTAAAGGAGAAGTGTGAAATGGGATGAAAATGCCAACCTTTGTAAAACCACCAGAAATGAATAAAAAAATGGATGAGAATACAAACAAAAATAATGAAGTTGTAATAAACAGTGAGTGCAAGCAGAAAAAATAAAGCCGTCACTTGATAAATTACAATGGAATAACACATGGTGAAGATTGTAAAACTAGGAAAAGAAATGTCCGTGAATGACAATGTCCAGGTACACTAAGCAAAATAAAATTATTATTGGAGGGTCAATATCATGGAAAACACAAAAATATGCATAATGGAAACTCCTGAAGGTGGAACAGGATCAAGATCACTTTTGGAATATGAATTTGATAATGAAAAGTTGCAATGTGCTACAGGATGAAAGATTCCAATCTAGTGCATATTACCTACTATGAAACACTGATTACAAATAGAAACACTGACAAATGGAATAAAACTACAAAGTACACAAAGCGTGGAGAGAAGTATGTTGAGAATTACAGTGAGAAACTGAAAGAGGAACACGTTGGTCAAATCAAAACGGCAAATTAGAGACATCATATTCACTGTTGTAAATATAGATTGGGCTTGGACAGGACACATCGCTAAATGGGATGGTTGATGGATGAGACTAGTGGTCGAATAGGAAGAAAAGTAAAGTACATGCCCAAGACGATGTCAAACGTAGACAAGGAGATATTAGATCAGCTCATGTGAAGGATGAGGGATGGTGTTCGTAAGGTTTATAAAATGTTTCAAGCAGTCGATAAATAATGGCTGATTATGATATAATCCTGTTACCAAATACACATATGACGTGAATTGATACTTTAATACAAGTAGTTTCACCCATAGCCTTGGTTTCCTCTCCCTTGGCATTAAGAATAGAAATCTTGAACTTGGCGTAGACTTCACTCTTGGGACAGCTGACCAATAACAAGGACAACGATAGGTAATCTTTGCTCTCTTCGTCAAAACCCTCGGGGTTTATGCGTAGGCACCTGATTGAACATATGAACAAGACATGGTCGTTAATATTAGGTGTGTATGTACGCGCAGACTACATTACTAAAACAATATAGTATGAACTAAAACATGCACTATGCAAAATTGTTCTAGTAAAGCACCTCCGTGAGCATTGTGATTTTTTTTTAATGTCATAAAATAGCCAGAATTTACTGTACCATTTCAATGTATCATTGGTGCCTGCTGAAAATGTAGAACTCTTGAGAACTTGGCCCATTTCTTCAAGACAGAAGCTGAAATTGTTGATGGTCCACATATAAGAGAACTTTACGACCTTAACCTGAAACACACGAGCACATAACAGCTATAAAGCTCATGCATTACCATAAATACATGCCCATTGACAAACCCTCAAGCATTTCACCCACACATCTGAATATTGTGCTCAAAAAACACAAACTGTCTATAAGGAAAGAAACATTACTGTAAATGAAAGGGTCTTATTAGTGTTCTGGGATTACCTTGCATGTTCATTACTGCACAGCGTTAACACAACAAGTCTCAACATGTCATAGATTAGAGTGTGCAATAAAAGGCCTTTTTATTTTTTTATTTGATAAAAACTGCTGCCCCTTTTGTAAAAATACACTACCAGTCAAAATCAGAGACAATTATCTAGTATAATGTTGTTAGTGCAATTCTATGAACTTTGCAATCTGATGTACAAAAATAGCCTGTACAATGATAATCCATAATTGCACTTACACATAATTATGAAACCATTTTGGATGGCTTTGCGCGATGAACAAAAAAACGTGTAAAAGTTAAATACATTAGCCATGCGCATACTTTGATCGGCACAAGACGGGAGACCCGTTGAATGTGATTGGCCACAACAGGGGAACAAGTTACCTGTGTGTAGCACCAGCTTTCTGCGATGGGCACATTGGACATTTCAGACGGAGGTGGAGGGCTCGGGGCCCTGGACATGTTTGCATTGAATACGAGGGAAGTGACATCATCAGGTGACATTAAGAGGGAAGTGACATCAGGAGGTGACATTAAGCAGGAAGTGACATCATCAGGCGACATTAAGAGGGAAGTGACATCATCAGGCGATATTAACATGTAAGTGACATCATCAGGCGATATTAACACGTAAGTGACTACGAGATTACGAGTTAAATGTTCTTGCAGTGGTTTCACACCTGACGGTGATTGCTTGTGTTGCGGTCGGAACGTCGTGAGAGGGGAGGGAGGGTGGGGAGGGAGGGAGGGGAGGGAGGGAGGGGAGGGAGGGAGGGAGGGGAGGGAGTGGAGGGAGGGGGAGGGAGGGAAGGGAGTGAGGGAGGGAGGGAGGGGATGAGGGGAGGGGGGGGAGGGGAGGGAGGAGGGAGGGGAGGGAGTGGAGGGAGGGAGGGGAGGGAGGAGGGAGGGGGAGGGAGGGGAGGTGAGGGAGGGAGGGGAGGGGGAGGAGGGAGGGAGGGAGGGAGGGGAGGAGGGAGGGAGGGAGGGAGGGAGGGAGGGAGGGAGAGAGGGAGGAGGAGGGAGGGAGAGGGGAGGGGAGGGAGGGAGGGAGGGAGGGGAGGGAGGGAGGGAGGGGAGGGAGGGAGGGGAGGGAGGGAGAGGGAGTGGTGAGGGAGGGGAGGGGAGGGTGGGGAGGAGGGAAGGGAGGGAGGAGAGGGGAGGAGGGAGGGG